>NC_053391.1:371332716-371939828 GCF_905171765.1 Bufo bufo | reverse complement strand
TTACTTACCGCCTAGGAGTTGTTTTCTGGGCAGTACACTGAAGGCTGCTGAACGCGACTCACCGCTGGCAGCACCCCTGACTCCACGCAGGAAGAATTTTGAACTTCCAGCGCGCAGCAGCCGTCACGGTCTTTCACTTTACGGCATGGCCTAGGCCCCAGGGGAGGAGTCTGACGTGACAACGCAGCGCGGCGTGCACGGCTGACCTGTCACCTGATCTGTCAGCTGTCACTGTCCTGGTGAGTTCTGTAAAGGGCCGGCCTGGGAGATTTGCGCGCCGGCCCTGTCATCATCTGACAGTCGGCACGGTTCGGTCCTACTAAAGGGTTGCGGGGCGGCCGCCAGGCAACCTCAGCGAGGCGGCCTATGCGGGCCTAGCTCCGGTTGGCCTATGCAGGCCTAGCTCCGGTTGGCCTATGCGGGCAGGGCCGGGCTGGGGATAAAAACCAGCCCTGGAAAAAGTTGCACACCAGCCCCACAGCATTGTGTCCTTATTTACTTGTTTATAAAAGGCGAAAGCATTCATTTTAAAACACGTGTTTAAACACGAATATGAATTTTGCCCCACGATAGCTCTTTTGTAGAACCCCCATGGTGGGGGGGGGAGCATGTAGCAGAGCTAGTATAGCATGTAGCAGAGCTGTGTGTAGCATGTAGCAGAGCTAGTATAGCATGTAGCAGAGCTGTGTGTAGCATGTAGCAGAGCTGTGTGTAGCATGTAGCAGAGCTGTGTGTAGCATGTAGCAGAGCTAGTATAGCATGTAGCAGAGCTAGTATAGCATGTAGCAGAGCTGTGTGTAGCATGTAGCAGAGCTGTGTGTAGCATGTAGCAGAGCTGTGTGTAGCATGTAGCAGAGCTGTGTGTAGCATGTAGCAGAGCTGTGTGTAGCATGTAGCAGAGTTAGTATAGCATGTAGCAGAGCTGTGTGTAGCATGTAGCAGAGCTAGTATAGCATGTAGCAGAGCTAGTATAGCATGTAGCAGAGCTGTGTGTAGCATGTAGCAGAGCTAGTATAGCATGTAGCAGAGCTGTGTGTGTACAGGGTGCATGCAGCAGTGTAGCAGAGCAGGAAGCCTGGTAGGGACTCGGTGACACGATTCTTTTAACTAAAACTCTCAGACAATTATCTGAGTCCCTGCAATAACTATAGCCACTACATCACAGTCTGCTCCACGGCATTCACTGCAGCAGAGCTGTGTTTGCCAGGAGCGAGTCCCTCCTAACCTTCGGTTCACTTGAGAGCCGACTCAGGAAGTGAACCGAAGATTCGATGAGCTGAGCATGCGCTTTGATCTTCGGTTCACTTGCTTCTGCCGGCTCAGGAAGTGAACTGAAGATCCGATTCATGAATCGGTTCTTTTGAGTGAACTGATTCAAATGAACCGATTCATGAAAAAGATCCGAACTTCCCATCTCTAAGAGCAGTGACGCAGCCGCGGTGACAGAGTGGGAAGGGGGGGCGGGGCGTGGTGTAGTGACAGCGTGGGGAAGAAGAAATTACAGAGCTGGAGGGGTGGAGCAATGAAAGGTTCTGGGGGAGGAGCAGTGACAGAGCCGTTACAGAGCCGGGGGCATTGATAGAACTCTCACCTCTGCCAGCATCCCTCAGTGGACCCCCTTTCTGCATGTGTTGTCAAACTGGGAAGGTGAGGGGGTCCTTTCCATGCCACATCAGCAGCTAGTTTGCCTAAACCACCTAGAGGCACGGGTAGTAATGTGCTAAGATTAGCAAGAGTGTGCACTAAACTAATTGCTGTAATCACATTAAGGCCTCGTTCACACCAGGCAGTGCGTTCCGGCCTGATTCTGTCCAGAATGCCCTGCACCGCGGCCGGCTAACTGTATTGTGGGGCAGGAGGGGGCGTAGTGGTCTGTTGAAGTGATTGGCACCATAACCATGCCCAACGGCTGCAATGCGATCGGCTGCACAGGATCGCAAGGCACATTATGCCTGCGGTCCAGTCCAAACAAAATGCTGCAAGCAGCCTTGTGACCGGACCTTAGGCATAATTGTGCCTTGCGATCCCGTGCATCCGATCGCCTGTGGCTACGGTGCCATTCACTTCAATGGATTGTCACGCCCCCTCCTGCCCCACAACATAGTGAGCCGACCGCCATGTAGGCATTCTGGACAGAATCATCTGGTGTGAACGAGGACTAAACTTAGAGTCATTTCACACCACAAAGGCTGGAACGCAAGCCAGCCACCCATCCCTGCATAAGGAAGCATGGCGGTGCATTGAAATAAGGTTTTGATTTAAAATAATTTTTTGTATCAGGACAAGTAGGTTGTCATGAGGGACAAGTAGATCGAGCCCCTGCTTTAGTCCTTCGACAAGTAGGTTTTTTTTTAATTTCCACACCCCTGCACTGTTATGGGGGATCTGCGGATGGCACTGTTATACAGGATCTGTGGATGGCACGGTTATGAAGGATCTGTGGTTGGCACTGTTATGGGGGATCTGTGGATCACGCTGTTATGGAGGGGATCTATGGATGACACTGTTATGGGGATCTGTGGATGGCACTGTTATGGGGGATCTGTGGATGGCATTGTTATGGGGATCTGTGGTTGGCACTGTTATGGGGGACCTATGGATGATGCACTGTTATAGGGGATGTGTGCTATGACTGTACTCTGTACTCAGCCTCCGAGTCCTACCTGATACACAGCCCTGAACAGCCGGATGACAGCTCTGCACAAGCAGCAGCTAGCAGGCTAAAGGACCTTCCGTGATGTCATGATCATGTGATCAGTCACATGTGTGGGAGGAGTCAGGCTCCGGGCAATGTCCGTGCTGGAGCCTGCTGTTGGGGGCGGGGCCGGGGATGGCTCCTCTCTCTGTCAGTCCCTCTGTGTAATATACTGCACCAGCCAAGGAGCCTCCTCACTGTCGGCACGGCCGCGCAGCAGTCAAGGCTACCGGCCTAACGGCCGTGCCAGTCCGGCCCTGTATGCGGGCTGCTGGGCCTATTTTCATGCAGGGGCCTGGAGCTGCAGCTCCATCCGCCCCTACGTTAATCCGGCCCTGGGTGTTGGACCCCCACCGATCAGATATTGATGACCTATCCTGAGGATAGGTCATCAATATACTGTATATGGGCGAAAAACCCCTGTAAACTGCCAGAAAACCCCTTTAATAATACACTGCTCAAAAAAATAAAGTGAACACAAAAATAACACATCCTAGATCTGAATTAATTAAATATTCTTCTGAAATACTTTGTTCTTTACATAGTTGAATGTGCTGACAACAAATTTACACAAAAATAAAAAAAATGGAAATCAAATTTTTCAACCCATGGAGGTCTGGATTTGGAGTCACACTCAAAATTTAGGTGGAAAAACACACTACAGGCTGATCCAACTTTGATGTAATGTCCTTAAAACAAGTCAAAATGAGGCTCAGTAGTGTGTGTGGCCTCCACGTGCCTGTATGACCTCCCTACAACGCCTGTGCATGCTCCTGATGAGGTGGCGGACGGTCTCCTGAGGGATCTCCTCCCAGACCTGGACTAAAGCATCTGCCAACTCCTGAACAGTCTGTGGTGCAACGTGACTTTGGTGGATAGAGCGAGACATGATGTCCCAGATGTGCTCAATTGGATTCAGATCTGGGGAACGGGCGGGCCAGTCCATAGCATCAATGCCTTCGTCTTGCAGAAACTGCTGACACACTCCAGCCACATGAGGTCTAGCATTGTCTTGCATTAGGAGGAACCCAGGGCCAACCGCACCAGCATATGGTCTCACAAGGGGTCTGAGGATCTTATCTCGGTACCTAATGGCAGTCAGGCTACCTCTGGCAAGCACATGGAGGGCTGTGCGGCCCTCCAAAGAAATACCACCCCACACCATTACTGACCCAATGCCAAACCGGTCATGCTGGAGGATGTTGCAGGCAGCAGAACGTTCTCCACGGCGTCTCAAGACTCTGTCACATGTGCTCAGTGTGAACCTGCTTTCATCTGTGAAGAGCACAGGGCGCCAGTGGCGAATTTGCCAATCTTGGTGTTCTCTGTTAAATGCCAAACGTCCTGCACGGTGTTGGGCTGTAAGCACAACCCCCACCTGTGGACGTCGGGCCCTCATATCACCCTCATGGAGTCTGTTTCTGACCGTTTGAGCAGACACATGCACATTTGTGGCCTGCTGGAGGTCATTTTGCAGGGCTCTGGCAGTGCTCCTCCTGTTCCTCCTTGCACAAAGGCGGAAGTAGCCGTCCTGCTGCTGGGTTGTTGCCCTCCTACGGCCTCCTCCACGTCTCCTGATGTACTGGCCTGTCTCCTAGTAGCGCCTCAATGCTCTGGACACTACGCTGACAGACACAGCAAACCTTCTTGCCACAGCTCGCATTGATGTGCCATCCTGGATAAGCTGCACTACCTGAGCCACCGGTGTGGGTTGTAGACTCCGTCTCATGCTACCACTAGAGTGAAAGCACCGCCAGCATTCAAAAGTGACCAAAACATCAGCCAGGAAGCATAGGAACTGAGAAGTGGTCTGAGGTCACCACCTGTAGAACCACTCCTTTATTGGGGGTGTCTTGCTAATTGCCTATAATTTCCACCTGTTGTCTATCCCATTTGCACAACAGCATGTGAAATTGATTGTCACTCAGTGTTGCTTCCTAAGTGGACAGTTTGATTTCACAGAAGTGTGATTGACTTGGAGTTACGTTGTGTTGTTTAAGTGTTCCCTTTATTTTTTTGAGCAGTGTATTAATTCAATAATATTATAAGCATCCATCACAGCAAAGTATCATGAATTTTCTTACAGTTATACAAATAGATAGTCAAAAGATCTTTAGTAGGATTATGGGTTTTGTGTTCTGCTTTATGTTTAGATAGCATAATTATTGTATAAGAAAATGTTCTACAACTTTATGATATACTTTGGGAGAGATTTACTAAACTGGTGTGAAGTAGAACAGGTTTAGTTGCCCATAGCAACCAATCAGATTCCACCTTTCGTTTTTCACAGCTCCTTTGGAAAATGAAAGGTGGAATCTGATTGGTTGCTATGGGCAACTAAGCCAGTTCTACTTTACACCAGTTTGATAAATCTCCCCCTTTGTATTTTCATTTCTCGCCATTTTCGAAATGTATACTTGCTTTAATGAAATAAGAATTTTCTTTACATCTAGTGTGAAAACCCACACAGTCTGGACTCCAGACTAATACATTCTACACTGATTCATTGTAACGAACAGAACAGGAGAGATGTGTTTGCTGCTGCCTCTGCTGCCAGAGGATTGCCTAGACCTGAATAGATTTTCAGCCTATGGGTATAAACAAGAATGATTTCCTCCCTTGACAGCAAACAGAGGTCTTAAAAATGTTGAGGAATTTAAAGGGAACCTGTCACCTCAAAATTGCATCTACACCCGCCAGCAGTACCTTATAGTAGCCCGCAGCCTGTTAATAATCATGTTTCATCCTGTTGTCCGATGCTGCGTAAGTTCAAAAAACGCAGTTTTATTCTCCATCAGCCCTATAGTGCCGGCCAGCTTGAAGTCAAGGGGGCAGCGGCCTCCTTGCTTCAAGTCAAGGTAACCACGGCCCCTAACCGTCCCCTCTTGCCTGAGTGACAGCATGGAGCGTGCGCATTGTGCCGCTGAAACCCGGCTAACAGCGGCAGCAGGAGATGGGATAGCGCATTACTACAGAGCGCACCGCGCATGCGCGAGACTTGGGGAATCGCGCCCACACTCCATGCTGTCACTCTCAGGCAAGAAGGGACGGTTAGGGGGTGTGGTTACCTTGACTTGAAGCAAGGAGGCCGCTGCCCCCTTGACTTCAAGCTGGCCGGCACTATAGCACTGATGGAGAATAAAACCGCGTTTTTTTAACTTATGCAGCATCGGACAACAGGATGAAACATATGATTATTAACAGGCTGCGGGCTACTATGAGGTACTGCTGGCGGGTGTAGATGCATTTTTGAGGTGACAGGTTCCCTTTAAATGTAAGCTAGCAAAGCAACAGAAATCTTACGCTGCATTACTGGATTTCTGTTGAGGATCTGCATTAAATTTGCATGAGGATTAGCCCCATCGTCATTCAATGGCGCCAATTAGAGGTGAGCAAATCAGTTTGTACAAATCAATTTGTCTCATTAACAAGAGTTCTTCACCTGTGAGGGGCTGTCCCCGCTGCTGGATAAGCTCCCCCCCTGCCGGTGGATTAATAATTGTGCGCCTGAGCAGTTGCTTTGAGATGCTCTGCTTCTGGAGCAGCGACTGTTCATGCACCACTACCCAGAAGTGTAGCACTAGGGTCAATCCTCTGAGCTCCTGTCCTGAATAAGTGGCATACCATGGCAGAGACTATTTTACTGCACTGATAAAAAAAATTGATGCATCTGAACAGGGTTATGGAAACCTCATCAACATGCTTCAGATGTGGATGGTCAGCAGATATCATGTCGAGTTACCTCTATTAGCCAGAGCTCATAGCCACTGCGAAGGCTGCTTCCCACACATGATCATGTAATACAGGGATTAGCAACCCCCAGCATGCCTGCTGTTCTAAAACTACAACTCCCAGAATACTCCTTTCACTTCTATGGAAGTTACAAGAACAGCAGAGCAAGTGTGAATGGTGGGAGTTGTAGTTTCACAGTAGCTGGAGTGCCGAAGATTGCTGATCCCTGATGAAATGCTACATATCTGCTGCATCAGGGTTTCAGATGGGAAATCACCAGCAGGACTGCATCTAGTGCATGACATTTTATCTGTTTAATTCTTGCATTTCATGGATTTTCAAATTTCACTAAAATATTTAACCCTGTAGAGATTTAGACTTGAAATGACACATAACACACTGGTAATCATCATTTTCTTTCTTATTTCCCTGCACTGTAGAGGATACCGCAGCCGCTTTACCAGTACAGAAACACTTCTGTTCTGTATGCGCGTGATGGTTGGTGTTATCATTCTGTATGATCATGTGCATCCCGTTGGAGCATTTGCTAAAACCTCCAAAATTGATGTAAGTATGTGAAATTCATTTAGTGGGTTTATAAAGATGGTAAATTTATATTCCCTTCCCTAAACTATTATAGATAGGCTGTACCTACCATATAAAGTAGGGCCTCCTAGACAAGGCTTTATTGCAGATCAATAAGTCGTAATAGGACTACTGTGGATGTGCTTGGTACCCTTACTCTGCCGCTGTATACCCTTGCTTTCATACAGAGGCATATGGAGGTATTTTTCCTAGCATGCTTCAGCAGCAGGTTGCATTTATTGAGCATTACTTCCTTATAAACACTGCTTCTAGTGGAAAATAGCTCTTTACATGTGTCACCCAGTGCATGGAGTCCTGTACAGCCACCATGCCATGTGCATGCAACCATGGCACACATGAGATTTGGACTTGGTGGCACTGTCCTGCCCACTGCTCACATACTTGTTAGGCTACAGCATACTTTACAACGTTTAGGTTGGTAAAATCGGGGAACTCGGTCCCTGGGAACGCCCAGACTCCGCCTGGAAACTCCCACTTATGGCCAGGGACAGACCAAATTTGCCAGGATTGTCTCGAAAATCAGGGACAGTCCCAAATTTGGGACAGTTGGCAACTATGGTACAGGTTTCTAAATGCAGTTTTGGAAGCCAAAATCAGGAGTGGATCATAAAAGGAGAGAAGCTATAAAAGACAAATATGACTTCTCCTCTTTTTTGAATTTACTCCTGGTTTTGGCTTGCAAAACTGCATACAGAAACCTGACAGCGTGGCCGTACCTTTACAGCATTGTCATGCCCAGCTTAGCAGGCATAGAAATGTTATCTAACCGTATTTCCCTTTATCGCTGTGTCCATCCATTATAAATGTTTGTGTCTGTGAAAACTGGTAGGACTAGAGTAAGGCACACTTCACATACATCCAGTGATCCGGATCAGTTTCCCTCCACTGTGATGCATAAAATGCTGGAGGAAAACTGAAGCCAGAACTGATCCCATACTTTTCTATGAGGACGGTCACACACACACACGCATCAGTTCTAATAACAAACAGCGCCAGACGGAAAAACGTTTTTCCATCTAGAGATACCTAACAGTTGTGTCTGGCTCCACAGAAAAATAAGACTGTCCATACATAACTGATATATATGCACCCAGCCTAAATGTTTTAATCATTTATGTTGGAGAATTTATGAAAACACTAGTTTATTATACTGCCACTGTAACCAGTGAAAAAGCATCTAAAGTGATCTGATGAATGGACTGGACTGTGTGATACTGGTGTCTTTCTGAAGATGCTGCATACAGTGCTTACTGATCACTCTCATATGACCGGAAAGGAGTCGCCTCCTACTGGTTTCTGTTTACAGATAGAGCTCTTATCATCACAACGTTTTTTTTTTTTTTCTTAACTTGAGAAACGGTTGGATTTGCAAATGTTATACTCTACAAAACTTAGAGGATTTTTCAGAATTTCAATCGTATGTCCTCAGAAACCTAGTGCCCCTGTATTATGCTGCAGATTTCACAATTACAAATCAATCATGGTCCTCACTGTTAGGCCTCTTTCACACGACAGTATGTCTTTTTCAGTGTTTTGCGGTCCGTTTTAAACGGATCCGTTGTTCCGTTTTTTGTTTCCGTTGTGTTTCCGTTCCGTTTTTCCGTATGGCATATACAGTGTACAGTAATTTCATAGAAAAAATTGGGCTGGGCATAACATTTTCAATAGATGGTTCCGCAAAAAGCGGAACGGATACGGAAGACATACGGATGAATTTCCGTATGCATTCCGTTTTTTTGCGGACCCATAGACTTTAATGGAGCAACGGAACGTGATTTGCGGCCAAATATAGGACATGTTCTATCTTTAAACGGAACGGAAAAACGGAAATACGGAAACGGAATGCATACGGAACACATTCCGTTTTTTTTGCGGAACCATTGAAATGAATGGTTCCGTATACGGACCGCAAAAAACGGCCCGCAAAACGGAAAAAAAAAACGGCCGTGTGAAAGAGGCCTTAGGAACAGTTCAGTGAAAGCTTATGTTTTATTCTTTCTTTTCTACATGTTTTTTAAATGATTAAGGTAAAGTTCTGTTCCTGGTGTACTGTGAGGCTGACAGCAAACATTTTCTAGCAAAGAAAATGTGGAAGAATAACATCTCCACTATAGTCAATCAAAAATTTGAAAGTGAGTTTGTCACCAGAAAATTCACTGTTAAACCAGGCATGATATCTTGTACGGCTAAAGCTACTTTCACACTAGCGTTTTAGTTTTCCGGTATTGAGATCCGACATAGGGGCTAAATACTGGAAAAATATGCTTCAGTTTTGTCCTCATTCATTGTCAATGGAGACAAAACTGAAGTGAACAGAACGGAATGCTCCAAAATGCATTCCGTTCCGTTTAGTTGCGTTCCCAGACCGGAGAGCAAACCGCAACATTCTGTAATTTGATTTCCGTCCTGGGATGCGGAGCAAGATGGATCCAGCATGACCCCCAATGCAAGTCGATAGGTATGGATCCGATTTCTCTGCCACAATAGAAAACAGATCCGTCCTTCATTGACTTTCAATGGAGTTCATGACGGATCTGTCTTTGCAATGTTAAAGATAATACAATCAGATCTGTTCATAACGGATGCAGTATTATCAGTAATGGAAGTGTTTTTGCTGAACCTTGCTGGATCCAGTAAAAACGCTAGTGTGAAAGTAGCTTAATTCAACTGAATGTTATAACTTTCACAGCGATCAATTGATTCACGCTGGAGAAAAAAGTACTTTTGATCCATATGCAAATAAGCAATTACGTGCACTCAGGGCAGGCTTAAGCCACACTGTGCACCCTTCCTCCTCCTGCTTCCCCTGCCAGACACTCCCCCTCCATGATTGATGGGACAAGTTTCCTGCGTAGTCATCTCGCCTGGCCCTGTCAATCAAGAAGATGAGGAATGGGTTGGCAGAAGGAGCAGGGTACACAGAGTGGCTTGTTGACAAAGCCATATATAAGGTTCAATTTGCCAGGTTTCCCTCCATTGGTATTCAAACCCATTGTTTTTGTTTTTTTTAAAACCTATGGAACAGTGACCTGTAAATATTCTTGTGCAACTTAGTTATGCTGCTAAAGGGCGTCTGTCAGCAGATTTGTACCTATGAAACTGGCTGACCCGTTCCATGTGCACTTGGCAGCTGAAGGCGTCTGTGTTGGTCCCATGTTCATATGAAGTTTTAATATATGCAAATGAGCCTCTAGGAGCAACGGGGCATTGCCTGTACACCTAGAGGCTCTGCTCTCTCTGCAACTGCCGCGCCTTCTGCCCTATGATTGACAGGGCCAGGCAGTGGAAACATGATGACGCCTGGCCCTGACTTCTCCTAAAGTCAAAGTGCTGAGGGTGCAGCAGTTACAGAGATAGTAGAGCCTCTAGGTGCAAGGGCAATGCCCCTGTTGCTCCTAGAAGCTAATTTGCATATATTAAAACTTAATTTTTGACATATGAACATGGGACCAACACAGATGCCTTCAGCTGTCAAGAGCACATGTAACAGCTCACTTTCATAGGTACAAATCTGCTGACAGGTGCGCTTTAATATCAATGTCAAATCTGTGTATCCATATGTCTTGTTTGTAGATGAAAGGCTGCATCAAGGTGCTAAAAGATCAGCCGTCAACAAGCACAGAAGGTCTACTGAATGCTCTGCGGTATGTATAGTGTTTTTTACAATAGGAGATTGGATAGGGACAATGGAGGGCATATATTATAACAACTATTGTGTTCTATGTCTTAGATATACAACCCGTCACCTCCACGATGACACCACATCTAAACAGATCAGAGCTCTTCTCCAATGAGCCATTGCATGTCTACCCCATGCACCAACACTGTGTGAGAGAGAGAAGATGGGTTCTGATCAAGTGGATGCCTTGACCCTGCATCTAATCTTAATTCTGCTGGAACAGGGTGACATACCATGTAGTGAGGTTGTGAACATCAATGATCCTTGTGCGGGGCCTGTACCAGCGCTTCACTGTGGTCTGTGTTCATGACTTTCCTGCAGAGTACTAGAGTCATCCATGTCCCTACTGGTCTAATGTCGATTACTGTTCTGTAAAGACATCTGCAAATATTTCTGTACAATAGCTTTACAGTGTACAATCCCCATGCATTGCTGTGTATGTGAAAGGGCTATATATAGATTTTATAGGACAGTAACTGTCAGTGTTCTATAAGAAGGAACCCCAACTTTATCTTTGTACTACTCTGCAGATACTGTACCCTATAGTCCTCCATACAGCACAGAGTTATGTGGTTATTCCGTGTTGCCCTTTAGAGTCCTGTGTATTGATACAGCTTTGAGTGTCAAGACAACGTTCTGGAACAGATCCGTCAACAGCATCATAGCGTTGCTGACAGGTACGGTAACAATGAGCAGACACAGATATAAGATGTGCAAGTGCTGGGCACACTTTATTATAAATAGCGCTGTATATATACCTACAAGCACACTGTGTCCAGAGCTTTTCATGTTATACGCAATATGCCGGTGACAGGGCCATGTCTATCTATAAACCTGGATCAGAGTTTCAACCAAAAACACAAAAATATGCACAAATGTCCGTCATCAGGTAGAATAGTGGATTATGTCATCCCGCAGCCTGATATACATATATATGTGCGTGTGTGTGTGTGTGTGTAGACACTGTATATATCAAAGTAATGTATTTAGTGTTACACGTGCCAAGATATAACCCGAACAAGTACAATGAATACATGCACATGGACACTCTACAAGGACTCCAGACTCTGTGTATCATGAGACATTCGAGCTTCTTGTCTCTCCAGTGATGACTCTTAAAATCCGATTCAATAAAATGTCCTGTTCTGGTTGGTTGGTGGCGTCTGCTGAAATCCTCTGCTCACTTTCAGTGAGTGCATTAAACCAAGCACCAGCAGGGGGCGGCATGGTCCAAAGATAGGAAGCTATACGTCGCTTTATACTTTTGTGAATGAACAATGCTTACATATACTATTACTGACCCATCTACATCTGCAGTAATCCAGCAAGACCTCAGTCCACCCTGAGCAACAAAATAAAGTATTCATTTAGACTAAACATGCATTAAAGGATCCCTGGTACACTGGCTTGGACAATTCTTCCTCACGTTATAAGTATACAATTCTTTAGCAATCCAGGAAGCTTGCAGCCCATTTTTTTAACACAATACCACACCCTCCACAATATATTATTATAGAACGCTACTATTATATATCATTATTTAGCAATAATCCACAAACCACTCCTCAAATTTATTTCTCACAGGAAGTCCAGAGGGTAAAGAACAAAAAACATCGAGTAACTAGTGTGAAACCGCAAAACAAAGTGATAAAAAGAGATATAAGGGGTCACTCCAGCACCCTGGAACTTAAAATAAAGTCAACTTTCCATAGTCTTTCATAGAGCCTGTTTTTTGTTTTTCTTTCCAAATTTCATTCATTTGACAGTAGTTATGTAGATAAACCTTAGAGCTCATTTACACAACAAGGTCATAGTTTCAGTTCACTCCCTCCATTTTTTGTTCCCATTCTGCACAGGAAAAAAAAAAAACTATACACAATGGATTTGGAAAGTCTTCAGACCCTTTACATTTTTTCACATTTTAGACTTGATCTAAAACTTTTTTTTTTATTCTGTTTTCTCCATCATTCTGCACTTAATACCCCATAATGATAGAGTGAAAACAGAACATTTGCTAATTTATTGAAAAGGAAAAACTAAAACATTCCAGTGACATAAGTATTCAGGCCCTTTAGTCAGTACTTAGTTGAATCACCTTTGGCAGCGATTACAGCCTCCAGTGTTCTTGGGTATGATGCCACAGGGTTTGCATACCTGGATTTGGGGATTTTCTGCTATTCTTCTCTGCAGATCCTCTCATGCTCTGTCAGGTTGGATGAGGACCATCGGTAGACAGCCACTTTCATCTTCGGCACAGTCTGGGGTCCAGAGCACTCTGGATCAGGTTTTCATTAATAATATCTCTGTGCTTTGCTCCATTCAGATTTCCCTCAACCCTGACAAGTCTCCTTGTCCTAGTCGTTGAAAAACACCCCCATAGCATGATGATGCCAATTTTTGTTTCAGAGAATCTTGTATCTCACAGCCTAAGAATCCTTGCTTTTTTGAAAAGTTTCATGTGTCTTTTACAGAGGAGAGACTTCTTTCTGGCCACCCTGCCAAAAAGCCCAGATTGGGGGAATGATGCAGTGACGGTTGACATTCTGGAAGTTTCTCCCATCTGCACCCAGAATCTTTGGAGCACAGCCAATGTAACTATTGGGGTCTTAGTAACTGTTATCACCAAAGCCCTTTTCCCCCTATTATTTAGTTTGGTGGGGCTGCCAGCTAAAGGAAGAGCCCTAGTTGTTCCAAACTTCTTCCATTTAAGAATTACAGAGGCCACTGTGCTCTTGGGAACTTTCAGTGCAGTAGAAAGTTTTGTACCCTTCTCCAGATCTGTGCCTCCACACAATGCTGTATGTGAGCTCTACAGGCAGTTCTTTCTCATGGCTTAGTTTTCGCTCTGATATGCATTGTCAGCTGTAAGACCTTATACAGACAGGGGGTTTGTTGTCCAAGCAACTGAATTTACCACAGGTGGACTCCAAGCTAGGTGTAGAAACATCTCAAAGATGCTAAATTTCCAGTGTCATAGCAAAGGGTCTGAATACCGAATACTTATGTCCATGTGAAAAATTAGTATTTCATTTTTAATAAATCTGCAAAAATTATAAATGTGTGTTTTCACTTTTACGTTACGAGGTATTGAGTGCAGATTGATCGGGGAAAACTTGAAATTTTTCGAATTTTAGCACAAGGCCGCAAAATAACAAAATGTTAAAAAAGTGAAAGGGTCTAAAGACTTTTCCGAATGCATTGTATATTTACTGTACATTAATTATCTCATTACAATGGTCATCAGAAGTTAAAAATAAGGATCTGGTGGACCCATTTCATGTCTGCTTTAGCAACTACTTGCATTCTCTACAAAATAACAATTTTGGAGCATTATTCTTATGACTGTTTGTTGTGCCATTCTTTTATCATTCCTACTTAAAGTTTTTAAATGCATTGCAAGGCAGTCTCAATATTCGTCCATCTGGGCATAACCAGTTGTGGGTATGTCCCTGTACAGTCTGACACTGACAGCACTGATAAGATATTGTCAGATGGTGCATATAGGAGAAGTAAAAAAAATATCAGGGTTTGCCAACAGAGTAAGATGGCCGCTTGATAGTGGAGCTGCAACGCAACAGCAGTGACTATACCATCGTTTTCATCTAGCAGCATCTCTTTCTACCCCTGGGAGTTCGTCTTCGCAGGCTCATGATGACCAGAGGCAAGAAGTCTCTGAAAGCACAGGCTAAACTGGACTTCTTCGATAAAAAGCGGGCCCAACATGGCGGCAGCTTCCCCTCATCCCCCCACTCTGGAGGTTCGGACTCCTCAATTACTACTAATACCCGGGAGCTCGGATCACAGAGAGCTCATACCTCAACTGTCGGCTTGGAGAAGTCTTTCATCTCGCCAGGTGTTCCAAAGGCATCAGCAACACATTGCCGGGGGAAAACATTTGTCAGCATTCAGCACCTCTCCAGTGGTCAGCCCAGCAAAAGACCAAGGGTATCAGGTCAGTGCCCGGATAACTCTACCTCCACCCTGCCTGCTATCCCAACATATCCAGAGGAGATAGCAGGTGTCTTACAAAGCTGCCCAACCACGGATAACCCAGCCTCTGGGATTTTGCTGAAGGACATGTTGGTAGCCTTTGGGAAAACTATGCAAGATAATTTATCCCTGCCGATTACCCCAGTACAGACTGCTGTTACAGAGCTGGAATCCAGTATGACTCAGATGGGAGAGTTTGCAGAGTCACACAACCACCTTATTGATGCTCACAATGAACTGGCAGAGGAAATTGAAGCTATGAAGCACAAGCTTATTGATTTAGAGGACCGATCCCGACAAAATCATGTGAAACTCACTTGTTTAATATAAACAACTGGGTTGTACACATGGAAGGATTTGAGCTGTTTTAGTTTGAAGAACCGATTAGGGAGAGTAGTAGAAATCTTTCAAGTGTGTAATCATTAAACTGTTGAACAGTCGTGCATAATAGCCCATTGCCATAAGATGCTACAGTTCAGAAACCTTTTCTGCACATTAGACCTATGTTTTGTATCCCTATTGTGGAGAGATAGGGTTAAGGAGAAATAATGTAATGTAAAAATATGCAAATTAGTGCTTAAGTGCACAGAGGGGGACCTAGGCACCTGGGGGACCTTCGGCTCCTCTGCTTTGATTCCCTGCACACTCTCCCTCCACTTGATTGACAAGGCCAAGTGTCCAGGTGGAGAGGGCCCTTTAACAAAGAAACCCTTATGTGTTTTCATGCAGTTACAATTCTCATGACTAATCCTGGCTGACAATGTGATGATTTACCACATTTGTATGAACCACACATAGCAGGAAATGTAAGATTTCGGAGTGTCCTTACTATTTTACATAACCTGCATGGAGTGATTGACCTCTGAAAAGTGATGTTTGGCTCATTAAGGAGTGATCCTTTTATAATAATAATAAAAAAAAAAAAAGGATGAGTTAATAGAATATACCGATGAAATTTTGAAGATCAACAAGGTGGTCAAGTCAGGCAGCAGAGGGTCATAGGACATTAAATGAGCAGATGTCGGTACACAGGCAGACAACAGGATACACCACACTGAGCAGGAACATAGCAAGCTAAAGAAACTAAATGCTCAGGCACCTTCCCACAGGGAAAGGTGCCTTAAGTACCCCAGGTTTGACAGACATTGGCTGGTGAAGATTAGGGTCTGTATGCTCTAGCCCATTAAGAGCCAGAGGGACCGCACATCATACGGGCACAGGAAGGGAGGCTAATCCAGAAAGCAGGCCGCAGCCTGTGTGGAGGGACCAAGCAGACCCAGTGGCCGGACCTGCTGGGAAGAAGACAGTGGGAGGTGAGTGGAGAAACGCAGGCTAGTGGACACTGCTGTAAGGACTGGCATCAAAGTTTTGACTGTTCTTTAAATGTCTCTGTCTTTGGAGTTCCTTAAACTCTCCATATGGAATATTTTTGATCCAAAGCTGGTATAAAAAAAATAATAATAATAATATCAGGATATAAAGGTCTAATTCAATTAGTGAAGATCAGCTCAAAATTGTTTTTGTTAAGGATATTGACAGAAGCCTACGCCTCTGCGCCAGAAGCCTGATAAACAAAAATATTCCCTGAATAACTGTGGCTGTTATTTGTTATATAGGCTTTGAAAAGCTCTATTTATGTTGCCTCCAAAGCCTGAGCCTCCAATGCACCCTCTTTCCATAAGAGGAACAGGTCCTCAATGTATCGATGATAAACAAAAATTTGCCCAAAGAGGTAAATTTGCCCAATTTATAGGTTTGAACTTAAAAGTGCAAATCATGTCCCTATCAGACAACTACTTGTCTAAAGAGAGAATTGTAAAACTTAAAGCGTTAAATGTAGTACCTGCATTTAAAAAAAAAAAACATTTGCATAATGGCTGTGCTTCTTTGTACAATCATAACTGTGGAGGAAAAGTTATTTGGCCTTCCCTAAAGTCTCTTTCAGCCATAGTATTTCCTGTTTCAGTGGCACAGCTAGATGCATTTCTCTCAGAAGCAATAGGTATATCTTTTCTGTCAGTACTGTATGCAGTGAACTCACTCCCCACTATATTTGTTTTCTTCTAGGGGTGATGAGGGATAAATCACACTTTCAGAAAGGCAGGAGGCTCCTGTCATGTTCAGAAAGAGTGTAGAAGCAATTCTTTTATCAGGCTCACAATCTCATCTAGCTCTGACACATCCCTACTTCCTCTCAGGCATCTCTGTTACCAAGGACGGCTCTTGCCTGACAACACACAGTGGCCTGCAACTTAGGTAGAAGTGAGACCCCTAGTGGCCATGACTGTACAGATTCTTTTTTTTTTTAAAGTGGATGCAGGCATATTTTTTTGTAAATGAAGTGATTTATGTGATAAATCTGGTGCAGGTCTAGACAGCCTGTCTTAGTTTACACCCTCTACAGGTTTAGTAAATCTACCCCTATGTAATGTAATTCATTAAATTTAAATGTAATCAATGCAAAATAGGTCTAACGTACATATTTGGTTCCTGAAACTTTCAAGGCAGTAATTTCATTATTTTATTAATATAGCACTGTAGTATTACGCACAATTGTAATTTCAATGGTCCCACAATTACACTAAATTTATACTACTGCCCCAAAGATTGTCCAAATCCTTCCAGATTTTGAAACTTTCATGTTTACAACTCAGCTTGGCTAAAAGAAGAAACTTAATCTTCTCTTTGATTTGTAATTGGTAACCCCCCACCTTCCCTCTTTAGTATTCTCATTTGATCCCCTCCAGTGAATTCCAGTTTGTCTTCCCTTCACTTTCCCACAAACTTATATACACTGCCCTGGGCTGGCCTTAGGTGTTCAGGCGCCCTGTGCAAGCTAATCTCGTGCGCCCAACCCCCGCCCCCCCCCGTTCACCTAAACATACACAAAGAGGAAAACAATCTTTGTAACAGTTTTCTTTAATTACAGATAATTTAAGTGCAAGTGCAAACAAGTACAATCATACACAGTGTCACCTTTGCCCAGTCCCCTGCCCCCCTTAATCATACCCAGTGTCACCCAGAGCCAGTCCCCTGCCCCCCTTAATCATACCCTGTCACCTTTGCCCAGTCCCCTGCCCCCCTTAATCATACCCAGTGTCACCCAGAGCCAGTCCCCTGCCCCCCTTAATCATACCCTGTCCCCTGCCCTTCTTAATCATACCCAGTGTCACCCTTACCCAGTCCCCTGCCCCCTTAATTAGACCCTGCCCCCCTTAAATTAAGGGTGACAGACACTGGGTATGATTAAGGGGGAAGGGCACTGGATAAGGGTGACACTGGGTATGACAAAGGGGCAGGGGACTGGCTTTAGTTGACACTGGGTATGATTAAGGTGGGCAGGGGACTGGGTAAAGGTGAAAGGGTATGATTAAGGGGGGCAGGGGACTGGCTATGGGTGACACTGGGTATGATTAAAGGGGGCAGGGTCTAATTGAGGGGGCAGGAGACTGGGCAAAGGTGACACTGGGTGTGATTAAGAAGGGCAGGGGACTGTGTAAAGGTGACAGGGTATGATTAAGGGGGGCAGGGGACTGGCTATGGGTGACACTGGGTATGATTAAGGGGGGCAGGGTCTAATTGAGGGGGCAGGAGACTGGGCAAAGGTGACACTGGGTGTGATTAAGAAGGGCAGGGGACTGTGTAAAGGTGACAGGGTATGATTAAGGGGGGCAGGGGACTGGGTAAGGGTGACAGGGTATGATTAAGGGGGGCAGGGGACTGGGTAAGGGTGACAGGGTATGATTAAGGGGGGCAGTGGACTGGCTCTGGGTGACACTAGGTATGATTAAGGGCCTTAATCATACCCAGTGTCACCCATAGCCAGTCCCCTGCCCCCCTTAATCATACCCTGTCACCTTTACCCAGTCCCCTGCCCTTCTTAATTATACCCAGTGTCACCCTTACCCAGTCCGCCGCCCCCCTTAATCATACCCAGTGACTGTCATGGTGTCACCCACCTTATACAGTCCTCTGCCCCCTTAATCATACCCAGTGTCTGTCACCCTTATCCTTATCCAGTCCCCTGCCCCCAGGCCCCATTTAAAGAAAGATATTTGGTAAAAATAATAATAAAAAAAAAAAAGAGTACCGCACCATACCTGTTACATCCAGTGACATCTCCTGTGATGTAGACTTTCCTCAGCATCTTCATTCGGAGAAAGGACCGTCATGATAACTTCTTTCAGCCGCGTCTCATCTCTGTAGAGTTTCACAGAAAATTTTGGGGATTTCTCACTTTACTATCATCCTCAGATAACAGACCTCCCCTCCCCCCCCCCCCCCCCACCCGTAGTGCCCATAACTATAATGCCCTCTGTATAATTATAATATATACTGGCCCCTCTATATTATTATTATTATTATTTCCTCCTCTGTATTATTAATATTATAATGGCCCCCTCTGTAGTATTATAGTAGTAATTATGCCCCCCCCTCAGCCCCTCCAGCATACAGTCCCATGTAAAATACATCACTCCCCGCCTTCAGCCCCTCCAACATAAAGTCCTATGTAAATAATATCACACTCCCTCTCTTTGCCGCCTGCCTTCAGCCCCTCCAGCATACAGTCCCATGTAAGATACATCACACCCCTGCCTTCCAGTCCTTCTTGCACAGTCCCATGTAAAATGCATCACTCATCCTGCCTTCAGCCCCTCCAGCATACAGTCCTATGTAAAATACATCACTCCCCCTGCCTTCAGCCCCTCCAGCATACAGTCCAATGTAAAATATATCACTCCCCCTGCCTTCAGCTCCTCCAGCATACAGTCCCATGTAAGATACAACGCCCTTCCAGCATACAGTCCCATGTAAGACACATCACTTCCCTGCCTTAGCCCCTCCAGCAAACAGCCCTATGTAAAATAATATCACCCCCTTGCCTTCAGCCTCTCCAGCATACAGTCCCATGTAAATATCACCCCAACTACCCTCTCTTCAGACCCCTCTAACATACAGTCTCCAGTACAAAGATGATTCCTTCTCCCTTCAGCCCCTGCAAAAACCCCCCAAGTAAAAATAACAGTCACTATTCTCCTCCACATACTTACCTGCAGACTTTGCTCCTGCTCTGTAGAATCTCCTGCACATCATTAGGCCCCGCCCCCTGGATGACAAGACTCCGCCTCTTTCCCTGACATCATACCTCCTAGGATCAACTACATTCTAGACACTACGCTCGCTCTACTGCCTCATAGACTTCAGGCGCTGAAGCCTATGAGGAAGAACGGAGGGGACTGGAGCCATAGGCTCCCATGATCCTCATTTTAGTGTTTGCTGCCTGGCGCCCCCTGCAATTTTGCGCCCAATTTCGGCTCAGGTCGGGCCGGCTGCTGTAGCCTGTAGAGACCGACTGCGAGCTGTGTCGGCCGCCGGGCGCCCCTGTTGCCATGGCGCCCTGTGCGGCCGCACAGCTCGCACACCCCAAAGGCCGGCCCTGACACTGCCATCACTTTAGCCACTATCATGACCTACCAATAACCTTTCTTCCAGACATCCTGCATTATCTCATTCTGCCTATACTCTTCTAGATCTTGTTCTCCAACCTCTCTCTCTCTATACCAGGGGTGGCCAACCTTACAGACACAGAGAGCCAAAAAAAAAGAAAACATATGACTACCAGGAGCCACAAGCTATACATTTACACACTCCCCCCCCCCCCCCCCCCATGCTCAGACCTGACCAACCCAAGCTCAAACAAGACCCCCCGATGCTCAGATCTGCCCCCCCATGCTCAAATCTGAACCCCCCCATTGCTCAGATCAGAACCCCATTGCCCAGATCAAAACCTCCCATGCTTAGATCAGACCCCCATGCTCAGTTCTATCATTTAAAAAAAATCTCTTCCCTCTCCTGATCAGGCACTGGGCTCCTGCTTGGGCACCTGCTACTCTGCAGGTCTGACACGCTCTCCGCTGTGACCTGATGAGCACGTCAGGTCATAGTGCGTGTCTCCACGTACTACGTTCTCACACTGTGCATCAGAACGTAGTGGAGAATGAGCCGGCCTGACTGCTTTCCGGCTCCACAGCTAGAGCCGCACTTGAAGAAGCAAAGAGCCACATTATTATTATTATTATTATTATTATTATTATTATTAAAGCGCCATTCATTCCATAGCGCTGTACATATGATGAGCGGTGCACATACATAATACAGACAATTGCACTAATCGTAAACAAGATGAGTTACAAAACTGGTACAGAAGGAGAGAGGGCCCTGCCCGTAAGGGCTTACAATCTACATGGTATGGGAGAAGGACACAGTATGTGCGGGTGAAGTTGGTCATGGCGGTATAGAGGCAGCAGGGTCACTGGTTGTAGGCTTGTCTGAAGACGTGGGTTTTCAGGTTTCTTTTGCAGGATTTCACTGTAGGTGAGAGTCTGATATGCTGGGGTAGCGAGTTCCAGAGTATGGGGAATGCGCGGGAGAAATCTTGGAGTCGATTGTGGGAAGAGGCGATAAGAGGAGAGAAGGAGGTCTTGTGAGGATCTGAGAGTGCGTGTGGGGGTGTATCGGGAAAGTAGCTCAGAGATGTAGGGCGGGGACAGGTTATGGAAGGCCTTGTATGTATTTGTTAGTACTTTGAAGTGAATTTGAAGTGAAGAGCCACAGGTTGGCCACCCCTTCTCTATACTCTCTCTACTTATTTAACATGATTTAAATAATCATGATCACCTTCCCTTTGCAACAGCTGTAAACTAAATTACAGATTACCTATACGACTGTCATCTCTCTGTGCTGATTATTTTATTTTTTCCATGCTATAGTTCAGCAACAACGAAAATGTAGTACCAAAAAAAAAAAAAAAATGGTTTTCTGCAATTATTGAGCTTAAAAAAAAATACCCCTTTTCTGACAGAAGTGTCCCTTTAACCACCCCCCGACCGCCTAACACAGTGATGCGTCCTGAGGGGCGGCCGGGTTATTCCTCCTGGACGCATCATCTCGTGACACGCGAGATTACGCGCATAGCCGGCCCGGGAAAAGTCGCAGGAGAAGTTCGTCACCAGCCTGCCAGCCAATGATCACCGCCATTTAACACATTATATTTATAAATATAATGTGTTGAATGGCTTCTGTGCTCTCTGCTGGGTCCTTTTCGTCGGTTGGTCCCAGCAGAGAGCACAGATCACTGTGAGTACACCAAGCACAACACATTTAGCTCCAGATCACCCCCCCCCCCCCATCACCCCAATTAACCCCTTGATCACCCCTGTCAATCACTAGTTAAAAGGGAAAAAAGTGATCAGTGTAAACTGTCACTTTTTTTTCCCCACCAGTATTGACTGTTAGGTTTAGGATAGTTTAGTCCCCTTTGATAGTTAGCTTCAGTTAGTGCCCAGCCCACCGCACCGCACTCACCAATTCGCTGATTAGCGTATCGCTAATCAGCATTGGTACTTTTATAGTATCTGTAAGTGATCCACCCAAAACGCAGTGTTTGCCCGATAAGGCCTGATCGTTCGCCCACGCCCGCCCCGACAAAAATATCTATATTTTTTTATCACTGCACAATCACTACACGAGCGCTGCGGCGATAAAAAAAATCAGTTTTGATATTTTTTATCAATCGCAGCGGCTTCCTGTACTTCGCTAGCCTCCCATTTGTAAGACAGGCTTGCTTTTTTTCTTGGGTAGTCTCAGGGAATACCCCCTAAATTTAGTTGACCAAATGGCAAGGAAGGAGTATTCTTCTTTAGAGGCCTACAGGCTTCTGACCCAGTCGGATGAGGAATGGGAACCCTCATCTGACGAATCCAGCGGGTCAGAATACGAACCTGTAGAAAGCAGTGGCAGTCTGACCCAAAGTTCGGGCGATGAGGTTGAGGTCCCTGATACCACCAGGCGTACCCGGCCCCGTGTTGCTAGACCACAGGTTGCGCAGGATCCGCTTCAAGGGCAGCAGAGTGGGGCTGGTGCTGTCGGATTACGTGGTGAGGCATACACCAGCAGCGCAGCCCATCCTGGACCTAGTACCAGCACTGCCGTAGAACATGGTGAAGTGGCGAGCACCAGAAGGGCAGTTGAAGCTGGTACGGTGGCACGTACAGTAGTTCCCCCGTCGCAGCCACCGCACAGACAGGCCTGTAGAGCCCCTAGAGTCCCTGAGGTGCTGGCAAACCCTGATTGGCAGCCCCCATCTTCAGCCGCACCAGTAGTTCCCCCTTTCACCGCCCAGTCTGGAGTTCGGGTTGAGACACCTCAGATCGGATCGGCACTGGGGTTTTTTGAGCTGTTCTTCACTGCGGAGCTCTTTGACTTAGTCGTGGCAGAAACAAACCGGTATGCCTCTCAATTTATAGCCGCCAACCCGGGAAGCTTTTATGCCCAGTCTTTCCGGTGGAAACCCGTCCAGGTTTCCGAATTTAAAACTTTTCTGGGCCTTCTCCTCAACATGGGCCTGACAAAAAAGCATGAATTGCGGTCATATTGGTCCACGAACCCAATTCATCACATGCCCATGTTCTCTGCTGCCATGTCCAGGACATGATTTGAGACCATCCTGCGTTTCCTGCACTTTAGTGATAATAGCACCTCTCGTCCCAGAGGCCACCCAGCTTTTGACCGGCTCCACAAAATTCGGCCCCTCATAGACCACTTTAACACCAAATTTGCAGATTTGTATACCCCTGAGCAAAACATCTGCATAGACGAGTCCCTGATACATTTTACCGGGCGCCTTGGCTTCAAACAATACATCCCAAGCAAGCGCGCCCGGTATGAGGTCAAATTGTATAAGCTCTGTCAAAAGGGCCACAGGCTATACGCACAAATTTCGTGTCTATGAGGGTAAAGATCAGACCCTGGAGCCGGTTTGTTGCCCTGACTACCTGGGGAGCAGTGGGAAGACAGTCTGGGACTTCGTGTCACCCTTATTTGGCAAGGGGTACCACCTTTATGTGGACAATTTCTACACAAGTGTGCCCCTCTTCAGGCATTTGTTTCTAGAACAGATTGGCTGCTGTGGCACCACGCGACCTAATCACCGGGGCTTCCCCCAACGGCTGGTTACCACCCGTCTTGCAAGGGGGGAGAGGGCTGCCTTGTGTAACGAAGAACTGCTCGCGGTGAAATGGAGAGACAAGCGTGACGTTTACATGCTCTCCTCCATTCACGCAGACACGACAATCCAAATTGAACAGGCAACCAGTGTCATTGAAAAGCCCCTCTCGGTCCACGACTATAATTCGCTCATGGGAGGGGTGGACTTCAATGACCAGATGTTGGCTCCTTATTTACTCTCCCGCAGGACCAGACGCTGGTATAAGAAGGTGTCTGTATACCTAATTTGAATTGGCTATGTACAAAAGATTTGTTCTCTACAGTAAGGCTGGGAGAAAAAGATCCTTCCTCAAATTTCAGGAAGAGATCATCGAGATCCTCCTGTATCCAGGAGGTTCCGTGGCCCCAACCACCAGTATAGTGAGCCGTCTACACGAGCGACATTTCCCCAATGTCGTTGCTGGTACCTCAAACCAAGCGCCACCCCGAAAAAAGGAGACTTTTGTATTACTTACCAGTAAAGTCTCTTTCTCGCTCTTCCTTGGGGGACACAGGAAACCATGGGTATAGCTCTGCTCCCTAGGAGGCGTGACACTAAGTGAAAGCTGTAAGCCCCTCCTCCATCAGCTATACCCTTCAGCCTGGAGAAGAGACTGCCAGTTGCGTGTCCAAGTAGTGAAAGATAACCACCAACCGGAAAAAAGAACTGTCGAGCCCCAACGGGGGCAACCAAGCCGGAACCACAACTGTAACCCAAATAAAGGGCGGGTGCTGTGTCCCCCAAGGAAGAGCGAGAAAGAGACTTTACTGGTAAGTAATACAAAAGTCTCCTTTTCTCGCCCATATTCCTTGGGGGACACAGGAAACCATGGACGTTCCAGAGCAGTCCCAGAAGGGAGGGACCAGAACAAACTAGACCAACACAAGAGGCATCAATCAACTGCCGCCTGCAACACCAGACGGCCTAAAGCAGCGTCAGCCGACGCATGAGTATGCACCCTGTAGAACTTGGTGAAGGTGTGCAAGGAGGACCAAGTGGCCGCCTTGCAAATCTGCTCCGTAGAAGCCCGATTCCTCTGAGCCCAGGAAGCCCCGACCGCTCTAGTGGAGTGAGCGGTAACACCGAGGGGCGGAACCTTGCCCTTGGCGAGATAAGCCTCAGTAACAGCCATCTTGACAAAACGGGCGATAGCAACTTTGGATGCCGCCATCCCTCTGCGCGACCCCTCCGGAACCACAAAGAGCGAGTCAGTACGCCTGAAAGAGCTGGTTACCTCCAGGTAAACCTTGAGCGCCCTGACAACGTCCAGGCGATGAAGCTTCCTCTCCCGCGGGTGGGAAGGGGAAGGACACAAAGAGGGGAGAACGATGTCCTCGTTCAGATGAAAGGCGGAGACCACCTTAGGAAGGAAGGAAGGGACCGGACGAAGAACCACCTTGTTCTGGTGGAACACTAGGAAAGGTTCCAGATAGGAGAGTGCAGCCAATTCGGACACCCTCCGAAGAGAGGTGACGGCTACAAGGAAAATAACCTTGCAGGACAGAAGTCGCAAGGAAACCGTCCGCAGAGGCTCGAAAGGAGAAGCCTGGAGCGCTGAGAGAACCAGGTTCAGGTCCCAGGGCGGTACCGGAGGGCGGTACGGGGGAACCGCGTGAGCCACGCCCTGAAGGAAGGTCTTGACAGGACCAAGGGGGGGCCAGTGGGCGCTGAAACAAAATGGACAGCGCAGACACCTGACCCTTCAAAGAACTAAGGCCCAGACCTTGGGCAAGTCCGCTCTGCAGGAAGGACAAAACGGTGGGGAGAGAAAAGCGGAGCGGAGGAATCCCCAGATCGGCACAGAACCCCAAATAGGTCCTCCAGGTCCTATAATAGATCCTAGAAGAGGACGGCTTACGGGCGCGGATCATGGTGCGGACGACGTCCGCAGAAAAACCCCTACGTGTCAGGACGGTGGTCTCAACAACCACGCCGTCAAACGTAGGGACCTTAAACGCGGGTGGAAGATTGGTCCCTGAGAGAGAAGATCTTCCCTGGCAGGCAGCGGCCAGGGCGCGTCTGCCAGGAGCAGCATGAGGTCGGCATACCAAGACCGGCGGGGCCAGTCCGGAGCGACCAGAATCACCGAGACGCCTTCCGCCGCGATCTTCCGAAGGACCTTGGGCAGGAGTGGGATGGGAGGGAATATGTATGGACGCGCGAAGCCTCGCCAAGGAAGAACGAGGGCGTCGGCTCCGCAGGCACCCGGATCCCTGGCCCTGGACAGATAGGCGGGGACCTTGTGATTGAATTTGGAGGCCATGAGGTCCACGTCCGGTATGCCCCAACGAAGGCAAATGGCCCCGAACACCTCCGGGTGAAGAGACCACTCGCCGGGGTCGACGGTGGTGCGACTGAGGAAGTCCGCCGCCCAATTGTCCACCCCTGGAATAAAAATTGCAGATAGGGCCGAGACGTGGGCTTCCGCCCAACGGAGAATGCTGGTGACCTCCCGCATTGCTGCAGCGCTGCGAGTGCCCCCCTGGTGGTTTATGTACGCCACGGCCGTGGCGTTGTCCGATTGCACACGAACTGGATGACCCTTCAGCAGATGAGTCCAGTGTCGCAGAGACAGAAGGGCCGCTCTCAGCTCCAGGACATTGATCGAGAGTTTGGACTCCGATGGAGACCAAATGCCCTGGACGGATCGGGGAGGAAACACGCCTCCCCAGCCCAAGAGACTGGCATCGGTTGTAACCACCAACCAGTTGAGCGGCAGAAAGGACCTGCCCAGAAGAGGGGACTGCAACCACCAGCGGAGAGATGACCTCACCGGAGGCGATAGATGGAAGGGATGATCCAGAGACTCCGGCGATTTGTCCCAGGAGGAGAGGATCGCCCGTTGGAGAGGGCGGGAGTGAAACTGCGCAAATGGGATCGCCTCGAAGCAGGCAACCATCTGCCCCAAGACCCGCATGCAGAAACGGAAGGACGGTCGACGGTGGAGAAGGAGACCCCGAATCGCCCGACGGAGGATCAGTCGTTTTTCCGAGGGAAGACATACCTCCGCCGCTCCCGTGTTTAAAAGCATTCCCAGGAAGACCAGTTGTCTGGAGGGAGGAAGGGAGGACTTGGGGAAGTTGATGACCCAACCGAATCTCGCCAGAGTCTCTAGAGTGAGATCCACGCTGGCAACCGCTTGAGAAAGGGACGGAGCCTTGATGAGGATATCGTCCAAGTACGGTAGCAGAAAAACACCCCTGGAACGGAGTAAGGCCAAAACCGGGGCCAGGACCTTGGTGAACACCCGGGGGGCTGTTGCCAGCCCAAAGGGAAGGGCGACAAACTGGAAGTGGAGGTCCCCCACGGCGAATCGGAGGAAGCGATGGTGACACCGGGCTACCGGAACATGGAGGTAGGCATCCTGTATATCGATGGAAGACATGAAATCTCCCTGCTCCAGGGAAGCCACCGCGGAACGGAGGGACTCCATCCGAAACCGTCGAAGGAGGAGAAAACGGTTGAGCTTTTTGAGGTCCAAAATGGGCCGCACCGAACCTCCCTTCTTGGGAACTACAAAGAGGTTCGAATAGAACCCTTGGAACCTTTCCTCTAGAGAAACGGGGGTAATCACCCCCCTGTCCAGTAAGGCTTGAACAGCCGCGGAGAACGCAGCCGCGCTTTTCGGGTCCCGCGGGGGGCGGGAGCGAAAGAACCGATCTGGAGGGAAGGACGGAAATTCGATTTTGTATCCGGAGGACACAATTTCGAGAGCCCAGGCGTCGGAGACGTGAGCCATCCAGATGTCCCTGAAAAGGAGGAGCCGGCCCCCCACCCGGGTGGGGGCGCGCCTTCAGGCAGAGGACTGCTTTGCTGCGGGTGTGCGGGCAGCCTGCGGCTTCCTACGCTTATCCTGGGGAGGGGCCGAAGCGGCAGCTGCGGGGGGAGCCCCAGAGGTCCTGCGGGAGGACCGAAAACGAGACGCACCAGGGCGTCCGCGGGGGGCGCCCCTGGCTTGGGGTTGAGGAAGATGGGTGCTTTTACCACCCGTGGCCTCCGAAATAAGCTCGTCTAGGCTGACCCCGAAAAGGCGGGAACCCGCAAACGGTAGCCCCGCCAAGGAACGTTTGGAGGCAGCGTCCGCTTTCCAAACCTTCAGCCAGAGCTCCCTCCTGACGGAAACTGCCAGGGCGGAGGAGCGTGCAATAAGGGCTCCCGCATCAAGGGAGGCCTCACAAACAAAATTCCCGGCCCGAATAATAAGCTGGGCCAAGGAACGTAGGTCCTGGATGGGGACGTCCGAGTCCAACTCCTGTTCCAGCTGCGCACCCCAAGCAGAGATTGCTTTACCTGCCCAAGCAGAGGCAAAAACCGGTCTGAGAGCAGAACCGGAGGCAGCAAAAATGCCCTTGGAAAGGGTCTCCATGCGACGGTCCTCCGCTGACTGAAGAGAGGACCCGTCGGGAACAGGGATGGGCCGTGTTCTTTGACAGACGGGCCACAGGGGGGGTCCACCTTGGGTGGGGACGACCAGGTGCCACGACATCGGCTGGAAAAGGATAGCAAATGTCCAGCTTCTTGGGATTGACAAAACGGGCGTCCGGGCGAGCCCAAGCCTTAGACACCACGGAGGAGAAATCAGAGTGGATTGGAAAGACTTTTGAGGCCTGCCTGGGTCTGATAAAGGAGACGCTAGCTGCGTCAGAGCTAGGGGGGTCATCTTGCACCTTAAAGGTGTCACGAATATCAGAGATGAGTTGACCCATCGCTGAGGCTAGCTTGGACGGCAGGGCCGAGTCCATTTCCAAATCTGAAACCGCCAATTCACCTTCAGAGAGCGAATCCTTTGGAGAGGAGAGGCCCGTCTGAGTGCGCACGCGTGGCGGGGAGAGGGAGGCATCCGAGGAGGAGGCTCGCTCTACTCTAAGACGCTTCTGAGAGTGCCTAGCTCGGGAGGGGTCACTAAGAAAGGGTGAACCCGCTGCAGCGGCAGAAGCGGTGGACCCGGAGGGCGCGACAGTAAGAGTGGCGTCCTGCGGGGTAGGCGGCCTGTCTATTAGGCGGCCCACGACATGAGTGAGGCTTTCCACGGCCTGGGACAGGGATCTAGCCCAGTCAGGCGGGTCAGAGGAAGCAGGGAGCGACACAGCGGGCGACTGAGGCTGCGGTGGAGCTCGGCATGCAGGACAGTGCGGATCAGACTGCCCCCGGGGAAAGGGTTCCCTACAAGCAGTACAGGCATGGTACCAAGGCTTGGTGGCTGCAGAAGGGTCTGACATGGTGGAAAAAATGTTGCACTTAAAGTGGGAGACCCCAGGGCAAAAGCGGAACGGGGATTACACCCAAGCAACAGTACTGGTGGCACGGAGGGGGTTAACAGTCCTACCAGACCCGGATGATGCAAGCGGCAGCAGCAAGGGGAGCAGACTGAAGGAGGCTGTGGAGGAGAGGCAGCAGGCACGGAGATGAATAGCTTCAGGATCGGACGGCAGAGAGGATTCCACGCAGCACTATGAGATGTGGAGCCCGACGAAACCGGAAGTAGCGGAGCGCATGTAGGAAGCTCCGCCCCCCCCTGTCGCGCTTAAGGAGAAGCAGAGCCGCGCGCGCGCGGCAAAATGATTTTAACCCCCGAGGTGGATGAAGTGCCGGCCAAGATGAAATGGCGCCGTTCGCGCCAAGTAAGCGGCCCCCGCCGCGCCTGGATGTGGCAGACGGCCTCCTGCCTACAGCCGTCCCCTGAAGGCAGAGTCCGTGCCCTGCTGCTAAATAAAGGACTTGCCCAGACAAAGTCCCCCCCAAATGATACCCGGTAAGGTTGCCGGTCCGATATGCCCATGGGGGGGGGGATGTAGCAGCGGTGGGAGGAAGGAAGGGGAGGCTGGAGCAGCCACTCTCACCATACGCTGTCTTCGCCCTCAATCCATCCAGCAGGGTCGCCCCTTCAGCTACTGGCACCGCAGTGGCAGGAAGCCGGGGGAGGGACTTGGCGTGCGGGCGACCCTTGAGCTGGCGGGACGCAGGGGAGCGAGGCTGCCCTGGTCCACCTTGTCTTCTGTGGGGGAGGCGGCAGTGCGGAATTACCGGCACTGGCGCAACTCAACCCCGGGAGAAACAGAGGGGTCTAATGCGCCTCTGTTGTCCCTGTAAGTAGAAAAAAATCGAATTAAAACAACAAAAAACGCAAAAATAAAAATTATAGGAAAACAACCCTGCATAAGCAGGGGGTGTCTTGCCTCCTTGGACACTAAGCAAAAACTGGCAGTCTCTTCTCCAGGCTGAAGGGTATAGCTGATGGAGGAGGGGCTTACAGCTTTCACTTAGTGTCACGCCTCCTAGGGAGCAGAGCTATACCCATGGTTTCCTGTGTCCCCCAAGGAATATGGGCGAGAAAAATGTTGTGTCTGTAGCAGGAGTGGAATAAGGCGTGACACCCGCTATTTCTGTCCTGACTGCCCTGACCACCCTGCCCTATGCTTAGGGGAGTGTTTCCGGAAGTACCACACACAGGTACACTATTAGTATAGGGATTGCGTGACACAGGACAGGCACACAGGGGTCTTAGGACCCTTTCACCCAGAGCTGCTGCAAACCTCTCCTTTCACCTGGGACAAAGTGCATAATGTACTTCGCCACATCTCTGGGCGATTTGTCCCATTGGGAAGGAGAGGTTTGTCCTATAAAGGTAAAAAAAAATATCTAAAAAAATCACAGGTAAGCAAAAAAGTTAATGTTCCAAAAGTTCAATAAAGTTTATAAAAGTTAATGTTCTGTTTCAAATGTTATATAAAGTTAATGTTAATAAATTTATTGCGATCGACCAGCTGCAGCACTGATGTGCACTCTGACAGAAGCATTGCGCTGCTGTCAGATTTACACAAAGTCGGTGTATGCGGCGCTGCAAGACGAGATTTCTCCTCTGCAGTAAAAAAGATACGTTTGCCGAGGCTTATGAGCTGAGGGGCGGTGTTCATATGCTTTGGCAAACATTTTTTATAAAAAAATAAATAAATAATTCCGGCAATGATTTATTCATCCACATCGATTGATGTGAATGGAGAAATCGGGTTTGCCAGGGCATACGAGCTGAGTGGGTTTGGATGTTGGGCGGAGCTCCTATGTCCTGGCAGACGCCTTTCCCCTCCTTTCTTTTTTTGCACATTTTTTGGCAGAGATTTTTTCATCCACATTGATCGATGCGAATAAGAAATCTGTGCCGTTCATTTTTTCTTTCAGCCCAGAGGCTGAACGGAAAAAAAAAATCTCATTACCCGTATGCTCAATATAAGGAGAATAGCAGAAACTCCAAATGCTGGCCATACATGTAATGATTGTGGAGACCCTCTAATGCCAGGGCAGTACAAACACCCCACAAATGACCCCATTTTGGAAAGAAGACACCCCAAGGTATTCGCTGAGGGGCATATTGAGTCCATGAAAGATTGAACTTTTTGTCCCAAGTTAGCGGAAAGGGAGACTTTGTGATAAAAAAATAAAAAATAAAAAAAAAAAATAATTTCTGATAACTTGTGCCAAAAAAAAAATCTTCTATGAACTCGCCATGCCCCTCACGGAATACCTTGGGGTGTCTTTCCAAAATGAGGTCACATGTGGGGTATTTATACTGCCCTGGAATTTTAGGGGCCCTAAAGCGTGAGAAGTAATCTGGAATCCAAATGTCCAAAAAATGCCCTCCTAAAAGGTACTCATTGGAATTTGGGCCCCTTTGCGCACCTAGGCTGCAAAAAAGTGTCACACATGTGGTATCACCGTACTCAGGAGAAGTAGGGCAATGTGTTTTGGGGTGTATTTTTACATATACCCATGCTGGGTGAGAGAAATATCTCTGTAAAATGACAACTTTGTAAAAGACAACTTTTCCCATTTTTTTATACAAAGTTGTCATTTTACAGAGATATTTCTCTCACCCAGCATGGGTATATGTAAAAATACACCCCAAAACACATTGCCCTACTTCTCCTGAGTACGGCGATACCACATGTGTGACACTTTTTTGCAGCCTAGGTGCGCAAAGGGGCCCAAATTCCAATGAGTATCTTTACGATTTCACAGGGCATTTTTTACGCATTTGGATTCCAAACTACTTCTCACCCTTTAGGTCCCCTAAAATGCCAGGGCAGTATAAATACCCCCCAAGTGACCCCATTTTGGAAAGAAGACACCCCAAGGTATTTAGTGAGGGGCATGGAGAGTTCATGTAAAATTTTATTTTTTGTCACAAGTTAGTGGAATATGAGACTTTGGAAGAAAAAAATAAAAAAAGAAAAAAAATTATCATTTTCCGCTAACTTGTGACAAAAAATAAAAACTTCCATGAACTCACTATGCCCATCAGCGAATACCTTAGGGTGTCTACTTTCCGAAATGGGGTCATTTGTGGGGTGTTTCTACTGTCTGGGCATTGTAGAACCTCAGGAAACATGACAGGTGCTCATAAAGTCAGAGCTGCTTCAAAATGCGGAAATTCACATTTTTGCACCATAGTTTGTAAACGCTATAACTTTTGCGCAAACTAATAAATATAAACTTATTGCATTTTTTTTTATCAAAGACATGTAGAACAATAAATTTAGAGAAAAATTTATATAGAAATGTAGTTTTATTTGAAAAATTTTACAACAGAAAGTGAAAAATGTCATTTTTTTTGCAAAAATTTGGGTCAATTTTGATTAATATAAAAAAAAGTCAAAATGTCAGCAGCAATGAAATACCACCAAATGAAAGCTCTATTAGTGAGAAGAAAAGGAGGTAAAATTCATTTGGGTGGTAAGTTGTATGACCGAGCAATAAACCGTGAAAGTAGTGTAGTGCAGAAGTGTAAAAAGTGGTCTGGTCATTAAGGGGGTTTAAGCTAGGGGTGCTGAGGTGGTTAAGGGGGTTGCGCCAGCATTAAATGTAATTTTAATATAATTCGGCAGAATACACTAATCATTCTTGTAATTTGCTTTCAGTTACAAAAATGCTGAAATGCTCCAGTTGCAAGGTATTCTCTTTATTTCATTAGAATGGCACCCCCTGCCGTTAACTCTGTAGTAACGTGCACGACCATCTATTGAGGTGGTCATACATGCCCAGTTCCACCCTCAACTGCCACCAGCACTGTCTACTGTTAGAAGTAGTGACAGTTACAGGAATAGAGCTGCAACAGAAAGGACACGCGCTCTGAGTTGCCATCTTGAAATGGATCTAGCAGAGCATATAATGGGGGGGGGGGGGGGGGGGGGGGGGGGGGGGGGGGGGGGGGGGGGCATGGCGCTATTTGAAGTACAGGGCTGCTTCTAGCATTGTTAGAAAGAAGTTGCCATGTACTGATCTTGATGTCTGATTTAAAATTTTTTACATCAATCATGCATAATCCCTTTAAATAGAGCACATTATACCTACATGTAAAGCTAACCACTTTAATTATACATTTTAATCCAGAACAATTGTACACGTTGAGTTAAAAGCATCACTGACTTGCAAGTCACTATCCCAGAGTTTCACAGTTTAGAAGCAATTATGTACAAAAGGATACACTCTTTGTTCTCACCTTGGGCTAAATGCCAGCTACAGGGTGTGTCTAACTTTCCCCGCGTACAAAACAAAGACTTTGCCGCCAAGAAATGTGGAGCGAAAAGTGGCGGGAGCTTATTATGAGTAATGAGGGTGGAGAAGGCACCTAGAAGGAGGAAGTTAGAGAGCATTACAGTTAAGAAAAATGTACTGGAAAAAACTGTCGACCCTAAAGATAATGCAGACAGGTGATAAACAACCAGGTACAGGTTAAACAGGCAGCGCTGCATGGAAGAACACTGACATGACCACGCCAGTTAATGCATAGAAAGAAGTGAATACAGAGAATTTAATCCTACAAGTAAAAAATTCCTCGTTTAAATCTTAAAGGGAACCTGTCACATTGAACATTGTGAGGAGCAAATTGTTACATAGGTCTGTGGGAACAGATTTAGTATAGTTGTACTTTATCCATTTACATCTCTGCTCTTTCAGGGCTTAGGTGTCCAGTGGGCGTCCTACTAAGACTACTTTCACACTAGCGTTTCTATTTTCCGGTATTGAGATCCATCATAGGGTCTCAATACCGGAAAAAATTGCTTCCGTTTTGTCCCCATTCATTGTCAATGGGGACAAAACGTAACTGAACAGAACGGAGTGCTCCAAAATGCATTCCGTTCCGTTTGGTTGAGTTCTCATACCGGAGAGCAAACTGCAGCAAGCTTTCCGTCCTGGGATGCCGACCGAGACGGATGTCCGCATCTTTTGCAGCCCCACTGAAATTAATGGGTCTGCGGACTGAAACTATGGTCGTGAGCATGAGGCCTAATCCTTAGAAAAAGTCATCAATATCAGATCGTTAGGGGTTCGACTCTCAACACCCCTGCTGATCAGCTATTTTTTACTATTACTATTTTTACTAGTAAAGATGTGGTGACTACACAGATCCATACACTATGTAGCAGGTATGCCTGGTTAGTACAGCGCCGTTACCACTGAAGTAAATAGGAACAGTGCTGAAGTAAGCAGGCATGACCACTACACAGAGTCCAGAGCTGTGTAGATTCAGTGCCTCAGCTCCTAAAAAACAGCTGATAGGCACAGGTGCCGGGAGTCAAACCCTGCCGATCTGATATCACTTATGACTTATTCTAAGCATACAATGCTTGACACATAGTTTTACATACACAAGTCATACACACACGGCCAGTATCTGTGTTTTGAGGATCTGCAATTTGCAGACCACAAAAACGGCTACCGCCATGTGCTTGAGCCCCTTATGCTGATGGCCTGCTCTTTGCTAATTAAAACAGTCATATACAGTCGTGGCCAAAAGTTTTGAGAATTAGATAAATATTGGAAAATGGAAAAGTTGCTGCTTAAGTTTTTATAATAGCAATTTGCATATACGCCAGAATGTTATGAAGAGTGATCAGATGAATTGCATAGTCCTTCTTTGCCATGAAAATTAACTTAATCCCAAAAAAACCTTTCCACTGCATTTCATTGCTGTCATTAAAGGACCTGCCGAGATCATTTCAGTAATCGTCTTAACTCAGGTGAGAATGTTGACCAGCACAAGGCTGGAGATCATTATGTCAGGCTCGTTGGATTAAAATGGCAGACTTGACATGTTAAAAGGAGGGTGATGCTTGAAATCATTGTTCTTCCATTGTTAACCATGGTGACCTGCAAAGAAACGCATGCAGCCATCATTGCGTTGCATAAAAATGGCTTCACAGGCAAGGATATTGTGGCTACTAAGATTGCACCTCAATCAACAATTTATAGGATCATCAAGAACTTCAAGGAAAGAGGTTCAATTCTTGTTAAGAAGGCTTCACGGCATCCAAGAAAGTCCAGCAAGCGCCAGGATCGTCTCCTAAAAAGAGGATTCAGCTGTGGGATCGGAGTGCCACCAGTGCAGAGCTTGCTCAGGAATGGTAGCAGGCAGGTGTGAGCGCATCTGCACGCACAGTGAGGTGAAGACTTTTGGAAGATGGCCTGGTGTCAAGAAGGGCAGCAAAGAAGCCACTTCTCTCCAAAAAAAACATCAGGGACAGATTGATCTTCTGCAGAAAGTATGGTGAATGGACTGCTGAGGACTGGGGCAAAGTCATATTCTCCGATGAAGCCTCTTTCCGATTGTTTGGGGCATCTGGAAAAAGGCTTGTCCGGAGAAGAAAAGGTGAGCGCTACCATCAGTCCTGTGTCATGCCAACAGTAAAGCATCCTGAGACCATTCATGTGTGGGGTTGCTTCTCATCCAAGGCAGTGGGCTCACTCACAATTTTGCCAAAAACACAGCCATGAATAAAGAATGGTACCAAAACACCCTCCAACAGCAACTTCTTCCAACAATCCAACAACAGTTTGGTGAAGAACAATGCATTTTCCAGCACGATGGAGCACCGTGCCATAAGGCAAAAGTGATAACTAAGTGGCTCGGGGACCAAAACGTTGACATTTTGGGTCCATGGCCTGGAAACTCCCCAGATCTTAATTCCATTGAGAACTTGTGGTCAATCCTCAAGAGGCGGGTGGACAAACAAAAACCCACTAATTCTGACAAACTCCAAGAAGTGATTATGAAAGAATGGGTTGCTATCAGTCAGGAATTGGCCCAGAAGTTGATTGAGAGCATGCCCAGTCGAATTGCAGAGGTCCTGAAAAAGAAGGGCCAACACTGCAAATACTGACTCTTTGCATAAATGTCATGTAATTGTCGATAAAAGCCTTTGAAACGTATGAAGTGCGTGTAATTATATTTCACTACATCACAGAAACAACTGAAACAAAGATCTAAAAGCAGTTTAGCAGCAAACTTTGTGAAAACGAATATTTGTCTCATTCTCAAAACTTTTGGCCACGACTGTACATCAATGTCTCATAACAAAATTGTATTCCCACCATAACCATTTGAATTTAGAGTAGTATTTACATAACTTTCGTAGAATGTTCCCTAATATTATTAGGAAACTTATATTGACAGTCTTTCCTCAGGAGAGGCCAACAATATCTACCGTATATACTCGAGTATAAGCCGACGCGAGTATAAGCCGAGCCCCTAATTTTACCCCCAAAAAATGGGAAAAATTATTGACTCGAGTATAAGACTAGGGTGGGAAATGCAGCTATAATGCAGAGTGTATGTGTATATAATGCACACACTCTACATTATATACACATACATCTGCAAGAGGGTGACTCCCTGTATTTAATGCAGAGTGTGTGCATTATATACACACACACTCTGCATTAAATACAGGGAGCCATCCACAGATCTCCCCCCTAAACAGTGCCATCCACAGATCCCCCCTAAACAGTGCCATCCACAGATCCCCCCTGCCCTAAACAGTGCCATGATGGCACTGTTTAGGGGAGGGGGTATCTGTGGATGGCACTGTAGGGTGATCTGTGGATGGCACTGCCATCCACAGATCCCCCTACAGTGCCATCCACAGATCCCCCTACAGTGCCATCCACAGATCCCCCTACAGTGCCATGCACAGATCTCCCTACAGTGCCATGCACAGATCTCCCTACAGTGCCATCCACAGATCCCCCTACAGTGCCATCCACAGATCCCCCTACAGTGCCATCCACAGATCCCCCTACAGTGCCATGCACAGATCTCCCTACAGTGCCATCCACAGATCCCCCTACAGTGCCATCCACAGATCCCCCTCCCCGACGCTCACAGCAGTATTCTTACTTTGTCTTTGCTCCGGTAATACAGGCAGTGCGGGGAGCGGCGCTCACTCACTGACGTCACGCGCCTTCTCCCACTAGGCGGCGCAGGCGCGTGACGTCAGTGATTGAGCGCCGCCCCCCGCACTGCCTGTATTACCGGAGCTAGACTAGACTCGAGTATAAGACGAGGAGGCTTTTTGAGCACAAAAATATGTGCCAAAAAACTCGTCTTGTACTCGAGTATATACGGTAATTGGTGGGGTCCACCAGCCCGCCCCCAATCTGCTTTTTAGGAGTAGCTAACTACAAAGCTCCATCCACCGTGTAGTGGACGTAACTGGATTGCTGCTCTTATTGAAGTGAATGGGAGCAGCGCTGCAATAACCAGCTCTGTCCACTACACAATGGGTGAAGCTGTGTGGTTTGGGTGCCGACACTACTGCAGAGAAGATGCTCAGCTGGAGTGCGGGGGTGTCACACCCACCGATCAGATAATAATGGCCTATCATGAGGACAGACCATCAATATAAAAGTACTGGAAACTCTCTTTAACTGAATCTGTTCTCTAGGTACTTACGGTATGTAGTGCAAACAGGATGTTTTTGAGAATGAATACACAATATAATATACCTCTCCTAATCATTTCCAAAGACCTAATTATCCAGACTGCTAAAACGATAGTTATCAGTGGTTAAAAATGCTTATCTTGCCATCAGGGGCGTACATAGAAATCACTGGGCCCCATAGTAAGCATCTGAATTGGGCCCCGTAACCCCGCCCACTACCACCCCTGGCCCGTCCCACCTCCTGTCCTGGCTCCTCACATGCCACACCCCCATTAAAGAATCCCTAATGCCCCCCAAAATGCCCGGGGGGGAAGGAGTAGGAGAGCACACTGTCCACTATGAGCCCCCCCAAACCCTTAATGCCCCCCAAAATGTTGGGGTAATGGGGGCTCATAGAGGATTCAGGCGGGGGGGGGGATCATACAGGACAGAGTAGGAGGAAAGCAGACTGTCCTCTATGAGCCCCTCAAACCCTTAATGCCCCCCAAAATGCTCAGGACAGTGTGCTTTCCTTCTACTCCTTTCCCCCCTGGCATTCTGGGGGGCATTAGGGGTTGAGGAGCTCATAGAGGACTCGGGTGGGGGGGGGGGGCTCATAGAGGACAGTGTGCTTTCCTCCTACTCCTCCCCCCCTGGACATTTTGGGGTAATGGGGGCATTAGGGGGGCTCAGAGGATTAAGGGGGGGGGGCCTCATACAGGACAGAGTAGGAGTAAAGCAGACTGTCCCTATGAGTTCTCTTGCTGCCTGGGCCGGCAATGCTGCAGCCTGCATTAACCTATCTATCCCTGGGGACCCTTCCCAATATAACAAACCACCGGCACCAACCATGTCCGGTCAGGAGCGGGCAAGCAGTCCTTCAGTCTGGGGCTGGGAAGGGATCGATGCAGGCTGCCTACTTCACTCGAGTCGTGGCTCAGCTCAGGTCAGACAGACTCAGAGAATGAATGTGTAATGACACTGGCCAATCAGCAGCTGACTCTTTGTGCTGCTGACTTGTGCTGATTGGCCAGTGTCTGTGAAAACTAGAACACACCTGCAGGCTGGCCGGGCGGGAGAATCAAGTTCAAGCAGTGAGGAAGCATGAGCAGGTTAATACAAGGGGAGGGCGCCGAGCAAAGGCAAATGCCGCGGGCCCGCGCTGTGCCTGCGCCGCCCACAGTGTGTGTTTGTACTAGTACTGCCTGGCTAAAATAAATGGAGGGGGCGGAGCCTTCCGGCACTCCGGGCCCCCCTGCGCTGCGGGCCCCATAGCAACGGCGTGGTCTGCCTATATTGGCGGTACGCCACTGCTTGCCATCCATATGCAGTGCTTGCATTGTGTCATAAGAGAACAGGGATTACTGATCATATTCACCAATCAGAGGCCTGAGAAAAGGGGGGGTGTCAGACACAGCTGAAATTGAGGAAAACTTTTGTATTTTTTTTTTACAGTTTTAAGGAAAGAGGAATTGTTGCTATTTTGTTACATATGTTGTAATTATTTTATAAATATGAAAACTTCCTTGCCTTTATAAAATAAATAAATAAAAAAATGAAAGGGGTTGTCTTATCTTGCCATTTCCAAGGCGAGAGGAGACACAGTCCTGACCACCAGCAGTCCGGGAAGCAGCAGCAGAGTACTCCGGCGCTTGCTGTTTCAGTAGCTCTCTTTGGGGTGCATGAGATCTACAGAAACAGAGAAGCACAGCAAGCTATGCTGTTCCCTAACCCAAATATAACATAGCTTGCTGTGCTACGCTGTTTCCGTAGATCTCATGCACCCCAATGTGAGCTACTGAAACAGCGAGCATCAGTGCTCTCTACTCTTCTGTTTCCCAGCCGGCTGGTGGTCAGGACGGTGTCTCATCTCGCCTTAGTAACAGCGAGATGAGACAAGTTCTTTAAATATATCTATATACATACAAAGAATGCTTCTATGTGTATCCCATACGATGATCCATTTCCACCACCTACTTCTAATCCAATCCTGTGTCCGACTCTAAAGACAATTGGCTTCATAAGAAGACTTTCCCCACTGCTCTTTCTACAATGAAAGAGAGGGAATATAAGTCATACCCCATTAGCTAAACCCAGCTCCTCATTATCCAGTCTGTCAAAAATTAAACTCAGCTATGTTTGGCAGGCAAATAGAAATGAATGGAGGGCGTACACACATGCCTGGCCCACTCTCCTTCAGTTTACGGGCTCCATTTTAGAGATAGGTGTTACCAGACATTGTATAAGATGACACAACCCCTTTTTTTTTTTTTTAACTCGTTTTATTGAAAAGTAACAAAAAGGCACGACACTTCCATATTCAGAATCAGTCCATCCCTCGCAGGGGAGGCAACATGTGACATATTATGCAGTAAAGGGTTAGGGAGCACACAAAGGCATCACATTTTATCATAATGAAACAGATTCACTTCTATTGGCAAGGCAGAATCTCAAAGAGGTCCAGGGACCACAAAGCCGGGCTCTCCCGACACAGAATACATGTGAGTGGGCTGCAAAGACATAGAGGACGAGCACCAATCCCCCCATATCCTATGGAATTTCTCTGGGTGTTTCCTATGAATGTAAACAACATTTTCCATGGCAGCTGTGTGATTAACTAGTGATATCCATTGGTTGACAGTGGGTGCCCCATCTGCCATCCATCTCAAGGCTACAGCCTTCCTAGCCAGAAATAATGTGGCGTCGAGGAACCTCCTCTGATAGTAGGACCACACCTCCTCATCTAACACCCCTAGAATGCAGATCCTGGGACACATCGGGACAGGAGAGGGGAGTATGATGGACAGTTTCTGCAGTACCTCTTTCCAGAACCTCTGTAAATAAAGACACGACCACATTAAATGCCAGAAGTCAGCGCCAGGGGTATGGCATCTGTGACACTCAGTGTGCTGGAGTCTACCCATTTTATACAGCCTGGTAGGGGACAGATAGCTTCTGTGTAGTATGAAAAGCTGAGTCAATCTGTTGTTGATGGACGGGGAGACCCTAGCTGGCACTTGCAGTGCCTCCTCCCACTCCACGGCCGTTAGAGATGGTATGTTCAGCCTCCATCTATCCACCACCCCCAGGGGATGAAGAGCAATCCAGGTATTGAGTAAGTGTGTGTATAGTGCCGAAATGACACCCCTGGGGCCCTGGGACCTCAAGACACCAATTAAAGGGTAGTTCGATATCTCGGCGCCTCTGGTTCCAAACTGCGTCGCTAAAGCGTGGCGCAATTGGAGGTATCTGAAAAAGTGGACTCGGGGCATCTCAAACATCTCCTGCAGTTGCTGGAATGAGCGCAGGGTCCCGTTAACATACAGATCTTTCAACAATGTAATCCCAGACGTCTGCCACACTCTAGAACCCTCCAAATTCACCAGGTGCGTAAACATAGGATTGTCCCATAGGGGGATTTCGTCAGGTATGTCTTTAAATGAGTGCAGCTTTGCCGCCGCCCACACTTGATTCGCTAGCTTATGCAGTGGCAGAATTTTACCAGGTACAGTCCTGAGGTCCTCCAGTACAGGCCACAGGGTGGACATGTGGAGATGCTCCAGGAGGTAGTACTCAGCCCCAGGAATTGTCCCCGGGGACATCCAAGATACTATGTATTTCAGTTGGCTGGCGAGATAGTACAAGAAGAAGTCGGGCAAGGCGGCCCCCCCCTGTAGCTTAGGGCGCTGCAGTACATTGATGGACAACTTCCTTCTGGCTGTCCCCCAGACAAAGGTGGCAACTGAGGAGTGCAGCTTATTGAAGAAGGTCCGGGGTATAGGCATACAGGCATGGGTGAGGAGGTACAATGCCTTGGGGAGCAGTATCATCTTGACTAAGTTGAGTCTCCCCATCACTGATAGGGGCAGTGATTTCCAAGTTTTAATCTTATCTGCGAGCATGGTCTCCAGTGGGGTGATGTTTTTGACTATATAACCATGTGGGTCCTTAGTTATGACAATGCCTAGATATTTGAAGTGATCTACCACAGGTAAATTATGTACCCGTGACGGCCAGCTATGGGGCCAAAGGGGCATAATGGCTGACTTTGTCCAGTTTATGTTCAGGCCCGAGAAGACCCCAAATTGTTCAATTATGGTGATGGATCTTTGTAGTGTGGTTTCAGGCTCGGACATAAATAGGAGAAGATCATCAGCATAGAGTCCCACCTTATCCACCCTTTCGCCTATTTTCACCCCACGATAGGAGTCATCCTGTCTAATCCTTAAAGCGAGATGCTCAATGGCTACAGCAAACAGCAGAGGCGAGAGGGGACACCCCTGCCTCGTCCCCCTCCGAAGTGGGAAAGACTCAGATTGCACCCCATTTACAAGTATGTTTGCTCTTGGGCTCTGGTATATAATTGCTATCCATTTGATAAACTGCGGGCCAAACCCAAAACTTTTCAGGATCTGCAACAAGAAAGGCCATTCCACAGAGTCAAAGGCTTTAGCTGTGTCTAGGGAAGCTAGCGCCCACTGTTTCTTTTCCAGAGCCCCTATTTGCGCCACTGCCTGAGCCCTTCTTACGTTGTCAGATGTCGTCCTGCCGGGGATGAATCCCGCCTGATCACCATGTATGATGGTGGTGATCACCTTATTCAGCCTGGTAGCCAGGAGACGGGTAAGTATTTTGTAATCTAAGTTCAGCAATGATATGGGTCTATAAGAGCCACATTCTAAGGGATTTTTATCCGGCTTCAAAAGAACCACTATGGTGGCATCATAGAAGGACTCAGGCAGGCGGTGGCAGTCATGGGATGCCCTGTACACATCCAGGAGCCCTGGGCCCAGAATCTCAAGATACTTGCGGTACACCTCTATTGGGATCCCATCAGGCCCTGGAGCTTTCCCGGAGGGTAAGTTCTTAACCGCTAACTGGACCTCCTCAAGGGTGAAGTCAGCATCTAGCATATCCCTTGCCTCGACGCTGAGCAGGGGGTGAGTCACTTCCGCTACATAATCTCCCAGTTGTTGACTGTCATAGCCTACTGCTGATGTATATAGGTTTAGGTAGAAATTCCTAAAGCACTCCAGTATACCTTCAGTTGAATCCACCGTGTCCCCCGCGGGATCCTGGAGTCGGAGAACCGGGGGAGACGCGCTGTTATTCCTGACAATTAGCGCCAGCAGCCTTCCCGCCTGATTTCCTGCCTCAAAGGCCTGCTGTTTCTGAAAGAATAACTTCCTCTCACTTTTCTCTTTAATATGCATCATATAAGTTCTGCCTTTTTCCATCCATTCCTGCCTGTTCACTTCTGATGGGTCCAGTCTAAAAGCTCCCTCAGCTTCCTTACATCTGTTGTGCAACTCAACTTCCTTTCTCCTGGATTCCCTCTTTATGTACGAGATGGAGGACTTAAGGCACCCCCTGAGGTACGCCTTCATGGTCTCCCACAGCAATAAGTCATCTGTATGTTCCCCTTGTACCTCATAGAACATTTCCAGTTGATCCGGAATTCTGTCATAGGGAGTCAGCAGGGACAGCCAGAAGGGGTGCACTCGCATCTTCCCCCCCGCAGCGCCCGACCGCGGCAGTCTGATGTGGGCCAGTACCGGGGAATGATCTGACGGGCCCTGGGGTGCGTGTTCTATGTCCTCTAAGTCATTATACACCATAGCATTCCCCAAGATGTAGTCAATTCTAGACAGAGCACCCCTGGCGGGGGTATAGCAAGAGTACTCTCTTAGTGAGGGGTGTCGGAGTCTCCACATGTCCAGCCATCCAACCTCCGCGATCAATCGAGACAGAGGGGTGTCAGAAGCAGTTGCCGCTTCATCCCCTCGGTCCGAGTGAAACCTGTCCCGCTCCTCCTGCATCACCATGTTAAAGTCCCCCATGCATATCAAGCGTGCTGTGGGGTATTGAGCCACATAGCATAGTACTGTCTGAATGAGGGACATGCTGGCAGGCGGGGGGTTGTATAAGTTAACAATAACATGTGCAATGTTATTAATAAATCCAAAAGCACAAACATACTGTCCCTCCGGGTCAGCTACAGAATGTTTAACCTCCCATTTCACACTCCTATGTATCATGAGGGCAACCCCTCTAGCATGAGAGGTCCCGTATGCTTGAAGAGACCACTGCACCCATGGTTTTAACACTCGCCTTCCCGTCTCTGAGGTCAGATGAGTTTCCTGAAGTCCCAGAATGTGAGGGCCATGCCTCCTGATCTGTGAAAAGACGGATATCCTTTTATCCGGGGCCCCCAGGCCCCTCACATTCCAGGACATCACCGTCAGGGACCCCATAATAACCAGCTTATTGACATATATATCCGATCAAGCAATGTGATACCCATCAGGCGGGCATTATCCCCCCCTCTCCCTCCCATACCCTGAGTCTCCCTTCCCGCATAGCAAAGGTGTGTCCGTGCCTGAAACAGAGAACTTTTTGTTATACAAACATAGTTAAACATATACTGAATCTTGTCGTTTATGCTGTGGCATATCGTGGCTGTGTATTCGGGGACCTGCATGTGGTAAGGTGTTAGGTTATGCAGGTAGCCGAAATGTGCCTTCCAGGAGGATAAATGTCCAAGCTGAACTGGGCCAGCAATGACTAGTGAGAAAGAGTCATTGTGATGATAAAGTCTTTCCGGGTGATGTAGCCCAGCTTAAGCACTTTAAATGTGGAAAAGGAGAAAAACAAGAGGAGAAAAACGGAAAAGGAAAGGAGTCTGTACCCGTTCGGGCCACAATAAAGCGCAAGTGAATCTCACGCGCCGGCCGAAGGTGCGGCTAGCGGGTGGCGTGCATGGCGCCGCAACATGTCAGCAGGCCTCTCAGGCTGCCAGTGAGAACTTACTGAATCGCCGTTGTCGTGGGCGCTGTAGGATCCAGTCGTCCGCCTCCTTGGGATCGGTGAAGAAATGCGAGCGATCTCCGTCCACCACTCGGAGACGTGCAGGGTAGGCCATAGAGTATTGAATATTCAAGTCCCGCAGGCGTCGCTTCACCGCGACGAAAGTAGCCCTTTTCTTTTGTAGGATGGCAGAGAAGTCCGGGAAGAGTGATACACTTGCGTCGTCATGTTTGATGACTCTCTTGTTCCTCGCCTGGCTGAGTATGAGGTCCCGGTCCCTCCAGTTGAGCAGTCGGGCCAGCAGCGGTCGTGGCGGAGCTCCTGGGGGAGGGGGTCTGGCCGGTACCCGGTGGGCCCTCTCAACTGTGTATGCGGCCGAAAATGGGGCCTCAGGGAACTGCTCCCTAAACCAGCGCTCCAGAAATGAGGCCGGGTCCGGGCCTTCCGCCCTCTCCGGCATGCCCAGGATTCTTACATTGTTGCGCCGAGCGCGATTCTCTAAATCGTCGCATTTCTGCTGCCACAGGCCCACCGATCTCTCCACCTCCTGCAGACGGACGTTCATGGGTCTGGTGAGGTCTTCCAAGGCAGAAACCCGATCTTCCGTTTGACGCGCCCGCTCCCGGAGCTGCTGGACATCCTGGCGTAGTAGGCCCAAGTCCACTCTCACCTCCTCTATTTTGCCCGTGAGGGAAGACTGGCAGGCGGTTATCGCCAGGAGGAGCTGGTTCGAGACCGCTTTCAAGGTGGGTTCAGGATCAGCAGAGTCCTCGGGTGGCAGTTGCGCAGCAGCTTGACCGCGAGTCACCGCGGCGCGCGGGGTAGAGGGCGCCTGGTCGCCATGTTGGGCCTCGTTCCTGGCATACTCTTTCAGCTTGTCTGCCGCCGATTGAGCCTTGCTAGGACCCATGTCTGTGTTCCTTGGCCTCCTCCGTCTCCTCTGCACTTGCCACTCGGTACTTGGGGCAGTCAGCTTGGCAGGATTACTCAGGATTAAGTATGGGGCACGGAGCGACTCTCAGATGCGTGCGCTCATGTCGGCAGTTAGCCACGCCCCCCGACACAACCCCTTTAAGTGATGAGGAAAAAATTAAAAGGGGTACTCCCAGTTTTTAAAATTGACGTCATATCAGTAGGTTAGATTAACGCACTTTACAGCTTTGACCACGCATTTCTGCACATGCACTTAAAGCACATATTCGCAGCCACATTTCTAGATCATTAAGTGTTTAATAAATATCTCTGCTTATGGAAAGTACATAAATAAAAAAAGATCGCTATTGAGGAGAAAATATCACTTCATATAGCAAGTGTAAAGCAACTAAAACCACGATTATAAAGGTGGGCATCCGCTTCATCACTTTTTGTACAGATTAACATAATCCCGATTGAAAAATCTCAAAACTTTGGCTGAGTTTGGTGAAACAAATAAAAATACATGAAGTGTACGGTCATAAACCTTTAGAGTCAATTAAAGTTTGCGCTGGAGATTCTGAGTCTTGAATATCGGATGCGTGGTCTGCATGATGGGTACACAGTCTTTTTTCCTGTAGGTCATGTACACAGTCTGGATGAGAAGCCTCTTCCGCCTCTGGTAGAAAACTTTCTGTAGTGGGCCTCATCTTCCTCTTTTCTACAGTTCTCATTTCTTCTTCCTGTTTTCTATTTTTTCTCACATGATGAAGATGTGATTTGGATTTTGTGTGTGCTACAGATAAAAATGAAAAACATTTTCAAGCTCCTTACAGTAAATAAAAACAAAAAAACAAAACAGTGTCTGCCACCCACCTGCCCACTCACGATCACCAATGATAATCCGTTTGCACAAATCACAGTGTCGACTAGTTCTCTTGCTCTCATTATTGTCAGAAGCAATTTCCACGGGCTTGATGTCGGGTAGCCGATTCTAAAAAGGTAAGAAACAGGCTAAACAGTTGAACTATCAACTTACTTAGAAGCAGCAGAACAAAATTCAAGAAGAGCACGTATGGCCTATAAGACTCCTCACGCTGATTAAGGCGCTCTCTCCCCAAGAAGAGATAGTAGCCCCAAATCCTGACTTGGCCCTCTCAACCAGTTAGGCCAGTAATCTCTGCTCTGCCCTGATGAGGGGCAATCACTACGAAATAGCTGTCTGCAGATGAGGTGCTGGCTTATTTAACATCCGAGTTACGTCTGAAGGCCTGTTTCAAGGGTAGAACATTGACTTATAGGATAGCTGCCTTACATCTGGTGGCATTAGAGGCAGAACTTGCTAAGAGCTCGTTTGCATTGCTTCTTCCCAGAATTCCAGAGGAGTATGTATGGCCTATAAGTCCCCTCACGCCAAAGGCGCTCTCCGCAAGGAAAGATGGTAACCCCCAAAAGCAGCAGAGCAGGATACTGCAGCTTATCTTACTCAATTGAACAGGACAATGCTGTAACAACCTGCGCTGCCACTACTAAGTCGCCTCCTTGCAGGTAGATAGCTCCATGTAAACAATTAAGTGGACCCTTCAAACAGGGAAGGTGGCGAGTTGGGACTCCCACTGATTGAGGCCTCATGCACAGGACCGTATGTATTTTGCGATCCACAAAAAAACGGATCCGCAAAAAATACGGATGACGTCCGTGTGCATTCTGTATTTTGCGGAACAGAGCAGCTGGCCCCTGATAGAACAGTACTATCCTTGTCCGAAATGCGGACAATAATAGGACATTTTCTATTTTTTTGTGGAACGGAAATACGGAAATAGAATGCACACGGAGTAACTTCCGTTTTTACTGCGCACCCATTGAAATGAATGGTTCCATATACGGTCCGCAAAAAAAACAAAACAGAATGGACACGGAAATAATATACGTTCGTGTGCATGAGGCCTGATACTGATGACCTATCCTGAACCCAGAAAACAATAATTACTCTTACCAGTAATTGTTTTTCTTGAAACCCATGACTGCACCTATGCAACTAGGACCTCCCATCCAGGACAGGAAACCTGAAGTGATAAAATGGTTCACACCCCCACCACACCTCAGTGATTCTAATAAACAGACCTCCAGAGTCGTGCCAACCTCCAAGAAAAAGAAGGTTGAAAACAGAAACGAACCCACAAAGTGGCAATGAAGACAACCAATCTAGTAAGTTCTTCTATCCCTTCTTATACATTCTGCAGCTACCGCATATAATTTTATATATATATATATATATATATATTTATTATATATATATATATATATATATATATATATATATATATATATATATATTCCTTTTTTTGGGGGGTACCATCATGGCTTTCAAGAAAAACAATTACCGGTAAGAGTAATTATTGTTTTCCCCTCACCCATGACGGCACCCATGTGAGACTAAACTATAAGATAAAGAATTTAGGGAGGGACTACAGCTTGTAGCACTTTTCTCCCAAAGGCTGCATCTGAGTCCAGATGCAGTCTGTAATGTCTAAGAAAGGTATGGGGAGAGCTCCAAGTAGCAGCTCTGCATATCTGGACCAGAGACGCATCCGCTTTCTCCACCCAAGAGGCCGCCACAGCCCAAGTGGAAGGAGCCCCGAATGCCGAAGGGGAGTTAGGCTAAGGGAAGAATAAGCCAGAGAAATAGAATTCAGAACCCATCTAGCTATAACACTAGTAGAGGCTTTACAACCTCTAGCTCTACCCAAAAACTGAATAAGGAGATTCTCATCTATTCTCCAAGATGATGTGGAGTCTAGGTAAAAAATTCAACACCTTCTAACGTCAAGGCAATGGAATTTTTCTTCCAACAAATCAGTTGGATTTAGACAGAAGGAGGGTAGAATCACATCCTGACTTCTATGAAAATCTGAAACCTTAGGCTGAAAGGATTGAAGTGGTCTAATAATCACCTTGTCTTCTAAAATGGTAGTATAGGGAGGGAAAGCAGAGGAAGCCTGAATTTCTGAAACCCGTCTAGCAGATGTTATAGCTAAAAGGAAGGCCATTTTGAAAGTAAGCATTTTAATAGAAATCTCAGTTAACGGTTCAAATGTCCCGGCTGAGGATGGGGAAAACCCTCAGCCGTGCGGTATCAGCAGATGGAGTCGCTGCAAGGCCAGGACAGAGAATTAGGGAGCTGGTCACCTCCTACACATCCCTAACTCTGACCCTGTCTCCTATCCGTATGAGCCAACCCTGAAGGTAGGAGGGCTCATACTCCGGAACCTGATATTCCTGCTCGCCCTCAGGGTGGCCCTGTACTAGGAGCAGGGTAAGACGACCCGTTCCTCCTAGACACGGAGGAACAGGAGTCTGACTGGACAAGATACATAGAAAGGGGGAACATAAACAGACATTTGACAATGACAGGTAAGTGAGACTAGTTCCACACTTACCTGCCACAGACACACAACCTGGAACCCACGTGCAAGTGCTGCTATCCACAACCAACATAAAGGACACAGCACACAACAGACATCACACGGGAACCCAGTAAACCATATGCTGCAATAACAGATAAACCATAAACTAACACCAGACATAACGTTTATGACAACCAGGGTGGCCCTCACTGGCAGATGGTAAATAAGCAGGGGGATGTCTCCAGCAAGCATGGCTGAAGCACCCTCTCTGACTACTGCCTTCCACTGAGGCTTTATAGGGCCAAGTAGCCACACCCACAGTCAGACACACCCAGTGATCACACACACTAGGAAGGAAGTTAACCCTTCCAACACCAGGGAAGGGAAAACAACAACTTAAAGGGGAAGTGCACACAACACATATAACACCCCGTGCACACCGATAAAAGGCACACCTATAAAGAGAGGTTGTCAGGTGCAACCGCATGCCTACTGCAGCAAGCTGCCTAGCACCGCTCAGGCTGCTCTGCTGCCACATACACAATGTTGCCAGCGGCAACCACAGGTGAGGCAACATCTTATAGCCCTCACCTGTGATTGACAACAACACCAAGACCGCAGGCAACTGCATGCGGTTACAGGAGTCACGACCTTGACCATGGCCGTGACATCAAATGGCTTTTGAGATCGGGCCGAAATAAACGTATTTAAATCCCAGGGGGGAGACAAGGTTCTTAAAGAAGGGTGCATTCTTGATGCTGCTGACAAGAATCTTTAAATCCATGGATGATCTGCTAATCTGGAATCAAAGAAAACTCAAAGCAGCTACCTGGACTTTTAATGTAGATGCTTTAAAATTTCTGTCTAGCCCTGCTTGCAAAAACTCTAGGATCTTTGGTATTTCGGGAGACTTACAGGGGTCTGGGCTATGTCCTAAGAAGGCTGAAAAAACATTCCAAACTTTTTTTTTATATTTTATTGAGGTAACCATCTTCCTACTCTTCAGCATAGTGGAAACTACATTGGCGGATAATCCCCTTCTAGCCCAAACTTCCCTTTCAAAAACCACACCAAAAGATGGAGAATTTCTGGGTTGGGATGGACTAGCAGACCCTGGTCAAGGCGATCCTCCTTCAACAGAAGGGTCCACGGAGGCTCTACTGCCATCCTTGGCAGACTGGAGTACCAGGACCTCTTTGGCTACATTGGAGCTATCAGGATAACCGAGGCTCCCTCTCTTTCTATTTTCTTCAATACCTGGGAATAAGGTAAAATGGAGGGAAGGCATACCCTAATTCCTGGCTCCAGTCCTGTGGTAACCCGTCTATTGCTAATGGGCTGTTCAAATGGTTGAGGGAGAAGAACCTCTCTACTTTTCTGTTGGCTCTTGAGGCAAAAAGGTCCACTGTGGGAAGACCGTACCTCTGGACTACTTGCAAAACAAATGTCTCCACTTAGGAAGTGTGCTATAACGTTCTCCTTCCCCTTCAGATGCACTGCTGACAGAAAAAGCCTTCTCTCCTTCGCTATATAAAAGATTTTCTGGCATAGAAGTAAAACGGGAGGGACTCTCGTTCCCCCTTGACGGTTTATGCGGGCCACTGCTGTAGAATTGTCGGAATAAAAGACAATCTTCCTGTGTTTTACCTCTGGTATAGCCAACTTCAGTGCCATCTCTACTGCCTTTAACTCCTTGAAATTGGAGGATGCTTTTCTTGTGTTCAAGTCCCATCTCCCCTGCCAGCATCTGTTCTGGGAGTGGGCCCCCCAACCCCAAGGGCTGGCGTCTGTGGTAATTATAGCTGGGTCCAGAAACGTCCATGGAACCCCTGCTGATAGATTCTCTGGAATTGTCCACCACAACAGGGAGAGTCTTGTCTTTGAAGAAAGGTGGAAACTCTGATCCAAGGAATAAGGGGAGCTGTCCCATGATTTTAGAATGTTTGCCTGAAGCTCTCTGGTGTGGATCTGTGCATAAAGTACTGCTGGAATTGCTGATGTCATCTGCCAGAGTGCTGCCATTGCTTCCCTGAAAGTACACTGGTAAGAAAGGAAGACTGACCATACTTGCTCCCTGATCGACTCCTTCCTTGGAAGCAGAAGAAAACTTCTTTGCAGATGGGAGTCCAGCTAAATTCCTAAGAAAATGCAAACCTGAGAAGGAATCTGGTATGATTTTTTTCCAGTTTATTTTCCATCCTAGACTTTTCAAAGTGGAGCAGAGGAATTTTATATCTTTTTTTAGTTTCTCTTGACTTTGAGACTATTAGAAAACCATCCAGATAGGGCACTAGCGTAATTCCAGACAGTCTAATGCCTCATGCAGACATCCGTGTCAGTTTTGGATCAGTGGTAACACGGACCGTGTTCAATCCGTGTTTTCTCCCGTGACAGATCCGTGTTGGGTCCGTTTTTTGCTGTCCGTGTTTCACTGACACTGAACAGCTGAAAAATTATTTTCAAAAGCATCTCTTCTTAATGATGCGTGAAATACGGATGCAACACGGATGGCATCCGTGTTGCATCCGTGTTTTTCACGGACCCATAGACTATAATGGGCGTGAGGGATTCAGGAACACGGACAAAGATAGGACATGCATCCGTGCTGAAAACACGGACTGTGCTAAAACACTGATGTGTGAATACACACTTTCAAATGAATGGGGACGTGAGCTGTCCACGGAAAACACGTACAGCACACGTACATGAAACACTGACGTGTGAATGAGGCTTTACAAAGGTTGCTACTTCTGCCACTATTTTGGTAATGACTCTGGGAGCCTGTGAAACCCCAAAGGGCAGTGCTCTGTATTGGAGATGCAGTAACTCTCCCCTGACCCATACTGCTGTTCTTAAAAACTTTTGGGAAGAAGCATGGATTGGAACATGGCAATATGCATCTTCCAGATCCAAGCTTGCCATCCCACAATCCTGGAAGAGGAGATCCACAGTTGATTTTATCGTCTCGATACAAAAATTTTGTAGACCAGAGATTTATTTAATTTTTTTAGGTTTAAAATCTGAATGTTTCATTTGTTTTTTTTTACCAAAAATAGAGGGGAATAAAACCCTTTGCCCCTCTCTGTTTCGGGAACCGGACAAACTACCCCTTTGTCCAAGAGGGAGAAAACTTCTAATTCTTAAGCATTTCTTCTTTCTGGACACGCTGTCTGGGCAAAAAAATCTGGTGGATGAGAAAGGAATTCCAGTCGGAATCCGTTTTCTATTACACTTAGGATCCATTTGTTCCGAGAAATGGACCTCCAGGCTGGGAGAAACTGAGATAGTCTTCCCCCCACCCGAGATCTGGCATCATTGTTTGACCTTTGGTCTATTGTCCTGGGACTTGAATTTTAAAAAAACTGATCTTTCAGGAAATTTTTCCCTGTCTCTCTTGTCACTCTGCCTACCCCTTCTTTTAAAACTGGCCTGGGATTTACAAAAAAAGGACGTTTTCTGAGGAATTGGGAAACCTCTCTTTTTATCTGAGGCCCTCTCTAGGATGTCATCAAGCGAGTAACCAAACAGCCTAGAACCCTCATATGGAAGAGAGCGGCGTCTAGACTAGGAACCCTGGTCCCCCTTGCATGATTTAAGCCAGATAGCCTGTCTAGCAGCGTTAGACATGGCAGCTGCTCTGGCAGAAAAAAACGGATCGCACCAGTAGAAGCGTCCGCCAGGAAATCTGCAGCTTTAGCAAAAGTAGGGAGGGAAGATAGTAATTCTTCTCTAGGTACTTTCTCCTTAATATGAACCTCCAGTTGATCTAAACAAAGCCTTAAGGACCTGGAAACCCAAGAGGCGGCAATGGCCGGCCCAAGACTTGCTGAAGCAGACTCCCAAGCCTGTCTAAGATAAACGTCTGCCTTTTTATCTAGAGGATCTCATAAACAGCCTAAATCATCAAAAGTTAGAGCCGATTTTTTGGCTATTTTAGCTACCGGGGCATCTACCATGGGTGCTCTGTCCCAGACGCCCGTAACTGAATCCTCAAAAAGGATATTTTCTTTTTACAGAATTAGAAATTACAAATTTTCCATCCGGATTTTTCCATTCTTTTCTGATAAGGGCTTCCATATTTTTATGAACGGGGAAAACTCTACGGCTTTTAGGGCCGAGCCCCTCACAAACCTGGTCAGCAATAGATTTAGGCAGTTTTACATTCTCTAATTGCATGGTGGCTTAAGTAAAGGCTCGGTATCTTCCGGTGGAAAAAGAGCCCTCCCCGCTGAATCCTCATCTGAAGAGAAGAAATCATCTGATAAGGACTGGCCGGATTCTCTTTCCTCGTCCTCCCCAGAAAAATCAGAATCAGAATCCTTATTATAGGTGGATCTTTCAGGAGACCTTGGGCGACTTCGACCGAGTGCTTTAATAGAAGATTTAACTTCTGACCGTACCAAGGCCTTAAAGAGGACCTTTCATCAGAATCAAGTATGTAAACTGAATATACAGACGTGTAGAGCGGCGCCCAGGGATCCCCCTGCACTTACTATTATCCCCGGGCGCCGCTCCGTTCTCCGGTTATAGCCTCCGGTATAGTCATAGTTAGGCTCCACCCTGCCGGCGTCTCTTTCTCCTATGCTGTAGCGCTGGCCAATCGCAGCGCTCAGCTCTTAGCCAGGCTATTAGCTGAGCGCTGCGATTGGCCAGCGCTACAGCATAGGAGAAAGAGACGCCGGCAGGCTCCACTGGGTGGAGCCTAACTATGACTATACCGGAGGCTATAACCGGAGAACGGAGCGGCGCCCGGGGATAATAGTAAGTGCAGGGGGATCCCTGGGCGCCGCTCTACACGTCTGTATATTCAGTTTACATACTTGATTCTGATGAAAGGTCCTCTTTAATATTTTTAGATAAGCTGTGAGACTCTTCTATAACCAGCTTATCTATACAAGCTTGACATAGTGGTTTAATATAAGAGGCTGCTAAAGCTACTCTACATCCTCCACATTCTTTATGTTTAGCCTTTCCGGATGATTTCTTTGGCGTTTTTGCTACCTATAATAAAGCAAAAATAACACCCAAAATTAATTAGGAGAGGATAAATCTCATCCATAGTAGAGTCAAGCTTCCCCACTCCTCAGGACCAATACCGGGGCTTGTGGGCCTCGAGGGCCACAAGGCTAGCTGCCTTCTACTGTGGCCAATTTGTAAAGCGCGCCTCGGATCTTTTTAACCCCTAGGCCCAAAAATACCTAATCCAAGGTAGGGAGGATGCCCACACCCCATCACGGTGCCCAGAGATGACATCGATGAGCCGGAAGGGGCCGTCCTGGCGCGCATGCGCAGAGCGCAGGGAAGCACGCGCCACCATCTTGGAAGCAGGGCGCCGGGCATCCCGCTGCAATGGACCGGGAGCCGCCTGAACACGGCCACGGCGGCTCCCCACAGAGGCTTGGGGGGAGGCAGGAAGAAGAGCAGGCTCAGGAAGCGGCTCCCCCAAGGAGACTGACGCCGCAAGGGATAGGTCTCTTTACGGTATAGTAGACCCGGACCTCCCCAGCCTCCCGAGGTGAGAACCAAAATCACGGCAGGAGCCAGAGCTCCTCAGGTACCTCCAAACCTGGGGATAGGAAACCTGAACTGAGGTGTGGTGGGGGTGTGAACTATTTTATCTCTTCAGGTTTCCTGTCCTGGATGGGAGGTCCTAGTCGCATGGGTGCCATCATGGGTGAGGGCAAAACAACTTTAATTTGTAGGAAAGAGGCCAAACCCTTTAATTCTCTGTGAATGTTATATATTTTTTTTTATTCAGATAGTTCTTTATTATTGCTTTTCAATTTTTTAACATCATTATGTTATGCTTTTAGACAATAAGTAGATTCATTGTAAAAATACATACAGTAATCGTAGGAATGTGAAGTTATTTAAAGTACCAACCTGTAAAAAGCTGCTAACAATCTGTTTTGCAGGTGACAGAACATGTTTGTCCCAAGCAGAGATATCAGTAACATCCAGTCCATACACACGAGGTACATTAGGTCCAGGACCTACAAATGAAGTTAAAGGGGTTATCTAACTATTATTTATTTATTTTATGCACTTATATAGCGCTACTATATTCTGCAGCTCTTTACAGACATTAGTAACCAACTGTCCCCAATGGGGCTCACAATCTAAGGTCCCTATTAAAACTAAGAGCTACATCACTGGCACCACATGGTATATATCCTGGGGCAGATTTACTATTAAAAATGTGTTCGTTTTTTGGCCCATTTTGCACCAAAAGAAAAACAAACTGACGTGCATAGTTTGCATCACATTTACTATTTTATGTTTCAAATGCTTTATTGAAAAGTAAAGTACCATTGAGTAAGAGCATCTTGACATAGCAATGTGATATACATTTTAAGTATACATAACATGTAAAAATAAAAAAAATTTTTTTTTTTAAATAATAAGAACAATATCAATCGTCAAATGGAGATCTTATAGTGCAAAAGCGTTTGACATACAAACACATATAGTCAACATATTTAGAATATTCTTATACAATATTGCCATCATTATAATGATATGCTTTGTTGTATGTTAGCGGAGTAGGAGGATGAAACCCAGGGTTCCCAAAGTTTTTCAAATGCCTCAAAAGTATCCATACGAATGGCTGAAAGCTTTTCATATAACAGAATCCTATTAATTCTATCTAAGACTGCTTGATAGCTTAATAAACTAGTTTTCCACTTGTACGCTATATGGATTCTGGCGGCCCACATTTACTATTTTACTAAGCTTTTTACACCTTGCCAAAAACAGGGTGTAGCTATGTGGGAAAGAGGCATGGCATAAATACACCTTTGGACACCCAAAAATGCATCAAAATATAAATGGTGTAAACTTAGGCTACTTTCACATTAGCGTTTTCAATTCCGCTATTGAGAACCGTCATAGGATCTTAATAGCGGAAGAAAACACTTCAGTTTTGTCCCCATTCATTGTCAATAGGGACAAAAATGAATGAAACGGAATGCACCAAAATGCATTCCGTTCCATTTGGTTGAGCTCCCATCGCGGACAGAATAACGTTGCAAACAGCGTTTTTCTGTCTGCGATGTGGTGCGGAGCAAGATGGATCCATCCTGGCACACAATGTAAGTCAATGGGGACGGAACCGTTTTCTCTGGCTACAGAAGACATAATACAACCGGATCCGTTCATGATGGATGCATGCTGTTGTGTTATGGTAACGGAGGCGTTTTTGCAGATCCATGACAGTTCCGCAAAAAACGCTAATGTGAAAGTAGCCTTAGGCTAGACAGTTTTTTGGGCACACTGTATAGTGCCCCACTAAGTTCTAACTGGACATACCTGTAAAAATGCCTATTTTTATTTGAGTCTCCCCATGATTGCAATACCTTTCCTCAGATTGATGGGACTAAGCATAGGCCCTAGGTGGCTGATCTTATGAAAACAGCAATGCTATTATTTTTTGCTCACAATTTGACGCCTTTTCTACAAAGCAGCACAAAATAGCGTGTGCAGTAAATTGTGCCTTCTGCTAAGAATATGGCAGGTACAGGAGCTGCCTTCCATCTGCTCTCCCTTAAATATGAAACTTTGCATGAGCACCTGTTCCAGGCCTGCTTTGTGCCATACTATGTGAGGAGCAGCTGCTGACATTGGCTAGAATCCAAGAGTGGGAGGGCGAGGAGAGACAGGCTGGGGATATAAGGAGAACAACACAGAAACAGGGTGACGGGGGACACCTAAATGGGAAAACTTAGTATGTACGGACATACTATGGACTACCTGCTGATTTACCTGCAGCAACTTTACTGTATAATCAAAGTGAATGAGATTTTCTGCAGCGGAAATTCCATCCCTTGTGACTATACCCTAAATATTAGGATCTGTCCATTAATTTATGCAAAGTAATTTGGAGATACTTCATTTTGGTATCGGATGTAGAGGGTCAGAATTGTGGACGCACCTGCCGGATAACATTCAAAGAAGTACAACGCTGGGTTGTCCCCTGAATGTGGTAGCTGGCCTTTGCAAACAGAGCCTAAGGTTACTTTCACATAATCAGTATTTAGTCAGTTTTTTTTTCAATCAGTATTTGTAAGCCAAAACCAGGGGTGGGTCCAAAAAACAGAAGAGTCACAAATATTTTCCATTATACTTCTGGTTTTGGCTTGCAAATACTGATGCAAAATGCTGACCAAATGCTATGTGAAAGTGGCCAAACAGTGATGCCACCTAGTGTGGCAGTGACTGTGGCACCATGTAGCTGCTTCGATTTTTTTTTTTATAAATGGCTGCATGATTTTGGCAGAAAACAGATGTTTCTCCCACAAAACCAAACAGCATTTCCCCACATGGATTTATGTTTTCATTCAAAATCATGCGGCCATTGAACACTCAATTTAAAAAACGGTGTGGCCGTATGCCCCTGTGGTTTGAAGCCACGCGAATGCTGAGAAAGTGTGAACTCACCCTAATAATGATGTGGTATTTACAACTGTTAAGGGTACCTGCACATGTTGTGGAATACACATGGATTTTCAGTGCTGATTTTATTGCAGGAAAACCACAGAGTTAAAAGGGGTTTTCCGAGATTATAATACTGATGATCTATCCTCTGGATTGGTCATGAGTATCTGATCAGTGGGGGTCCGACACCCGCCAATCAGCTGTTTGCGAATGCAGTAGCGCCGCGGTCTTATTGCAGCTTTCTGTAGGCTATGTGACGTCATGTTCATCGGTCACATGGCCTAGACACAGCTCAGCCCCATAGAAGTTTATGGGTGTCGGACCCCCACCGATCAGATACTGATGACCTATCCTCTGGATAGGTCATAAGTATTAAAATCTCAGAAAACCCCTTTAATACGGTAAAGTGTACGAGGTTAGACAAATGTCATGTACACTTTGCTTTTTTCTTACATTCGGAGACTGACCTTCGATGCAGGTTTTGAAATCCACAGCATGTCAACTGTTTGTGCTGATCTGCTCAAAAACAGCATCAAATCTGTACAGCAAACTTCAAGTAACACATGCGTTTTTTTGCGCAGGAACACACAGAAAACCACACGAAAACCTGTGCGGAGTTTCTGTTGGTAAACTTGCACCCTTGGGGGTTTTCTGGGTCTTCTATATTGCGGACCTATCCTCAATGTGATGAGTGGCGGTCCGACTTCCAGCATCCCCACCGATCAGCTGTTTGAAGCGGCCACAGCATTCAGGTGAGGGCTGTGGCCTTCTCGCAGAATAGCAAGCCCAGCACTGTCCATTGTATAGCAGCTGTGCTTGGGAGTACAACTCAGGCCCTTTCACTTGGATGGGACTGAGCTACAACGTGGCCATGTGATCAATGATCATAAAGTCACAGACCTAGGAAGACGCCATGGCCTCTTCAAACAACTGATCAGCAAGGGTGCTGGGAGTTGGACCCCACCAATAATATATTGATGACCTATCCTGAGAATAGTTCATCAATAAAGAACACTTGGAAAATCCCTTCAGTTTCAAAGAAATCCTAATTTACTGTGCACAGAAAGGTGACAGTTAGATGGCACAATGTAAGGCAATGTTTAATGAGAATACATACGTTTCAAGAATCTGTTTTGCACCCACTTATTTTGTTTTTTGGCATATTTTTGTGTTCTTTGCTTCAGAGCCTCGATACCTATAAAATAAATTGACTATAGATAATTATTTTTACCAGTACTTTAACATATATGATATGTGTAGCAGTTCTGTAAGGTTGCAGGCCGTGGTATCCACCATTTTACCAGAAAATATAGTGATGTATGCTGAATGTGACATCTGTGACACAGATATGGACCCAGTCTGAATAAAACTTATTTGCATGCAAAACTATTTTATAATATTCTCCCTTGTTACATGCCATAAACAATTTCCATTCACTTTTCAATGACAGTCAGCAGAGAAAATCAAAATTGTGAGTTAATAGATTATAAACTGACATAACTTAAGTACAGAACAAATAAGCTTTTCTCACATAAAACTGGAAAGCCCTTAAAGCGGTACTCCAGGACCGCAAACCCCTTTTTACATGTGTGTGTGCAGGGGTTTAAAAAATAAAAAATCTCAATGGACTCAGCACTGATACACATATTACCACTGGGGCCACTAATTGGCCGGCAATGATGGTACGCACATAGATCGCACGTCACATTTCCGGTCCAGCAGGCACCAGAAGCAGAGGAAAAGCGACTTTAGTTTTGGAACCGGAGTGTAAGTGACAGCCGAGCCTATTTTCTTTTTTTTCTTTAAACCTTACAACCTGCTTGCATATATAAAAAGGGGTTCCAGATCTCAAACAACCCCTTTAATAGACTCTTAGAATATGAATATAAATCCAGACTCGAGAAATACAAAAACAAACATGACAAAAGTACAAGTAATGTTATTTAACCCCTTAAGGACTCAGCCCTATTTCACCTTAAGGACCAGGCCATTTTTTGCAAATCTGACGTGTCACATTAAGTGCTGATAACTTTAAAATGCTTTGACTTATCCAGGCCATTCTGAGATTGTTTGTTCGTCACATATTGTACTTCATGACACTGATAAAATGAAGGTAAAAAAAAAATCATTTTTATTTATAAAAAAAAAATACCAAATTTGCCAAAAATTGGTAAAAAATTGCAAATTTCTAAGTTTCAATTTCTCTACTTCTATAATACATAGTAATACCTCCAAAAATAGTTATTACTTTACATTCCCCATATGTCTACTTCATGTTTGGATCATTTTGGGAATGATATTTTATTTTTTGGGGATGTTACAAGGCTTAGAAGTTTAGAAGCAAATCTTGAAATTTTTCAGAAATTTTCAAAAACCCGATTTTTAGGGACCAGTTCAGGTCTGAAGTCACTTTGCGAGGCTTACATAATAGAAACCACCCAAAAATGACCCCATTCTATAAACTACACCCCTCAAGGTATTCAAAACTGATTTTACAAACTTTGTTAACCATTTAGGTGTCCCACAAGAATTAATGGAAAATAGAAATACAATTTCAAAATTTCACTTTTTTGGCAGATTTTCCATTTTAATAATTTTTTGCCGGTTACAAAGCAAGGGTTAACAGCCAAACCAAACTCAATATTTATGGCCCTGATTCTGTAGTTTACAGAAACACCCCATATGTGGTCGTAAACCGCTGTACGGGCACACGGCAGGGCGCAGAAGGAAAGGAATGCCATACGGTTTTTGGAAGGCAGGTTTTGCTGGACAGTTTTTTTTTTGACACCAGGTCCCATTTGAAGCCCCCTGATGCACCCCTAGAGTAGAAACTCCATAAAAGTGACCCCATGTAAGAAACTACACCCCTCAAGGTATTCAAAACAGATTTTACAAACGCGATTAACCCTTTAGGTGTTCCACAAGAGTTATTGGCATATGGAGATGAAATTTCAGAATTTAAATTTTTGGGCAAATTTTCCATTTTGATCCATTTTTCCCAGTAACAAAGCAAAGGAATGCCATACGGTTTTTGGAAGGCAGATTTTGCTGGACTGGTTTTTTTGACAGCATGTCCCATTTGAAGCCCCCCTGATGCACCCCTAGAGTATAAACTCCAAAAAAGTGGCCCCATTTTAGAAACTACGGGATAGGGTGGCAGTATTGTTGGTACTAGTTTAGGGTACATATGATTTTTGGTTGCTCTATATTACACTTTTTGTGAGGCAAGAGAACAAGAAATAGCTGTTTTGGCACCGTTTTTATTTTTTGTTATTTACAACATTCATCTGACAGGTTAGATCATGTGGTATTTTTATAGACCAGGTTGTCACGGATGCGGCAATACCCAATATGTATACTTTTTTTTTTATTTATGTAAGTTTTATACAATGATTTCATTTTTGAAGCAAAAATAAATCATGTTTTATTGTTTCCATAGTCCGAGAGCCATAATTTTTTCAGTTTTTGGGCGATTACCTTGGGTAGGGTATGATTTTTGCGGGATCAGATGACGGTTTTATTGGCACTATTTTGGGGTACGTGTGACTTTTTGATCGCTTGCTATTACACTTTTTGTGATGTAAGGTGACAAAAAAAATTGTTTATTTAGCACAGTTATTATTTTTTATGGTGTTCATCTGAGGGGTTAGGTCATGTGATATGTTTATAGAGTCGGTCGATACGGACGCGGCGATACCCAATATGTATACTTTTTTTTACCAATTTTTTTTTAACTTTATTTGGGGAAAATGACGTTTGTTTATTTTTACTTGAAACTTTATTTTTTCACCTTTTTTTTCGTCCCACTGTGGGACTTGAACTTTTGGGGGTATTTTCCTTTACAATGCATTCCAATACTTCTGTATTGGAATGCATTGGCTGTATGAGTAATACTGTATGTATTACTCATACAGCTTCTGGGGCCTGTGAGATCCAGGGGGCTGGATCTCACAGGCTCTTCACCGGAAGGAAGGCATCGCGCTGCCTTCCATGCCATCGGGTCCCCCCCACAGCCCCATGGGGACCCGATGGCACTGCTGCCGCCCGCACCATAAAAAGCCGCAAACCGCAGATCTGAATTGACCTGCGGTTTGCGGTGATCGCCGACACGGGGGGGGGGGGGGGTCACAGGACCCCCCCACGCATTTAGCCGAGGTGCCTGCTCAATGATTTGAGCAGGCACCTTGTTCCGATCACCGCCCGCCGGTAATCGGAACAACACATGACATACCGGTACGTCATGTGTTCTTAAGGACTCGGGAAACATGCCGTACCGATACGTCATGTGTACGTGAAGGGTTAAACTAAATCTGTCACCTCCAAATTCCTAATTTGTAATAATAATAATAATCATAATAATAAAAATAATGTCCACACTGCTCAGCCTTGTTTCCCGCAAACCAGCGCTGCAATATACACTGCCTGTCCAAAAAAAAAAAAAGTCACCACCTGGATTTAACTAAGTAAATAGTTATGAGCCTCCTATTGGATAATTACTACATGGACGATTATCTTTCAGCTGGCAACAAGTTATTTAACCCCAACTGGTGCAATGAGTTGCTTCTCATTTCTTTAACAACCATGTCGAAAGACACATCTCGTGGTCGTGGAAAAGATGTTGGCATGCATCAAGCAGAGAAAACATCTAAGGAGATTGCAGAAACTACTAAAATTGGGTTAAGAACTGTCCAACGCATTATTAAAAACTGGAAGGATAGTGGGGAACCATCGTATTCGAGGAAGAAATGTGGCGGGAAAAAAATCCTGAATGATCGTGATCGGCAATCACTTAAACGTTTGGTGAAATTAAATCGAAGAAAAACAACAGTAGAACTCAGGGCTATGTTCAATAGTGAAAGTAAGAGCATTTCCACACGCACAATGCAAAGGAAACTCAAGGGATTGGGACTGAACAGCTGTGTAGCCGTAAGAAAACCACTAATCAGTGAGGCAAACCAGAAAAAAGGCTTCAATTTGCTAGGGAGCATAAAGATTGGACTCTGGAGCAGTGGAAGAAGGTCATGTGGTCTGATGAGTCCAGATTTACCCTGTTCCAGAGTGATGGGTGCAACAGGGTAAGAAGAGAGGCAGATGAAGTGATGCACCCATCATGCCTAGTGCCTACTGTACAAGCCTGTGGGGGCAGTGCTATGATCTGGGGTTGCTGCAGTTGGTCAGGTCTAGGTTCAGCAACAGTATGTGCTCCAAGAATGAGGTCAGGTGACTACCTGAACATACTGAATGACCAGGTTATTCCATCAATGGATTTTTTCTTCCCTGATGGCACGGGCATATTCTAAGATGACAATGCCAGGATTCATGGGGTCAAATTGTGAAAGAGAGTTTCAGGGAGCATGAGACGACATTTTCACACATGGATTGGCCACCACAGAGTCCAGACCTTAACCCCATTGAGAATCTTTGGGATGTGCTGGAGAAGGCTTTGCGCAGCAGTCAGAATCTACCATCATCAATGCAAGATCTTGGTGAAAAATGTATGCAACACTGGATGGAAAAAAATCTTGCGACATTGCAGAAGCTTATCGAAACAATGCCACAGCGAATGTGTGCCATAAGCAATGCTAAAGGTGGTCCAACAAAATATTTTGGTGGCAACTTTTTTTTGGGACGGGCAGTGTATTAAGAGGGCTTTTCTCCATTATGTGCATGCACGATCAAGAGTCCTTGTGATGTCTTCCAGCACCGGTTTGTTGGGGCACTACTATTCATATAGTACTATACTTAATAGGGCTTGCAGGACAGATTCTATTACAAAAAAAAAAAGGCATCTCTCTTCTGATACATGACTGGTCACCTTTCTGTAGAAGAATTTCTGCCTGCTCAGGCGAAATATCCTTAGCCACCAAGTATTCATGGAATTCCTTAAAGCCGATAGATTGGAAAATGCCATGCTGGTAGTCCTGGCTAGAAAGCAGAAAGGTTACTTAGTTGATATTGCCATAGCTAACCAAAAAGTAATGCTGACTTTCTAAATGGCCTAATAACCTAGAATCATTCCTATGCCCTACATTAAGCTAACTTTCCTTATTAGTATATAGTATATTATAAAAAGAATTGCCAAAAATAACACCCACGTACAAGACCTACCCTGATTGAGCAATGATCTTCTCATTGTAGCGTTTATGAAAGTCTTGCAGCTCCTTAATCAGCCCCATCTCCAGCATTTCATCCACTCTGGCATTTAGTCTAGCATTAAGAACTGAAAAACAGATTTCTAATGAGAAAGCAATTCAGAAACTTACAAGTACACAAACTGTTATTATTCACATATAATATCTTATCATATAGGTCAAGTACATTTCAGTGCCCTGCATCATTTATTTATTGGCCCTTACCTTCCTGGTCTGAGTGCAGCCATAAAATGCAGTGATGTGGATATCTCAAGGCCCCTCCTAAGGGGCCACCTCCATCTTCTTCTTGCTGTCGTCTTAGATGCTCTGTATGGGAGATACCCGACTCTTCATATACCTGCAGGCTCCTGTGTGACAGACACACTGTCATTGGGTAATCAGTCACTGTTTAGGACATGGGAAAACTACCCCCCAAAAGGTCTTAAAGGTCCCACTCAGCATCAAATTCAACAGGCTCCAGACACATCTCCTAGAAGGCCTTAGGGAAGGGAGAAGTTCAAACTACCTAGATTTCCTAAATGGGTTACAAGTCAGATCTCGCTGAAAAGTATGTCACTAGACAGGCTTAGCAACTATTCACCTGCCGCTCACACAAAGTACACCATGATACAAATGAGACTGCCAAGTATTCCTCGGTTCAGAACGGCAGTTTACCCTCACAGGCTCCACTGCACGTGTTATGGTCATGAAGTGGAGACAAAGAAGGTGAAAAACACAAGCGGATATTTTAAAAGGGTACTTAGACAAGAGACATTTATAGCACATACAAAGGATGTGCCATAATTGTCTTATAGGAACGGTGTCTCATTTCTTGTACCACTACCGGTCAGGAAAATGGGGTCCATGACAAACATTTCACTATGAAAGCCAACGGGCAGTGGCTGCAATGAGGACAAGAGGAAGATGTGAGCAGGCTGGATAACCCTAGCTAATGAAGTTCTCATTCACACGACCGTATGGTCATTGTGTCTGTGTTGCAGACCACGAACAGCGGGTCCGCAATACACGACACTGGCCATGTGCACTCCATGCTGCGGTGCAGACCCTCTGACTTGAATGGGTCCACGATCCGCTAATTACAGCAAAAGATAGGAAATGTCCTATCTTTTGCAGAGTGGAGGCACGGATCGGAAGCCTACAGACACACTTGGAAGTGCTTCCGTGGGCTATTTTGGGGATCGTTGACCCATTTAAGTCAATGGTTCCGCACCCCAGTACGGAGTTCACACGACTGCTGCCCGTGCATTGCGGACCACTATTTGAGGTCCACAGCATGGGCACGGTGGCCATGCGGTCGTGTGAATGAGCACTAAAACATATGGAAACAGCTAAGTGAACTTTGCATATGCCATGAATACCCCTTTAAAATCTACTGTAAACATATACTGCGGTTGGGAGGCTTTGCAGCTGCTGGTTATAACAAGCTTAGGGTACTTTCACACTTGTGTTAAACTTTTCCGGTATTGAGTTCCGTCTTAGGGGCTCAATACCGGAAAAAAACTGATCAGTTTTATCCTAATGTATTCTGAATGGAGAGCAATCCGTTCAGGATGTCTTCAGTTCAGTCACTGTACGGTTTTTGGACGGAGAAAATACAGCAGCATGCTGCGGTATTTTCTCCGTCCAAAATTCTGGAACACTTGCTGGAATGCCGGATCCGGCATTATTTTACATTGAAATGCATTAATGCCGGATCCGGGCCCAAGTGTTCCGGTGCGGTGCGGTCTGCGCATGAAAAAGATAAATACCGGATCAGTTTTTCCAGATGACACCGGAGAGATGGATCCGGTATTGCAATGCATTTGTGAGACGGATCCGCATCCGTCTACAAATGGTGTCCGTTTGCATACAGATTGCCGACGGAACTGCCTGCCAGAATCCAGCAATGCAAGTGTGAAAGTAACTAATAGTTGTGTGACTGTTATGAAGACGGTGGCTACATGAGGATGATTGCATGTGCAAGTCTCAATGACATGGTCCAACATCTACCCACTCTCTGGCCTACCACACAAGAATGTGGAAACTTATTAAAGCGTACGCACATCTATATTACCATCTAACTAGTGGTCCCCATAAGGAACATAGAGGACAGGGCAGTGGTAACCAGCTATCAGACTCCCGGAGTACAAAATAAAGTAAAAGTAGAACATTTCATTCTAGTGTTTTGTCTTTTTATAAAGGTTTTCTACCCTTACTGGTAACTTTTATATACGTTTCTGTTTAATAATCCCATATATTGGACAACCTGGCTTTTGCCAAGTTTAGTTAAAGCTATCACTTTGTCATATATTGATGATCCATTCAATGGGGTCTGACACCGAGCACTCCCGCCGATTAGCTATACACTGCAGCCTCCGACACTGGTGTCAGAAAGAACAGCTCCAAAGAAAGTGTAGTGGCCGTGCCAGGTTACTGCAGCTCAGCCCCAATTTAACTGAATGCAATAACCCAGCACCGCCACTACACTTTAAATCAGGTATACTCAACCTACGGCCCTCCAGCTGTTGTAAAACTACAACTCCCACCATGCCCTCTGTAGGCTGATAGCTGTATGCTGTCCGGGAATGCTGGGAGTTGTAGTTTTGCAACAGCTAGAGGGCTGCAGGTTGAGCATGCCTTCTTTAAATGAAGCTGTGCCTTCAGCTCCATTTAAAGTACTAGTGCACCGAAGGGTGCAGGGAACAGTTGATTTTGGGGGGGGGGGGATGCTTGAACCCCCATGTCAGAAACGGATGACCTATCCTGTATTCTATGAAATATGGCTGAATTTATGAATAGAATAAATAGGATACCCACCTTGCCACTTTACGTTTATCATGCGGGTGCAATTTTGCAGCCATATCTGGGTCCACATTTTTCAGCCGTGCATGAAGTTCAAAAGAGTCCAATTTTTCCAATTCAGTTTTCTTGTCAGTTATGACTTTACCTTCATGGAGACCTGTCTTTACCAAGGGATAAGAACCCTGCAATTTCTAAAACACTTAGGGCTCATGCACACGACTGTATGTATTTTGCAGTCCGCAAAAAAACGTATACACAAAAAATATGGATGACGTCCGTGTGCATTCAGTATTTTGCGGAACTGAACAGCTGGCCCCTAATAGAACAGTCCCATCCATGTCCGTAATGCGGACAATAATAGGACATGTTCTATTTTTTGCGGAACAGAAATACGGAAACAGAATGCATACGGAGTAACTTCAATTATTATTTTTTTGCTGACCCACTGAAATGAATAGTTCCGCATCCGGTCCGCAAAAACCCCCCAAAAAAACTGAACGGACACGGAAAGAAAATAAGTTCGTGTGCATGAGCCCTTAGGAGGAGATTTATCAAGGACTGGTATTTCATGCTGGTCTTTTAAATTTCCTGCCATGCCAGAGGATGCAACTAATTTATGACGAGGTGCAGGCCTTGTCATAAATTAAGCGCATACTCCAGCAGTCTATGCGCCAGAACTAAATCTACGCAGCTCAGAGCTGCCGTAGTGTTCTGTCTTGATTTGTGCTTGAAAACAAGCGCAAATGAAAATAAATGTGGCTGCCCAGCTGGCCTGTCCATGCCATGCCCCCTTTTCAGAAAGTGGCAAGGGCAGCGCAGAAACGCCACTTGCGATAAAATTTGTTCCGCAAAATACGGAATGCAGAAGGACGTCATCCATGTTTTTTTCGGACCGCAAAATGCATCTGGTCGTGTGCATGATCCCTTAGTCCAAGAACCAGGAAACAAAAGAGCAAGCAAAAAGTTATGAAAACTTTTGACACGCAAAAAGTGGATATGGTATACAAACCGTGTTAACTAGAACGTTCCATAGTAGTGACTCGATGTAGTAGTTTGTCCCTCCGACCACAATTGGAATTTTCTCTCTTGAAAATATATCTTCAATGTGGATAATTAAGGAGTATAAATGCCACTAGTGGTTACAAGTACACGATCATGTTGTCCGCTAGAAGAAAGGATATCAGGTCCACTACTTTATTTCTGAAGTCAACTACTGTAAAATTTGTGACAAGTGGATCCACGCAGCTGATCATGTGGTGCTTACAGAGTTGCTGTTCCTCAGCTGTCACTTTATTAGTGATGATATCCAAGCCCTGGTATACCTAAAAGAGACATCAAATCATAACCAACCCATACCCACAGCTGTACCCAAAACCTGCCCACCGAGCTGTAAGGCCAGACAAACACGAGGGAGTTCAATGTGAGAAACTTGCTGCGTGTGGCAGTGTGAGTTCGCGTTCTGACCTCTACTTCTCTGACATGTGATGTATAAAGCCTCATGCAGACGTCCGTGGAACACGGTCCGTTAGATACCGGATTGGCATTGCAGGAGCGCATGGCGTTATTGGTTGCTATGACGCCGTGCACTTCGTGCCGCCGCTGCTGTATAGTAATACACTCGTATAGATCCTACGATCATTCATTAGTCAGACTGCATAGGTTAAACCCAATTTTCAGAAAAATAGCAAGCGCAGTGTAAATGGGCACAAAGTCACAAAATTCGATGCAAAAGGGGCTTACGAAAAATTTTACACGTTTTCTACACCAGCCTTGGCATTGGCGCAGACTTACTGAAGTGTCTGTGAGATAAATCTGTCTAAGGCTCCATTCACACAACCGTATTTTTAGTCCTCATTCAATACACATTTTTTACGGATAGGATGCGGACAGCACACTGTGTGCTGTCTGCATCCATATGTGCATTTTGTAGCCCCGCAAAAAGATAGAACATGTCCTGTTCTTGTCCTTTTGCGGGCAAGGATGGGCAATGTTACAGCTAATCCGCAAAAAAATGGATGCAACACGGACGTCATCCGTATTTTTGGCTGATCTGCATTTGGTGGACCACAAAATACACACGGTCGTGTGAATGCACCCTTAAAAAATGTGCACTCTTTGGTGCATCTAGGTGGTTTCTACACTTTTTCCCCCCCAACAGGCTTGACATGGGGCCCACCCAATAGTTGGTATAAAGTCAGAGTCCCTTCACCAAATATATCATCCATCCTGAGCCCCTGTGATAAATCTGTTGCAGGTCTAGATAGCCGTTATAAGCTTCCGCCATCTTTGCAATCAGTACATCTAAGCCATTGTGATATAAGCCCTATGGGAACCTATGTGGAAAAATAGCTGCTTGTTGTTGCAGGTGAATTCAGAAGCACAAACCCCGCAGCTTACAATTGAAAGTCTAATGACAGCATGCTGGGCCCCATACAGAACAGACATAGCACCGCATCTGCAATGCATCATCCATAACTAGCCAGAGACTCTCCGGAGCAGATTTATCCAACTGGTGGAAAAGAAAAGAACCAATGAGAAAGGTGGAATCTGATTGATACTTGCCGGCTGAGGCCGGATCTTATTGTTAATGGTGCCGGCGGGCATTCAGGCAGTGCCGGATCCAGACAGCTCTCAAACATTAGTCTTCCACCAGTTTGATAACTCTTCCTCCTTGACTTTCCCTATGTTGTGGCTCACATTACAGCTTCACTCATTTGGGCCTCTTGCACACGGCCGTTCCGTGCATTGGGGACCACAATTTGCGGTCCCAAATGCATGGGCAATGTCCATGCGGCGGCCGGGAGGATCGAGACCCATTCAACTTGAATGGGTCCGTGAACCGTCCGCACCGCAAAAAAATAAAACATGTTCTATTTTTTTTGCAGTGCTGAGGCACGGACAGAGACACCATGGAAGCACTCCGTGGTGCTTCACTGGGGTTCCGTACCTCCGTTCTGCACCGCAGCTCCGGATTGCGGACCCATCAAGTGAATGAGTCCGCATCCGTGATACGGGGAGTACACGGACAGTGAAACGGCGGTGTGCATGAGGCCTTACTCAAACTGCAGTAAGCAATGAAAGCAGGAACTGCCTGGTAGAGAAACCAGAATAAACATGACTCCACGGTTCAGAAACGAGAGGATGTTAATTCATAAAGAAAAGGGAACTGAATCCCAACATGTTAGAGTAAATTCACAAGATTGTCCATTTTGCATCCATGAGTACATCTAGTTTCTGTCCATGTTTTTAACAGCTGTTTGCATCCGATTTTAACGATGGAAGAATTTAATTGGCACCACAGTGCCCTGTAGCGCCCCCAGTGTCTATAATGATCATACCACTGCGGCGGCAGCAGGAAGCGCACAGCGCCATAGCAACCAGTGACGCTGTGCGCTCCTGCACTCAGAAGAAATCCAGGCCGGTATAACACGGTCCACGTTCCACGGACGTGTGCATGAGGCCTAAGGCAAAGTGCTTACTGGTTATTACATGGCGCCTGTAACTGGAGGGCAGGAGGTGGTAATAACCAATGAGCGCCAACCTCTGCAGTGAAGGAAAGCGCCGATTTATGAATAGGAGGTAGGATGGAAGGAAATGTTGCCACCTTTGCAGTTTTTTTTCTGGTAAAAATTATTTTTTAACAGTCTTGCAGCATGGCCCCTGAAATACAAGATGCATACTTACCTGCTCCACGCCGATCCTCCGTGCTGCCTCCATCTTCTGGTCTTTGCGCTGTTAACATCCGGCTGGCTATGGCCATGGTCACATGCACCTCTCCAGCCAATGACAGGCTTCAGCAGTGACATGCTGCTTGTGGCCACATCACCGCTGAAGACAGTCATTGGCTGGAGAGGTGCATGTGACCATGGCCATAGCCACAGGCTTTTGTGGTGCATGCCGTCATAGCATTCCGTTATGGTCCGTGGTAGCGGAATCCATAACAGGGTTGTTAGATAACCCGAACCTGTACGCCAAACTTGAAAACACAAGTTCGCTCAACACTAGCTGGTATAATCGTGCTGCTGATCAGCCGATAAATGAGCAATCACTTGCTTGAATTATCGGCAGCAGATTTCCCTGTGTAATCAGGAATATGCTATAACCAATCGCTATCCTCTGGATAGGTCATCAGTATCTGATCTGTGGGGGTCTGACACCCAGGACCCCACCAAACAGCTGTTTGAGAAAGCACCTGCGCTCATGTGAGGGCCGCAGCCTTCTCTCTGCACACCTCTGTACATTGTATAGCGGCTGTGCTGGTATTGCACCTAGCCTTATTCACTTTCTATAGTGCTGAGCTGCTCCTAGGCCACGTGACACATGAATGTGTCCTCACTGGCCTAGGAAAAGCAGGGAGAAGGCCACGGCGTTCACAGGAGCACCAGTGCCTTCTCAAACGTCTGATCAGTGGGGGTCACGGGTATCGGACCACCACCGATCAGATACTGATGACTAGAGATGAGCGAAGCGAGCTTCAGATGCTACATCTGAAGCCTCTTTGCTTAAATTTTTTTTATAATACTGTACGGAGATTCGTCTCCGTACACTTTTAGAATATATGGGCTCTGATGAGCTGAAGTAAGTTATTTGCGAAGTCACGTGAGAGATTCGTTGAATAACTTCAGTAGTTGATTATTACAGTGAAAAACCACTTCAAAACTTAAAACTGAACTCGTCTTTGGTTCCCAGTGGTAGCTTGGAACCGAAGCAGAGTTTGGTTCCAAGGTTTTTCACTGTAAGACCTCATGCACACGACCGTTGTGTGTTTTGCGGTCCGCAAATCGGCACGGACAGCCATTGATATAACTGCCTATTCTTGTCCGCAAAACTCGGACAAGAATAGGACAGGTTATATATTTTTTGCGGACCCCGGAACGGAGCAACGGATGCAGACAGCACACGGAGTGCTGCCCGTATCTTTTGCGGCCCCATTGAAGTAAATGGGTCCGCATCCGAGCCGCAGTTTTGGACCAAAACAACGGCCGTGTGCATGAGGCCTAAGAATCAATTAAATTATTCAAGGAAGTCTCGTGCGACTTTGCGAATAACTGTCTTCGGCTCATCGGAGCCCAAACGTTCTAATACTGTACGGAGATCAATCTCCGTACGGTATTATAACAATTTTTTTTAGCGAAGCGACTTTGGATGTGGCATCCGAAGTCGCTTCACTCATCTCTACTAATGACCTATCCAGAGAAGCTCAGAAAACCCCTTAAAGGTATTTAGAAACTAGAAGTGCACGGTGTGCTTTTTCTTTTACTTTACAAGCATTTTCCCCCAGCTTAAAAAAGGCTGTATGTGAAGGCGGCCAGATATGCCAGCTCTGCAGCACTTAATACTGCTCCATATGAACATGACCTAACAACACAGCACATGGATGGACTGAACGCTGGGCAGTGTAGAGGTCAGTACTTTTTGGAACAGCCATATACCAGACAGATGTTTCTACCGTACACAGCTGTATAAACAGGGCGCCATGTCTCCCCTGGTCCTGTCACCTGCATGGAGTCCGCGCTGATCACTTCCCCTCCGAGTCTCCGGCCCAGCTGAAGGGCCAACTTGGATTTGCCGGTCCCAGTGGCCCCTAGAATAACTACCAGTGGTAAACAACGTTTCACACTGTGCGCCGCCATCTTTCCGTAGCCGCGGCCCGCCCACCGCCAAGAACAGGAAGAGGCAGAGACCGTCCCTAGCAACCAGCTTTCCCCCTAGCGACGTTAGATCACAAAGGAGGTCAGACTGCAGAAGATGAGGATTCCTGTACATTGTACATTATACATCAGGGAATCTGGTGCATGATTTTAGGGAGATTTTATAGTACTTTGATACAGGGACTGGGTGCCTAATACTATTCAGCCCGCCAAAAACAACAGAAACATGCTAGAACTGAGTCTAACTTGCCAAACTGATGACAGAAAATTCCCATTAACAGCAAAAAGGACATACGGCTGTATTCACATTGGCATCCGAGGTTTTATCAGATTTGAGGCAACCACTGAACCAATTCGATGGACCCTATTATATGTCAAAGATGTTCCAATGATGGTTGTTGTACTGTGGATCTGGCATCACTTCATTATGAGCAAAAGCCACAACACAAATATTTGGCTGTGTTCACATTATACATTTATATGAAGGGGCCGGACAAATATCGCTGAACGCATGTGAAACGTGTGTCCTGAGAGACACTTTTTTTTTGAACGAGAAGAAAAATGTCCTAACATTGTTTGTGCGACTTTTATCCTGAAAACTGGAGTAAACACATCAAGGGAGATTTATCAAAACTGGTGTAAAAAGGAAACCGGGCAATCAGATTCCAACTTTCATTTTTCAGAGCACCTTTGGAAAATGAAAGAATCGATGTGATTGGTTGCTAGGGACAACTATGCCGGCTTTCCTTTTTACACCAGTTTTGATCATCTCCCCATTGGAATGACCTGTGGATTTTGCCCTGGAAACGTGGTTTAACCCTTTGCATTGCACAGCATAAATTGACAGGCTGCAGAGGTCAATTTACAATGCAGATTTTTTTTGTTTTTCACAGTGTGTGGATGCGATTTCTCACAATCTCCATCCACTTTGCTGGTACTGAACAATGGTGAGGATTTGCTGTGCAAAAATCTGTGATGGCAGATCTGCTGGGTGTGAGCATGTCCTAATAGCTGTGGGCCACTGTCTTTTCCTGGATTTTTCAGGTTTCCGTCCAGTGGCGAGAATAGCATAGAGCAACAGAAACCTGATGGAAAGTAAGAAAAGTGTGAACAGAGCCTTGTTCTGTAAAACTGGTGGCGTAGAAGTGAGACATGCCAGTGTGGTAATACAGCTGTCAGTAGAGTGAAGATCATAACAAGACCCCATTCTAGTAACATATTGAAATCACGCTGAAAAAAAAATCTGCACGTTTTTTTTTTTATTCCACTTTCAATTTTTTCAGCTTCCTATTCATTTCAATGGGATAATAATCAGTGTGGAAAACATTTTTACTTGCAGTCTTCCACAACTTGCCATGCCAGTTACATAATATACCAACTCCTAGTATCTCAGAACTTTGGATCCTCCCCTTCGCCAGGCGTGGGAATCTTGGGAAGTAATTTTCTACTACCCAGTGGTCAAAATGTTTCCGTCTTACACCTAAAGCATCAATCGCTACGAAAGCCCAAGAAACATGGTATAAAGTAATGTCCAGGTGGTATCGAGTCCCAGCAATCCGACTGTATTGTGGTACCTCAGACGGTACTATGAACCACACATGGTGGGGTTGCCCTCTTCTTGGCGGCTTTTGGGATGCAGTCCTGAAAATGACCCACATAGTAACTTCTATCGGAAATAACCCTGAATCAGTACTTCTGTTTATGTTTGACTTATCCTGCTCATAAAAAATCATTGACAACACACCTTCAGGCCACCCAGACGAATATACTGCGCCACTGGCGTTCCGCTGATCCTCCTCCGCTTGCTGAATGAGAAGATTGCTATAACCAAGAACTCCTTCCCCATACGCCCAAAGAAAGCAATCAGTACAATAAGGCCTCTTTCAGACGAGCGTGACGGATTAGGTCCGGATGCGTTCAGTGAAACTCGCACTATTTTGCAAGATAGTTCAGTCAGTTTTGTCTGCGATTGCGTTCAGTTTTTTCCATACGAGTGCAATGCGTTTTGAAGTGTTTTTCACACGCGTGATAAAAGAACGGAAGGTTTGCAAACAACATCTCCTAGCAACCATCAGTGAAAAACACATTGCATCCGCACTTGCTTCCAGATGCAATACGTTTTTCATTCAAGCCCCATTCACTTCTATGGGGCAGGGCTGTGTAAAAATTGCAGAACATGCTGCATTTTTCACGCAACGCAGAACTGATGCGTGAAAAAAAAACGCTCATGTACACAGACCCATTGAAATGAATGGGTCAGGATTCAGTGCGGGCGCTATGCGTTCACATCACGCATTGCACCCGCTTGGAAAACTCGCTTGTGTGAAAGGGGCCTAAAACATGGCTTTACTACTTGCCGTAGTACTCCCCTTTATTCCTCTCTTTATGCCTGATTTCCTATGTGCTAAGGCCTCATGCACACGACCGTTGTGTGCACCCGTGGCCGTTGTGCCGTTTTCCGTTTTTTTTTCGCAGACCCATTGACTTTCAATGGGTCCGTGGAAAAATCGGAAAATGCACCGTTTTGCAGCCGCATCCGTGATCCGTGTTTCCTGGCCGTGAAAAAAATATGACCTGTCCTATTTTTTTTACGGCCAACGGTTCACGGACCCATTCAAGTCAATGGGTCCGTGAAAGAACACGGATGCACACAAGATTGGCATCCGTGATCCGTGGCCGTAGGTTAGTTTTTAGACAGACGGATCCGAAGATCCGTCTGCATAAAAGCTTTTTCCAAGCTGAGTTTTCACTTCATGAAAACTCAGAACCGACAGTATATTCTAACACAGAAGCGTTCCCATGGTGATGGGGACGCTTCTAGTTAGAATACACTACAAACTGTGTACAAGACTGCCCCCTGCTGCCTGGCAGCACCCGATCTCTTACAGGGGGCCGTGATCAGCACAATTAACCCCTTCAGGTGCGGCACCTGAAGGGGTTAATTGTGCTGATCACGGCCCCCTGTAAGAGATCAGGGCTGCCAGGCAGCAGGGGGCAGACCCTCCCCCCCCTCCCCAGTTTGAATATCATTGGTGGCCAGTGCGGCCCCCCCCCCCCCCTCTATTGTAATAATAGGTTGGTGGCCAGTGCGGCCCCCCCTCTCCCTCTATTGTAATAATTCGTTGGTGGCACAGTGTGCGCCCCCCCCTCCCTCCCTCCATTGTAATAATTCGTTGGTGGCACAGTGTGCGCCCCCCATCGGCCCCCCCTCCCTCTATAGCATTAACAACATTAGTGGCCAGTGTGCGGCCTCCCATCTCCCCCCCCCCCCGATCGGTAACCATGGCAACCAGGACGCTACTACAGTCCTGGTTGCCATGGTTACTTAGCAACAGTACAATAGTAGAAGATTCATACTTACCTGCTGCTGCGATGTTCGTGTCCGGCCGGGAGCTCCACCTACTGGTAAGTGACAGGTCTGTGCGGCGCATTGCTAAATGAACCATCACTTACCAGTAGGAGGAGCTCTCGGCCGGACACGAACATCGCAGCTCCCAGGTAAGTATGAATCTTTTACTATTGTACTATTGCTAGTAACCCGCTGCCACCAATGATCGGGGGGGGAGATGGGAGGCCGCACACTGGCCACCAATGTTGTTAATGCTATAGAGGGAGGGGGGGGCCAATGGGGGGCGCACACTGTGCCACCAACGAATTATTACAATGGAGGAGGGGGCGGGGGGGGGGGGGCGCACACTGTGCCACCAACGAATTATTACAATAGAAGGGGGGGGGGGGCGCACACTGTGCCACCAACAAATTATTACAATAGAGGGAGGAAGGGGGGGGGGGGCGCACACTGTGCCACCAACTAATTATTACAATAGAGGGAGGAAGGGGGGGGGGGCGCACTGGCCACCAATGATATTCAAACTGGGGAGGGGGGGGGGGGGGGTCTGCGCCCTGCTGCCTGGCAGCCCTGATCTCTTACAGGGGGATATGATAGTACAATTAACCCCTTCAGGTGCGGCACCTGAGGGGTTAATTGTGCTGATCACGGCCCCCTGTAAGAGATCGGATGCTGCTAGGCAGCAGGGGGCAGTCATGTACACAGTTTGTAGTATATTCTAACTAGAAGCGTCCCCATCACCATGGGAACGCCTCTGTGTTAGAATATACTGTCGGAAATGAGGTTTAACGATCTAACTCATATCCGACAGTATATTCTAACATAGAGGCGTTCCCATGGTGATGGGGACGCTTCAAGTTAAAATATACCATCGGATTGGAGAAAACTCCGATGGTATAAAAGGGACTCCAGACTTTACATTGAAAGTCAATGGGGACGGATCCGTTTGAAATGGCACCATATTGTGTCAACGTCAAACGGATCCGTCCCCATTGACTTGCATTGTAATTCAGGACGGATCCGTTTGGCTCCGCACGGCCAGGCGGACACCAAAACGACTTTTTTTTCATGTCCGTGGATCCTCCAAAAATCAAGGAAGACCCACGGACGAAAAAACGGGAAAACGGAACCCCGTTTTGCGGACCGCAAAAAAATACGGTCGTGTGCATGAGGCCTAAGACTTATAGTAACCTGACTTTTTCACATACAGAACTTCTTTTACATCTTTCTCCCTTTTCATCCTCCTCTCTTCTTTCTCTTTTTACTTCTCTTCTCTTCCCTATCCTATATGTTCCTAACCTTTTCCCCACAACTTCTTCTACCCTCCCTTGTTCCTTATTATACCAACCTTGCTACCCCCCCCCCCCTTTTTATTTCTGTTTCACATACTCTCTTATTGTCATTGTATATTGTTTATACTTTTTTACTACCTTTATTATTCATATTTTCTTTTATTACAAATGCAGCCCATCTTTCAATGTTTTGTTATGTTTTGGAAATCAATAAACATTTGAATAATAAAGAAAAATACAGCTTTAATCTGGTTGCGGTGTCTAATCTGCTGTCATGTCAGCTCCCCTCTCTGTTGCCCTGCAGCTCTGAGCATCTGATTTGTTGGTCTAGTGATCTCTCCTCCCCCCGCCCCCTTAGACCGAGCATGCCAGTTACTTTGTTAAATGGGTTCTCCGAGATTTTAAATGGCCACCAGTAGGGATGAGTGAATTGACTTCGGATCAAACATCCAAAGTCAATTTGCATAATACTTTGTTTGAATACTATACGGAGCGAGCGCTCTGTACAGTATTAGAATGTATTGGCTCCTATGAGCCGAAGTTATTAGTTCGCAAAGTCTCGCGAGACTTCGCATAATAACTTCATAAATCAATTTCTACTATAAAAAAAAAACATTTCCCGAACCCGAGTTCGGAAAATGTTTTTTTACAGAAGAAATTCATTTATGAAGTTATTATGCTCCATACAGTATTCAAACGGAGTCGATTCACTCAGCCCTAGCCACCAGCAACCTGTACTAGAATGTGAGCAGGACTGGTTGCCTCCACTTGGAGAGTTGCCTAGGGGGTGAGGGGCAAGTGCTCCCTACACTGCCCTACGATAGATGGTAATGATGCGATACTGCCTATGATATGCCATTATGGCTGAGCAGCCTGACAGGAAAGCTCACCAATATGTAGTACATGCAAGTGCCAGAGCATAGTGTAGTGAGATCCCACCCCTCATCCCCCTGGGCAGCTCTGCAAGTGGAGGCAACCAGTCCTACTCACGTTCTAGGACAGGTTGCTGGTGGCCATTTTTTTTAATCATTCCTAGAAAACCCCTTTAAACTCCCTACACGCCAGCACTCTCCATCTAAGGGCTCATGCACACGGCCGTTGCCCAACCATGCGGTTTCCACAGACGGATGCAGATCCATTCAACTTGAATGGGTCTGTGATCTATCTGCACCGCAAAAAAATAGAACTTGTTCAATTTTTTTGCGGTGCGGAGGCACAGAGAGAAACCCCCGTGGAAGCACAGTGGGGTTCCGTGCCTCCGTTCCACGTGAATGGGTTTGCATCTGTGATGCGGTGCAAAAATGTCCGGGACCTGTATTTTGCGGACCCACAGTGCATGAGCCCTAAGGGTGCAGGGCAACAGAAAGGGGAGATCACATGATTGTCAGATGAGATATCTTGCCACAGCATTGAAAGTTGGGATCTTTACATCATGTGAGCACTCAGGGGAGTCTCAGCTCACATTGAAAGGGCTAGTAGTAGTAGGTAGTAAGTAATTGGTCTTATGAGGACAGTTTTAAGCTTGTAACTTTTACTGATTGCACAACCCCTTTAAGTTTACACACTTATGGTTCAGTTTCAGTGTACCACTTGGTGTCTTACTGATTGTTCAAGGGGCACATTGGGGAACTTAAAAAGTTGAAAATAAAAATCTATAGGCCAGTGAAACATTTTTTAATATAGTGGTGGCCTGCTTTGGAAAACAACCTTTGTGGGCTCCCCAATGATAAGCTGCCAATAGGTTGTCCCCAGTGATTACCCTGTTCTTCACAGCAAATGACAGTCTGAAACCAGTGGGATGTCCTTGTGATGCTGGATATGGTGGGTTCTCCAAAACAACAGATGTTCATTAGGCCTCATGAACACAGCCATATCCATACTGCAGTCCGCAGACCTCAGATCTGAAAAATACAGTAGAAATGCCTGCAAAATAGACAAGAATAGGACACTTCTATAATTTACGGAACAACATCATGTATGCAGACAACATCCGTGTGATTTCTACATTTTTGGCAGACCCATAGAATTGATTGCGTCTGTGTGCAATCCGCAAAAAATGTGGATCAGACGCGGGCCAAAACAGTCATGTCCTTAATAGCAAGCAGATGAAAAGGTGTCCAGGTCTTGGCTGACCTCCCAAGTGCTATGGAAGACCAGCGCTCACAGACTTCTAGAACAGGAATACAAACTTTTCTTGTCCAAAGACATCTGAGACATTAATGGCATGTCTGATAAGTGGTGGCTCCACCTCCAGGACTCCCACTTATTGGTAGCATGGGGTTCCCTGCTCCCCAGTTCACACTGCTCACTCATCCCTCTCCATGGTAGTTTATGTGAGATGATGAAACAGCCGAGTGTCTCTTTAATCCCGTAGATCAGGGTTCCCCAACTCCAGTCCTCAGGGCCCACTTGCCGGTCAGGATTTAGGAGTATCCCACAGAATGAATACCTGTGGTAAATCCTGATGGATGGACACTAATTATATCAGCTGCCCAATACTAAGGGAATCCAGAAAACATGACCGGCAGGTGGGCCCTGAGGACTGGAGTTGAGGACCACTGCCGTAGACGACAATAAAAATAGTCGAATGCACACATGGTCACCTCTCCACTTCATCTCCTCCTTTCTGAACTGTCCCTTTTCTGCCAATATACAGCCAGGTCCATAAATATTGGGACATCGACACAATTCTAACATTTTTGGCTCTATACACCACCACAATGGATTTGAAATGAAACAAACAAGATGTGCTTTAACTGCAGACTGTCAGCTTTAATTTGAAGGTATTTACATCCAAATCAGGTGAACGGTGTAGGAATAGAATAGTTTGGATATGTGCCTCCCACTTGTTAAGGGACCAAAAGTAATGGGACAGAATAATAATCATAAATCAAACTTTCACTTTTTAATACCTGATTGCAAATCCTTTGCAGTCAATTACAGCCGGAAGTCTGGAACGCATAGACATTACCAGACGCTGGGTTTCATCCCTGGTGATGCTCTGCCAGGCCTCTACTGCAACTGTCTTCAGTTCCTGTTTGTTCTTGGGGCATTTTCCCTTCAGTTTTGTCTTCAGCAAGTGAAATGCATGCTCAATCGGATTCAGGTCAGGTGATTGACTTGGCCATTGCATAACATTCCACTTCTTTCCCTTAAAAAACTCTCTGGTTGCTTTTGCAGTATGCTTTGGGTCATTGTCCATCTGTACTGTGAAGCGCCTTCCAATGAGTTCTGAAGCATTTGGCTGAATATGAGCAGATAATATTGCCCGAAACACTTCAGAATTCATCCTGCTGCTTTTGTCAGCAGTCACATCATCAATAAATACAAGAGAACCAGTTCCATTGGCAGCCATACATGCCCACGCCATGACACTAGCACCACCATGCTTCTCTGATGAGGTGGTATGCTTAGGATCATGAGCAGTTCCTTTCCTTCTCCATACTCTTCTCTTCCCATCACTCTGGTACAAGTTGATCTTGGTCTCATCTGTCTATAGGATGTTGTTCCAGAACTGTGAAGGCTTTTTTTAGATGTCGTTTGGCAAACTCTAATCTGGCCTTCCTGTTTTTGAGGCTCACCAATGGTTTACATCTTGTGGTGAACCCTCTGTATTCACTCTGGTGAAGTCTTCTCTTGATTGTTGACCTTGACACACATACACCTACCTCCTGGAGAGTGTTCTTGATCTGGCCCACTTTTGTAACGGGTGTTTTCTTCACCAGGGAAAGAATTCTTCGGTCTTCCGGGTCTTTTAGTGTTGCTGAGCTCACCGATGCGTTCCTTCTTTTTAAGAATGTTCCAAACAGTTGTTTTGGCCACGCCTAATGTTTTTGCTATCTCTCTGATGGGTTTGTTTTGTTTTTTCAGCCTAATGATGGCGTGCTTCACTGATACTGACAGCTCTTTGGATCTCATCTTGAGAGTTGACAGCAACAGATTCCAAATGCAAATAGCACACTTGAAATAGACTCTGGACCTTTTATCTGCTCATTGTAATTGGGATAATGAGGGAATAACACACACCTGGCCATGGAACAGCTGAGAAGCCAATTGTCCCATTACTTTTGGTCCCTTAACAAGTGGGAGGCACATATGCAAACTGTTGTAATTCCTACACCGTTCACCTGATTTGGATGTACCTCAAATTAAAGCTGACAGTCTGCAGGTAAAGCACATCTTGTTCGTTTTATTTCAAATCCATTGTGGTGGTGTATAGAGCCAAAAATGTTACAATTGTGTCGATGTCCCAATATTTATGGACCTGACTGTATGTGGGTCTCAGAGATAGACACACAGGGTACCAGTAGTACTTACCTGCTCTCACTCTGTGTGCTACTGTTCCCTCTGACATTTCCATTGTAAGGGTACTTTCACACTAGCGTTTTTCTTTTCCGGCGCTGAGTTCCGTCCTAGGGGCTCAAATCCGGAAAAGAACTGATCAGTTTTATCCCCATGCATTCTGAATGGAGAATCAGTCCTTCAGGATGTCTTCAGTTCAGTCTTTTTGACTGATCAGGCTTTTCAGAAAACGTAGCATGCAGTATTTTTACCTCCGGCCAAAAAGCCTGAACACTTTGACTGAACGCCGGATCAGGCCTTTTTCCCATTGACTTGCATTAACACCAGATCTGGCGCTGTGTGTTCAGTCAAAACGGATCCGGCTTTTGCATGTTAAACCCGAAAAATGTGAAAAAAAAGTTAAAGTCCATAAATGGCGGATCCGTTTTTTCCAATGCATTTTTTCATTGTGATCAAAATCCTGATCAGGATTCAAATGTAATCCGTTTTCACACGTTTTTCCGGACCCGGCGGGCAGTTCCGGTGTCGGAATTGAACGCCGGATTAAAACAACGCTAGTGTGAAAGTAGCCTAAGACTATTGCCTTTCTTTTGTAATGTTGTTCTTTATAAACCAATAAATACAAATGAAACAAATGTACATGTGCCCAGCCACACAAAAGCATGTCTATGACCAGATAGTAGGGGGCCACACAGAATGGCATTGTGGGCTGCAGGTTGTGCAACTCTGCTCTAAAACCACTCCGATTTCACATTTCTGACCCCCTGGGGACCTTCATCATTTTGAGATGTGCTCTGCTCTAATAGATGAAGGTCCTGAACACAGGACCCCCATCAGAAACTTAGAAATGGCCAATAAGATATTTGTCAATGTGTATTCTGAACCAGATAATTAACATCAAACACAGGAAGGCGCACACAGCATTATAAATCATGATAATGCCACGCGCTCCTGCAAGTCCAGAACAGAGGATCACGCTCAGAGCGCGATTTCCGGACTTCACGCGCTCGTGTGAAACAGCCCTTAACTACACTGACAACATTAGTAAAGTTTTCACATAAAACATCTCCATGGCCACATTGTCCATAATCCCAAGCAGATGCAACCCTGTGCATCCACACAATCTCAGCATGTAGCACTTGCAGATAGCTCTGCTTGATTTTTCCATCTATGTTCAACTGGAGGTGCACTTTTAAAAGTGATAAACTTATACCCATCACAGGAATTTATATATCACTGATCCTAGGAACTGAAGGGGTGGCAGCACTGTGCGGTTTTCCTCCCTGCACTGTAGTGATCCCAGCCACCCACTGTGCAGGGACGCGCAGTGTCATCAATCAACTTCCGTTCCGCAACTGCCATTGAGAGCAGAGGTTGGGAACTAAATTTCAAGGGTGAGTACACAGATTAAGCATTTTTTCCCCACAAATAAATCCACGTATCAGAGAAATACATTGTAATCCACTTGCGTTACATGCAGATTTTATTTTGGATTTCATCCTGTCAGCGGGATGAACCCTATTAAAGCAGGCATATTGCTTGGTTGAGTTGATCCTATTGAATATAATGATAGCTGTCGTGTTAAAAAATAATTTTATTTCGGATGCAAATGAGGTCTTCAGTGCACTGAGGACGGGGCTCGCACAGGAAAGCCGAGTATCTGAGGCACACCGGGTGGCTAGGCCCTGTCCCTCAGGGCACTGAAACCCTCATTTGCATACAGAATAAGGCCTCATGCACACGAACGTATATTCTTTCCGTGTTCGTTCAGTTTTTTTTGCGGACCGTATACGGAACCATTTATTTCAATGGGTCCGCAAAAAAAACTGAAGTTACTCTGTGTGCATTCTGCTTCCGCATGTCCGTATTTGCGTTCCGCAAAAAAATAGAACATATCCCATTATTGTCCGCATTACGGACAAGGATAGTACTGTTCTATCAGGGGCCAGATGCTCTATTCCGCAAAAATACGGAATGCACACAGACATCATCCGTATTTTTTGCGGATCGCGAAATACATACGGTCGTGTGCATGAGGCGTAAAAGTCTACTTTTTGTCAGAATGCAGCAACCGATTTTCACAAGACAAGCATCCTTTTGACCAGCAGAATCAACCCTACAAGGTAGTATACCAGGTTTAAAAGGGTTCATCCTGCTGACAGGTGCTCTTTAAATCTGCAGTGAACTTTTCTACAACGAATAGGGCAGGCAGGGGATCTAAAAATCTGCGATACTCCTTGAATCCATGGTAGAAATATATGCAATGTGTGAACTCATCCTAAGGGCTCATGCGCAAGGACATGCTCCGGCCGAGCCCGTTCTGCGGACCACATATTGAGGTCCACAATGCACGGGCATCGACCGTATGACCACCGTCTGCGGAAGCAGACCCATACACTTGAATAGGACCCTCAACCCATATCCAACAGTCCACACCACCAAAAAGTAGTGCAGACACCAGAGAGTGCTTCTGTGGGGTTCCGTGCCTCTGTTCCGCACCTTCCGGATTGCAGAAGTGACGTGTGCATGAGCCCTAACACAATTTAGGCATTGTAATTACGGTTAAGGTTAGCATTCACTATGGCTCTATTTGGTCAAAGGCACCTAAAAGCAAATAAAGATTTGGAAGGAAAAGTGAACACTGTGGGGAGATTTATCAAAACTGCTGTAAAGAAAAACTGGCTTAGTTACCCATGGCAACCAATCAGATTCTACCTTTCATTTCTTAGAGATCCTTTGGAAAATTAAAAGGAGGAATCTGATTGGTTGCTAGTTTTCCTTTACTCCTGTTTTGATAAACCTCCCCATAGATACTCACTGACCTAGAATACTGTATATACAGCACATGCCAACGCAAACAACCACAGCAAGCTTCCCGAGACATTACACAGGCTTTATGTAACAATCTATTTGTTCTGACCACGTAATAACCTTCTTCCTAAATCCTCTCTCATCCACTCAGGTGGAGGCTGTGCGTGTGGTAGGTTGCCGACTGGTCCTGTATCAGCAGCCCTATAGCAACAAGAACCTAGAAACCGAGCATCGTCTGCCATCCAATAGTAACCACGAGCAGTTCTGTCAAATCACAGCGACAGTTGCCATAGGAACAAGGAAGAGGAGTGCATTTATAACGCTAGGGACATGATAGGTTTCTAGAGGCATTACGCTGGGTGTGTGAGCAGATTGTGTCTGGTGCAGAACAAAGACAAAGGACACCAAAGGATTCAGCGCGCACAACAGTCTGCACATCGAATGGCAGGCATCAGCACCCTTTATGGTGCTCTCCGCAAGGCTGCTGGAGCCACCCTGTTTTTTATGTGGATTTGCACTTTGATGCAGCAACTAAAACAAGCAGACATGACAGGCAATTCTGTAAAGCCCCAGTTATCTGAAAATCCCATACAAGAAAAGGCTGCAGGCAGTTCCATTTGCAGGGTTCCTATAGTTTAGAGGATTTCTTACTAGAGCATTTATGACTGCATGGATTACACCATTAGACGGGTTATAAATGTAAGCATTTCCTATAGACTGCTCATATGCTCATACTATTCACCATCATATTGCAAACATGGATATGTGCCGCTGGTGCAGTCAAACTTAATTGATAGCAGGGGAAAAAAAATCCTCATGAGTGGACAGGCACATTCACCAAAAAACGCAATACAAACCCCATGTATAGGTGTGCAGGCATACCTCCCAACTTTTTGGACAGTCAGAGGGACACTTATGGTTCACTGTGTGAAAGATCCATTTTTGCTGCATATCTATACTCTTCAGTAGTTTTGTCTTACGAAATAGCGCAAAAATAATCTGACTAGAGAAATTTCTAAAATCCCAACTGCATTAAATAATGAAAATTCTATAAAAGACAGGCTCTAACCAGAGAGACACTTTCTGGCTCAATATTGTGAATGCAATAATGCAAATCTATACCACAGACCAAACGTAGGGACATTTAAGGAGCAAAGAGGGACAGATGGACTTGGGTCAAAAAGAGGGACACTTGGGAGGTCTGCATTGGTGAAGAATCCATGATTGGTCCATGGGCCATCCATATTCCACAGACACTGCTAGGCTGAAAATAAAATTTCAGGGCATCTCCTAGCATGAAATCCATGAAAACCACGGACCAAACGTAGATGGCATCAGTGTTTTTCATTTATAATATGCGCAAGAGATCCGCAGTCACGGATAAAATAGAGCATGCTTCCGTGGTGTCACGAAAGCATGCTCTATTTTATCCGTGACTGCGGATCATGCGTGGAAAACCATAGATTGGTGAATACACACAATAAAGTCAATGGACCATGGTCAGCACAAGCCTGTGGCTCACTGACGTGAGATAGAGGCCTAAGTCAATGGGGCAAAACCACAACCAGTAGGACACGCTCAGAAAATCTAAAACTAGCACTACTGCAAAAAAAAAAAAAAAAAAGCCTGTGCGTATGATTAGTATTTATCAATTTTTCTTTTTGGATAAATTACCCAGAATAAACACAAGTAGGTCGGCAACCTACAACATCCTTTTTCCTCTACTAGCAGGGAGAGCATTGCACTTTGTCATGCAGAGTGGTCAATTGAGCCACAGCTTCTGCTCAGCAGGACGCACGCACAAACTGCCCCGTTAAAGGGAATCTGGCATTGTTTTAAAGAGAACCTCTCCCGACATGTCTGGTTTAATAACTACTTGTAATATTTATTCTAGAGCATACTCACCCATCCTTTGGTTGAATTTGATGGACTTATAGCTAATACAGTTGAAAAAAATACATAAAACTATTCTTAAAACCATGGCTACTTTCACACTGGCGTTTCTGGGTCCACTTGTGAGATCCGTTTCAGGGCTCTCACAAGAGGCCCAGAACGGATCAGTTTAGCCCCAATGCATTCTGAATGGATAAGGACCCGTTCAGAATGCATCAGTTTGCCTCTGTTCAGCCTCCATTCCGCTCTGTAGGCAGACACCAAAACGCAGTTTTGCAGTTTTGATGTCCGCCGGACAATATGGAGCCAAACGGATCCGTCCTGACTTACAATGCAAGTCAATGGGGACAGATCCGTTTTCACTGACATAATATGGTGCAATTGAAAACGGATCCACCTCCCATTGACTTTCAGTGTAAGTCCAAACTGATCCATTTGCATTATCATGAACAAAAAATTATTATTTTTTTGTTCATGGTAATGCAAACGGATCCGTTCTGAACAGATATAAGCGTTTGCATTATCGGTGCGGATCCGTCTGTGCAGATACAAGAAGGATCCGCACCTAACGTAGGTGTGAAAGTAGCCTATGTTGTACCATTCCTTAATTATTCCTGCTAGAAGTTATGCATGAATTACTAGCAGTTAGCAATGTAGGTCCAGATAGGTGTCAACAGTTTTGGTGGTGGTGGGGTGAATAAGAAAAGAATGGCACAGTGTCATAATCCACAGGGAATGCAAGTAATTACTAAAACAGACGTCAGGAGAGGTGAAAGGTCTTCTTTAAAGGAGGACCTTTCATCGGTCCAAACATTGTGAACCAAGTACCATGATCTGTACAGCGGCGCCCAGGGATCTCACTGCACTTACTGTTCTCCCTGGGCGCCGCTCCGTTCTCCTGCTATGCCCTCCGGTATCTTCGGTCACTTGGTTATGGTAGGAGGAGACTTAGGGGACTTGGTTATAGTAGGAGAAGACTGCCCTTGTTCTCCTGCGCGTCTTCTCCCAGGCTGTAGCGCTGGCCAATGGGAGCGCAGAGCTCACAGCCTGGGAGGGCATAGCAGAACGGAGCGGCGTCCAGGGATAATAGTAAGTGCAGTGAGATCCCTGGGCACCGCTGTACAGATCATGATACTTAGTTCACAATGTTTGGACCGATGAAAGGTCCTCTTTAGGCTGTCCTATTTCAGGACAAACTAGTGACAGAGACCCTGAACAAGACTGGGCCACTCTTGGCCCAGTTTTCTTATAATCTGCAGCTCCGATATTGGGACTCCAGTGCTCGACATGCTCTGGAGCTCCTTTCCGGAGCTTTTATGAAAAAAACTAAGCCAAAAAATTGATCCAGTGCTTCAATTAGGGTCTCTGTCACCAGATCAGACAAATGTTAGATCACTGAGGTCCACCCGATTGTCCCCAAAACCATCCCAAGAACAGATCACTGTGTACATCAGTCCCATAAAAATGAATGGAACGGTGGACAGACATTCACATTACTGCTCCACTCACGGACTCTGGGACCTTATTTTCTAGGATCGTGGGGGTGCCAGAAGTCAACCCCCCCAACAATCTGACATTTATCACCTACCCTGTGAATGGGTGAAAAATACTTCTCTGGATAACTGGAGGATATGTTTAGTCTTTAAGGGTCCATTCACACATCCGTAGAATGGGTCCGCATCAGTTACGCTAATTGCGGAACAGGTGTGGACCCATTCATTCTCTATGGGGCAGGAATGGATGCAGACAGCATAGTGTGCTGTCTGCATCTGCATTTCCAGAGCCTGCCCCCGATCTTCCGATCCACAGCTCCAGAAAAAAAATAGAACATGTCCTATTCTTGTCCGCAATTGCAGACAATAGGCAGTTATATGGGGGACCCAGCAGGATGGATCCTCAATACACTACGGACGAGTGAATGGACCCTTACAGTCTTTGCTAGTAAGCAGTAATTTGTGGCATCAGCCTGAGGTGCCATTGTAGGGAACAGGATTTTATGGTTCAATACCCAGAACTTTTCAGAAAAAAAAATATATATAAAAGTTGTGCCTTACATGCCATTACAGGGGTATTCTGCTCTAGAAGCATGATCTCCAATACACCCCACAGAGTAACATCTACTCTAGACTGACCGGGACTGTGCTTACATACATGTTGCTCGGCTGCATGCACGAGGCCCATTATTTTTTTGAGCTTTGCTATTGTAATGAAAGGCATTGGCCCCCTTTCCAAAATTTTTCCAGAAGTGCTGTGAACAGAGTTATGACACAAGGAGTAGCACTGCCCATGCGCTAGTTTCTAATGTCGTGTGCTTCAGTGGAGGATGCTGATGGACAGGTCTAGTCACATGCCACTCCATAAGCAGCCATGGTGCAGACAGATCGAATTTCTGATAGGACACCGGTGCTGCATCTATAACATCATACAATTGTCATTTATGGTGCCCTTTTGGAAACATTGGCATAAGGTGGCCAAGTCCTTTGCAGTGCATTCACACAACTATTGGGGTCATTTATTAAACTGGTGTAAAGTAGAACTGGCTTAGCTGCCCATCGCTGCCAAACCTTTCATTTTTGACAGCTCCTTTGGAAACTGAAAGGCGGAATCTCATTGGTTGCTATGGGCAACTAAGCCAGTTCTACTTTAGACCAGTTTGATAAATACCCCAATATGTATTTTGTGGACAGATTTTTTTTTGGGGACCCATTGACTTCTATGAGCATTTGCAGCCAAGAATAGGTTATGTTCTCTCTTTCATTACTGTGTAGAAGAGCTGGACCATAAAAGTCGAGCAGGCTTAAATGAGAAAAGGGCGCAGAGCCACAACCAGGCATTATATAAATCCTGTTTTATTTACAGACAACGCGTTTCAGGGTGCATGACCCCTTTATCAAGTCTTATGGTAGCAAGCTGCAGCCTCAGCTCGACCGCTGCAGGACAGCACGTGGAGCGTTCGCTATTCAGTCTTTCAGTACGGACATATAGATGCAGAAAGACACGGACGTCTTCAGTGTGCTTTCTGCATCCTTATGTCTGGTCTGCAAGGGATAGTGCATATCCTATTTTCTGCAAATGTGAACCACAGACACATTGTAGTCAATAGGTCCACAACAAAAACAGATGCAACATGGTCATCCATATTTTGCAGAATGCTAAATACAGTCATGTGAATGCAAGATACCAGATCACCCTTGGCCATTGAACCTGGGTATGCCTTTTGTTTAGAGAGGACATCACTTATTTCCATGCTGGCAGCAAGGTGAATAAGACACGAAACATCAGTTCTCATTGTGTGTGCCTGTCATTTACAAATTTGTCTTTCCCTTAGGAACACAAGTGTTCTCACGATTTTAAAGTATTTAAACTTTAATGACCACCATCCTAATAAAAAAATTATTAGTGCCAAATCTGTTGGTGCTTCCAGTCTATGGGCAGATTCATTCTGTTTCCTACAGATGTTCCACACAGGTTTCTCCAGATCACACATTGCATTACACCACATACCTGCGGCCTAAGCCAAGTAGAATGCATTGACCCAAGTGCCAACTTTCAGCCTGCAGACGTTTTCTGGCTTGAACTCAAGGTGTGGCACAATATACTTTGTCACTCCTTACCTCCAATTACTTTACAGGCGGCTGAATGAAAACCATGTCACTCACCGACAAAGTCAGAAACAGAAATAGCATTTCAAAGTGTTGCTTTATTAGTGTTTTTGTGCTCTGCATCTTCCACAAAGGACATTCAGAAACCTTAATCATTTTCAGGTTCAGACAACATACAGCAGCGTGTGATTTTTATAACAGGCATGTGTGCCTCCGTCTGATGGATTTCCATTATCTTTCACTGCACAGGGGTTGGAATATATGTCAATGCATGAACCCGTGTTACATGTTTGAGACCAGCTGTGGAATGTATCAGCTTCCAGGACCAGTATCAAAAAGATAGTTTCTTAGCCCAGGTTCACAACATTGCCATTCCAGAGAGGAGGCTACAGTTCCTCAAAGGAACTTTGGCCTTCTCCCTTTCAGGGCAAACTAAGGCTCTGTTCACACTCCATTGGCAGATGTGATGTAGATCACATTGCTGTCAGTGCTATTCTTCCTTTTCAAAATGAAACCACTGCACTAGTTTTCCCGTCAAAGGGACAAGAATCCTCAAAGGAACCCGACAGACCCAATTATAAGTCAATGAGGTCCATCAGGCACCAGTGAGATCAGTAATGACTGATCCAACAGAGCGCAACGCCACAATGGTTGTGTGAACTCAACCTTACTGCTAGTCAAAGTTTGAAGCTCTGTGCAGCTGCAGAAATAGAAAGGATAAGGGATCATTTAAACCATTACATATGATCATCATAACGTTCAACTGTCCCTCAGTTGCTAAGCTTTATCGTATAAATCTGTTACTCAAAAGATATACAAAAATACAGTATAAATCTCATTCAGTACAAAAATCCAGCAGGCAGCAGCAGGTTCAAAGAAAAGTACAAAACAAAAGTCACAAAAACACAGACAAACTAGTGTAAAGTGACAAGAGTGAGGTATAGAGTGGTTCACACCAGACAGTCCCAAATTTCCCTCCACAATGCAATGGCAGTCCTCAAGGTCTACCAAAACTTTTCCCTGCAAAAGGATCAGTCATGGTTATGCTATGACTGGTACTACATCACAATTCTTGCCAAACACCAAATATGGTATACTGTAGCAGAAATTTAGCTACGGAAAAGGGTTATTTGGAATCAGCAGGAAAACATGTAGACCATATACAAAATCTGGCAGTATCTAGAGCATAAAGTGCATTCCAGAACAAATCTGAAGGTGATTATTGGACTAAATGAGCAGAATTGAGTTCGAACCACCTGAGAGGTGACCTTAGATATGTGAATAAAGGGCTAAGCTGGTAGAAACATCACAGCAGTATCCTTGAGGTCAAGAGAAATACAAAGTCCATGGAAAGTCTTGTGTGGAAAGAAGCAAGTCATATTTAGAACCTGAGGAACGATATAGGTTCACCTGATATGACCAGTCCTTTCTCCAGTAGTGCTGTGGAGCACTGACCCAGAAGTGAAAGTCTCAGTTGTGTGCAATCCCAAGACATAACATCACAAATGTGCAAAAATGCCAGGCAGACTCCTGCCATGTGTCCCTCTTAACGGCCCTTCAACTGGGAGATTCTCCTCAAGAGTTGCTGGTGGCGTGAACGAAGTTTTAGTTTCTCTGCTACAAGCTGTTGTTCAGCACTAAGCAAACCCTGCAAATACTCTGTAGCTTTACTCAGAACCACCACCTTGGGGGGTTTCGAAGCATGGGCCAGACCTGGCACCTCTCCTCTAAGTGCCAGGAACCGCGAACGTAAATCATTCCTCCTTTTGCGCTCCATATAGTTGTGATTCTTCCTTTTGGCCAGATCCTCACTGTCTGAGCCTCCTGATGCACTAGGCGAGTTGGGTGTGGTGGGGCTGCAGGGTTGCACTGAAGGACAGCTGATTTCACCAGGTTCTTCTGCAGAGGGAGATGGACAGTCCTCTTCTGGAGAGGCAGTACTGGGCTCAGGGGGCAGGCGTGCAGCATAGTTATGTTGTTGCTGGTGGATAGATATGTGGAAGAGTTTAGGGTCTGCTCTCACTGTTATGGTCACTGGCTGACGGCCATGATAAGACTTCCTTTTTCCCACAGTCACTACATCAATTTCGTCGTCTTCTGTTAAAAAAACAAACAAACACATTTAAAAATATGACACAACCTAACATTATAAACAGACCAGCTGATGCCATGCAAATGAGCGGCTTGCCCAGAATTTTAATCTAGCAAATTCTCAAGCTTACAAAGGAGTACCCCAACTCAGCCACAATGAAAGATTTACTATAAATCAAGACTAAAGGTCCAAGGCTTATTCAAGCACTTAAACACAGCATACGGCACTACCAACCTATATGGATAAATCAGTCAGACAATAGGTTGGACAGCACCGCAATGAACAAATGAATGGGAGCATGTGCAAGAGGCTGTTCTAATGGGCGAGGCATGGGGGAAGGGAGTCTGCACACTCAATACAAAAGAGACACCACAAAGGATAGAACTATGTGAATAGGCTCAATTCCCCATTAATAAATCCCAGTCACATGTCTGAACGCCAATTGGTCTAATGCTCTCCATTCAAATGCCAGTCTCCTATTGGTTGGAGATGGTGTCTGAACCCCTGCCGGCTGCAAGCTGTTGCTTTTTGTCTGGCCATGTGGCTGCCTTGTTTAGATTGCACATTGTGCAACTTGGTGTTGGGCGGAGGGTAACCTTTACACAAAGCTCCTGTAGGACACATTACCCCCGACGTGCTTCAAAGCACCCTTTAACAAGTTATAGTCCGCTTGTATATTCGTCCCCAGGGTCCCCATGTGAAACCAAGAGGTAAAGCACATGCCATTCATAGAAAGGTGACCATCTAGCACCAGTTATTCTGAGGTACTCTACAGTTTAGAAAAACACCAGCATGGTTGTCATCACAGGTTCCTATGAAGTTACTTTTTAAAAAATGAGGACACTTTGGTAACACATTAGGAAGCTGGGCCACCACACCCCCTGCAATTCTCCACTCAAACAGCAAGTTACCTACTAATGAAGCTGCCTTGCCTATTGTACACCTGCTAAGAGAACAAGGTGTGGATACAACACAAGTACCAGCTTGTTAACTTCTAAGGAAGTAAGGGATCCACCCTGGACAGGCTTTATTGCAGGTGCTTTCCACAATCAAAGCCTAACATACAAGATAATGGAACAGACTACACTAGGGTTAGCTCAAATAAGAAATGCAGTAGTCAAATTCACCCAAACTCTTAGTATCTACTGACCAAAGCCAACACCTAAGGTGAAGGTCCATTCTCCCATTCTAATCCACCCCTCCTCTCTTACCAGAGTCACTAGTGTCTTCAGATCCTGAGGAGTGAGATATCTTTTCAGGAATGGGAGCTGGAACCACGGCAGTCTGCTCGGCAGGGATGGCAGCCGTCTCCAGGACCTCAGAGTCTGGAACAGGTTTAGCAGCACTTGCTGGCCGCGAAGGGGCACATGAAAACCGTTCATTGATGACCTTCTCCAGATGTTCACGGGTTGAAAAGCCACTCCACATACAGTCTCTTAGAAGAACTACAGAACTAAGTCCAGACAGTTTCACAGGAGACTCCCATCCTAAATCCATTATTTCAGATCCCCATTCAGTGCCACTTTCTCCAAGACATACTGCGTTCGACTGAGGGCACCCTGGTACAAGCTCAAATTTTTTCCATATGTCCTCACTGGGAGCAATGTGGCGATAAAAGTCCTCCTTAAGGTCCACATCGTAGAAGTAGTGTGTGTTATAACACCCCAAATCCATTGTCCTACAAGAGATTACAAGAGTAAGTTTAGCAGAGGAAGGCAGTCCAACATGACCATTGTTTAAGGAACATACCCTATTTAGGGAACAGGTTCTGCCAGAGGAGAAGGATAGGGCTACTGGTGTTGGGGCACATTTCATCTAAACTAGGAGTAAGGTTCCTCAGGATGGATGTGACAGAACACCACCAGAGAAGCAAGGGTCCAGCAGACATGACCATCCCCACCATGCTTTACAGGTGCACACAAGTGGTCACCAGGGTTCTGTCAGCATCTGCCAAATGCACCAAATTAAAAGGGGGCTCTCATGATTGTGGAAAGAGGAACATCACTAGTATCTGGGCTGTTATGCAGCTGTGTTAATGGGGTGGCTGGTTTTAGGAAGGCGGAGGTAAACCATGCTGCCTTGATCTGCTAGAAAGATGGTCCTGCTTCGGGTTCAGAGAGATGTAGGCATCCCACAGGAGGCGTGGCCATGGACGGGACTACAAGCTGGGCTTTAAAAATGACAAGTGACAGCAAAAAGTTTATGCACCTCAAAGCAAAGCAAAAAGTGAATGAAAGAAATGGAAACTTAAAAAGGTTAAACACCCAGTTACGGGCAGATCTTTGGTAACGCAACATCATCCACACCACGCGTCTAGAGAAAAACAAACACTCAGTGAGGCAAGTGCATACTACAGGCAGTGGCGCCCCTTACCCCGGTGTCCCCAGACGCTCTCCTGGGCACGCTGAATGTGAGCGAGGGCATTGTTCCCACAGCTCATTATATCAGCTCTGCTCGCCCCTCCCCCATGGGCGCGGCTCAGGAAGTCGGCTCCTCAGGCTCTCCACACAGATGGAGGAGGAGGCGGGAAGGGATGATTTCCATAAATGACCGGCTGCAGCCTGTGTGCACATTGTTGTGGCTGGTAGGAAGCTGGGAACAAAGCTCCTGCACATGTGCTACGAACGGTTCCTAGTGCTGAGAGGAGGCAGGGTGGCTGCAGCGCCCAGGCTTTGTCTGCCTAATGAGATTAATACATGGGGAAAACCGTGTCGGCTCCAGCGCCCATGGGTCATATAGCCAGTCAGCTCAGTTACTGTGGGGCCACATGGTCAGGTTTCTGCATGCGGTTTTGGAAGGCAATATCAGAAGTGGCTCATAAAAGGAGAGAAAGGACATATAAGACTTCTCAGTGTTTGAATGTGAAACCGTGTGGTCATTCCCTTAGGGCTTCTGCACATGGCTGTAGCTGTTTTCGCGGTGTGTAAGGCTAGGTCTACACGATGACCTTTTTCGCGCGGCAATTTTTATAATGGTAGTCTATGGTGTCGCACGGCTCATTCAAGATGGATTTTTCTGCGGCTGTCACAGTCGCAGCATGTCGCCGTGCGACACCATAGACTATCATTATAAAAATTGTTGTGCGACATTGGCGCAACAAAATGTAGCTCAACAAATGTTGCAGTGTAGTTGTGCCCTATCTATTGCGCATAATGTGGAGAGAAACTGATAAAGAAGATCGCGGCACTCACCGGAGTAGAAACAATGTTGCTGCTTTATTAGAAAACTTCTTTGAAAGATAGTGCATGGAGGATCCTGGGGCGGACACACTGTAGCAAGCGGCGATGGCCGTCCCGCGCCGCTTGCTACAGTGTGTCCGCCCCAGGATCCTCCATGCACTATCTTTCAAAGAAGTTTTCTAATAAAGCAGCAACATTGTTTCTACTCCGGTGAGTGCCGCGATCTTCTTTATCAGTTTCTCTCCACATTATGAACTATTGACCTAGCCTCTACCTCGCTGAGCACCACGTTACGGAGTATACCTAACCACAGCAGCGGTTTCTCATTATCAACAAGGCTATACCAGTGAAGGCAGTGCCGCCTTATTTCATTTATCTTACACCTATCTATTGCGCGACTTATTGTCGTCGTGTAGACCTAGCCTAAATTCCACGGATACCGGCCGCGTGCGTTCTACATTTTGTAGAACGGTACGTCCAGCCCTCTGTAGAACTGTCCTTTGCTTGTCCGTAAAACAGACAAGAATAGGAAATGTTCGATTTTTATTTATTTTTATTTTTTTGCAGGGCCACGGAACAGACATACGAATGTGCTGTCCGCAAATAAAAAAAGCGGACAAAAAACATGGTCGTGTGCAGCATAAAAATGTGGTGTCTTTGTTTTTCCCACTGAGCTTATATGTGCACGTTCACACTACAAGAAACAAGTGGTTTTGTTTTTGTTAAAAAAAAAAAAAAAACTGCTGTGAAGGTACTTTCACACATAGGGGGTCATTTACAAAGACCAGCATTTTACAGTCTTTGATTCCCCCCTGTGCAGCCAGAGGATGCGCATAATTTACGAGGATGCGACTCGTAGTAAATTGGACGCATCTACGCAGTCTGTGTGCCTGGAGTGAAAAGCGGTGCCACTTCCAGAGCGAAATCTTTTTTTTTGTTTTTTGCCAACATTTATTGCTGTTTCCAGGCATACATGTTAGTAAATTTGCCGGGACTGGTGTCCTGCCCCATTCCCTACCGCTCCCAAGTGGCAAGGACGGCGTAAAAATGCCTGTGCGACAATGTGCATTTAAAAAGTCGCCTAGAACTGGTTTAGTGATTCTTGTAATTGAACTCCATAGTTTTTTTTTTTGTGGCATTTTTGTGCCCTTTTGTGGTTTCAGTGGTGGCTGCATTTGTTTGTGCACCAGCCCCAGATGTAAATTGAGGGTCTATAGGAAATTTGAAACAGGACACAAGGGTTTTCTTGCTTCTGGCATTTTCGTTAATTAGGTCGCTTTTTTTTTGTCTCTCTTTTGAAAAACGCAGCATGTTGTAGTTCTTGGGGAATAATGCCACGAAGAAAATGCTAGTGGTAAGACATGAGCAGAAAAAAAAAAATGTCTCTAAAACCACAAGTGGTAAAAAAAAGTGCGCTTATTCTGGTGGTTTTTTCACAGGTTAAAAAACAGAGTCGGACCTTAAAATCACATGCAGTATGGACATAAGGGCTCATTCAGACAGCCATATGCATTTTGGGGTGCACAAATTGCGGATCCGCAAAACACGGGTAATGGCACTGCATATGGCCATCACTCTCGTAGAAAATACCTATTCTTGTCCGCAATTGCGGACAAGAATAGGACATCCTCTATATTTTTTGCGGGCCGCGGAACTACGGATGCGGATAGCACACGATGTGCTGTCCGCATCTTTTGCGACCCCATTGAAATGAATGAGTCCGCACCCGTTCAGCAAACAGATGTGGACCCGTTCATACGGTCGTGTGAATGGGTCCTAGGCAAGTGATTTATATGGCTTTTTTAGTAAAAAAAAAAAGACAGACCCATAGGCCGGGGTCACATGTGGCAAATTACATGGAAACACTAGCAGATTTCACCCTCTCCATTGAGATTGATAAGGTCCGCAGTATAAATTCTGAAATTCTCCTCCACGTTTGCTGGTACTGTACAATGCTGTGGATTTGCCGCTCAAAAATCCATAATGGCAGATCTGCAACTAATCAGTCACGTGTGGCCATAGGGTGCTTTCACATATAGCTTTTGTCATTGTATTTTCCCCCCCAAAAAACACATCCAAAATCCCCTAAGGCCCCTTTCACACGAGCGCGTATTCCGCGCGGGTGCAATGCTTGATGCGAATGCATTGCGCCCGCACGGAATCCGGACCCATTCATTTCAATGGGGCTGTGTAGATGTGCGTTGGTTTTCACGCATCACTTGTGCGTTGTGTGAATATCCCAGCATGTTCTATATTCTGCAATTTTCACGCAATGCTGGCCCCATAGAAGTAAATAGAGCTGTGTGAAAATCGTATCCGCAAGCAAGTGCGGATACGATGCGTTTTTCACGGATGGTTACTAAGAGATGTTGTTTGTATACATTCAGTTTTTAATCACGCGCGTGCAAAACGTATCAAAACCCATTGCACTCGCTCGATAAAAACTGAATGACTTTGCCTGTGAAATCGCGCATTTCCAGGACGTCCCTCCATGACAGTACCCACTGGAGGATGTCCTATTGGATATCTGTAGGGACAGGAAGCGTGAAAAGGTTAAAAGGCCCCTCCCCTACCCTCCCACCAGTGTTCTTCCTGTCCCTACAGGGATAGGAGCAGTGAGAAGGGATCCCTGCTACTAGTAGGGAACAGCACTAGGCCAGGCTGGTCGGGGGGCTCATGCCTCTCCTCTTCAGCCTCCGTTGCGGCCTAAAGCCAGCACCCCTCGGGGAAGGGGTCCCCTAGCTCTCCGGGTACCTTTTTTTCTGCTGCACGCTGCGGTACCAGGACGCTGTTGCGGCTTCTCCGATGGAGCTCTGCGCACAGCAGCGGCTCCGTCCTCCTCGGATGACGCGTTCTACGTCACTTCCTGTGCGACCCGGAAGTAACGTGTCCAGGATAGCGGCGCGCATTCATGCTGGAGGCCTCAGCCGGAGGCTTCGCATGTGGGGTCGACTCCTCTTAGGAAGAGTCCCCCGGAAGAGGAGGCGGATCCGGGCGGCGATGAGGGAAGGGCCAGTAAGGTAAGATCCTTTAAAAAACGCTGTGATGTGTGCTCCAGGCGGTACATCATGGAGGCCCAGGGTTTGAGCAGGCTAGATGCGGTAGCTGACCCCCTCATCCAGAATACTGTAAGTAGTATCCTGCTGGTTAGGTCAAACTCCTATTGGACCAGTGTTATATCTCCTTCTCCCCCTATTAAGGTGGAAAAGGAGACGGGACATAAACCACATGGAGACTCCAGGAAAAAAGCTAGGAAATGTGCTACGTGCACTAAGAGTCGTATAAGAAGGCCCTCTGCACGGATTGCTTGGCAAAGATCCTGAAGGAGGGAACAACCATCCTTTCTGGAAGAGCTGAGAACCATTGTCAGAGAGGAAGTACAGGCGGCAGGAATGAGTCAGCCCCCTTCCCTTCCAGTTCTCTCTTCCCCTCCGTCCAAGCGTGCCAGAGTACACTTGGTATCGGAGTCGGAGGAGGAAACCGGGTATCCTTCGGACGAATTGGAGGAGGAGATCCCCCCTTCCGTGTCAGAGGAACCCAAGAGATTTCTGTTTTCCTCAGAACATCTTGACTCGCTCCTAACAGCAGTGAGGCAGACCATGGCGGTTGAGGAGGAGGAGACGAAACGTTCAGTACAGGACGAGATGTTCGGCGGATTAAGGGCCAGGAAAAGAAAGCTTTTCCCGGTGAATACGTATTTACAGGATCTTATCAAAGATGAATGGGAAGAGGGCGACAAAAATCTCTATGTACCCAGAGAATTTAAAAGCAGGCTGGCTTTCAACCCGGAGGAAACAAAACTTTGGGATGAGATTCCAAAAGTCGACATCCAGGTAGCCAAAGTGGTGAAGAAGACGTCCATACCATTCGAGGATTCCTCACAGTTAAAGGACCCCATGGATCGGAAGATGGATGGTCTTCTGAAGAAAGCCTGGGAATCTTCGGCAGCTACTATTAATGCTAATATTGCAGCAACCTCGGTAGCTCGCGCCATGTGCCTATGGCTAGAGCAACTGGAAGAGCATCTCAAAATGAAAACTTCCAGGGAGGAAATACTAGAGTCCTTTCATGGCAGACGCTTCGGCAGAGTCTATTCGTTTCACAGCCAGAAATGACGCCCTTACAAACACAGCAAGACGGGCCCTCTGGCTCAAATCCTGGACGGGAGACATTGCCTCAAAAAATAAACTATGTGCAATCCCCTTTACCGGAGCATACCTTTTTGGCCAGGTCCTCGATTCCATTTTGGAAAGTGCAGCGGACAAAAAGAAGGGGTTTCCAGAAGAAAAGGCAAAGAAGCCAGTACAGCCCTTTCGTAAAACCTCTAGGCAGTTTACATCCTCAGAGAGAGGAAAAGGTAAAACGGGTAGATGGAGCTACCCTAAAGGAGGGAGAGGTAGGGGTTTCCTCTTCAATCCTAACTCAGGCCCAAGCAAGCAATGACATCAGGCCAGTAGGGGGCAGGCTCCGCTTGTTTTGGGAATCCTGGACTCGGGTTACCCAAAATCAGTGGATCCTCAATTCCACCCGAGAAGGGGTAAAATTAGAATTTCGCGGTCCTCCCCCGAAAAGATTCCTAATCACAAAATTCCATTCGGTGGGGCAACAAAATCAGTTAGGTCTGGACCTACAGAAGCTTTTAAAATTAAATGCTATAGTCCAGGTTCCGGAAGATCAGAAGTACTTGGGTCATTATTCAAGTCTCTTTCTAATAAAAAAAACGTATGGAACTTACAGGACAATTATCAACCTGAAGTCCCTGAACAAGTCAGTAGCCTATCACAAGTTCAAAATGGAATCCATAAGATCAGCAATCCCGTTAATTTCAGTTGGAGATCTACTATGTACCATGGACCTGAAGGATGCTTATTATCACATCCCGATTCATCCTCTACACCAGAAATATCTCAGGTTTGCAGTCATCCAGGAGGGGACTCTCCTTCATTATCAGTTCCAGTGTCTCCCCTTTGGAATTTCGTCGGCCCCTCGCATTTTTACAAAGGTCATCACGGAGGTAGTGGCGTATCTGAGAGAACGGCAGATAAGGATTGTTCCATACCTCGACGATTTTCTCCTAATGGCAGACACCAAACTGAATCTCGAGAGCAGCATCCATCAGACCATAGCCCTTTTCAAGGATCTCGGCTGGATAATAAATTACCCCAAATCCGACCTAGTACCAAGCACCAGAAAACAATTCCTAGGAGTTCTCTTGGACACAAGAAATCAATTTTCCTTCCTTCCAGAGTCCAAGCAGGAGATAATAAGGGGAAAGATAGTGTCTTTCCAAAAAAGGAAGGTCCATACTCTAAGAGAGGCAATGAAGATTCTGGGCCTAATGACATCATGTATATCAGTGATCCCGTGGGCTCAGTTTCATTCCAGGATCCTACAGTCCGCAATCCTGACATCATGGGACAGGGACAGGGGCGTACACAGAAATCATTAGGCCCCATAGCAAGAATTTAGATTGGGCCCCCATGCCCGTTCCTAGTCCCTCCCACTATGCGCCCTGGCTCCTCTCACTACCCTCCCTAACTTCTCCCCTGCCCCATCTCGTGCAGCAGCACTCACGCTGGAACCCAACAGACCCATTATAGTGAATAGGATCCGGTAGGTTCCAGCAGTGTTCAGCATATATTGACAAGAATCTGGGGCGTTACATGATGTAATACCACCTAACTTTCCTGCTGTCCAGCATGGCACATGCACATGAGAAAAGACATGAGAAAAGTTTGATGAAGTGAGTGTCCCCCATCCCCCATCCTCTGTGTCATGCAGGACAGCTGGGATACACTGACATTACTTGCTATCCTGCATAACACATGTGCAGAGACCGGAGTCTTTGGGAAAGCTGAGTGAACCCCTCCCCCTGCCTTTCCATGTTCTTATTATCTGCTTTTATGCCTTGCAGGATATCCGGAAATCTGAGTGACATTACATGATATAATAGCACCCAGCTTTTCTGCTCTCCTGTATGGCACATGGGGAGAGACATGAGAAAGCTGAGTAACACAACCCTCATATCTTCTCATGCCTCTGCACTTGTGCCATGCAGGACATCAGGAAAGCTGAGTCACATTACATAATGTAGTGACACCCAGCTTCCCTCCTGTTCTGAATGGCATATGTGTTACTCAGCTTTCTCATAGCCTGGGAAAGCTGAGTGACCTTGCCCCCTTCCACACACATACACCTCTGCACTGTCCTCACCTACAAGTCCTCACTTACTTCATTACTGGTTGTGGCAATCCAGAGGAATCAGGCGGGGGCGGAGCTAACAGGCAGGAGGCGGGGCTAGCAGATGGGAGACAGTTAGGAAGATAGACAGGGGCGGGGACTCTCCTCCACTGCAGGGCCCCCCCCTTCCTCACGGGCCCCATAGCAGCTGCGTGGTCTGCCTATATGGTAGGTACGCCACTGGACAGGGATCATCATTCCCTAGACTCAAAGATAGCGCTTACAAAACGGTGTCTAAATTCTATATCCTGGTGGACCAACCCCGAAAATCTAAGGAAGGGGGTGGCCTGGAACCCGTCTCCATCCATAGTCATCACCACGAATGCAAGCCAGTGGGGCTGGGGTGCTCATCTGAAGGATCATGTCTTCCAGGGCAGATGGTCCAGCCTGGACACCCACAGGTCCTCAAATTACAGGGAATTGAAGGCGGTATGGAAGACTCTAAAGTCGGCCGAATACATTCTCTCCAACCACCACATCAGAATTCTGTCAGACAACATGACTACGGTGTGTTACCTGAAGCATCAGGGGGGAACCAGAAACCCTCATCTTCAGGTCTTGTCAGAATTTTTTTTTCTCTGGGCAGAGAGGAAGATCCTCTCAGTGACGGCCGTTCACCTAAAGGGAGCAGAAAACTCTGCGGCAGACTTTCTAAGCAGACACTGTCTCGACGCAGGCGAATGGTGCCTAAACCGGGAGGTTTTCCTTCAGATCTGCCACCATTGGGGGTTCCCACAGATAGACCTATTTGCTTCCAGGAGGAACACCCAAGTGAATCAGTTCTTCTCTCTGAACCCCAGAGACAATCCGCTAGGGGTAGACGCCTTATCCCAGGATTGGGACATAAACCTGGCATATGCCTTCCCTCCATTTCCCTTGATTCCATTGGTCCTGAAGAAGCTAAAGGCTTGCTCAGCGACCCTTATTCTGATAGCCCCGGCCTGGCCGAAGAGAGCCTGGTTTCCGCTGTTGAAGGATTTACTCCTAGAAGATCCAATAACCCTTCCAGGAAGGAAGGACCTTCTCGTACAGGGGCCCCTGGAACACCCGAACCTCGAGAAACTAAAACTAACAGCCTGGATCCTGAAAGGCAGATCCTGAGAAGTAAAGGCCTGTCAGATAAGGTAATTGCAACCTTGCAGCAGAGCCGCAAACCTGTAACCTCAGCCATATACTTAAAGATATGGAAGAGGTTTACATCATGGCTCTCAGACACTCATCCAGGGATCTCTGTCCCGTCTATAGGCTGCATTCTGGACTTCTTACAGGCAGGTTTCGATTTGGGCCTAAAACACAGTACCCTTAAAGTCCAGATTTCGGCTTTGAGTAGTTTTCTTGATACCCCTCTGGCAGACCACAGGTGGATTAGGAGATTTGTTAAATCAATTTCCAGGTTGAGACCTACTATTAGACAGACGGTCCCCCCATGGGACTTAAATATAGTCTTAGAGGGTCTTTGTGGTTCTCCCTTTGAACCTATTGACCAGTTATCGTATAAATTACTTTCCTTAAAAACTGTCTTTCTACTAGCCATTACCACAGCTCGTAGAATTGGTGAGATTCAGGCCCTCTCCATCAGGGAACCATTCTTGAAGATTCTGGATAACCGAGTCATTTTAAAATTAGATCAGTCCTTTTTACCAAAGGTGGTATCTCCGTTTCACAGGAATCAGGAAATAATCCTTCCCTCCTTTTGTGCCTCCCCCAAGAATGCGAAGGAAGAAAGATTCCACTGCCTGGACGTAAGAAGATCCATTCTCGCTTACCTTCAGAGGACGGCGCCGTGGAGAAGATCTCAGAACCTCTTTGTTTCATTTTGAGGAAGGAACAGAGGCAGCAAGGCCTCGAAACAGACTCTAGCCCGTTGGATCAGAGACTTGATTCGAGAGGCTTACATACAGAAAGGACTTACTTGCCCTTTATCTATAAGAGCCCACTCCACTAGAGCAGTGGCATCGTCATGGGCAGAAAAAGCAGATGCTTCAGTGGAGCAGATTTGCAGGGCCGCTACCTGGTCCAGTTTCTCTACATTTGTTAAGCATTATAGACTAGATTCTCTGGCCAACCAGGACCTAGCGTTCGGTCGTAAGGTCCTTCAGGCTGTGGTCCCCCCCTAGTTATTTAGCTGGTAGTTCTCCAGTGGGTACTGTCATGGAGGGACGTCCTGGAAACTAAGGTTTAGTCTTACCGGTAAACGGTTTTCCAGGAGTCCGACATGACAGTACCCGTTATTTTCCCCCCCATATTTCTTTTCGATTATTGCCAGGGTCCTTAATTACCTTTCCAATGTGAGATTAACATGGAAGTTCAATAAATGCGTTGGATCCTATCTGGTGTAGTAATTGGAAAGAACACTGGTGGGAGGGTAGGGGAGGGGCCTTTTAACCTTTTCACGCTTCCTGTCCCTACAGATATCCAATAGGACATCCTCCAGTGGGTACTGTCATGTCGGACTCCTGGAAAACCGTTTACCGGTAAGACTAAACCTTAGTTTTTCACTGAATGCATTCGCAACATATCTGGACCTAATCAGGACACGCTCGTCTGCAAAGGGCCTAATGGATTAGGTCCGGATGCAAGCAAGTTCAGTCAGTTTTGTCTGCGATTGCGTTCATTTTTTATCACGCGGGTGCAATGCGCTTTGATGCATTTTTCATGCGCGTGAAATATACCGATAACGTATTGGGAACACAGAACGCGCTGCTGTCAGCGCTCTCCGTGTTCCCTCAGCAGCACAGGGGAGAAGGAAGCAGTGTCTCCTCCCCCTGTGCTGCTGCCGCCAATGAGAGGAGAGAGGACAAAAGAAGGGGACGGGCTGTGGCCACCGCTCCACCAATGAAGTTAAGTCTTTCATTAATTCATATCCAGGAGGCGGGAGCTGGCTGCAGAATCACATAGCCGGCTCCCGAGCTCTATGAGCGGTAGCTGCGATCTGTGGTAGTTAACCCCTTAGGTGCCGCGGATCGCAGCTACCGCTCATAGAGGTCGGGAGCCGGCTATATGATTCTGCAGCCAGCTCCCGCCTCCTGTATATGAATTAATGAGAAATTTATTTTCATTGGTGGCGCAGTGCGCCCCCCCCCCAAGCCCCCCAGTATTAATCATTGGTGGCGCAGTGCGCCCCCCACCCCCATCCCAGTATTAAAAACATTGGTGGCGCAGTTCGCCCCCCCCCCCCCCAGTTTTAATCATTGGTGGCAGTGGCCACAGGATCCCCTCTCCCCTGCTCCTCCGATCGGAGCCCCAGCAGTGTAATCCTGGGGCTCCAATCGGTTACCATGGCAGCCAGGACGCTACTGAAGCCCTGGCTGCCATGATGAGCTCCATGCTGCTGTGTGCACAAAGCACAGAGCAGCAGGGACAGTGTGAGATCCTATTCACCCTGATAGAGATCTATCAGGGTGAATCGGGCAAGGGTTCTAGTCCCTAAGGGGGCTAAAAGTTAGTTTAAAAAAAACCCACAAATATATTAAGTATAAATGAAAAAGAAAGATTTACAAAAAAAAATAAAAAATACACGTTAACAATAAACATATTAATTTTCAGCAGATTTGTGTAGGAATTTTTTTTTTTTTCAAAAATGAAAATTCCCAGAATATCGGTATAAATTATCGGCTATCGGCCTGAAAGTTCACAAATTATCGGTATCGGCCCTAAAAAATCAATATCGGTCGATCCCTAAACACCACTACTCCATCTTGTGTAGGATGCCTTGTGGTGCATGTGGTCTGCTGCCGACATCCTCCATTGTATGCATTTTAGCTGGTGATTTCCGTTAGCAATGGATCACATGCGGAGGATCTTGTCCCCCAGTTATAAACACGCTACAGTATTTGGGGTTTTTGAGCGTTTCCTCCCATGGCCACTTTATTTCAGTTATTTTTCTTGATATGTTTAGAATGTGCCATTGCGTACTGCTGGTAGCATTCTGTTGCACCTGGTAGCCTGTGTCACATGGCCTGTTATAGGTGGGGCTTACAGCCTTATCTCTCCCACTGCCTGAGTGATCTCACTATGGAGGTATGTGGGAGCTTGGCTGTAAGTTGTATCTTAGCACCTCTCAGACCGTTGTTCACACTCTGTAGGTAGCTTAGTGGTAGGAACCCATGCCACGCTGAGATACCTTGACGGTGGTGCAAAAGGGCTCCGATGTGTTCCTGACTGGAATACATTGGCTAAAGTCTCAGTTCAGTGTTGTCAGTTGCATATCATTGTGGTGCACCTTTCGCAGTGATTTATGTATTTTTATATTTGCATCCACACATTATCCCATCTTGTGTAGGATGCCATTGTGGTGCATGTGGTCCGCTGCCGACATCCTCCGTTGTATGCATTTTTTGCTGGGGATTGCCGTTAGTAACGGTTTTTGAGTATTTCCTCCCATTTAGGCCACTTTATTTTAGTAATTTTTTTGAACATCTCTTAGCAACCATCAGTGAAAAACACATTGCACCCGCACTTGCATCCGGATGAAATGCGTTTTCACTGAAGCTCCATTCACTTCTATGGGGCCAGGGCTGCGTGAAAAACGCAGAATATAGAACATGCAGCGTTTTTCAGGCAACTTAGAACTGATGCGTGAAAAAAAACGCTCATGTACACAGACCCATTTAAATGAATGGGTCAGGATTCAGTGCGGGTGCAATGCGTTCACGTCATGCATTGCACCCGCGCGGAAAACTCGCTCATGTGAAAGGGGCCTAAGGCCTCTTTCACACGAGCGTGACGGATTGGCTGCGTTCAGTGAAACTCGCACCATTTTGCAAGCAAGTTCAGTCAGTTTTGTCTGCGATTGTGTTCAGTTGTTTTTTCTGCGCGGTTGCAATGCGTTTTGATGCGTTTTTCACTGATGGTTTACAAACAACATCTCTTAGCAACCATCAGTGAAAAACGCACCGCACCCGCACTTGCTTCTGGATGCAATGTGTTTTTCACACAGCTCCATTCATTTCTATGGGGCCTGCGTTGCGTGAAAAACGCAGAATATAGAACATGCTGCGATTTTCACACAACGCACAAGTGATGCGTGAAAATCACCGCTCATCTGAACAGCCTCATTGAAATGAATGGGTCCGGATTCAGTGCGGGTGCAATGCGTTCACCTCACGCATTTCACCCGCACGGAATTCTCGCCTGTGTGAAAGGGGCCTAAGGCTACCTGCACACCGTGCAGATTTATGTGTGGAAAATCTGCGTGATATCTGCACACGAAAAACGCACATAAATCCGCACTATTTATTGTTGTTTTTATGGGGTTTTGATGCAGATTTTCCACCCTTCCATTGAAAAGGGTGAAATCCGCACAAGAAAAACGTAACAAGAATTGACACGCTGCAGATTTTAATTTCTGCACCTAAGGAAAACAAGCAAAGTCTACATGAGGTTTGTCCAACCTCATACACTCGGCTGCTACTGCACTAGGGCTCATGCACATAAGCGTATGTGCCCCGGGACCGTGGACTGCAAACCGCGCGTCCGCAATATAGGGCACCGCCCGTGTGTAGTCCATATCACGGATGCGGACCTATTGACAAATGGATCTGCAAACTGAAAGGTACGGAGCAGAGGCAAAGAACGTAAGCACTACGAAGTGCTTAAATGAGATTTCGGTCTGTGCCTCTGCAACGCAAAAAAATAGAACATGTACTATTTTTTTGGTGATACAGAATGTATCGCGGACCTGTTCAAGTAAATGGGTCCGCATCCGCAAATGGAGTGCCCTCGGCTGGTGCCGGTGTATTTGTGGTCCACAGCATGGGGCGTTCGTCATCACACGGAAAAACCATGCATAATCCGCACTGTGCGCAGGCACCCTAAACTTACAATCATGAATGACTTGGTTTTATCATTTATTTATTTTTTTAAAGTAGCGGCACGGTTATTGACCTCACCACTTTTGTGTCTGCGCTGACGGGACGCTACATGGATCAATATTCAAAGTTAATACAGATCAATATATAAATCCAGACAGAACAGCTTGCTCCTCAACATGACGGTCATGAGTGGAGCTGATTGGGGTCAGTAACGGCTCTTGTTCTCTAGGGACAGACTACAAGCACAATTGTCCCTAATTATGGGACCGATTGTTATTGTCTGTACAAAGTGATGTGGATGTCCTGAGCGCTCATCAGTGTACCAGGCTGAACAGTCTCCTACACTCCTACTGACGTCTCCGACAGTTTGATGAAAAGACATGGTTAGATGGCCAGTTAATGGGATGCATTTATCAAAGCGGTGGGGCTGAGGGACCATACACAACCTGTGGACTGTTTGGGGAAGAAAGCAGTCATGGATATCTAGCCTCAGTCTGGCTTGCCATGACACATAAACATTGCAGCCATGATTGCATTGCACTGAGCACAGCGTCATATGGCGGCTTCATCCAATTAACCCATCAACGTACGGGGAGCATTTGAGGGTAGGTCATGTATGGGCTAAGCTGCTGCTGTACTGAGACAGACATCAGTTACAAAGTTTATTTTATTTTTTACATTTATAACATGGCCACTTATGGACAAGTTATATTGAAAGGAGTTTTCTGGGGTTTACATCAACGTTTCAGCAGTATATACTCTTCTGTCATGCTGTTGAAACTGGGATCACATGACCACCCAACTGGCTACAGGTTTTTCAGCTGAAATTTTGACCAGTTGTGGTCCTGATTCTTCCTGTTCAGCTGCATATGCAAGTAACCGCAGGGAGGGGGGGCAATGCATGCATGCTGGTATTCTGGTTTATTTTAGTGGTAAAAAAAATACTAGTGCTATTTCATTTGTGTAAAGACCCTCAGTCTGCAAATGTTGTGCGTCCAACTGTTATCAGCCATAAACATGGGTGGACTGGGACTTAAAGTGGCCCTGGAAAAAAACTTAAAAGTGGCCTTATGTTCTAGATGGGTTCAAATTGACAGAAGGTGGATTAACAGAAGTAGGCAGGGTCTATAGTACTATGGTGCGGCACAATATACCGCCCCTGGAGAACCAAATACCACAATGCAGCACAATATACACTGCTCAAAAAAATAAAGGGAACACAAAAATAACACATCCTAGATTTGAATTAATTAAATATTCTTCTGAAATACTTTGTTCTTTACATAGTTGAATGTGCTGACAACAAAATCACACAAAAATTAAAAAATGGAAATCAAATTTTTCAACCCATGGAGGTCTGGATTTGGAGTCACACTCAAAATTAAAGTGGAAAAACACACTACAGGCTGATCCAACTTTGATGTAATGTCCTTAAAACAAGTCAAAATGAGGCTCAGTAGTGTGTGTGGCCTCCACGTGCCTGTATGACCTCCCTACAACGCCTGTGCATGCTCCTGATGAGGTGGCGGACGGTCTCCTGAGGGATCTCCTCGCAGACCTGGACTAAAGCATCTGCCAACTCCTGGACAGTCTGTGGTGCAACGTGACGTTGGTGGATAGAGCGAGACATGATGTCCCAGATGTGCTCAATTGGATTCAGGTCTGGAGAACGGGCGGGCCAGTCCATAGCATCAATGCCTTCATCTTGCAGGAACTGCTGACACACTCCAGCCACATGAGGTCTAGCATTGTCTTGCATTAGGAGGAACCCAGGGCCAACCGCACCAGCATATGGTCTCACAAGGGGTCTGAGGATCTCATCTCGATACCTAATGGCAGTCAGGCTACCTCTGGCGAGCACATGGAGGGCTGTGCGGCCCACCAAAGAAATGCCACCCCACACCATTACTGACCCAATGCCAAACTGGTCATGCTGGAGGATGTTGCAGGCAGCAGAATGTTCTCCACGGCGTCTCAAGACTCTGTCATGTCTGTCACATGTGCTCAGTGTGAACCTGCTTTCATCTGTGAAGAGCACAGGGCGCCAGTGGCGAATTTGCCAATCTTGGTGTTCTCTGGCAAATGCCAAACGTCCTGCACGGTGTTGGGCTGTAAGCACAACCCCCACCTGTGGACGTCGGGCCCTCATATCACCCTCATGGAGTCTGTTTCTGACCGTTTGAGCAGACACATGCACATTTGTGGCCTGCTGGAGGTCATTTTGCAGGGCTCTGGCAGTGCTCCTCCTGTTCCTCCTTGCACAAAGGCGGAGGCGGTCCTGCTGCTGGGTTGTTGCCCTCCTACGGCCTCCTCCACGTCTCCTGATGTACTGGCCTGTCTCCTGGTAGCGCCTCCATGCTCTGGACACTACGCTGACAGACACAGCAAACCTTCTTGCCACAGCTCGCATTGATGTGCCATCCTGGATAAGCTGCACTACCTGAGCCACTTATGTGGGTTGTAGACTCCGTCTCATGCTACCACTAGAGTGAAAGCACCGCCAGCATTCAAAAGTGACCAAAACATCAGCCAGGAAGCATAGGAACTGAGAAGTGGTCTGTGGTCACCACCTGCAGAACCACTCTTTTATTGGGGGTGTCTTGCTAATTGCCTATAATTTCCACCTGTTGTCTATCCCATTTGCACAACAGCATGTGAAATTGATTGTCACTCAGTGTTGCTTTGTGGACAGTTTGATTTCACAGAAGTGTGATTGACTTGGAGTTACATTGTGTTGTTTAAGTGTTCCCTTTATTTTTTTGAGCAGTGTACTTCCTCATTCACTATAGTATTCAGCCGTATCACCATCCAGGACATTTCCTGCAGGGTCTATGGTCAGTCCGCTCCTGCCGCTCCTGCCCACAAACGTTTTGAGTTCAGGTATCTCATTGTGCTGTAACCTATTAAATCATTGTACAAATATATCTGTTTGGCTTAGAGATTCTATGACAGTAAGGCCTCATGCACACGACCGTATTTTTTTGCGGTCCGCAAAACGGGGTTCCGTTTTTCCGTGATCCGTGACCGTTTTTTCGTCCGTGGGTCTTCCTTGATTTTTGGAGGATCCACGGACATGAAAAAAGTTGTTTTGGTGTCCGCCTGGCCGTGCGGAGCCAAACGGATCCGTCCTGAATTACAATGCAAGTCAATGGGGACGGATCCGTTTGACGTTGACACAATATGGTGCAATTTCAAACGGATCCGTCCCCCATTGACTTTCAATGTAAAGTCAGGAGTTGATATACCATCGGATCGGAGTTTTCTCCAATCCGATGGTATATTTTAACTTGAAGCGTCCCCATCACCATGGGAACGCCTCTATGTTAGAATATACCATCGGATTTGAGTTACATTGTGAAACTCAAATCCGACAGTATATTCTAACACAGAGGCGTTCCCATGGTGATGGGGACGCTTCAGGTTAGAATATACTAAAAGAACTGTGTACATGACTGCCCCCTGTAGTTAACACATTGGTGGCCAGTGCGGCCGCCCCCCCCCCCCCGTAGTTAACACATTGGTGGCCAGTGCGGCCGGGCCCCCCCCCCCTCCCCTGTAGTTAATTCATTGGTGGCCAGTGGGCCCCCCTCCCTCCCCTGTAGTTAACTTGTTGGTGGCCAGTGGGCCCCCCTCCCTCCCCTGTAGTTAACTCGGTGGCCAGTGGGCCCCCCCCTCCCTCCCCTGTAGTTAACTCATTGGTGGCCAGTGGGCCCCCCTCCCTCCCCTGTAGTTAACTGGTTGGTGGCCAGTGCGGCCGCCCCCCCCTGTAGTTAACACATTGGTGGCCAGTGCGGCCGCCCCCCCTCCCCTGTAGTTAACTCATTGGTGGCCAGTGGGCCCCCCTCCCTCCCCTGTAGTTAACTCGTTGGTGGCCAGTGGGCCCCCCCCTCCCCTGTAGTTAACTCGTTGGTGGCCAGTGGGCCCCCCTCCCTCCCCTGTAGTTAACTCGTTGGTGGCCAGTGGGCCCTATCCCCTCCCTCCCCCTCCTAATTAAAATCTCCCCCCCCTATCATTGGTGGCAGCGGAGAGTACCGATCGGAGTCCCAGTTTAATCGCTGACCTGTCACTTACCAGTAGGAGGAGCTCCCGGCCGGACGCAGACATCGCAGCTCGCAGGTAAGTATAATGGTTCTAAAAATTGCTAAGTAACCATGGCAACCGGGACAGCAGTAGCGTCCTGGTTGCCATGGTTACTGATCGGAGCCCCAGCGATTAAACTGGGACTCCGATCGGTACTCTCCGCTGCCACCAATGATAGGGGGGAGATTTTAATTAGGAAGGGAGAAGGCCCACTGGCCACCAACGAGTTAAAAAGCTCTGAAAAAGCTTTTATGCAGACGGATCTTCGGATCCGTCTGTATTAAAGTAATCTACGGCCACGGACGCGGATGCCAATCTTGTGTGCATCCGTGTTCTTTCACGGACCCATTGACTTGAATGGGTCCGTGAACCGTTGTCCGTCAAAAAAATAGGACAGGTCATATTTTTTTGACGGACAGGATTCACGGTCTCGGCTGCAAAACGGTGCATTTTCCGATTTTTCCACGGACCCATTGAAAGTCAATGGGTCCGCGAAAAAAAACGGAAAACGGCACAACGGCCATGGATGCACACAACGGTCGTGTGCATGAGGCCTAAAAGTAACCTACGGCCACGGATCACGGACACGGATGCCAATCTTGTGTGCATCCGTGTTCTTTCACGGACCCATTGACTTGAATGGGTCTGTGAACTGTTGTCCGTCAAAAAAATAGGACAGGCCATATTTTTTTGACAGACAGGATACACGGATCACGGTCTCGGCTGCAAAACGGTGCATTTTCAGATTTTTCCATGGACCCATTGAAAGTCAATGGGTCCGCGAAAAAAAACGGCACAACGGCCACGGATGCACACAACGGTCGTGTGCATGAGGCCTTAGGCTAGGGCAGTGGTGGCGAACCTAAGTCTATGGTGTATCGAAATGCCTTAGGACTCTTGCACACGAACGTTGTGCATCCGTTCCGTGCATTGGGGACCGCAATTTGCGGTCCCCAATGCGCAGGCAATGTCCGTGTGGCGGCCGGGATGGATCGAGAACAATTTAACTTGAATGGGTCCGTGATCCATCTGCACCGCCAGAAAATACAAGTTCTATTTTTTTGCGGTGCGGATGCACAGACAGAAACACTACGGAAGCACTCTGTGGTGCTTCCGTGGGGTTTCGATCCGTGCTTCTGTTCCGCATCTCCGTGATGGCGGACCCATTCAAGTGCACACGGGCCCGACGCGCATTTCAGCGAACCTTCGTCTGCCGAAACGTGCGTCGGGGTTGGCGCCATCCCGGCATGGGTAATATGTCCTGCCTTTAATATTTGTATTAATTGTATATCTGCACTTGCACTTTATTTACCTATTAACTTGTGGAGCAGTGAGGATATTACCAGCGTGTTCTCCCTCTGTAATGTTGCCTTGTCCCTGCACTTGTTTTATGTTTTGCGATGTAATTTATTGTATGTAATAAAAATCTTTTGTGTTTCATGCGGTCTGGTAACTTTTTTTGTAGGTTATATGCACAAATTTAAAGGTCGTTCCTCAGTTCAGATGTGGGTGGGTGAGGTTGCAGCTGCAGCATCACAGCCACCCTGTAGAACGTAGCCTAAGGGCTCATGCACATGAACATGAGTGCCCATGCTGCAGACCGCAAATATATTATATTATATTTTTTTGTGGTGTGGATCCATGGACTGAGGGGGATCACTGAGGAAGGGGTGTATGACCCTGAAACGCGTCTGGCAAATACCGAGTGAGCGTGGATTCCTGGAAAGAACAAGAAAGCTTTCTACAACAAAGATAAAGATATCGCTACACTAGATTCTTTACCGGCATAGAACCGGAGCTCAAGTCGCACACCAGTGACGTCAAACCAGCGTCCAGCCGGCACCCCAGGTAACCAGGTCACGTGGGACGCCACGTTTTGGCCGAGTACACCACGTGAGACGCTGTGAGTGTACGGCCGCCTGGAAACCAGCGCTGCGGAGAGACAGCCAGGAAGGGTAAGACCGCAACACTGAAAGCGACGAGAGACTGTAAGTAGCTGGAGTTCAGTCTCCAAATTTGGTATATACCTCTGCTTGTCCAGAAACATCAGATTAAGGGACACCACCATCATCGTTGCCCCAATAGGACTGGGCCACAGGGCCGCTAGTGATAAGAATCACTATAAGCTTCAACGTCATTGGTTACAGTGAAATTGCACACTGTTGCAACATATGATTAGGACATTCATTTTGTCTTTACCATTGCAATCAGACTGTAAGTGTTGTCAATTCTATGTAGATTGATGCTGGGACCCTACCAGTGACGTTTTGCATATGTGTTTTATGTATGTTTTAATGGTTTTAAGGGTATGTTTTTAATATATTAATAAATATCTATATCATCTAGACATCCCTCTTGGAGTGCCCCCTCACTTTTCTATATTGCCATTACCTTTTGTGGGTCCTGAGGGTAGGACCAGAGGGTGAGCACCTATCCATACGGAACGGGGGTGAGCCGCTGTACGCTTTCACGTTTTTTTCAATTTGTGGGGATTGTTTAATCTCTCTTTATAATGTAAGTGGATTTTATTGGGAATCTATTGATAGCTTGAAGGTATATGAGTAGGAGGTTTATTTATTTAAAGCTTTTGTTTTTTTATAAGTACATTTATTAATTTATTATGGTAGATGCATTTTTATGTATTAGGCCTCATGCACACGACCGTTGTGTGCATCCGCGGCCGTTGTTCCGTTTTTTTTCGCTGACCCATTGACTTTCAATGGGTCCGTGGAAAAATCGGAAAATGCACCATTTGGCTTCCGCGTCCGTGATCCGTTTTTCCAGTCCGTGAAAAAAAATATGACCTGTCCTATTTTTTTCACGGACAACTGTTCACGGACCCATTCAAGTCAATGGGTCCGTGAAAAATCACGGATGCACACAAGATAGTCATCCGCGTCCATGATCCGTGTCCGTTTTTCCTATAATTTTCAATGCAAACTTGACTTAGTTTTTTTTTTCACTTTTCATGTCCGTTTGGATCCTCCAAAAATCAAGGAAGACCCACGGAAGAAAAAATCCGTTTTGCGGACCGCCCAAAAAAACGGTCGTGTGGGGCCGTTTGTGATTATTTTTTTTTAAACAGATTTCAAATGGGAATAGTGGGTGTGACTACGGGTATCTTTACCTAATAGATGGGCCTCATGCACACGGCTGTTGTTTTGGTCCGCATCCGAGCCACAATTTTGGCGGCTCGGGTGCGGACCCATTCACTTCAATGGGGCCACAAAAGATGTGAACAGCAATCTGTGTGCTGTCCGCATCCGTTGCTCCATTCCGTGGCCCCGCAAAAAAAATATAACATGTCCTATTCTTGTCCGTGCTTTGCGAACAAGAATAGGCAGTTATATTAAAGGCTGTCCGTGCCATTCCGCAATTTTCGGAACGCACACGGACGCCATCCGTGTTTTGCGGATCCGCGATTTGTGGACCGCAAAACACACAATGTTCGTGTGCATGTAGTCATATATTAATGAATGCGGATCCGCAAAAAATGCAGATGACGTCCATGTGACCTCTGTTTTTTTTTTTGCGAAATCCATTGTAACAATGCCTATCCTTGTCTGCAAAACGGACAAGAATAGGACATGTTCTATATTTTTTGTGGGGATACGGAACGGACATACGGATGCGGACAGCACTCGGTGTGCTGTCTGCATTTTTCGCAGACCCATTGTAATTAATGGGTTCTCATCCAATCCGCAAAAAAAAATAGAACGGACACGGAAACAAAAAACGTTCGTGTGAATGTTATCTTATGGTCAGAGTTTGCACATATTAATCTCCTTTTGTGAGTATGAGGAATAAAATCTATGTTTTTAAGTGTTCCTGCAGTGTGCACTGTATTCTCCTTTTATGTTCAAGCTGACCAATGGGAATTAAACACCGTCTGGATGTACGGTAGGTTTGATTCCTGCAATTTTGTAAAAACCAACTTGGAGAGAAAGTGAACATAGAAGCTGAAAGCAACCGTGATTGCTTTCCCACGTAGGAGTTCACGAACTGTCTCTATCCTCTGGATCCATCTAAGGGCTTATGCACACACGACCATATGTATTTTGAGGTCCGCAAAAACTGGATTCACAAAAAATACGGATGAGGTCTGTGTCCATTCCTTATTTTGCGGAACGGAACATCTGGCCCCTAATAGAACAGTCCTATCCTTGTTCGTAACGCAGACAATAATAGGACATGTTCTATTTCTTCGCGAAATGGAAATACGGACAAAGGCCTCATGCACACGACCGTTGTGTGTTTTGCGGTCCGCAAATTGCAGATCCGCAAAACACTGATGGCGTCCATGTGCGTTCCGCAATTTGCACGGACAGCCATTGATATAACTGCCTATTCTTGTCCACAAAACGGACAAGAATAGGACAGGTTATATTTTTTTTGCGGACCACGGAACGGAGCAACGGATGCGGACAGCACATGGAGTGCTTTCCACATCTTTTGCGGCCCCATTGAAGTGAATGGGTACGCATCCAAGCCATAAAAACTGCGGCTCGAATGCGGTCGTGTGCATGAGGCCATAAGGAAATAGAATGCACACGGAGTAACTTCTGTTTTTTTTTGTGGACCCATTGAAATGAATGGTTTCACATACGGTCAGCAAAAAAAAAAAAAACTGGCACGGAAAGAAAATACGTTCGTGTGCATAAGCCCTAATTCTGTTTGAAGGCAGTGAGTGAGGTTTATAACCTGAATGTGATTGCCCTGGGATCTATCTGCCTTTTTGTGCTGTGTGAATTGGCACCTAACAGATTGTCACAGTTTTTGTATCCGTTCGAAAGACAGATTCATGTGCACCTATATTTTATATATTGTAAATACCTTATGAAATTTTATGAAATTTGAAACAAAGGATAAGGGCTCATTCACACGACCGTTGGGTGTTTTGCGATCTGCAAAACACGGATACCGGCCCGTGGGCATCCCGCATTTGGCGGAACGGCACGGCTGGCCCCTAATAGAAGAGTACTATCCTTGTCTGTAATTCGGACAATAATAGGACACATTCTATTTTTTTGCAAAACAGCCATGTGGACATACAAATTGGAATACACACAGTCATTTACTGTTTTTTTTGGCGGCCCCATTGTAGTGAATGGTTCTGAATACAGACCGCAAAAAAACCAAAACGGAACGGACACAGAAAAATAAAACTTTCTGTGCATAAGCCCTAAGAATGGAGCCTTCAGGCTGGGTTCACACTTGAGCGTATTTGATATGCGCGTTTAACGCGCGATTTTGTCCATAGTCAACGCGGGTATTACGCGCGTTTGTGTGATTGACAGCAATGTCCTATGGCCGCAAACGCGCGACAAAACGCCCCAAAGAAGCTCAAGAACTTTTTTGAGCGTAGGGAGTTTTTCAGCGCGTTCAAACGCGCTGTAAAACGCTCAAGTGAGAGCCAGGGCCATAGGGAAGCATTGGTTTTCATGTGTTGAGCGTTTTACAGCGCGTTTGAACGCGCTGTAAAACGCTCAAGTGTGAACCCAGCCTCAGTGCAATGTGTTTTTTTTTGCATAAAGTGTAACGTACAGTACAGTTGAACAAAAAGTATACCTTATGTTTTAGGCCCCTTTCACACGAATGATACAGATTGGCTCAGGGTGCATTCAGTGAAACTCGCACCATTTTGCAAGCAAATCAGTCATTTTTGTCTGCGATTGCGTTCAGGTGTAGAAAAAAATTCAGCACGGGTGCAATGCATTTTGATGCGTTTTTCACACGCATGAAGAAAACCTGAATGTTTACAAACAACATCTCCTAGCAACCATCAGTAAAAAACGCATTGCATCCGGACTGCATCCAGATTACATCCGGATGCATCGCATTTTTCACTGAAGCCCCATTCACTTCTATGGAGCCAGGGCTATGTGAAAAACGCAGAATATAGAACATGCTGCGATTCTCACGCAACGCAGAACTGATGAATGAAAAAATGTACACAGACCCGTTGAAATGAATGGGTCAGGATTCAGTGTGGGTGCTATGCGTTCACGTCACGCATTCCACCCACGTGGAAAACTCGCTCGTGTGAAAGGGGCCTTATACAAAAATGTATACCAAAATGACACTATTAATTGGTCTCATAGAAACAAAGGAGTAATTTACATATATATTTAGAAAAAAAGAAATTAATTGAAAAATATACTTAATAAATTAGTGTCTAAGGCTACTTTCACACTGGCGTTTTGAATTCCGTTTGTGGGATCCGTTTCAAGGCTCTCACAAACGGTTCAAAACGGATCAGTTCAGCCCCAATGCATTCTGAAAGGATAAGGATCCGTTCAGAATGCATCAGTTTGGCTCCGTTCCGCCTCCATTCTGCTCTGGATGCGCACACCAAAACACTGCTTGCAGCGTTTTGGTGTTCGCCTGGCGATGCGGAGCCAAACGGATCCGTCCTAACTTACAATGTAAGTCAATGGGAGCAGATCCGTTTTCACTGACACAATATGGTGCAATTGAAAACGGATCCGTCCCCCATTGACTTTCAATGTAAGTCAGGACGGATCCGTTTTGACTTTGTTCTTCATAATGCAAACGGATCCGTTCTGAACGGATACAATTGTTGTCATTATAGGTGCGGATCCGTCTGTGTAGATACCAGACGGATCCGCACCTAACGCAGGTGTGAAAGTAGCCTTAGACAGTGGTACCTTGAATTGTTAGAAGTGATTACATATTTACCTCAATGTCAGATTATCTTGTTTTATTCATCTTTTGCATGTAAGCTTTAGGCCTCTTTCACACGGGTGTGTGTGCCCCGTGGTCGTGCTGCGGCCCGCAAAATGAGGGCTGCAATGCACAAGCACAGTCCGTGGGGCAGCCACAGCGGATCGCGGACCCATTCACTTGAATGGGTTTGCGATCCGGCCGTTCCGCAAAAAGATAGGACATGTTCTATCTTTACGCGGAACGGAAGTACGGGATGCAACCCCACGGAAGCACTCTGTAGTGCTTCCGTAGGGTTCCGTTCCGTGCTTTCGTTCCGCATCTCCGGATTTGAGGACCCATTGAAGTGAATGGGTCCGCATCCGTGATGCGGAATGCCCACTGAACGGCACCCGTGTATTGCGGATCCGCAAATGCGGTCTGCAATACTGCAACGCCCGTGTGAAAGAGGCCTTATATGGAAACATTTTAGTGTATGTGAACCTTTTCATTTGTCCATTGGCCATTGTTAGCACCTAAGCCGTCCTTGGATGAATGAGGGAGATTCCTGTACTAGATCAGGACAGCTGGTATTCCCTTCCCCCAATAGTCCCAGATGATCCCCTTTGCAATCATCGCAATGCACAACAAAGAGTTAATGTCACTTTTTTTTTTTTTTAACTCACAAAGACTTGTCTGACCCTTGGGGCGTATCATGGAGGAGGGTAACATGCGCTCTTTCAATGACATGGAGACAATAAGAAATACACAGTGATAAAGTTTCAATGAAAAAAGTGTTGTAATAAAACTGAAAAGCACAGACAAAGAAAAGTGTAATCCCGTACCATACAGAAGAAGAATCTATAGTGGGGCGCAGTTGTCGAAAATATAACAGAACAATTTCTTTAACAAATGTAAGGGCTCATTCACACTTATATTACCATTAGGGACTATTCACATACATTTGTGTTGGGGTCCTTACACACACTAAAATTAGCTCAGGTGTTTTTTACCAGTAAAAAAAAAGTCAGAATATCGTATGTATTTTGCAGTCCACAAAACACAGGTCCGTACAAAATACAAATGACATCTGTGTGGCATCCGTTTTTTTTGCTGACCCATTGTAAGGCCTCTTTCACACGACCGTTTTTTTTTTCCGTTTTGCGGGCTGTTTTTTGCGTTCCGTATACGGTCCGTATACGGAACCATTCATTTCAATGGTTCCGCCAAAAAAATGGAATGTACTCCGTATGCATTCCGTTTCCGTTTTTCCGTTCCGTTGAAAGATAGAACATGTCCTATATTTGGCCGCAAATCATGTTCCGTGGCTCCATTAAAGTCTATGGGTCCGCAAAAAAACTGAATGCATACGGAAATGCATCCGTATGTCTTCCGTATCCGTTCCGTTTTTTGCGGAACCATCTATTGAAAATGTTATGCCCAGCCCAATTTTTTCTATGAAATTACTGTATACTGTATTTGCCATACGGAAAAACGGAACGGAAACGGAAACACAACGGAAACAAAAAACGGAACAACGGATCCGTTTAAAACGGACCGCAAAACACTGAAAAAGCCATACTGTCGTGTGAAAGAGGCCTTACAAGGCCTATTCTTGTCCGCAGGACTGTGGAATGGACATATGTAGGGATGAGCGAACTTCTGTTTTCATATTCGGTGTACAAGGTTCGGGTTATCTAAGAATTACGTTATGGATTCGGCTACCACGGACATATGGATACAGACAGCACACAGTGGCTGTTTTTTTTTTTTCGAGGACCTATAGAAATGAATGGGTCTATGTGCAAAATCCACAAAAAATGCGGGCTAAAAATCATGTGAATGGAGCCTAAGGCCATCACAGATGTCATCTGTATTTTTATTGCACATCCGCGTTTTCCAGACCGCAACAAACATACAGTTGTGTGAATGCACCCTTAGTGCAAACATTTTTTTTCCGAATGTAGTTTTTGGCACTTTTTGCCAGATTTTCTGATGTTTTTTGCACACAGTGGGGGTGATTTACTAACATCCCTACTCCAGATTGTGGCATAAAAAAGTTATAAGACCCTTTTTGGCGACTTTTAAAACACATATGTGACAATAATTTGATGCTCAGGAGGTTTTATGCCATCCTTGCGCATCCTCCAGCAGAGCAGGGGGGAGTCAAAGATCCCCAGTGTGTCTTACCCGTACTGTTTTCATCATGGTGTTTTTCCCTTAGGCCCCTTTCACACAAGCGAGTATCCCGTGCGGGCGCAATGCGTGATGCGAACGCATTGCGCCCGCACGGAATCCGGACCCATTCATTTCAGTGGGGCTGTGTATATGTGCGTTGTTTTTCACGCAACGCGTAAGTGATACAAGTGAAAATCGCAGCATGTTCTATATTCTGCGATTTTCACGCAACGCTGGCCCCATAGAAGTGAATGGAGCTGCATGAAAATTGCATTGCATCCGCAAGCAAGTGCGGATGTGATGCGTTTTTCACGGATGGTTGCTAAGAGATGTTGCTTTTATACATTCAGTTTTTTATCACGCGCGTGCAAAATGCATCAAAACGCATTGCACTCGTGCGATAAAAACTGAACAACTGAACGCGATCGCATTCAAAACAGAATGACTTTGCCTGCAAAATCGTGCATTTTTCTCTGAACGCATTTGCAACGCATCTGGACACGCTCGTCTGCAAGGGGCCTTATAGAGGAGGTGTCAAACCTGATAGAAAAATCCAAAAGCTCCAGCAGGCTGCACTTTTGAAAAGAAGCTAGAAAGACAAGAAATGCTACCTAATGAACAAAAACCACCAGGAGCAAAAAACATTTGTGTGTCCTGCATTTCATATTTCTCATACATCTTCTGCTAACACCTGGAGCTGGCGTTCTGCAGCAAAAAACGCAACAAAAACCTCAGGTGCAAAAAATGTAAAACTGCACACAAATGGCACAAAAAAGCAGCCTAAGGGCTTGAGCACACAAACTTATTTTTGGTCCACATCCGATCCACGTTTTTTACGGGTCAAATGTGGACCTATTTACTTCAATGAGGCTGCAAAAGATGCAGACAGCACACCACGTGCTATCCTTCCTTGGCATCCGGAAAAATATAAAACATGTCCTATACTTATCCACATTACAGACAAGGATAGGTCTGTTCTATTATGCAGAACGCACAAGGCCGGTATCTGTGTTTTGTGGATCCGCAAAACAAGCAACCGTCGTGTGCATGAGCCTTCAGTATTTTTTGGCCCACGGTGACCGGCCGGCGGGCGCATCGTTTCTGCCTCCCATTCTTTGCAATGGGAGGCAGCGCTGAAGATTGCGGAGTAGCAGTTTAAAGCAGCAATTGCACTGAGAATGGACATGTCTTCAGTGTTGCCTCCCACTGAAAAGCATGGGAGGCAGAATTTTGGTGTGGGTGACAAAATTCCTTGGGAAAAGAATGGTCTGTGAAGGTGCCCTAAGGCCTCTTTCACACAGTCCATGTTTGAGCGCTGATTTCCATCAGTGATTAGGAGCCAAAACCAGAAGCATAGCCCACACCGAGTTAAAGTATAATGGAAAGATGTGTGTTTGTTCTGGGTCTTTGAACCTGGTTTCGGCTCACAATCACTGATGAAAACACTGATCAAACACTAATGTCTTATTCCCAAAAAATGAGGATCAGATGCAGACAAAAAACACGGTCTTGTGCATGAGCCCTCATAGCGATCTATGGAGTTAGGGTCCATTCACACTGGCAATGTGCGTTCCGCATAGAAAATGCGGGCAAGAATAGGACATATTCAATTTTTTGGCGGAACGGAAGCGCGGATGCGGACATCACATTACGGCCCCATTGAAAATGAATGGGTCCGCCCCTGTTCTGCAAAATGGCGGAACGGATGCGGACCCATTTTGCGGACGTGTGAATAGACCGTTAAACCTCTGTTCAGTCCATGAAACATGTGAGTAATATATCTGTAACAATTTGAAGGGAATTTATCACACCCTGCACTGGCACCCTCACTTGCTCAAAAATGTAGCGACTTCTACAAGTAGGTGGGAAATCGGGTGTGGTTAGCTATTAATGATTTTCACTCCAGATTTATCACTGAGACTTTTTAAAAGTAGCAAAAAAGTTCCAAAGCCAGTAACATTTCCAGACAGAAGTATTAGGCCTCTTGCACACGAACGTGTGCGCCCCGTTGCCGTATTGCGGACCGCATTTGCGGATCCGCAATACGCGGGTGCCGTTCAGTGGGCATTCCGCATCACAGATGCTGACCCATTCACTTCAATAGGTCCGCAAATCTGGAGATGCGGAATGGTGCGGAACGGAAGCATGGAACGGAACCCTACAGAAGCACTACGGAGTGCTTCCGTGAGGTTTCGTCCCGTACTTCTGTTCCTATCTTTTTGCGGAGCGGCCGGAAAGCGGACCCATTCAAGTGAATGGGTCCGCGATCTGCTGCGGCTGCTACGACCGCGGGGCGCACACGTTCGTGTGCAAGAAGCCTAAAACAACTTTTATTCCCCCGCAGGTTGTTTGCAAATGAGGCTTCCTTGCTTCGAGTCTAGGTAAGCATGCCCCCTAACCGTCCCCTCTTTTGTTAGATTGACAGCCTGCAGCGCGGCCAGGATGGCACAAGTCTACAATAGTAATCAGCTAAAAAATATCTTAGGCCAAGTTCACCCATCAATTATTTGGTCAGTTATTTCCATCAGTTAGGGCTCGTTCACACGAACGTGTGAAGTCCGTGCCCGTGCTGTGCTCCGCAATGCACGGGCACCGTAGGTGGGGCAGGCGCATGGGGATCGCAGACCCATTCACTTGAATGGGTCTGCGATCCTTCCGTTCCGCAAAAATATAGAGGAAGTTCTATCTTTTTGCGGTGCGGAAGCACGAGACGGAACCCCAGAAAGCACTCCATAGTGCTTCCGTAGTGTTCCGTTCCGCATCTCCGGATTTGCAGACCCATTAAAATGAATGGGTCCGCATCCGTGATGCGGAATGGCCACGGAACGGTGCAAATGCGGTCCGCAATACGGCAATGGGCAGCACACGTTCGTGTGAACGAGCCCTTATTGTGAGCGAACACCAGTAGTTAAGCCTACACAGGGATAAAGTATAATGGAAAGATCTGCTCCTGTTCTGTATCTTTGACCCGCACCTGGTTTTGGCTCACAATAACTGAAATAACTGACCAAATGAAGTGTGAACTTGGCCATAGGCTCCTTTCAGACGAGCAAGTTCCATGCATCAAACTCGCAGCGTGAGTATGCAGCAGTTCCAGTCCTGACCTCCCAGCAGTGCCAGGGTTGCATAGGATCATAGTGATTTATGATGCTATGTAACCCTTACAGTACTGGATTGTATTGGATAACACTAACAGCATTGTGTCAGTGTTAGGGCTCATGCACACAAACGTATTTTTTTTCTGCTTCCGTTCCGGGGGGTTTATGGACCATATGCGGAACCATTCACTTCAATGGGTCTGTAGAAAATACAGAAGTTACTTCGTGTGCATTCCATTTCCGTTTGTTCACATGGCCGTTCTGCAAAAAAGTAGTGCATGTCCTATTATTGTCTGCAAATCACGGTCCAAGGCCCCATTCAAGTCAATGGGTCTGCAAAAAATACGGAACGCACACGGAACACATCCTTATGTCATCCGTATTTTGCGGATCCATACTGTAGAAATGCTATGTCCAGCCCATATTGCTCATGTGTTTGATTAATAAGTTACTGTTTCTGTATACGAGCTGCAAAAAACTGATCAAATACAGAAACCATACGGATATGTTTTGTGCAATAACAGAACGGAAGAGGACTTAAATCAGAGGAAAAAAAAACTCAGATACGGAACAACGGATCAGTGAAACACGGACCGCAAAACAACAACGGTCGTGTGCATGAGCCCTTATACAATACATTCCAGAACTCTAAGGCCCCTTTCACACGGGCGAGTATTCCACGCGGATGCGATGCGTGAGTTGAACGCATTGCACCCACACTGAATCCTGACCCATTCATTTCTATGGGGCTGTGCACACGAGCGGTGATTTTCACGCATCACTTGTGCGTTGCATTAAAATCGCAGCATGCTCCTCTTTGTGCGTTTTTCACGTAACGCAGGCCCCATAGAAACGAATGGGGTTGAATGAAAATCGCAAGCATCCGCAAGCAAGTGCAGATGCGGTGCGATTTTCACGCACGGTTGCTAGGTGACGATCGGGATGGGGACCCGATCATTATTATTTCCCCTTATAACATGGTTATAAGGGAAAATAATAGCATTCTGAATACAGAATGCATAGTACAATAGGGCTGGAGGGGTTAAAAAAAAATGTAACTCACCTTAATCCACTTGTTCGCGCAGCCGGCATCTCTTCTGTCTTTATCTGTGAGCAATAGGACCTTTGATGACATCACTACGCTCATCACATGATCCATCACCATGGTGATGGATCATGTGATGGACCATGTGATAAACGCAGTGACATCATCAAAGGTCCTATTGCTCATAGATGAAGACAGAAGAGATACGGGCTGCGCGAACAAGTGGATAAGGCCTCATGCACACGACAGTATTTTTTCACGGTCCGCAAAACGGGGTCCGTTGGTCCGTGATCCGTGACCGTTTTTTCGTCCGTGGGTCTTCCTTGATTTTTGGAGGATCCACGGACATGAAAAAAAAGTCGTTTTGGTGTCCGCCTGGCCTTGCGGACCCAAACGGATCGGTCCTGACTCCTGACTTACAATGCAAGTCAATGGGGACGGATCCGTTTGACGTTGACACAATATGGTGCAATTGCAAACGGATCTGTCCCCCATTGACTTTCAATGTAAAGTCAGGAGTCCCTATTATACCATCGGATCGGAGTTTTCTCCAATCCTATGGTATATTTTAACTTGAAGCGTCCCCATCACCATGGGAACGCCTCTATGTTAGAATATACTGTCGGATATGAGTTAGATCGTGAAACTCAGATCCGACAGTATATTCTAACACAGAGGCGTTCCCATGGTGATGGGGACGCTTCAAGTTAGAATATACTAAGAACTGTGTACATGACTACCCCCTGCTTCCTGGCAGCACCCGATCTCTTACAGGTGGTTGTGATCCGCACAATTAACCCCTCAGGTGCCGCACCTGAGGGGGGTTAATTGTGCGTATCATAGTCCCCCCTCCCTCCCTCCCTCTATTGTATTAATTTCATTGGTGGCCAGTGTGCGGCCCCCCTCCCTCCCTCTATTGTATTATTTTCATTGGTGGCCAGTGTGCGGCCCCCCTCGGCCCCCCTCCCTCTATTGTATTATTTTCAGTGGTGGCCAGTGTGCGGCCCCCCCGGCCCCCTCTCCCTCCCTCTATTGTATTATTTTCATTGGTGGCACAGTGTGCGGCCCCTCCCTCCCTCTATTGTATTATTTTCATTGGTGGCACAGTGTGCGGCCTCCCCTCTCCCCCTTCCCCCCCCGATCATTGGTGGCAGCGGAGAGTTCCGATCGGAGTCCCAGTTTAATCACTGGGGCTCCGATTGGTAACCATGGCAACCAGGACGCTACTGCAGTCCTGGTTGCCATGGTTACTTAGCAATATTAGAAGCATCATACTTACCTGCTGCGCTGTCTGTGACCGGCCGGGAGCTCCTCCTACTGGTAAGTGACAGGTCTGTGCGGCGCATTGCTTAATGATCTGTCACTTACCAGTAGGAGGAGCTCCCGGCCGGTCACAGACAGCGCAACAGGTAAGTATGATGCTTCTAATATTGCTAAGTAACCATGGCAACCAGGACTGCAGTAGCGTCCTGGTTGCCATGGTTACCGATCGGAGCCCCAGCGATTAAACTGGGACTCCGATCGGAACTCTCCGCTGCCACCAATGATCGAGGGGGAGGAAGAGGGGAGGCCGCACACTGTGCCACCAATGAAAATAATACAATAGAGGGAGGGAGGGGGGGGAGAGGGGAGGCCGCACACTGTGCCACCAATGAAAATAATACAATAGAGGGAGGGGGGGCCGCACACTGTGCCACCAATGAAAATAATACAATAGAGGGAGGGAGGGGGGCCGGGCGGCCGCACACTGGCCACCAATGAAAATAATACAATAGAGAGAGGGAGGGAGGGCCACACACTGTGCCACCAATGAAAATAATACAATAGAGGGAGGGAGGGGGGCCGCACACTGTGCCACCAATTAAAATAATACAATAGAGGGAGGGAGGGGGGGCCGCACTGGCCACCAATGAAATTAAAACTGGGGAGGGAGGAGAGTCTGCCCCCTGCTGCCTGGCAGCCCCTGATCTCTTATAGGGGGCTATGATATGCACAATTAACCCTTTAGGTGCAGCACCTGAGGGGTTAATTGTGCGGATCACAGCCCCCTGTAAGAGATCGGGTGCTGCCAGGCAGCAGGGAAAAGTCATGTACACAGTTCGTAGTATATTCTAACTAGAAGCGTCCCCATCAATGTAAAGTCAGGAGTTAATATACCATAGGATCTGAGTTTTCTCCAATCCGATGGTATATTTTAACTTGAAGCGTCCCCATCACCATGGGAACGCCTCTATGTTAGAATATACCATCGGATTTGAGTTAGATCGTGAAACTTATATCCGACAGTATATTCTAACACAGAGGCGTTCCCATGGTGATGGGGACGCTTCAAGTTAGAATATACTACGAACTGTGTACATGACTGCCCCCTGCTGCCTGGCAGCACCCGATCTCTTACAGGGGGCTGTGATCAGCACAATTAACCCCTCAGGTGCCACACCTGAAGGGGTTAATTGTTGGTATCATAGCCCCATGTAAGAGATCAGGGGCTGCCAGGCAGCAGGGGGCAGACCCCCTCCCTCCCCAGTTTGAATATCATTGGTGGCCAGTGCGGGGAGGGAGGGGGGTCTACCCCCTGCTGCCTGGCAGCCCCTGATCTCTTACAGGGGGCTATGATACGCACAATTAACCCCTTCAGGTGCGGCACCTGAGGGGTTGATTGTGCGGATCACAGCCCCCTGTAAGAGATCGGGTGCTGCCAGGCAGCAGGGGGCAGTCATGTACACAGTTCGTAGTATATTCTAACTAGAAGCGTCCCCATCACTATGGGAACACCTCTGTGTTAGAATATACTGTCGAATTTGAGTTTTCACGAAGTGAAAACTCAGCTCTGAAAAAGCTTTTATGCAGACGGATCTTCGGATCCGTCTGTATGAAAGTAGCCTACGGACACGGATCACGGACACGGATGCCAATCTTGTGTGCATCCGTGTTTTTTCACGGACCCATTGACTTAAATGGGTCAGTGAACCGTTGTCCGTCAAAAAAATAGGACAGGTCATATTTTTTTGACGGACAGGATACACGGATCACGGAGGCGGATGACAAACGGTGCATTTTCCTAGTTTTCAACGGACCCATTGAAAGTTAATGGGTCCGCAGAAAATCACGGAAAACGGAACAATGGCCACGGGTGCACACAACGGTCGTGTGCATGAGGCCTAAAGGTGAGTTAAATTATTATTATTATTTTTTAACCCCTCCAGCGCTATTGTACTATGCATTCTGTATTCAGAATGCTATTATTTTCCCTTATAACCATGTTATAAGGGGAAATAATACAATCTACACTACAACTAACCCAAACCTGAACTTCCGTAAAGAAGTTTGGGTCTGGGTACCACAGTCGGTTTTTTATCATGCTCGTGCAAAACACACTTGAATGGGTCCGCGATCCTTCCGTTCCGCAAAAATATAGAGCAAGTTCTATCTTTTTGCGGCGCGGAAGCACGGAACGGAACCCCAGAAAGCAGTCTGTAGTGCTTCCGTAGTGTTCCGTTCCGCATCTCCGGATTTGCTGACCCATTGAAATGAATGGGTCCGCATCCGTGATGCGGAATGGCCACGGAACGGTGCCCGTGTATTGTGGATCCGCAAATGCGGTCCGCAATACAGAAACAGGCATCACACGTTAGTGTGAACGAGCGTTTAGATAGATAGATTTTTTTTGCAACAGTTTAGGAAGATGATGATCTTTTTCTTACATAGATTTTTTTTCAGTATATTTCATTAGAGCTTCCACCACAGATACGTTTCTGTCTGTCAGATACCCTTTTTCAGGTAAAATTACACCATGACTGACACCATTAATCACTGAGGCTTGTTGGGCTCTGATGGTGAAGGATCCATCACAACTTGAGGCCTCATGCACACGGCCATTGCCATCACTTGAATGGGTCCACAATCCGGAGCTGCGTTGTAGAACGGAGGCACGGAACCCCACAGAAGCACTACGGAGTGCTTCCGTGGTGCTTCTGTCCGTGCCTCCGCACTGCAAAAAATAGAACATGTTCTATTTTTTTGCGCGGACAGATCACGGAGCCATTCAAGTTGAATGGGTCTCGATCCGTCCTGGCCGCCGCACAGACGTTGCCTGTGCATTGGGGACCACAAATTGCAGTCCCCAATGCACGGAACGGCCGCACAACGGGCGTGTGCATGAGGCCTGATGCCTAAGAGCAAATTGTAGAATATGTAGACCCTCTATTTTCACCATGGTGCCCGAAGCAGTTGAGAAACATTTCATGTATTTCTTGTTAAAATATTTGCATGTGACTTCTAAAGTTGTCTTTAATAATAATAAGAATTGAGTCATTTGTCCCATTGAAACACAGGACCACAGGATTTACGTAAGAAAGAAATTCACATCCTTCAGGCAAGATTTTGTTCTACTGGTCCCTCTGGTTGCACTCTCTGTGTGATGCTAATATGTCCTTCCCCGTGCATTGAACCTCTTTGTTTACTTTTAGACGTTTCCACCTTCTACATTATTACAACTTGCATGTTACGTCTTATCTCCGAACACATCCGACCAATATAAGTGCATGGAGAAGTATAGAAAAGAGACAAAGAAGTAGGCTCCTCTTCTGAGCTCTAATATTGCCAGAAATAAAATGTGTTGGAGAAAAAACAGACATGTTTCTCTGTACATCATTTCGGTTGTGCTATTTAACCTCCTCAGTGTACAGCCTGTTTTGGGCCTTACTCAACAAACTATTTTATATATTTTTTTTTCATCGTTGGGGTACATAACACTTTTTGATCGCTTTTTATTCTGTCTTTTTGGTGGCGACTAAGCAAAAAGCAGCAATTCTGGCATTTTTTTGTTGTTTTTTTATAGCATTCACTATACGGGACAATTTATATGATATTTGCATAGTGCGCATTGTTAGACACAGCAATACCAAACATCTGCCATTATTTCCATTGAAAAGCATTTTTTTCAATAGAAAAAAAAAAAAGAGTATTTTTTATTGGAATTTTGTAAAACTTTTATTAACCATTTAATAGTCCCACAAAGGGTCTATAATAGGTGATCTTTCGATCAATTCTAAAATACATTGCACTATTCCTTTAGTGAAATTTATTTTAATGTCAGTGCTATACTGACATTGACCAGCAGGCTGCGCCAGGGAGGCACATCCTGCTGGGAAATGCTGAAGGCCGGCCTGGGGCCTATACTAGGCCCCAACCTGCTTCACTGGCATTGTCACCCCATGATCTCATTTGCAGGGTGCCAATGGGATACAGAGGAAGTCCGCTTATATACCTGTTTACATGCACCGGGTGCCATTGCCCACAGTATGTAAGGGGTTATACAGCCCAGATCCGCGCACCTGGTGGTCCGGGTCATTAGAGCAGGAGTGCAGTTCGCATGTGAGAGCCGAATCCCCGCTCTCTGCTGCAAGGGAGACCCATGCATCGCTTAAGCCTCATTCACACATCCGTGTCAGTGCTCAAATCCGTGAGAAGGTGGTCAGTGATGCATCCGTGAAGCTGTCCGTGAAGGATCCGTGTTGGTTCCGTGGGTCCGTTTTTTGCTGTTCGTGTGCCATCCGTGTTTCACTGACACTGAACAGCTGAAAAATAATTTTCAAAGCATCTCTTCCTAATGATCCGTGAAACATGGATGCAACACGGATGGTTTTCACGGACCCATAGACTATAATGGGCGTGATGGATTCGTGAACATGGACAAAATAGAGCATGCATCCGTGCTGAAAACATGGACCCACGGACCGTGCTAAAACACTGATGTCTGAATACACACATTAAAATGAATGGGGACGTGTGCTGTCCGTGGAGAACACGTACAGCACACGTCCATGAAACACTGACGTGCGAATGAGGCTTTAGACAGGGCCGACGTGAAAAAGCGGCTGCCCAGCCTAGTGCCCGTTAATGACCACCATAAAAAGGCATATTGGTGGTCACTAAGGGGTGAATGGTAATCGCTCAAGGTTTTATTATAAATGATCATGAAATGACTGTAACTGTGGTGGGTTCTTCTGAGAAACTGGACCACAGATGATGTGAAATGTCTAACACAGAAAACCCTATTTGACTTTTTTTATATATTTTTTTAGATTGTTGTAAATGGCCACTATATTTGTAGTAAATGGTCATAAAAACTGGTCCTAATCATTACCTGAGTAACATAAAATTCTAAATTACAGTGAGATCATATATAGACAGGGAAACCACCTTATGAACAATTCCTGCTGCTTTCCAGCATAATATCTTTAATATATGGATAAACTCTCCAAACATTTGCCATGCACATTTCTCACACAAGGGATAAAAAGCACAGGGATAGTTGTGGAGCAGGGGAGTCAGTGGCTGCCGTATAGGTGCTCATCCCCAACATAAAGCTAACATGCAGACAGAAAACAAAATATGGCAGCACACAGTAGAACTAGGGATTAGAGATTATTTTGGATTACATTGGTGCTATACCTACTACACATGAAAAATGGAAAGTCTTTGTGCACATCTTTAATCAAACGTGTGTCAAGCCCATCTACCAACGTCAAGGTGGCTTCTACAGATGGGTACCTAACACTGCAGATGGGTACCTAACACAGCTATCTTTTATGAACAGTTACGCATGCAATGCTGTCAGTCACTGATAACACCTCCCTCCTGTACCGATTGCTGTTCACTGGAAGTGTAAAAAGCAAAGAGATAAAATAACAGGTTTTGCTGAATCTTTTCACACAAAAATGTATCAATCTGCTCAGCTTTTGTTGTTCTATAACATGCTGGTTTCAGACTGCACAGCATTTTGTGGTGACAGGTCCTCTTTAAAGGGGTTGTCCGGGTTCAGAGCTGAACCCGCTATACCAATTTTTTCACCCAGGCAGCCAGGTGCTCTGATGCTTTCCTTTGCCCTGCGCTAAATTGCGCAGGGCAAAGGCATTTTATGGAGTTCCAGTGACGTACCGGCCTCTCCATAGGGACTGCCAGGCGGAGGCTTCTGCCGAGCAGTGAGCCCGGTGACGTCACCGGCACTGATAGGCGAGCTTTAGCGCTGCCCTAGCCTGTAAGCCGGCCCATCAGAGCCGGTGACATCACTGAATACACTGCTGGGCGAAAGCCTCTGCCTAGCAGTGTACCAAAGTAAACAAACAAGCCCTTGCCAGCACAGGGCAAGGGAGAGCATCGGAGCATGAAATGTACCGATGCTCATATCACAGGGGCCGGAGGGGTGAAGATGTGGGTATGTCGGGGTTCAGCTCTGAACTCAGACAACCCCTTTAAGTATTTCATAAAGCTATTATTATATATGTGACCCAAATATATAACAATATGTGTAGCAGATATCAGTCTAACAAGATTGTTACGTACGTATATATTACAAATGATGATAAACTAGAAAATGAAAAAGAACAATTTGCAACTGCAGAACAGTAGGGGAGGATCAAGTGACCTTTTCACAAATCTTATAAATATTTTAGGATGATAGATTGTCTGGGGTGGCACAGTTAGCACTTTTCTCCCTTAGAGTCACTGTTTTTGACTCTCACCTAATTGCACATAGAGGCAGTAGTAATTTAATTCATGTATTGCTTTCCCCAGGGATTATGCCACCCAAGATAAGAATCTTACTTTACCTATAAGAGGAGGACTCGTGTGAGAGATTGCTTGAGGCTAACCAAACACAAAGCCTTGTGCAAATCCAACACACAATACTAGGCTCGTCTCATGCCTGATGCCTAGAAGATCTTTCAAAATGATTTCTCTAATTCTAAATTAGAAAAAAAAGATGTTCTAGTTAAAAGCCTAGCTTGATGGGCATTTTATAGTTTTTTGTTTTTTTTTGTTTAAAGGGATTTTCTGGGATTACTATGGTGTTTAACAGATATGCTAATGTAGTTGCTTACCTCATGTACTTCATCAATTATGGACTTTCCTGACCCGATTTCGCCATGTAAACAAATCCCTCTGGTTTGTTTCCATCCTGCATGTAGCATTCACTGTTGCTGTATCCAACCAAACCAATGATGGATACCTCTTAATAATTGTGGCCACATCTGTGCAGGTCTGTGTGCCAAGAATGCTGGTGTAGATTGATTTCAGGTATAATCTATGGCAGCTTTCTCGCATAGATTATAATAAATGTGCTGGGCAAACAGTGCCAGTCACTCTCTGCACACCTTTTAGAAAAGTGACAAGTGGTGCACAAAACCACCAAAAAGTCTCCCATTTTTGCACAAGAGTGGCATACAGCAAAATGTGCAACTTCTTGGCTCCAGAAAACTAGGGACACTTTGAATGTCCCCTTGCTAGTATTCAATCACAGCATGGTTCCCACAGCTGGAAACCTTTAAAGAAAAGCTGAAATGTTAACGTTAGGTTTCCCTGCTGTTTCTGCATGGAAAACTAAGCGTCTAGGGACACCCAGTGAAACAATGGGCATCTGTTGTGATCCTCCAGTTCCATTATCGGTTAGCAACACTTCTCCTAAAAGTGACCATACACATTAAAGGAATGTTGGCCTAACCCACTGATTTAAATGTGACTAGCCGTAATATAACGTGTATGGGGATGTTCTGAATCTCCCCAACAGCAGATGTCAGCGGAAAGTAAGATCGGATAAATCACTACCAGAAGTGCAGTGACTTATTCCCTTTTCCCTACTGAGAACACATTCACACTTGGCTGAGCATGCATGTGTATGGGGCATTGGAAGGAATAGATGTCAGCCGATAACTTTCAAATGTGTATGGCCAGTGTAATACAGCATATTGCAAGTTGTTGCCTAGGTCATAACTTTGCAGTATTAAAGGGGTTCTCCAGGGCTTTAACTAAATTCTAGCTTTCAGACAACCTGTGGAAGGAAGATCGTTTCACCACTGCCTACCATATTGTAGCACCACAGATTCCGCAATCTGGGCTGTGCTTAGGTGACTAATAACTATGGCTTCAGGCTCTTCCACTGATGTTATGACAGGCCCCACTCTGCTGCATGTACAGCTGATCAGGAAGATACATTTAGGCCACATGCACACGACCGTTGTGTGTTTTGCGGTTTGTGGATCCGCAAAACACGGATGGCGCCCGTGTGCGTTCCGCAATTTGCGGAACGGCATGGACAGCCATTGATATAACTGCCTATTCTTGTCCACAAAACGCACAAGAATAGGACAGGTTATATTTTTTTTGCGGACCACGGAACGGAGAAACGGCTGCGGACAGCACACGGAGTGCTGTCCGCATCTTTTGCGACCCCATTGAAGTGAAAGGGTCCGCATTCAAGCCGCAAAAACTGCAGCTCGGATGCGGACCAAAACAACGGTCGTGTGCATGTAGCCTTTAGTCAGATATTCATATTCAGTTGGGGCAGAAAATATTGAGGAAGTATTCTGTAGTGCTTTCTCACTTTAGATGTTGCTAGTAGTCTGATGTTTTTTTTAAAACTTTTTTAAAACTTTTTTATTGACAAAAGTGAAATTAACAATGGTATCAAACACTCTTAGGCCTCTTTAACACAGGCGTCGCGTGTGAGGTGCGTTGTGGGAAAATGCACAATTTTTCAGAGTGAGTGCAAAGCGTTTCAATGCGTTTTGCACGCGTGTGAGAAAAATCGGCATGTTTGGTACCCAGACCCAAACCCGGACTTCTTCACAGAAGTTCGGGTTTGGGTTAGGTGTTGTGTAGATTTTATTATTTTCCCTTATAACATGGTTATAAGGGAAAATAATAGCATTCTTAATACAGAATGCATAGTACAATAGGGATGGAGGGGTTAAAAAAAATTAAAAATAATTTAACTCACCTCATCCACTTGTTCGCACAGCCCGGCTTCTCTTCTGTCTTCTTCTTTGATGATCTGTGAGGAAAAGGACATGTCGTGACGTCACTGCGCTCATCACATGGTCCATCACATGATCCATCACCATTTTTAACCCCTCCATCCCTATTTTACTAAGCATTCTGTATTAAGAATGCTATTATTTTCCCTCATAACCATGTTATAAGGGAAAATAATAATGATCGGGTCCCCATGCCGATCATCTTCTAGCAGCCATGTGTGTAAATCGCACCGCATCCGCACTTGCTTGCGGATGCTTGTGATTTTCACGCAGCCCCATTCACTTCTATAGGGCCTGCGTTGCGTGAAAAACACACAATATAGAGCATGCTGCGATTTTTACGCAACGCACAAGTGATGCGTGAAAATCACCGCTCATGTGCACAGCCCCATAGAAATGAATGGGTCCAGATTTAGTGTGGGTGCAATGCGTTCACCTCATGCATTGCACTCGCGCGGAAATCTCGCCCGTGTGAAAGGGGCCTTATTGTCAAATACAGTGTAAACTTGCATGCCATTTCCATTTTCTCAATTTCTTCTGCTCCTTGGTACATAATAAACATAATATAGAAACATTTTGCCCTTAATGCCAATCAGCCAATGCATTTTCCCCAACTCCTAATTTCTCTGTCTAGCGTGGCATCAAGAAGTATGATCAGACAACCCCTCTAATCTATCCGACCCAAGTTACCCCGAGCCGACAGTAGGGCCTGTCGCATTCTCGAGGTTGTATACATAGTGTGTAGTGACCAGAGACCCCAGACTATAACATTTTTGTGGCTTGTTACGGTGTTTTTGAACACTAGTATTAAATATGGTAAGATCCATGTAGATTGGAAGCCCTCACGGGCAGGGCCCTGTCTCCTTCTGTACCAGTTTGTAACCAGTCTTGTTTATGCTTAGTGCAATTGTCTGTGTTTTGTATGTATACCTCTTCTCATATGTACAGCGCTATAGAATGAACGGCGCTTTAATAATAAATAATAATAATAATAATCTGGTTAATTTGCGATTTCCACATGTTCAGAATTGATGTATTGGGACTATACCATCTCAGAGCAATACATTTCCTTGCCATGAACAGTGCCTCCCTCAAAAATATTGTCATTTAGCAGGCATCCTCAAACTACGGCCCTCCAGCTGTTGTAAAACTACAACTCCCACAATGCCCTGCTGTAGGCTGATACCTGTAGGCTGTTCGAGCATGCTGGGAGTTGTAGTTTTGCAACAGCTGGAGGGCCGCAGTTTTGAGAATGCCTGTCATATAGTGATCCCAATTTTCTCTGTTCAATATTCCCAGCAGGCAGATCTCAGGGATGCAATCCACCCGCACTGGTAATAAAGAAGAAAGAAAATCAGTAACTTCCTTCCAAAACTTAGCTATCGGATTGCAGCTCCACATCATATGCCAGAAATCTGCTTCCAGTTCTTCACATCGTGGGCATGCCGTGGATGTGGCTCTGCCCATTCTGAACATCCTAGTTGGTGTTAAATACGCCTGATGCATGATATAAAGTTGGGTTATTTTGTTATTAACAACTTGTGACACATGTAAGTGTGATTGTAATAAAGTCGTTATGGACTCTTCTGTGAGTGTGGGTATCAATCTTTTCCATTTATCTATTGCTGGAAGGGGATTTGTCTTGATCTTTGCGCATACGAGATGTGAGTTTTGATAACTCCTACTGTATAAGTGGATATTTGGAGATTGTAGTGCTGTTGGCTGGGTAGATACTCTGTAAGGCCGTCCTAAGTTGTAAATATGAAAAGAAAAAAGCGCGAGGAATATTGTACTTTTGTGACAAAGTCTCAAACATCATTATCACTCCTTGATCATATACATTGCCAAGGGTTTTTGCCCCCGCCGTTTTCCATCTGTCTGCTCCCATTACCACCTGTGTCTGCGGTAAAGATGGATTATCCCATAGAGGTATATCCGAAACGACTTCAGTAAATTTGGCCAATGTCTTAGCTTCCTTCCACACTGTCTGACCCAGTTTGTATATAGAAAACAGTGGTTTCTGGAATTTTGGGGACTCCTCCAAAACCGACCACAAGGTGCCACAATTAAGGTATAGTGCTAAAAAGTACTCTGAGGTAGGCAAATCTTCTGTTGTATACCATGTGTTAATAAGCCTTAGTTGACCGGCTAAATAATATATAAAGAAGTCAGGTAAAGCCATACCTCTTCTGTTTTGGGACGTTTCAGTGTCCAAACTGAGTTTAGCCCGCGACCTGCCCCAAATGAAGGTTCTAGCCATAGAATCTAATTCTTTAAATGTCGATTTGGGTATGTGTGTATATGAGTGCTGAATTACATAGAGAACTTTGGGGAGTATTATCATTTTAATTAGGTTAATGCGCCTGCCAGTGGCGCCCAACGCTGACCCGAACGCCCACATACTGCGGTGGGGCAAGGGAGCGCATAGCTCCCTGTCCCGTCCGCGATCACCGCCATAGGCTTCAGGCCTTGTAGGCCTGAGGCCTATGCGGTAGAGAAATCCCGGCGCAGGCGTGCGTGATGACGTCATCATCGCGCGCCTGTGCCGGGACGCAGCACTGTGACGCGCCTGACTCATCCCGCCTTCCTCTGCGAGCAAGCGCCTGGCCCTGGACATAGGTGAGTATTTATCTTTTCATTTTTTTGTTCATTTTTTTATTTTTTATTTCATGTGCATACTTGGGGGGGGGGGGGGGCAGTGTGGGGACAAATTACTATGTGGGGGCAGTGTGGGGACAAATTACTATATGGGGCAGTGTGGGGGCAAATTACTATGTGGGGGCAGTGTGGGGACAAATTACTATATGGGGCAGTGTGGGGACAAATTACTATATGGTGCAGTGTGGGGACAAATTACTATGTGGGGGCAGTGTGGGGACAAATTACTATGTGGGGGCAGTGTGGGGACAAATTACTATGTGGGGGCAGTGTGGGGGCAAATTACTATGTGGGGGCAGTGTGGGGACAAATTACTATGTGGGGGCAGTGTGGGGACAAATTACTATGTGGGGGCAGTGTGGGGACAAATTACTATGTGGGGGCAGTGTGGGGACAAATTACTATGTGGGGGCAGTGTGGGGACAAATTACTATGTGGGGGCAGTGTGGGGACAAATTACTATGTGGGGGCAGTGTGGGGACAAATTACTATGTGGGGGCAGTGTGGGGACAAATTACTATGTGGGGGCAGTGTGGGGACAAATTACTATATGGGGCAGTGTAACTATCAAACTGGTGTAACGCAGAACTGGCTTAGTTGCCCATAGCAGCCAATCAGATTCCACCTTTCATATTTGACAGCTCTTTTGGAAATCCAGTTCTACTTTACACCAGTTTGATAAATTACCCCAATTATGTCTATTAGGGTCACTATTTTTTCAGCAGTATAGTTCCTGGAGCATTGGGGAGCAAAACGGGCACAGTATTGGGGGTGGCAGGATGACACTGTGGGGACACCAGGATGGGGAGGTTGATGGAAAAATTGAGAAATCTAACGTGTCTGTGTTACAAACTGTAGAGACGAGATGCGGCTGAAAGAATTTGCCATGGTGGTCTGGGTCAAATGGAGGAGAAGAGGAAAGAGAAGGTCTACATGACAGGAGATGTCACTGGATGTAAGAGGTATGTGGTGCTGTATTCTCCTCCATGTCTTTTTTATTACAATTATATGTATTTTAAATTTGGTGACCTAATTTTTCAGTTTAGGACCCAATTTGGGGTATTTTTTTTTTAGTCTGAAGATGTCATATGGCCTAAGAAGAGACTGTGGCGCCCATGAAGCACCGCAGCCTCTTCATACAAAAAAAAAAAAAAAAAAACTAAAATGGAGGGGGGGGGGGGGGGGGGGGGGGTTGGGCCCAAGTTGGGTAGACAGCCCTGGGCCTATTATGCACTTAATCCGCCCCTGCCTGCCACTGATATGGGTAGTGGTTTCCAACTTCTAAATTTGTTCTGTATGTGGTCAATTAAGGAGCAGATATTTAGTGTTATAGCCCGAAAGTATTGTTTAGTGATCTTGACACCTAAGTATTTAAATGTGTCCACTACCTTTAATTGAACTACATGGGACGGGCCTTTCCAGTCTGACTTACCTAGAGGCATGTAAACAGATTTTTCCCAGTTGATTCTCAGGCCTAAATAATCCCCAAGCTCATTAATCAAGGCCACCGCGCCCACTGAGAGACGCATCCTGTGAGGACATTTACAGGATCATGTCATCTGCATATAGTCCAATACGGACTTCCCTCTCTCCCATGGTCACTCCATGTATAGCGTTACTATTTCTCACTCTAATGGCCAGAGTCTCAACTGCCAGGGCAAATAAGAGTGGTGACAGGGGGCATCCCTGTTTTGTTCTTCTATAGAGAGGAAAGATTTCTGACAATTCTCCGTTTATTAGTAGTCTGCTTACCGGGTTGCTATAAAGAATATTAATCCACCTAATAAATTGTGAGCCAAACCCAAATCCTCATAGGCATCCAATCAAATATGACCACTCTATTGAGTCGAATGCCTTAGCAGCATCAAGTGATGCCAAGGCCCAATTTGCATTCAGGGAGTAACCTATCTGTGTAACCACCTGGACCCTTCTTATATTCTCAGTGGTGGATTTTGCCGACATAAATCCTGTTTGGTCTTGACAGGATTACCTGGTTAAGGCGGGTCGCCAATATTCTGGTCAGGATTTTGTAATCCATGCTTAGCAGAGCTATAGGCCTATAGGAACAAGGGGGTCTTTATCAGGCTTGAGTAATAAAATTATAGTGGCCTCCATAAATGAGTCCGGTAGATTCCCTGTCCCCAGGGCCGATTGGTATGTAGCTAACAGTTGGGGAGCCATAAACCTCCTTAGGAAGTCCGTCTGGACCTGGAGATTTCCCATTATTAAGGTCTGTTATGGCTTGTAGCACTTCTAAACTAATAGGTTGATCTAGTTGGTCCTTTTGTGTTACAGTAAGTTTAGGGAATGGGATGCCGTCTAAGTATGAATCTATCTCTGACTCAGATACTGTTATGCTGGATCTATAAAGATCTTGATAAAAGCGTGTGAAGATTTGAATAATTGCCTCCTGAGTGTTGAATTCCTGCCTGCCTGTGGTCTCTAATTGCTAGGATTGTTGAGGAGGGCGAGTCATGTCTAATCAGTTGAGCAAGTAGCTTAGCCGATTGATTGCCTAACTCAAAAGCTGTCTGTTTCAGGAAAAACAATTTCCGGTCAGCTTTGTCTTTAAGCACCGCGAGATATTGTCTGCCCGCCTGGAGCCAAGCTGTCTTGTTGGCATCAGTCGGATGACAAATGCAGGGCCGTCTTTAATATTGATTGGACCATGGGCAAGAATTTACTTAAGCCCCCTGGATCCCGCCTTCCCACACCCTAGCATGCAATCACGCCCTCCACCACAACACACACACACACAAAAAATCCACACACCTCGCAGAGTAGTAAATTTTAACCCTTTGGCTACCAGAGGTTTCTTCGTTTTTGCGTTTTCATTCTTCTTCTCTATTTTCCGTGAGCCATGACTTTTTTTATATTTCCGGTCACATAGCTGTATGAGGGCTTATTTTTTGCGGGACAAGTTGTACTTTCTAATGCCACCATTAATTATGGCATAAAATGTAGTGGGAAGCAGAAAAAGAATTCCAATGGGGAAATCCCTCCACCGCTTTATGGGTTTTGTTCCCACGGCGTTTTGTTTACTGCAAAACTGACCCATGCCCTTCATTCTATGGGTCAGTACTATTGCAACGATACCCCATATGTATAGGTTCTTTATGTCTAAATAGTGAAAAGTACATTTAAAGGGGTTCTCTTCATAACCTGTGAAGTGAAGGTTATTACACCAATACTTACCCTCCACAGCGCAGCCCTTCCTATGATACTCTTCTCGGTCACGTGACCGCTCCTGAAGCGTTTTGAAGTCTTCCGGTCCAGCGCCGTCCTCTTCTTTTCCTCCCTGAGGCAGGAGACGGAACATCATCACTGACTTCACCGCCTCCTGCCAGCCTTCTTCGGTCCCGTTGCTTGCACACTACTGTGCATGCGCCAGGACCGCCGGACGTCTTCTGAGTGTACAGGCTTCTATGTAAAGCCTGTACTGACTCACGTACAGCGCGATGTAAGCGCTGTACATGAGTGACAGCATAGCAATCAGCCACAGAGGCTGATCGCTATGCTGTGGAGGTCATTGGGGGAGCTGTGCATGGCACATGGGGGACACTTTGGATGGCACATGGGTGCCCTTGTGGGTACTGTGGATGGCACATGGGTGCCCTTGTGGGCACTGTGGCTGGCACATGGGGGCACTGTGGATAGCACATGGGGGCACTGTAGATAATATCTAGAGTGACCCCATAACAGTGATATCCACAGTGCTCCCATAACAGTGACACTGTGATGGGGGCACTGTGGATGTCACTGTTATGGGGTGCTCTAGATGTCACTGTTATGGGGCATTGTGGATATTACTTTTATAGGGCACTGTGGATATTACTGTTATGGGGGCACTGTGGATGTCTCTGTTATGGGGGCACTGTGGATGTCACTGTTATGGGAGCACTGTGGATGTCACTGTTATGGGAGCACTGAATGTCACTGTTATGGGGGTGCTCTAGATGTCACTGTTATGGGGACATTGTGGATGTAACTGTTATGGGGGCACTGTGGATGACACTGTTATGGCAGCTCAGTATGAGTGATAGGGATCATGCAAACTACTGTGATCGGCCCAGGAATCCATGTCTCAGTCCATGTGTCAGCCACAATTTCCAGGCCAACCTCGGCTCCCCGACCAGATAAGAGACTGGCTGTATCATACATTACAGTCACATCTTCAGTTCGGTCAGGAGAGTGCGGTCGGCCTGGGAGATGCGGCGTCACGCGGACCGTGTTTCCCAGGCTGATCATGGTCTTATCTTATGGTGTATCACATATGATGGCCCAAGATAAACCCTTCAGCAGTCAGGACCACAAAAGATAGGATTAGGCCTCATGCACAGGACCGTGTCCGTTCTGCTTTCTCCAAGTAGCAGATCTGCCAAATAAGGATACTGCCTATGTGAGATGTGTATTTTTTTCTAGAGCCATTGAGTTCTATGGGTTTTAGATCTGCATTATGAGGAGCACTATAAGACATGTTCTAACTTTTGCTGTATTAATATAAGGATGTAGAAAGCACAGTGTCAGTTCTGAAAAAAAAAAGAACATGTCCTATTTTGGTCCTCATAATGCAGACCTGAAATCCATAGAAATTAATGGGACTGCAAAAAAGACAAATGCTGGTCGCACACGGACACTATCCTTATTAAGCGGATCTGCGTCTCGCAGACCGAAAAATGCATACAGTCGTGTGCATAAGGGTTTAGATACACAGCTCAGCAGGCAGGATCATACAAGATAGGATTTGATACACCACTCAGCAGACTGTGTCATACAAAATAGAATTAGATACACAGCTCAGCAGGCTGTATCATAGAAGATGGGATTAGATACACACTTCAGCAGGCAGTATCGCATACAACAGGCTATGTATCAGGCACACATACATGTTAGGATTAGATACAGATGTGTTTGGATATGATGTGTTTATTACACTCTGGAGATGGTGAGGGAAGAGCCCGTGGACGGTCAGTGATGAGATTAGATACACAGCTCAGCAGGCTGTATCACACAGGATAGGATTAGATACAGATGTGTTTGGATATGATGTGAACAGTTCCAAGTATTTGCTAAGGAGCATTTAAACTAGGAAAGGGGGGCAAAAGAGTGATAATCCAGCAGTCCAACTGTCCCCCGGAACAATGCCAGAAGATGCCAGTAGCACAAAGGTTAAGAAATGAAAAGCTCAGATTCTCGTCTACAAATGCTCACAGTTTAGGGAATAAGATCAATGAACTTGAGGCTATAATGGCATCTGAGAATATAGATTTAGTGGCTGTTACTGAGACGTGGTTCAATGGGAGTAATGACTGGGATATAACAATACCAGGGTTGTCTCTATACAGGAAAGACAGAGAAGGCAAGAAGGGGGAGGGGTGGCCCTGTATGTGAAAGATAGCATGAAATCTAATTTGATACAAGTTAGCGAGACCAATTTAGAGTCAGTTTGGGTTACCTTGCAGCTTGATAATCATAAGGTAACTTGTGTAGGTGTGATATATAGACCACCTAGCCAAGTCAAAGAATGAGATAATCTACTAGTTGAGGAAATAGCTAAAATGACATTGAAGGGGGAAGTTATCATTATGGGAGACTTCTTCCTGATGTAAACTGGAAAAACTAAATAGCTAGTTCTGCCAGGAGTACAGATATTCTAAATTCCCTACTGGGATTATCTCTACAGCAAGTAGTTGAGAAGCCAACCCGGAAGGAGGCCATTTTTGATTTAGTATTCACAAATGGGAATTTGGTATCTGATATTACTGTAGGGGAAAGCTTGGGATCTAGTGATCACCAGTCAGTGTGGTTTACTATAAATACAGTGACTGAGTCACACCACACAAAAACTAAAGTTTTCGATTTTAGAAAAACTGACTTTTCTAAAATTAGATTAGTGGTCTACGAGTCCCTATCAGATTGGAACAGTTTCAATGGAGTCCAGGAGAAATGGGACTACTTAAAAGTGGCACTATTGAAGGCAACAGAAAATTGTATTAGGCTTGTCAATAAAAGCAAAAAAAGGAAGAGACCATAGTGGTACTCAGCAGAAGTGGCCAAAATCATTAAAAACAAAAAGATAGCATTTAGTAATTATAAAAAAAAAATGAGGGTGACAGGCAAATTTATAAGATTAGGCAGAGAGAGGCCAAACAAGTTATGAGCTTCTAAGGCCTCATGCACACGACCGTTGTGTACATCCATGGCCGTTGTGCCGTTTTCCGTTTTTTTTCGCGGACCCATTGACTTTCAATGGGTCCGTGGAAAAATCGGAAAATGCACTGTTTTGCAGCCGCATCCGTGATCCGTGTTTTCTGTCCGTCAAAAAAATATGACCTGTCCTATTTTTTTGACGGATAACGGTTCACGGACCCATTCAAGTCAATGGGTCCGTGAAAAAACACGGATGCACACAAGATTGGCATCCGCGTCCGTGGTCCGTGGCCCGTGGCCGTAGGCTACTTTCACGCAGACGGATCCGCAGATCCGTCTGCATAAAAGCTTTTTCAGAGCTGAGTTTTCACTTCGTGAAAACTCAGATCCGACAGTATATTCTAACACAGAGGCGTTCCCATAGTGATGGGGACGCTTCTAGTTAGAATATACTTTGAACTGTGTACATGACTGCCCCCTGCTGCCTGGCAGCACTTAATCTCTTACAGGGGGCTGTGATCCACACAATTAACCCCTCAGGTGCTGCACCTGAGGGGTTAATTGTTTTTTATCATAGACCCCTGTAAGAGATCATGTGCTGCCAGGCAGGAGGGGGCACACCCCCTTCCCTCCGCAGTTTTAAATTCATTGGTGGCCAGTGGGCCCCCCTCCCTCCCCTGTATTACTGTCCATTCATTGGTGGCCAGTGGACCACCCCTCCCTCCCCTGTAGTACTGTAGATTCATTGGTGGCCAGTGGGCCCCCCTTCCTCCCCTGTATTACTGTCCATTCATTGGTGGCCAGTGGGCCCCCCCCTCCCTCCCCCTCCTAATAAAATCTCCCCCCCTATCCTACTGGTAAGTGAAAGGTCTGTGCGGCGCATTGCTTATAGCACAGACCTGTCACTTACCAGTAGGAGGAGCGCCCGGCCGGTCACAGACATCGCAGCTCGCAGGTAAGTATAATGCTTCTGCAGTAGCGTCCTGGTTGCCATGGTTACCGATCGGAGCCCCAGCGATTAAACTGGGACTCCGATCGGAACTCTCCGCTGCCACCAATGATGGGGGGTCGGTCATTTTAATTAGGGGGCAGGGAGGGGGGGGGGGCGGCCGCACTGGCCACCAATGTGTTAAATACAAGGGAGGGAGGGGGGCCGGCCGCACTGGCCACCAATGTGTTAAATACAAGGGAGGGAGGGGGGGCCGGCCGCACTGGCCACCAATGTGTTAAATACAAGGGAGGGAAGGGGGGGCGGGCCGCACTGGCCACCAATGAGTTAAATACAGGGGAGGGAGGGGGGCCGCACTGGCCACCAATGAGTTAAATACAGGGGGGGAGGGGGGAGTCTGCCCCCTGCTGCCTGGCAGCACCTGCCAGGCAGCAGGGGGCAGTCATGTACACAGTTCTTTTAGTATATTCTAACCTGAAGCGTCTCCATCACCATGGGAACGCCTCTGTGTTAGAATATACTGTCGGATCTGAGTTTCACGATCTAACTCAAATCCAATGGTATATTCTAACATAGAGGCATTCCCATTGTGATGGGGATGCTTCAAGTTAAAATATACCATCGGATTGGAGAAAACTCTGATCCAATGGTATAAAAGGGACTCCGGACTTTACATTGAAAGTCAATGGGGGACGGATCCGTTTGCAATTGCGAGACGCGAGATTTCGCTCCAAGCCGGCCCGCGCATGCGCATCGCGGGCCGGCAAAATTCAAAGAAGAAGTTCGTCACCAGCCTGCCAGCAACGATCATTGGCTGGCAGGCTGGCGATTTTTAAAAAATCCAATCAAAAGTCATATAACAGATCATATTAGTAAATATGATCTGTTATATGGCTTCTCTGCTCCTCTGCTGGTCCTTTTCGTCGGTTGGATCCAGCAGAGAAGCAGACTGAACTGTAAGTACACCAAACACTTCACTGTAGCCCCTGATCACCCCCCTGCACCCCAATTAACCCTTTGATCACCCCTTTGATCGCCCCTGTCAATCACCAGTGAAAGGAAAAAAAGTGATCAGTGTAAACTGTCACTTTTTTTCTTTCACTAGTATTGGCTGTTAGGTTTTAGGGATAGTTTAGGCCCCTTGGTTAGGTAGTTAGCGTGAGTTAGCGCCCAGCCCACCGCACCGCAGTCACTTTTATTCGCTGAATAGTGTATCGCTAATCAGCATTTGTACTTTTATAGTATCTGTAAGTGATCAAAACTGATCACGGTCAGATCTATAATAGTATTAGTGTCACTTTAGTTCGCCATCCACCCAAAACGCAGTGTTTGCCCGATCAGGCCTGATCGGTCGCCCCCACACGTGCGTTCACCCACGCCCGCCCCACCGCAGTGACAAAAAATATATATTTTTTGATCACTGCACATTCATTTTACACGCACTGCGGCGATAAAAAAAAATCAGTTTTGATATTTTTTATCAACCGCAGCAGCCTCCGGTACTTCGCTAGCCTCCCCTTTGTAAGACAGGCTTGCTTTTTTTCTTGGGTAGTCTCAGGGAATACCCCTAAATTTAGTAGTCCAAAATGTCAAACAGGGGGTATTCTTCTGAAGAGGCCTACAGGATTCTGACCCAGTCGGATGAGGAGTGGGAACCCTCATCTGATGAATCTAGCGGGTCAGAATATGAACCTGTGGAAAGCAGTGGCTCTCCGACCCAAAGTTCGGACGAGGAGGTGGAGGTCCCTGGCAGCACCAGGCGTACCTGGCCCCGTGTCGCTAGACCACAGGTTATGCAGGATCCGCTTCAAGAGCAGCAGAGTGGGGCTGTCGCTGCCGGATCATGTGGTGAGGCATACACCAGCAGCGCAGCCCTCCCTGGACCTAGTACCAGCACTGCCGTACAACATGGTGACGTGGCGAGCACCAGAAGGGCAGTTGAAGCTGGTACGGTGGCACGTGCACTAGTTACCCCGTCGCAGCCACCGCACAGACAGGCCCGTAGAGCCCCTAGAATCCCTGAGGTGCTGGCAAACCCTGATTGGCAGTCACCAACTTCAGCCGCACCTGTAGTTCCCCCTTTCACCGCCCAATCTGGAGTTCGGGTTGAGACGGCTCAAATCGGTTCGGCCCTGGGATTTTTTGAGCTGTTCTTGACTGCGGAGCTCTTGGACTTAGTCGTGGCAGAGACCAACCAGTATGCCACACAATTTATATCCGCCAACCCGGGAAGCTTTTATGCCCAGCCTTTCCGGTGGAAACCAGTCCAAGTTTCCGAACTTAAAATTTTTTTGGGCCTTCTCCTCAACATGGGCCTGACAAAAAAGCATGAATTGCGGTCATATTGGTCAACGCACCCGATTCATCACATGCCCATGTTCTCTGCTGCTATGTCCAGGGCACGATTTGAGGCCATCCTCCGTTTCCTGCATTTTAGCGACAACACCACCTCCCGTCCCAGAGGCCACCCAGCTTTTGACCGGCTCCACAAAATTCGGCCCCTCATAGACCATTTCAACCAGAAATTTGCAGATTTGTATACCCCCGAGCAAAACATCTGCGTAGACGAGTCCCTAATACATTTTACCGGGCGCCTTGGCTTCAAACAGTACATCCCAAGCAAGCGTGCCCGGTATGGGGTCAAATTGTATAAGCTCTGTGAAAGGGCCACAGGCTATACCCACAAATTTCGGATCTATGAGGGAAAAGATCAGACCCTGGAGCCGGTCGGTTGCCCTGACTACCTGGGGAGCAGTGGGAAGACAGTCTGGGACTTGGTGTCACCCTTATTCGGCAAGGGGTACCATCTTTATGTGGACAATTTTTACACAAGTGTGGCCCTCTTTAGGCATTTGTTTCTAGAACGGATTTGCGCCTGTGGCACCGCGCGAACTAGTCGCGTGGGCTTCCCCCAACGGCTTGTAACCACCCGTCTTGCAAGGGGGGAGAGGGCTGCCTTGTGTAACGAAGAACTGCTCGCGGTGAAATGGAGAGACAAGCGTGACGTTTACATGCTCTCCTCCATTTACGCAGACACGACAATCCAAATTGAGCGAGCAACCCGTGTCATTGAAAAGCCCCTCTGTGTCCACGACTATAATGCGCTCATGGGAGGGGTGGACTTCAATGACCAGATGTTGTCTCCGTATTTAGTTTCCCGCAGAACCAGACGCTGGTATAAGAAGGTGTCTGTATATTTAATTCAATTGGCGCTGTACAATAGTTTTGTTCTCTACAGTAAGGCTGGGAGAACACGATCTTTCCTCAAATTCCAGGAAGAGATCATCGAGAACCTCCTTTACCCAGGAGGTTCCGTGGCCCCATCCACCAGTGTAGTTAGCCGTCTACACGAGCGACATTTCCCCAGTGTCGTTCCTGGTACCTCAACCCAACCGTCACCCCGAAAAAGATGTCGTGTCTGTAGCAGGAGTGGAATAAGGCGTGACACCCGCTATTTCTGTCCTGACTGTCCTGACCACCCTGCCCTATGCTTTGGTGAGTGTTTCCGGAAGTACCACACACAGGTACACCTAGCATAGGGATTGCATCTCACAGGACAGGCACACAGGGCTATTAGGGCCCTTTTACTCTCAGCTGCTGCAAACCTCTCCTTTCACCTGGGATAAAGTGCATAACGTACTTCGCCACATCTTTGGGCGATTTGCGCTTTGCACATTGTCCCATGGGGAAGGAGAGGTTTGTTCTATAAAGGTAAAAAAACTAAACAAAAAAAAAATTACCGGTAAGTAAAAAAGTTAAAAAAGTTAAAAAAAAGTTAATATGTTCTGTTCTAAAGTTAATAAAGTTATTGCTTTGCGGCCTGGTTTTTTCTTTTTTGTTCTGTTTTTTTTACCTTTCAGGTGGACCAACCGATCGACTAGCTGCAGCACTGATGTGCATTCGGACAGAAGCATTGCGCTGCTGTCAGATTACACGCAAGTCGGTGTATGCGGCGCTGCAAGACGAGATTTCTCCTCTGCAGTAAAAGATATGTTTGCCGAGGCATATGAGCTGAGGAGGTGGCGGTGTTCATATACTTTGGCAAACACTTTGTATATATATAAAAAAAAATCCCGGCAATAATTTATTCATCCACATCGATTGATGTGAATGGAGAAATCTGGTTTGCCAGGGCATACGAGCTGAAGTGGGTATGGATGTTGGGCGGAGCTCCTATGTCCTGGCAGACGCCTTTCCCCTCCTTTTTCTTTTTTTGGCAGAGATTTTTTCATCCACATTGATCGATGCGAATGAAGAAATCTGTGCCGTTCATTTTTTTCTTTCAGCCCAGAGGCTGAACGGAAAAAAAAAATCTCATTACCCGTATGCTCAATATAAGGAGAATAGCAGAAACTCCTAATGCTGGGCATACATGTAATGATTGCGGAGACCCTCAAATGCCAGGGCAGTACAAACACCCCACAAATAACACCATTTTGGAAAGAAGACACCCCAAGGTATTCGCTGAGGGGCATATTGAGTCCATGAAAGATTGAAATTTTTTTCCCAAGTTAGCGGAAAGGGAGACTTTGCGAGAACAAAATCAAAAAAATCAATTTCCACTAACTTGTGCCAAAATTTTTTTTTTTCAATGAACTCGCCATGCCCCTCATTGAATACCTTGGGGTGTCTTCTTTCCAAAATGGGGTCACATGTGGGGTATTTATACTGCCCTGGCATTTTAGGGGCCCCAAAGCGTGAGAAGAAGTCTGGTATCCAAATGTCTAAAAATGCCCTCCTAAAAGGAATTTGGGCCCCTTTGCCCACCTAGGCTGCAAAAAAGTGTCACACATCTGGTATCTCTGTATTCAGGAGAAGTTGAGGAATGTGTTTTGGGGTGTCTTTTTACATATACCCATGCTGGGTGAGATAAATATCTTGGTCAAATGCCAACTTTGTATAAAAAAATGGGAAAAGTTGTCTTTTGCCAAGATATTTCTCTCACCCAGCATGGGTATATGTAAAATGACACCACAAAACACATTCCCCACCTTCTCCTGCGTATGGAGATACCAGATGTGTGACACTTTTTTGCAGCCTAGGTGGGCAAAGGGGCCCACATTCCAAAGAGCACCTTTCGGATTTCACAGGTCATTTACCTACTTACCACACATTAGGGCCCCTGGAAAATGCCAGGGCAGTATAACTACCCCACAAGTGACCCCATTTTGGAAAGAAGACACCCCAAGGTATTCCGTGAGGGGCATGGCAAGTTCCTGGAATTTTTTATTTTTTGTCACAAGTTAGTGGAAAATGATGATTTTTTTTTTTTTTTTTTTTCATACAAAGTCTCATATTCCACTAACTTGTGACAAAAAATAAAAACTTCCATGAACTCACTATGCCCATCAGCGAATACCTTGGGGTCTCTTCTTTCCAAAATGGGGTCACTTGTGGGGTAGTTATACTGCCCTGGCATTCTAGGGGCCCAAATGTGTGGTAAGGAGTTTGAAATCAAATTCTGTAAAAAATGACCTGTGAAATCCGAAAGGTGCTCTTTGGAATATGGGCCCCTTTGCCCACCTAGGCTGCAAAAAAGTGTCACACATCTGGTATCTCCGTACTCAGGAGAAGGTGGGGAATGTGTTTTGGGGTGTCATTTTACATATACCCATGCTGGGTGAGAGAAATATCTTGGCAAAAGACAACTTTTCCCATTTTTTTATACAAAGTTGGCATTTGACCAAGATATTTATCTCACCCAGCATGGGTATATGTAAAAAGACACCCCAAAACACATTCCTCAACTTCTCCTGAGTACGGAGATACCAGATGTGTGACACTTTTTTGCAGCCTAGGTGGGCAAAGGGGCCCACATTCCAAAGAGCACCTTTCGGATTTCACAGGTCATTTTTTACTGAATTTGATTTCAAACTCCTTACCACACATTTGGGCCCCTAGAATGCCAGGGCAGTATAACTACCCCACAAGTGACCCCATTTTGGAAAGAAGAGACCCCAAGGTATTCGCTGATGGGCATAGTGAGTTCATGGAAGTTTTTATTTTTTGTCACAAGTTAGTGGAATATGAGACTTTGTATGAAAAAAAAAAAAAAAAAAAATCATCATTTTCCACTAACTTGTGACAAAAAATAAAAAATTCTAGGAACTCGCCATGCCCCTCACGGAATACCTTGGGGTGTCTTCTTTCCAAAATGGGGTCACTTGTGGGGTAGTTATACTGCCCTGGCATTCTAGGGGCCCAAATGTGTGGTAAGGAGTTTGAAATCAAATTCTGTAAAAAATGACCTGTGAAATCCGAAAGGTGCTCTTTGGAATATGGGCCCCTTTGCCCACCTAGGCTGCAAAAAAGTGTCACACATCTGGTATCTCCGTACTCAGGAGAAGGTGGGGAATGTGTTTTGGGGTGTCATTTTACATATACCCATGCTGGGTGAGAGAAATATCTTGGCAAAAGACAACTTTTCCCATTTTTTTATACAAAGTTGGCATTTGACCAAGATATTTATCTCACCCAGCATGGGTATATGTAAAAAGACACCCCAAAACACATTCCTCAACTTCTCCTGAGTACGGAGATACCAGATGTGTGACACTTTTTTGCAGCCTAGGTGGGCAAAGGGGCCCACATTCCAAAGAGCACCTTTCGGATTTCACAGGTCATTTTTTACAGAATTTGATTTCAAACTCCTTACCACACATTTGGGCCCCTAGAATGCCAGGGCAGTATAACTACCCCACAAGTGACCCCATTTTGGAAAGAAGAGACCCCAAGGTATTCGCTGATGGGCATAGTGAGTTCATGGAAGTTTTTATTTTTTGTCACAAGTTAGTGGAATATGAGACTTTGTATAAAAAAAAAAAAAAATCATCATTTTCCACTAACTTGTGACAAAAAATAAAAAATTCTAGGAACTCGCCATGCCCCTCACGGAATACCTTGGGGTGTCTTCTTTCCAAAATGGGGTCACTTGTGGGGTAGTTATACTGCCCTGGCATTCTAGGGGCCCAAATGTGTGGTAAGGAGTTTGAAATCAAATTCTGTAAAAAATGACCTGTGAAATCCGAAAGGTGCTCTTTGGAATATGGGCCCCTTTGCCCACCTAGGCTGCAAAAAAGTGTCACACATCTGGTATCTCTGTATTCAGGAGAAGTTGAGGAATGTGTTTTGGGGTGTCTTTTTACACATACCCATGCTGGGTGAGATAAATATCTTGGTCAAATGCCAACTTTGTATAAAAAAATGGGAAAAGTTGTCTTTTGCCAAGATATTTCTCTCACCCAGCATGGGTATATATAAAATGACACCCCAAAACACATTCCCCACCTTCTCCTGAGTATGGAGATACCAGATGTGTGACACTTTTTTGCAGCCTAGGTGGGCAAAGGGGCCCATATTCCAAAGAGCACCTTTCGGATTTCACAGGTCATTTTTTACAGAATTTGATTTCAAACTCCTTACCACACATTTGGGCCCCTAGAATGCCAGGGCAGTATAACTACCCCACAAGTGACCCCATTTTGGAAAGAAGAGACCCCAAGGTATTCGCTGATGGGCATAGTGAGTTCATAGAACTTTTTATTTTTTGTCACAAGTTAGTGGAATATGAGACTTTGTAAGAAAAAAAAAAAAAAAAAATCATCATTTTCCGCTAACTTGTGACAAAAAATAAAAAGTTCTATGAACTCACTATGCCCATGAGCGAATACCTTAGGGTGTGTACTTTCCGAAATGGGGTCATTTGTGGGGTGTTTGTACTGTCTGGGCATTGTAGAACCTCAGGAAACATGACAGGTGCTCAGAAAGTCAGAGCTGCTTCAAAAAGCGGAAATTCACATTTTTGTACCATAGTTTGTAAACGCTATAACTTTTACCCAAACCATTTTTTTTTTACCCAAACATTTTTTTTTTATCAAAGACATGTAGAACAATAAATTTAGAGCAAAATTTATATATGGATCTCGTTTTTTTTTGCAAAATTTTACAACTGAAAGTGAAAAATGTCATTTTTTTGCAAAAAAATCGTTAAATTTCGATTAATAACAAAAAAAGTAAAAATGTCAGCAGCAAAGAAATACCACCAAATGAAAGCTCTATTAGTGAGAAGAAAAGGAGGTAAAATTCATTTGGGTGGTAAGTTGCATGACCGAGCAATAAACGGTGAAAGTAGTGTAGGTCAGAAGTGTAAAAAGTGGCCTGGTCTTTCAGGGTGTTTAAGCACTGGGGGCTGAGGTGGTTAAACAAGACCTTTCACCAGAATAAAGTATCTAAACTGACTATACAGACATGTAGAGCGGCGCCCAGGGATCCCCCTGCACTTACTGTTATCCCCGGGCGCCGCTTCGTTCTCCGGTTATAGCCTCCGGTATGTTCATAGTTAGGCTCCACCCAGGGGAACCTGCCGCTGTCTTCTTCTCCTATGCTGTAGCGCTGGCCAATCGCAGCGCTCAGCTCATAGCCTGGGGATCCCTGGGCACCGCTCTACACATCTGTATAGTCAGTTTAGATACTTTATTCTGGTGAAAGGTCCTCTTTAAACTTTAAGAATTTTTTTTTTTTTATATCACCATATTCTGACCCCCATAACTTAATTATACTTATGTCTTCTTAGCTGTTTAGGGGCTCATTTTTTGCGGAACAATCTGTACTTTTAATTTATACCATATTGGAGTATGCGTGACTTTTTGATCACATTTTATGACATTTTTATGGGTAAGAGAAGCAATGAAAAAATGGCAAATCGGCCATTCGCTGTATTGGGCATTTTAGATCACGGTGATACCCATGATGTTTATATTTATTGTTATTTAGGTATTTATTTTTTAATTATACGGAAATGGGGGTGATTTAAACTTTTATATATTTTTTATATATTTTTTATCATTTTTTTTCTTTTTTTGTGATCATTATGTGTCTCATATATGAGCTTATAATTTTTTTTTATTTTGGTCTATCAGGAATTTTTTATTAGCTTATTTTGCTTACTTTTACTCATTTCTTATCCCGGCCTGCCATCTGGTTGCCAAAATAAGAATTGCAGCTTGAATACTGTTAGCCTCATCAGTAAGGCTTACAGTATTCAGCGCAACTACCTATGCCCGGATTGGTCACACGGGGCATCGGTTTTTGTGCATTTAGGTGCCATGATCTCACTTGATCACGGCATCTAAAGCATTTAATTACCGCGATCGGCATTATTGCCGGTCACGGTAATTAGCCGCAGGTCTCTGCTGTATGAAACAGCAGAGATCTGCCGGTCATGACACCCGCTGCACGTGCAAGCGGGCGTCATGTTTACACATCGCACCAGCGATGGGTTAATAATGATGAATGGCCACTAGAGGTGTTCCTTGGTGGTAATGTAAATACAGCCTTTTTTTCTAAAAAGGCAGTGTTTACATTAAAAAGCTTACAGAGACATGCTATAGACACCAGAACTACTACGTTTAGCTGTTGTGGTTCTGGTGACTATAGTGTCCCTTAATATAGAGGGGGAAAAGAATCAGCGCAAAAGTTTTAAATAAAATGGCTGTATCATTATTCAAAAATTTTTAAAAGCACAACTTCTAACACAAATATATACGGTAGTATTTTGCAGATTACTTTTTTTTTTTTACAATGTGCAGATAGTACTGTACTACTAACCCCTCCGTCCACCCCTACATACAGAGTAATACAGCGCCACATATCTCTTACATCCAGTGACGTCTCTTTGATGTAGATGTTCTCTTTCCTCATTTTCTCCTTTCAGACCTTCAGACCAGACCACTATTTTTCAGCCATTTCTCGTCTCTGCAGTTTGAGAAACAAAATCTTAGTTTACTACTTTTCCATCATCCTCCCATCTTCTGGACAAATCATCCTACCACCCCCAATACTGTGCCGCTGTGCTCCCCAAAACTATACTGCAGAAACAGATAAACCCCCTGATAATAATAGTACCATGCAGATAGTGCCCTTCAATAATTATTGGCACACAGTGCCCTAAAATAACTGCGCCCAGCAAATAGTGCGGCTGACACTAATAGTGTAAACATAACGTCCCCTAAAAATAATTGTGGTAAGCTGATACTGTGCCAAGGTGCCCCCACAGTAATAGTGCTCCCAAAAGCCCAATAGGAATAATTCTCTGCTAGAGAATACCTAAATAACAATAAATATAAACATCATGGGTATCACCGTGATCTAAAATGCCCAATACGGCGAATGGCCGATTTGCCATTTTTTCATTGCTTCTCTTACCCATAAAAATGTCATAAAATGTGATCAAAAAGTCACGCATACTCCAATATGGTATCAATTAAAAGTACGGATTGTTCCGCAAAAAATGAGCCCCTAAACAGCTAAGAAGACATAAGTATAATTAAGTTATGGGGGTCAGAATATGGTGATATAAAAAAAAAAATTCTTAAAGTTTAAAGAGGACCTTTCACCAGAATAAAGTATCTAAACTGACTATACAGACGTGTAGAGCGGCGCCCAGGGATCCCCAGGCTATGAGCTGAGCGCTGCGATTGGCCAGCGCTACAGCATAGGAGAAGGAGACAGTGGCAGGTTCCCCTGGGTGGAGCCTAACTATGAACATACCGGGGCTATAACCGGAGAACGAAGCGGCGCCCGGGGATAACAGTAAGTGCAGGGGGATCCCGGGGCGCCGCTCTACAAGTCTGTATAGTCAGTTTAGACTATGTCGTCAATGTATCTTCGCCAGAGCACCAGGCTTACCCCCAGCCATGGTGATATAACCTCTTCCTCCCATTGAGCCATAAACAGGTTGGCGTAGCTGGGGGCGAAGCCTGGTGGGGTAAGCCTGGTACTCTGGCGAAGATACATTGACGACATCATTTTCATTTGGATTAGATCAGAAGAAGAATTAAACACATTCATACGAGATCAACCATAATGATAAAAACCTACATTTTACCACACATACTAGTAAAGAAACTGTTGATTTTCTAGATATCACAATCAAGAAAAAGGATCGGAATCTCATCTGTAAAACATACCAGAAACCAACCGTCAAAAATAGCTATATACAATTTTCCAGCTGTCACCTCCCCAGGTGGTTGACAATCATACCCACCAGCCAATTCAGACGCCTGAAAAGAAACTGTACTCACAACGATCAATTCAAACTCGAAGCAAACAATTACAGATCAAACAGTACCCTATAGAAATAATTAACACTTCCCTCCAAAAAGTCAAAGAAATGGAAAGGAAATCCTTCTTCACCACTAACCCAGGTGTTGACGAGACACTATGGATTATCCTCCCTTTCAACAGCCATTTCAAAAACATAGAAAAAAATCATCAACAAACATTGGCCCCACCTACTGGGAGATAAGATTATAGGACCAATGCTCAGCTTAAAACCCAAAATAACATACACAAAGGCCCAAAATCTAGGCCTCAAAATTGCCCCCACATGTAAAAAAAAACAAGAACAAAAGAATCCAATAATTGGCTAAATCTGAAAGGCTTTTTCAGATGCGGTACATGCAATAACTGCAAAACGACAAAATTCCCTAAAAAAAACTACCAATGAACAATCTACCAATAACCCATTCTATTTAGATATTAAAGACGATCTCACAATGCCCATGCAACAAACAATATATCGGCCGCACCAAATGCACTATCAAAAAAAGAATATCTGAGCACATCAACAATATCAAAAAAGGCTTCGACCAACATTCCCTCTCCAAACATTACAAAGACACCCATAACCAAGACCCCTCATCACTAAAATTCTCACCCATAGAGAAAGTCAAGAAATTCTGGAGAGGGGGAAATCACATAACAGCAATGTCCAGACTGGAATCCAGAAGGATTTACGAATTCGAAACCCTAATCCCCAAGGGACTCAACGCAGAAATAGAAATATTCGGGTTCCTGTAACTTCCCAACACCTATACTCCTCCACATAGAGATATTACGACGTAGACGCCCCGGGGTGAGGTGTCTCCCCTTGACGGGACATGGAGGTTCCGGCTGCTTACCAGCACCTCCATGTCCCCTCGGGGGTAGACACCCACTCCTCCCCATCTTACACACCAAAGACTCTCAGAAATCCAGAGACTACAGACAAAAACTGCAAATAATGGATAGTCCCACCGTCAACAATAGATGAAACATACCATCCCAAAACAACAAAACACATCACCCTGAAATGAAGCAACAATGTTTAAACGAATCACTTACACCGATATAAACAAGCAAACACTAAATGCACCAATAACGCAGTGAAATCGCAACCAAAATACCACTATGTTTTTCACAGACACAACCAACAGTAATAGATCACTAACAGATATCACCCCCAAGTCGAAATAGACTCGACCTCCATACACCCACACCACAACCCCCCCCCCCCCCTTAGTCCCTGCACACACAAAAACATAAATAATCCCATAAAATGACATATAGTCCCACCCCATCAGAATTAAAAGACAAATACACAGTCTTGAACACAGAAAGCAATGTTCTAATAAATCACCCAGATAGACACAAACAGAGACACAAAACACACCAAAAACGCAACTAAAACGCACCTGCATTTTTGGAGACACTGAACGCAGATAGACTTACACTGCGTGCAGAATTATTAGGCAAATGAGTATTTTGACCACATCATCCTCTTTATGCATGTTGTCTTACTCCAAGCTGTATAGGCTCGAAAGCCTACTACCAATTAAGCATATTAGGTGATGTGCATCTCTGTAATGAGAAGGGGTGTGGTCTAATGACATCAACACCCTATATTAGGTGTGCATAATTATTAGGCAACTTCCTTTCCTTTGGCAAAATGGGTCAAAAGAAGGACTTGACAGGCTCAGAAAAGTCAAAAATAGTGAGATATCTTGCAGAGGGATGCAGCACTCTTAAAATTGCAAAGCTTGTGAAGCGTGATCATCGAACAATCAAGCGTTTCATTCAAAATAGTCAACAGGGTCGCAAGAAGCGTGTGGAAAAACCAAGGCGCAAAATAACTGCCCATGAACTGAGAAAAGTCAAGCGTGCAGCTGCCAAGATGCCACTTGCCACCAGTTTGGCCATATTTCAGAGCTGCAACATCACTGGAGTGCCCAAAAGCACAAGGTGTGCAATACTCAGAGACATGGCCAAGGTAAGAAAGGCTGAAAGACGACCACCACTGAACAAGACACACAAGCTGAAACGTCAAGACTGGGCCAAGAAATATCTCAAGACTGATTTTTCTAAGGTTTTATGGACTGATGAAATGAGAGTGAGTCTTGATGGGCCAGATGGATGGGCCCGTGGCTGGATTGGTAAAGGGCAGAGAGCTCCAGTCCGACTCAGACGCCAGCAAGGTGGAGGTGGAGTACTTGTGGGGCCTTTTCGGGTTGAGGATGGAGTCAAGCTGAACTGCCAGTCCTACTGCCAGTTTCTGGAAGACACTTTCTTCAAGCAGTGGTACAGGAAGAAGTCTGCATCCTTCAAGAAAAACATGATTTTCATGCAGGACAATGCTCCATCACACGCGTCCAAGTACTCCACAGCGTGGCTGGCAAGAAAGGGTATAAAAGAAGAAAATCTAATGACATGGCCTCCTTGTTCACCTGATCTGAACCCCATTGAGAACCTGTGGTCCATCATCAAATGTGAGATTTACAAGGAGGGAAAACAGTACACCTCTCTGAACAGTGTCTGGGAGGCTGTGGTTGCTGCTGCACGCAATGTTGATGGTGAACAGATCAAAACACTGCCAGAATCCATGGATGGCAGGCTTTTGAGTGTCCTTGCAAAGAAAGGTGGCTATATTGGTCACTGATTTGTTTTTGTTTTGTTTTTGAATGTCAGAAATGTATATTTGTGAATGTTGAGATGTTATATTGGTTTCACTGGTATAAATAAATAATTGAAATGGGTATATATTTGTTTTTTGTTAAGTTGCCTAATAATTATGCACAGTAATAGTCACCTGCACACACAGATATCCCCCTAAAATAGCTAAAACTAAAAACAAACTAAAAAATACTTCCAAAAATATTCAGCTTTGATATTAGTGAGTTTTTTGGGTTCATTGAGAACATGGTTGTTGTTTAATAATAAAATTAATCCTCAAAAATACAACTTGCCTAATAATTCTGCACTCCCTGTATATTACAGAAGTGGACTACTAATAGAACGAGCAAACCCTCTCCAAGGTAAAATCTATAGCAGAATTAATTCTATACCCAAACTAAGTTATTTGCATCAAATATACAATACACATAATGATACACCACACATCCATTTATTCTTTCACTATAAAGAATTTATTGCTTTCTGTCCCTATCCAATACTACCCATTCAATATGGAAATCCGGTCCACCTTTTTAGCCAACCGCAATCAGCAACATGGCCACGCCCCCAAGGTGGATATAAGAAGACGCACACACCAGGGATAATGCTTAGCCACTGAGGAAGAAGCAGCCAGCTTCGAAAAGCGTCTGGCCTACAGCATTATGCCTAAGAGAAACCGCATCATACCACATGAACTTGAGGATAAGCGGTATCAACCAACAGCGCGCTAAGAAGTTTTGAATTCCGGCCGTACTCCGGTCACGTGGGACGCCACGTGACCCGCCGGCAGACACGTGATCCACTACCCGGAAGCAAGCTGCAGTCCACAGGACTCACTTCAGGCCGGGACAAACAACGCCGCCCCAGCACGCTAATCCACAGGGGTAGAAAGAGACGCCGAGGATACGGTAAATAGTTTACCACGAAACCAGGTGAAATACTTCTTTTACACACTTAAAGGCTCCTCCAAACCACACGATCCAGACAAGCACAGTGGATCACAGGGCATATACCTAGTGTAAACACCCTGAGAGTGGAACCCACCCCACTTCTCACAGCTGGCACCCCTACATGGGATCTCCACTGGGATAGTATATATGAATTAACTATACCTACAGGACTATATATATATATATATATATATATATATATACACACACATATATATACCCCTTCAACTATAATAGGATTATTTTTCACCATTTTTTGACTACTTTTCATTTTCATTTTTTATAAATTTTTTAACCGTTCTTTGATCTTTTTAAACTATATTTTTCCACGTTTTAACCTATTTTGAGGAATTCATGTGAATAGGTTGTCCTAATAACTAAATAAATATAGATTTTATATTATATATTGTCTCAGCGCACACTGTATTCAAACATCAAAATTCTACAACATTTATATCGACATATAGAAACACCTCTCCACAGGTTCAGCTGATAGAGCGCCTGTACTACTCCATATACTTACCTGAAACACTTATACTTACCTCCATCAGGCTTTCTGCGATGCGATGCAGGCCTCTTCTGGCCTGTGTCCCACGCTATACGGCTCAGGCGGCACAATGACGTCATCGAAGAATGGGAAAGGGAGACGCCTCTCCCTCCCCTGCCCCGCCGCAACACTTCCATCTGTATCGCTGTCTAAAGGACAGCGATACAGATGACTATGGAGATACAATGGAAGTGGTCATCTCCCTGTGCCCTGCCACCGCCCCCCACGTCACCAGTGGCCAGCAGGGCTCAAGACGCAGCTGTCTTGGGCCCCCCAGGAGAAACTGGGCCTGGGGCAACTGCCCTTTTTGCCCTGCGTTAAAGACGGCCCTGGACAAATGCATTATTGTTCCAACGCGGTGCATTAAGATTCTAGCTCCATTTCGGAGAGTTTTGTGTCCTTTTTAATGTATGTTATGTTGGAGTGTAGTGTCCCACGTAGAAACGCTTTATGGTGTCCCACACCAGAGCTAGATTGGGTTTATCGACATGCGTATTAAAAAATTCCTGCAGTTGGTATAAGGTCCCATCTGTTGAACCCATAAGGTTCAGCCAGAACGGGTGTATATTCATCCTGTACATTACTGATGTAACTCTGCGTGTTAACATACCTAGTATTGGGGAGTGATCTGATATTCCCCGGGGTAAGTATACTATGGATCTGATATTTAACAATGTTAGTCCATTGCCTAGCATGTAATCTTTCCTGGTTAAGGAATCGCGACTACCCCCATGACATGAATACACCTGAGATCCATGGTTTTTAGTTCTCCATATATCGAACCATCTGAATTCAGCTAAGAATCTATGTTTAAATCTCCCATACATATTACTGTGTAGGACCTGCATAGAACCTGGAGGAGGATTATAAATACCTAGTAAGACGTACTGTTCATTATCAATAAGAGCATGAATAAAGACATATCTGCCTTCTGTATCTGTGACTAGTTATTTTACCTCCCAACGTAATTGTTTATGTATTAGCAGGGACACCCCCCTTGAAGAGGAAGTATGATAGGAGTGTGCAGCCCATTGTACCCATGGCCTCTTCAGGGCCCCAGAGGTATTAGCTAGCAGATGTGTTTCCTGGAGACACAGTATTTGTGGGTTGGAATGTCTAATGAATGCAAACACCATTGATCTTTTTTGTGGGGTGCCCAATCCCCTGACATTCCATGATAGGATTTTCAAGTCAGCCATGATGCTCTGAGTAAACCTATGACACCAGGGGCTGAACTTACCGCAATGGCTGTATTGGCATATCTAAAAGTGTTGGTATCAATATATAACCGAGAAAACTGAGAACAAATTGAACAACCTATGTTCGCAAACATTTAGAATCTTGTAAACTTATATATCTCGTCTGGTATAACCTGTCTCTAAATAGACTACGAGACCGGGATGCCTTTGTCTTTGATGTTAGGACATTGGCATCCCGGCTGCGGCCACTACTATGATAAATTATATAAACATCTATGGTGTCACCCAACCATGTTAGCTTATATGTATATACTGTAGGTGCAACCAGAAACTGTAATTAACTGTAGCTAAACAGTTCAACTTATCCTATCCAGTCCATTGGCGCCGACCAATGGTCTGCCCTTAGGCTCTATCAGGAATCTCAGCGTCTTGGTGATCTTCGCCTCATAGCCAACCATTCAGTAGCTTCTTCAGGGGAGGTAAAAAATACCGCTCTGTCACCATCCACCACTCGTAGCTTCGCAGGATACCCCATGGAGTATGATATGTTGGCATCTCTCAGGCGTCGCTTGATATCCATAAAGGTGGCCCGTTGTTTCTGCAGTTCCATTGAAAATGGAAAAAATCCGGGAATATGGATACTCTGGTATTGACGTACTTGTTTTCTCCTGGCGAGAGCCAATATCTTATCTCTGTCCTTGCAATTGAGAAATTTTGCGAGCATGGGTCTAGGTGGGGCTCCAGGTGGGGGTGGTTTTGCCGGTACTCTATGAGCCCTTTCTACTGCAAAGGCTGACGAGAAATTAGCATCTGGAAATAATTCTTTCATCCAGTCTTCAATAAATTAATCTGGTTTGTGGCCTTCCGCTCTTTCAGGCAAGCCGATGATTCTGATGTTATTTCTGCAGAGCCTGTTTTATAGATCTGCTTTCGGTTTCCAGAGCTCCGCCTTAGTGTTAAGATCAGAAATGGATCTAGGAACAGTGGTGGTAGCGTCTTCTATGCGTGATATACGCTCTTCCGTGTGTTGAACTCTTTCTCGTAAATTGTGCATATCTTGACGTAGGAGGCCCAGATCAATCTTGACTTCGTCCAATTTCCCTGTGAGAGACATTTTACATGCAGTAATGGCTTCTAGAACCTGAGCTGTTACTTGCTTAAGAGTGAGTTCATCTTGGACTTCATCAGAAGCGTTTACAGGAGCTGTTATATCTGAAGCAGTGCTGGCTCTGGTATGCATATTCCTCTGTGGTAAAGGTGACCGTGAATTCTCATCAGGTTGTCTGGCAAATTGTTTTAATTTTTCTGCAGCATTTGGTGCTTTTTGTGGCCCCATTGTTATGATCAATTATGGAGTAATAGACAGCGAATATAGTTGTGTCTTGGGTTGGTATATATCAGTGTGTTCTCTTGTGAGTTGTAGAATTGCCAATGGATCTGGCAAGTCTTCTTTATGGAGCTAATTTATACTCCTATGAATATGTCTTATTCAGGCAGTCTGGGGTTTAAACCTTAGTGTTTGGGTGAGGAAGCTTGGCTGTGCTTTGTGATTTAGGGTTGTCAGTGAGCTCCACTGTGGTTTCCTCCCGGCACTAAGGTGGAGCTCACAATATGGCCGTTTGGCGGGAAAATTACTGGAGGTGCGCAGCATTAGTTGTGCCCCGTCCTCCTCTGCAGCGGCATTCAGGATATTATTTGCGTCTTGATCCCCACTTTCTCTTCTTCTGCCTGCCGCTCCTTCAGTTTTTTCCCCCGCTCCTCTCACCTCATCTTGTGCACCGCAGCGCTCAGTATGCTGTAACTCTGCCTCCTTCTTTCCCCTTCGTCCCCTCCTTCTTTCCCGGCTCTGCACGCTTCGGCTCCCGCACGGATCGCCTCTCCGGATCTATTGCTTGCAGGTCAGTGTAGCACGCCCTCAAGAGTCTCACCAGGTGGTTGGAGACCTTTCACCCGTTAATCTCTGCAGGATTTATCCTGGTAGTGCCGTGCCAGCCTCGGAGATTTTCTCAGATGCGACTAGCCATTTTGGCTGCTGGCCATGCCCCCTTTTTTTTTATTCACTTTTAATTGAGTTTTCAATTAAGGAGGACCTTTCCTGGGTCCAAACATTATAAACTAAGTATCAGGATACGTAGGGCATAGTGCAGGGATCTAACTGCACTTACTATTCTTTCTGGGCGCTGCTCCGTTCGACCGCTGTGGCCCCCATTGTATTCTCCTGCCTGGTATGCTAATTAATAGCATCGGAGCAATGGGGAGGAGACTGAGTCTTTCTCCGTGGGCGTCTCCTTCTCCCTGTCTGTGAGCTGTCCAATTGCAGCTGAGAGCGTGACAGCCAGGGAGAAAAAAAAACCTCCCCTTCTCCCTGGCTGTGACGCTCTCCGCTGCGATTGGACAGAGATACAGCCAGGCAGAAGGAGACGCCCACGGAGAAAGACTCAGTCTCCTCCTCCTCATTGCTCCGATGCTAAAATTAGATCCCTGCACTATGCTCTATGTATCCTGATCCTTATTTATAATGTCTGGACCCATGAAAGGTCCTCTTTGAATTTAAATGTGTCATACTAAGACATGATATCAACAGTTACAAGAGAGCAAAAAGTAATGAGCGTAACTTATAGCATAAAAATGTTATATAAACAGTAAAGCTGCAATTGAGGCCTAGTATAGGAGTATTAGGGATTTGGAGAAGTGCCTTGAGAAGGAGGACTACAGATTCCAAAAACTCCTCTCTGTAGAGAGTGAAATTGGGTCCGGGCATAAGAGAGACATTAGGGATTGCAGTGTTATTTTTTCATATTCCCACCAGATATGGAGTTTGTGACAGCACCAGCATGGTGGGGTATTGCAGAACAAATGTCATTTTGTACCAACTACTAGTCAACTTAAATATCATTTGTTTTAGTTTGATGCATCTAGAAAACCTAAGTGAATTCTTGCAAATCTTATTCAAAGGCTCCTTAGATAGGGGTGAGCTTAGCTTACGTTTCCAGGCCTTCAAATAGGTCATGGGAGTAGTATATGGAGGTTGAATTGGGCAGGAGTAAAGAACGGATATGAGCTTTTTTAGGGGGTTTTCTTAGGAGAAAAGTTGTCTACAGTCATATCACTGAACATCCGGCCCCACCTGATTTGTAGCTAAATTTCATTTGAAAGGATGAGATGAAATGTATGAATGCAAATCCAGGAATGGACATTATCTCATGGGATGTAAGAAAGGATCTCTCCTGAAGAACTGATTCATAAAGGAGTCTAGAAGCAGTTAGCAATTTTGGGAGCTCAGAAATTTGCTGGATTTGAGACAAGATCAGATCATAACTGGGAAGGGAGAAAGGCTAAAGAACAATTTCCTGGTTATTGAAAGCCGTGATTGAACTGTGACTTTCATGAGGAGTTTTCTAGCAATGAGAGTAGTTTGATATTTCTATAGATATAATTGTCATTCTTACAATGCACAAACGGGGAAGAACATTATGAAACTAAAATAAATTAAAGGGAGTCTGTCATCAGCATTTCACTTTTTTAACCCTTCCCATAGCTCCCTAGCATGCTTACAGTTAATTAAAACGTTACCTCTGGCATCAATCCTGGACTTATAAAACCATCAAAAACGATCTTTATAACATATGCAAGTGAGGGCTCGCAAGTGCCCAGGGGCGGCGTTACCCTCGTAGGTGCCCTGCTAGCTCAGCCTTTTCATTGCTTCCCCCCGCCCCTTCTTACCCTCCGCCCGCCCATCCTTTCCCTCTGACCGCCTTTCTACCAACTTAGGCTTATTCCGCCGAGATCCCGGGCCTGCGCACTCATTCCTTTGGCCGGCGCATGCGCACTGCGATGCCCATTCCTTGTACGGCATCACAGTAATTAATGCGCATGCGACGATGGACCGCCTCCTTTGTTGTGTTTTCGCGTGAGGTATGGGCACCAAGGATATCCAGGTAGGAGCACATGACATGCGCATACAACACCTTCAGGGAGATTGTAGGCCACCCTACAACACTCTGGCAATCCTACATCTGGGTACCAACATCACTATACTTAAAGGGAACTCCATGTCCTCGTTGCTTAAATGCAACTGGTGTCATGACAACTTTCTCTATCAGAGGGACATATATCGTAAAAACCTCTTAAGGGGCAAGGTATACCCCAGACGCTGGCAACAGTCCGCTGCACACCTATATACGGAGCCCCGAAAGTGAAGGAGGGCGCACTGCACATGCGCAGCCGCCCTCCATTCATTTTCTATAGGGCCACCACCTTGCGGGGCTCTGTTCCCTTTAAGACAATGGGGGCATATCCTAGCGATATGCCCCCATTGTCTATGATGAGACAACCCCTTTAAACCTTCCTGGAAAACATATATATATATATATACACATTATATATATACAGTACAGACCAAAAGTTTGGACACACCTTCTCATTCAAAGAGTTTTCTTTATTTTCATGACTATGAAAATTGTAGATTCACACTGAAGGCATCAAAACTATGAATTAACACATGTGGAATTATATACATAACAAACAAGTGTGAAACAACAGAAAATATGTCATATTCTAGGTTCTTCAAAGTTAGCCACCTTTTGCTTTGATTACTGCTTTGCACACTCTTGGCATTCTCTTGATGAGCTTCAAGAGGTAGACCCCTGAAATGGTTTTCACTTCACAGGTGTGCCCTGTCAGGTTTAATAAGTGGAATTTCTTGCCTTATAAATGGGGTTGGGACCATCAGTTGCGTTGAGGAGAAGTCAGGGGGATACACAGCTGATAGTCCTACTGAATAGACTGTTAGAATTTGTATTATGGCAAGAAAAAAGCAGCTAAGTAAAGAAAAACGAGTGGCCATCATTACTTTAAGAAATGAAGGTCAGTCAGTCAGCCGAAAAATTGGGAAAACTTTGAAAGTAAGGGCTATTTGACCATGAAGGAGAGTGATGGGATGCTGCGCCAGATGACCTTGCCTCCACAGTCACCCGACCTGAACCCAATCGAGATGGTGTGGGGTGAGCTGGACCGCAGAGTGAAGTCAAAAGGGCCAACAAGTGCTAAGCATCTCTGGGAACCCCTTCAAGACTGTTGGAAGACCATTTCAGGGGACTACCTCTTGAAGCTCATCAAGAGAATGCCAAGAGTGTGCAAAGCAGTAATCAAAGCAAAAGGTGGCTACTTTGAAGAACCTAGAATATGGCATATTTTCAGTTGTTTCACACTTGTTTGTTATGTATATAATTCCACATGTGTTAATTCATAGTTTTGATGCCTTCATAGTCCTGTAAATAAAGAAAACTCTTTGAATGAGAAGGTGTGTCCAAACTTTTGGTCTGTACTGTATATATACCCTAATATAAAAAATAAATAATATAAGGGCAGTCTAGATGGACCAGGTGTTATTTTTCGGTCATCAGTCCTCTATATTTCTAAGCATATGTGTGTAAAAACAAAATATTGACACTTTTTTTGCTCCACAATCCTGTTAGGGTTTATTCTCATGGAAACAAATCCTTAGGCTGGGTTCACATCTCCGTTAGACATGTTCCAGCATAAATGCCGGCTGTCAGACAAAAACTGCTGCATGCAGTGGTATTTCTATGGCCGAAACCCAGCATTTACTGTATGTCTGAAAACGGCCGGGTTATTGCTGGATCCCATTATAGTCAATAGTGATCCAGCGGTGATCTGTTGAATTCGGCAATACCTGATCTGGTGAATGCTGGCAGACTGTTCTCTGCTAGAACAACCTACCGGAAACGGTGTCATCAGATGGATAATTATGGGAGGTTGCCAGCACACGGCACAGTCGGACTACGATTGCTACGCTACTGCACTGCAGTCGAGTACAGCGCAGCCATACGTGCCGCAGTGGGCTCCGAATAACTAATTAGGACTGTACTGTTTTGTCGGTCTGCACTGTTGATTGCTGTTGCAGCACCAGCAATACCACACAGCCATTAACAATGCTGACCAACTAAAGCTTACAGTTCTAATTAGTTATTTGGAGTCATATGGCGGCACCGTACTTGATCCTAGAGTGGCCGCATCGCAGCCACAGCACGACCTTGATAGCATCTTACCAAATGTTCAGTTAGCAGCAGTGATCTGTGCAGCTCTTTTGTGTGCAAATGTTGGTTGATCAGGATCTCCCCCTAGTGGTCAGCTCCTGCTAAATTTCAGAAAATGACCATAACTGTGTTTCTTATGAAAAACCTTTTTAATTCAGAAAGGTTATAGAGCCACATTTCAGAATTTCTTTGCAAAAAAGTAACATATACTGGAGAGGCAATGATAGCTATGCGTACAGCACTGAATGAAGGCTGTACAGCTCACTAGTATGGAATCATACGTCCTCTGGGAGCTGTCAGATAGGATACATTATTTCCTGAAATATTCTTCACTGGAAGCAATGCAGAAAGAAACATCATATGCCTCCACAGGAACTCAGAGGCATAAAGAGGTACAGTCCATAGTCCATACTGTCCATAGAGGTAGACCACATTACTGCTATATGCTCTGTGTTGGGAGGGGGCCCTGGCACTGGCCGGCTGCTCCTGCTTCATTTTTTACATATTTTCAGTTGTTTCACACTTGTTTGTTATGTATATAATTCCACATGTGTTAATTCATAGTTTTGATGCCTTCATAGTCATGAAAATAAAGAAAACTCTTTGAAAGATAAGGTGTGTCCAAACTTTTGGTCTGTACTGTATGTTTACTTACAGTTCCACCATACAATTGCAAACTACAAATTTCACAATCCAAATTAAAATTCCATATTGCAATCCAAATTGCATACAACCATACTAGATCATACTCAACCAATCTGCAAATAGTTACTGCTAACTGCATACTGCAAATTGCAACCAAATTCAGCAAGTAGAACTATTAGTTAGACCTCAGATATACCTCTCAGAGAGATCATAAAGTTCTTAAATAACTTAAAGTGAGAGTAAAGATACTCAAGAGAGAAATATATCCACCATTTTATGTTGAATGACAAGATTGAACAGTTGAACCACCATCTTATGCATACCGCCATTTTTTGATACTTTATTCAACACGTGTTTTGTACATGGACTATGTACTGCGGAGGCGGCAGTGTTATATATGAAGAAAAGTTGAGGTTAATAAAGAAGTTATTTCAAGCATTTGGTGTTCTCTTTAAACCTACTGCTTCCATAGAACGGTGCTAGAGGAATTACAGAGTAATAGACAGTCTGGTTAGACTAAAAAGTCAGAGATATAAAAATTCTTCTAATGGCACAGCGCAAAAGGCACTTCATAGTGCTGCGCCTGCCACAGTTTCCAGGTTTTTGCTGCTGTAAGGATATTAGATACTATCAGGGGCGGACTGGGAACCTGAAGTGGCCCTGGAAAAATTACTAAAAGTTTTGTAGTTGGGTGCAAATTGATGGAAGGCAGGGCCAGCAATACCATATTGTGGCACATTATACCACCCCAACAGAGCCAGATACCACAGTCCATCACAAAATACATCCCCAAAGACTTCCACTGGCCGGCCGTGAGGAGGGCTCAGGAGGCCTTGTGGGCATCGGCCCAAAAGGAAATTTCCCTGTAAGGTCTATGACCAATCCACCCCTGGATACTACATATCTAGGATTATGAAGGAGGGTCAGAGTCCAATGGACAATATAGCAAAAGATGGGGAGGGGGAGAGAGGGAACCAAGTGATACCTAACATAAGTTTAAAAACTTGCCAAAAAGGTGGAATAAGAGGGCAATGCCACCACATATTTGCTAAGGTACCTCTCTCTCTCCACATGCTTGCAGCAAGAAGAACAGTAAGTGGGATTAATATGAGCTATTCTGGTCGGGGTTAAGTACCAGCGGAATTGTACTTTAAGGTTTTACTCTGCATGATTAATGCAATTGGAGCCCGATACTGCCTAGTAGAATGCATCTACGACCATTCACAACCCAATTCCTCTTCCTACTTTATCATGAAACCTGATTTACTGTACAAATAAGGACCTAAAGCAAGATATGCAGTAGAGAGACCTTTTGGTAGAAAGTTTATGTCTACTAAAGAAGAGTTCAGTTGGAGTAGTTCTGGTTGTAGAATCGGGAGAAAGGCCAGTTCCCTCAAGTACATGTCTTATTAGCAGGTACAGTTAAAAACACGAATTGGGCAGATGATAAGTCTGGTGTATAGACTCAAAAGTTCTCAAGATGTTATTATCTATTAGCTGACTTAGATGTGTCAACGCCGCTTTTCCCCACTCATCAGTATTAAAATCGGGAATGAGATAACTAAAGGGAACCAGTGGGATGTCCAAGTTGTTAGGGATAAAGAGTTTAGTATTCCATAAATAATTACTCCAAGCACAAAAAGTTGTACGCATGGTCATGAGAAGGGGGAGCCTAGGTGTTCTAATTAGTGAGTGTGCGGCCAGTAAGCCATGAAGGGATCTCTTATTAGTGAAGGCAGATTCTATATCTAACCATTTATGATTGGGGGAAGGAGACCACCATTCTCTAGTTTGATCTATAAGATTTGCTTTATAATATCGAAAGAGGCCCTGTACACCCAACCCTCCTTTATGTAAGTGACGATAGAGTGCATTGTGCTGAACTCTAGGAGAAGTATTCCCCGAATAAATTTAAGCATATCAGAGTGCAGCAAATGGATTATACGGGTAGGAATAATGAGTGGGATAGAGCAAAATTTATAAAGTATTTTTGGGAAAATTATCATTTCCGCTGTATTAATTCTGGCTTTTTAAGAGAGATAGCTATGAGAATACTTAGAATAATCCACTTGCAGTTCCGTTCTGAGGGAGATGAACTTAGATGGAATCAGGTCTCTAAAGTGTGAGGTTAACTGAAAACCTAAATATGAGGTATGATCCATGGACTATGTAAATGGTAATTTTTCAAATATCTGCACTTTGATAGCATCGGGAATAGAGAAAGGGAGAATGTGACTTAGGCTACTTTCACACTCGTGTTTTGTCATGGACGGATCCGTTCAGATAATACAACCGTCTGCATCCGTTCTGAACGGATCCGTTTGTGTTATCTTTAAGATAGCCAAGACGAAATTCAATGGAGGACGGATCCGTTTTCTATTGTGCCAGATTGTGTCAGTGAAAACGGATCCATCCCCATTGACTTACATTGTGTGCCAGGACAGATCGTTTGGCTCAGTTTCATCAGACGGACACCAAAAGGCTGCAAGCAGCATTTTGGTGTCCGTCTCCAAAGCGGAATGGAGACTGAACTGATGCAAACTGATGCATTCTGAGCTGATCCTTTTCCATTCAGAATGCATTAAAATGCAAACTGATCCGTTTTGGACCGCTTGTGAGAGCCCTGAACGGATCTCACAAACGGAAAGCCAAAACACAAGTCTGAAAGTAGACTTAGTAATATTACGTTTATACAAGGATGTTTTTGCAAATTCTTCTAATATATGTTACAGCTCTGAGAAAAGCTTTAGGTTTAGTTAATATCAATATCACATTATCCCAGGGGCGGACTGGGAACTTAAAATGGCCTCAAGTCACATGAGTCCCAATTGACAAAAGGCAGGGCAACACAAGCAGGCAGGCCCAACACAAGCCACAAGTAGACGGGACAACAGAAGTATGCAGGGCCATCAATACCATAGTGCAGCACAAAATACCGTCCCAGCAAAACAAAATACCAGAATGCTGCCCTATGAGCATCCTGAGGACGGCGATACAGTTGAGTTTAGGAGGGCACCTGCGGCTGTTGGCCAGGTGCAATAGGAACCTGATGCTCCTAGCATTAATTAATGCTGAGAGCATCAAAATAATATATGTACCTGCCTTCTGGAGGGCTTGGGTGGCCCCTTCTGGGCATTGGCCCACCGGGAAATTTCCCTGTAGGGTATATGGCCAGTCTGTCCCTGTGTGAACCCACTGACATACCAGAAATAGCCGGGTCTACATGAATCCTTGTAGCCAGGGGCGTAGCTGAAGGCTCATAGGGCCTGGTTCAAGAGTTCAGCTTGGGACCTCTTCCCTCAGTGCTTTATGGCTAGGGGCAGTGAAGCACATAGCCTTCGTGCTGCATGAGGCAAAAATTGAAACGCTCCCAACCCCCCGCCCCCCCCCCCCCCCCCCCCATTATGCTAAATTCTTGACCTAATCCCTTCTCTCCGGACAGAGGTGTAAGTTGACCAGCATGCAGTTTCTAAAATGCCTTTGTCTTCTTATGTGGCACAAGGGTCTTTGGACTCCCACAGGCTCCTGAGCCCAGTAGCGACTGCTACCTCTGCACCCCCTATAGGTACACCCCTGCTCGTAGCCAAGGGCTCCATGATAAGGGCGATAACTAAGGGCAATAACGGGCATCCCTGACGGGATACTTAGAGTAAAAACCTGAGGTAAAAACACGCGCAGATGGATTTTGTATATAGATTCATAATGGCCGTGAGTATGGAACCAGAAAAACCAAACTCACAAAGAACAGCTTCCAAGAACCCCCAGGGCACCCTGTCAAATGCTTTTTCAGCATCTAAGGATACAAAAATTGCTGGTGAGCCCGAGGTCACCGAAAGCTGCAGCAAGTCTAATATCCGTCTAGTGCCATCTTGACATTGGCGTCCAGGGACAAAGCCAACTTGATCTAGATCTTTTTCGATTGGGTGACTAAAATAATAGATGGAGGAGGTGCAGTAGACATCGCTTATCTAGACTTTAGTAAGGCTTTTGACACTGTCCCACATAGAAAGCTTATCAATAAAGTGCAGTCTTTGGGCTTGGACTCCCATATTGTTGAATGGATTAGGCAGTGGCTGAGGGACAGGCAACAGAGGGTTGTAGTCAATGGAGTATATTCAGACCAAGGTCTTGTTACCAGTGGGGTACCTCAGGGATCTGTTCTGGGACCCATATTGTTTAATATCTTTATCAGCGAAATTGCAGAAGGCCTCGATGGTAAGGTGTGTCTTTTTGCTGATGACACAAAGATTTGTAACAGGGTTGATGTTCCTGGAGGGATACACCAAATGGAAAAGGACTTAGGAAAACTAGAGGAATGGTCAAAAATATGGCAACTAAAATTTAATGTTGATAAGTGCAAGATAATGCACCTGGGACGTAAAAACCCAAGAGCAGAATATAAAATCAGTGATACAGTCCTAACCTCAGTATCTGAGGAAAGGGATTTAGGGGTCATTATTTCAGAAGACTTAAAGGTAGGCAGACAATGTCATAGAGCAGCAGGAAATGCTAGCAGAATGCTTGGGTGTATAGGGAGAGGAATTACCAGTAGAAAGAGGGAGGTGCTCATGCCGCTCTACAGAGCACTAGTGAGACCTCATTTGGAGTATTGTGCTCAGTACTGGAGACCATATCTCCAGAAGGATATTGATACTTTGGAGAGAGTTCAGAGAAGAGCTACTAAACTGGTACATGGATTGCAGGATAAAACTTACCAGGAAATATTAAAGGACCTTAACATGTATAGCTTGGAAGAAAGACGAGACAGAGGGGATATGATAGAAACTTTTAAATACATAAAGGGAATCAACAAGGTAAAAGAGGAGAGAATATTTAAAAGAAGAAAAACTGCTACAAGAGGACATAGTTTTAAATTAGAGGGGCAAAGGTTTAAAAGTAATATCAGGAAGTATTACTTTACTGAGAGAGTAGTGGATGCATGGAATAGCCTTCCTGCAGAGGTGGTAGCTGCAAATACAGTGGAGGAGTTTAAGCATGCATGGGATAGGCATAAGGCCATCCTTCATATAAGATAGGGCCAGGAGCTATCCATAGTATTTAGTATATTGGGCAGACTGGATGGGCCAAATGGTTCTTATCTGCCGACACATTATATGTTTCTATGTTTCTAAATTGATTTGCAGAGCAAAATTTGAATCCTCAAAGCCAAAGTTTTGGAAAAAAAATTAAATATAATTATTTAATAAGGACATGTGCCTGAAATTGGATGGAAGGTCCTGACTTTTCCCCTTTTGGTTTTGATAGTAGCAGTAAGAATTTCTTTCGGGATACTATTAGGTAAAAGAAAGGCATTGAAATGTTGGGTAAAGTAAGGTATTAATTCCGTTTGGAAAGTCTTAAAGTAGTTACCTAAGAATCCATCAAGTCCCGGGACTTTGTGAGGTTTGAAAGTTTTGAGTGCTAACCCAACTTCCATATCGGTAAATGCACAATTAAGAGAAGAAATCATTAAAGGCAATCTTTGGTAGAAAGGTTGGTTCTAAAAAAGAGGAAATTATCTGAGACATGGGTTGTTATGTAGACTGTAGTAGGGTAATTTTTCAAGTTGTATAAGTAGCTGTAGTAGTCCACAAAGGCATCAGCAATGGCCAAAGGGTGTGTAGTAACAGTACCATCTTTCAGGTGCATGGACTCAATGCGTGATGCAATAGCACATTTGTTTAGTCTGCGGGCCTTCACTAGGCCCCGGCCTGCATGCACTGAAATTGGCACCCCACAATCTCATTCGTAGGGTGCCGATGGGAGAAAGAGTCCACTCCCTCTGTGACTGCTTAAATGCCGTGAGTGCTATTGCCTGTGCCAAGCAAATCTGAGTTACGGTAAATTGCCCAGATCGGCGCTTTTGCTGGTTGGGATTGTTACAGCAGGAGCACATCTCTCATGTCAGAGGCAAGCCCCTGCTCTTCATTGCACGGGAGACCTGTGCAGTGTTAAGTGACCACCATAAAAAGGCATGTTATTGGTCACTAAGGGGTTAAACTTTGGTTCATTTTAACCACTTCAGCCCCCAGTGCTTAAACACCCTGAAAGACCAGGCCACTTTTTACACTTCTGACCTACACTACTTTCACCGTTTATTGCTCGGTCATGCAACTTACCACCCAAATGAATTTTACCTCCTTTTCTTCTCACTAATAGAGCTTTCATTTGGTGGTATTTCATTGCTGCTGACATTTTTACTTTTTTTGTTATTAATCGAAATTTAACGATTTTTTTGCAAAAAAATGACATTTTTCACTTTCAGTTGTAAAATTTTGCAAAAAAAACGAGATCCATATAGAAATTTTGCTCTAAATTTATAGTTCTACATGTCTTTGATAAAAAAAAAATGTTTGGGTAAAAAAAAAATGGTTTGGGTAAAAGTTATAGCGTTTACAAACTATGGTACAAAAATGTGAATTTCCGCTTTTTGAAGCAGCTCTGACTTTCTGAGCACCTGTCATGTTTCCTGAGGTTCTACAATGGCCAGACAGTACAAACACCCCACAAATGACCCCATTTCGGAAAGTACACACCCTAAGGTATTCGCTGATGGGCATAGTGAGTTCATCGAACTTTTTATTTTTTGTCACAAGTTAGCGGAAAATGATGATTTTTTTTTTTTTTTTTTCTTACAAAGTCTCATATTCCACTAACTTGTGACAAAAAATAAAAACTTCTATGAACTCACTATGCCCATCACGAAATACCTTGGGGTCTCTTCTTTCCAAAATGGGGTCACTTGTGGGGTAGTTATACTGCCCTGGCATTCTAGGGGCCCAAATGTGTGGTAAGGAGTTTGAAATCAAATTCTGAAAAAAATGACCTGTCAAATCCGAAAGGTGCTCTTTGGAATATGGGCCCCTTTGCCCACCTAGGCTGCAAAAAAGTGTCACACATCTGGTATCTCCGTACTCAGGAGAAGGTGGGGAATGTGTTTTGGGGTGTCATTTTATATATACCCATGCTGGGTGAGAGAAATATCTTGGCAAAAGACAACTTTTCCCATTTTTTTATACAAAGTTGGCATTTGACCAAGATATTTATCTCACCCAGCATGGGTATATATAAAATGACACCCCAAAACACATTCCCCACCTTCTCCTGAGTACGGAGATACCAGATGTGTGACACTTTTTTGCAGCCTAGGTGGGCAAAGGGGCCCATATTCCAAAGAGCACCTTTCGGATTTGACAGGTCATTTTTTTCAGAATTTGATTTCAAACTCCTTACCACACATTTGGGCCCCTAGAATGCCAGGGCAGTATAACTACCCCACAAGTGACCCCATTTTGGAAAGAAGACACCCCAAGGTATTCCGTGAGGGGCATGGCGAGTTCCTAGAATTTTTTATTTTTTGTCACAAGTTAGTGGAAAATGATGATTTATTTTTTTTTTTTTTTTTTCATACAAAGTCTCATATTCCACTAACTTGTGACAAAAAATAAAAACTTCCATGAACTCACTATGCCCATCAGCGAATACCTTGGGGTCTCTTCTTTCCAAAATGGGGTCACTTGTGGGGTAGTTATACTGCCCTGGCATTCTAGGGGCCCAAATGTGTGGTAAGGAGTTTGAAATCAAATTCAGTAAAAAATGACCTATGAAATCCAAAAGGTGCTCTTTGGAATGTGGGCCCCTTTGCCCACCTAGGCTGCAAAAAAGTGTCACACATCTGGTATCCCCGTACTCAGGAGAAGTTGAGGAATGTGTTTTGGGGTGTCTTTTTACATATACCCATGCTGGGTGAGATAAATATCTTGGTCAAATGCCAACTTTGTATAAAAAAATGGGAAAAGTTGTCTTTTGCCAAGATATTTCTCTCACCCAGCATGGGTATATGTAAAATGACACCCCAAAACACATTCCCCACCTTCTCCTGAGTACGGAGATACCAGATGTGTGACACTTTTTTGCAGCCTAGGTGGGCAAAGGGGCCCATATTCCAAAGAGCACCTTTCGGATTTGACAGGTCATTTTTTTCAGAATTTGATTTCAAACTCCTTACCACACATTTGGGCCCCTAGAATGCCAGGGCAGTATAACTACCCCACAAGTGACCCCATTTTGGAAAGAAGACACCCCAAGGTATTCCGTGAGGGGCATGGCGAGTTCCTAGAATTTTTTATTTTTTGTCACAAGTTAGTGGAAAATGATGATTTTTTTTTTTTTTTTTTTTTTTCATACAAAGTCTCATATTCCACTAACTTGTGACAAAAAATAAAAACTTCCATGAACTCACTATGCCCATCAGCGAATACCTTGGGGTCTCTTCTTTCCAAAATGGGGTCACTTGTGGGGTAGTTATACTGCCCTGGCATTCTAGGGGCCCAAATGTGTGGTAAGGAGTTTGAAATCAAATTCAGTAAAAAATGACCTATGAAATCCAAAAGGTGCTCTTTGGAATGTGGGCCCCTTTGCCCACCTAGGCTGCAAAAAAGTGTCACACATCTGGTATCCCCGTACTCAGGAGAAGTTGAGGAATGTGTTTTAGGGTGTCTTTTTACATATACCCATGCTGGGTGAGATAAATATCTTGGTCAAATGCCAACTTTGTATAAAAAAATGGGAAAAGTTGTCTTTTGCCAAGATATTTCTCTCACCCAGCATGGGTATATGTAAAATGACACCCCAAAACACATTCCCCACCTTCTCCTGAGTACGGAGATACCAGATGTGTGACACTTTTTTGCAGCCTAGGTGGGCAAAGGGGCCCATATTCCAAAGAGCACCTTTCGGATTTGACAGGTCATTTTTTTCAGAATTTGATTTCAAACTCCTTACCACACATTTGGGCCCCTAGAATGCCAGGGCAGTATAACTACCCCACAAGTGACCCCATTTTGGAAAGAAGAGACCCCAAGGTATTCGCTGATGGGCATAGTGAGTTCATGGAAATTTTTATTTTTTGTCACAAGTTAGTGGAATATGAGACTTTGTATGAAAAAAAAAAAAAAAAAAAAAATCATCATTTTCCACTAACTTGTGACAAAAAATAAAAAATTCTAGGAACTTGCCATGCCCCTCACGGAATACCTTGGGGTGTCTTCTTTCCAAAATGGGGTCACTTGTGGGGTAGTTATACTGCCCTGGCATTTTCCAGGGGCCCTAATGTCTGGTAAGTAGGTAAATGACCTGTGAAATCCGAAAGGTGCTCTTTGGAATGTGGGCCCCTTTGCCCACCTAGGCTGCAAAAAAGTGTCACACATCTGGTATCTCCGTACTCAGGAGAAGGTGGGGAATGTGTTTTGGGGTGTCATTTTACATATACCCATGCTGGGTGAGAGAAATATCTTGGCAAAAGACAACTTTTCCCATTTTTTTTATACAAAGTTGGCATTTGACCAAGATATTTATCTCACCCAGCATGGGTATATGTAAAATGACACCCCAAAACATATTCCCCAACTTCTGCTGAATATGGAGATACCACATGTGTGACACTTTTTTGCAGCCTAGGTGGGCAAAGGTGCCCAAATTCCTTTTAGGAGGGCATTTTTAGACATTTGGATACCAGACTTCTTCTCACGCTTTGGGGCCCCTAAAATGCCAGGGCAGTATAAATACCCCACATGTGACCCCATTTTGGAAAGAAGACACCCCAAGGTATTCAATGAGGGGCATGGCGAGTTCATTGAAAAAAAAAATTTTGGCACAAGTTAGCGGAAATAGATTTTTTTGATTTTGTTCTCACAAAGTCTCCCTTTCCGCTAACTTGGGACAAAAATTTCAATCTTTCATGGACTCAATATGCCCCTCAGCGAATACCTTGGGGTGTCTTCTTTCCAAAATGGTGTTATTTGTGGGGTGTTTGTACTGCCCTGGCATTTGAGGGTCTCCGCAATCATTACATGTATGCCCAGCATTAGGAGTTTCTGCTATTCTCCTTATATTGAGCATATGGGTAATGAGATTTTTTTTTTCCGTTCAGCCTCTGGGCTGAAAGAAAAAAATGAACGGCACAGATTTCTTCATTCGCATCGATCAATGTGGATGAAAAAATCTCTGCCAAAAAAAGAAAAAGGAGGGGAAAGGCGTCTGCCAGGACATAGGAGCTCCGCCCAACATCCATACCCACTTCAGCTCGTATGCCCTGGCAAACCAGATTTCTCCATTCACATCAATCGATGTGGATGAATAAATCATTGCCGGGATTTTTTTTTTTATATATACAAAGTGTTTGCCAAAGTATATGAACACCGCCACCTCCTCAGCTCATATGCCTCGGCAAACGTATCTTTTACTGCAGAGGAGAAATCTCGTCTTGCAGCGCCGCATACACCGACTTGCGTGTAATCTGACAGCAGCGCAATGCTTCTGTCCGAATGCACATCAGTGCTGCAGCTAGTCGATCGGTTGGTCCACCTGAAAGGTAAAAAAAACAAAACAAAAAAGAAAAAACCAGGCCGCAAAGCAATAACTTTATTAACTGTTGAACAGAACATAGAAACTTTTTTTAAACTTTTTTAACTGAACATTTAACTTTTTTACTTACCGGTATTTTTTTTTTTGTTTAGTTTTTTTTACCTTTTATAGAACAAACCTCTCCTTCCCCATGGGACAATGTGCAAAGCGCAAATCGCCCAAAGATGTGGCGAAGTACGTTATGCACTTTATCCCAGGTGAAAGGAGAGGTTTGCAGCAGCTGTGAGTGAATGGGCCCTAATAGCCCTGTGTGCCTGTCCTGGTGAGATGTGATCCCTATGCTAGGTGTACCTGTGTGTGGTACTTCCGGAAACACTCTCCATAGCATAGGGCAGGGTGGTCAGCACAGTCAGGACAGAAATAGCGGGTGTCACGCCTTATTCCACTCCTGCTACAGACACGACATCTTTTTCGGGGTGACGGTTGGGTTGAGGTACCAGGAACGACACTGGGGAAATGTCGCTCGTGTAGACGGCTAACTACACTGGTGGATGGGGCCACGGAACCTCCTGGGTAAAGGAGGTTCTCGATGATCTCTTCCTGGAATTTGAGGAAGGATCCTGTTCTCCCAGCCTTACTGTAGAGAACAAAACTATTGTAGAGCGCCAATTGAATTAAATATACAGACACCTTCTTATACCAGCGTCTGGTTCTGCGGGAAACTAAATACGGAGACAACATCTGGTCATTGAAGTCCACCCCTCCCATGAGCGCATTATAGTCGTGGACACAGAGGGGCTTTTCAATGACACGGGTTGCTCGCTCAATTTGGATTGTCGTGTCTGCGTGAATGGAGGAGAGCATGTAAACGTCACGCTTGTCTCTCCATTTCACCGCGAGCAGTTCTTCGTTACACAAGGCAGCCCTCTGCCCCCTTGCAAGACGGGTGGTTACAAGCCGTTGGGGGAAGCCCACGCGACTAGTTCGCGCGGTGCCACAGGCGCAAATCCGTTCTATAAACAAATGCCTAAAGAGGGCCACACTTGTGTAGAAATTGTCCACATAAAGATGGTACCCCTTGCCGAATAAGGGTGACACCAAGTCCCAGACTGTCTTCCCACTGCTCCCCAGGTAGTCAGGGCAACCGACCGGCTCCAGGGTCTGATCTTTTCCCTCATAGATCCGAAATTTGTGGGTATAGCCTGTGGCCCTTTCACAGAGCTTATACAATTTGACCCCATACCGGGCACGCTTGCTTGGGATGTACTGTTTGAAGCCAAGGCGCCCGGTAAAATGTATTAGGGACTCGTCTACGCAGATGTTTTGCTCAGGGGTATACAAATCTGCAAATTTCAGGTTGAAATGGTCTATGAGGGGCCGAATTTTGTGGAGCCGGTCAAAAGCAGGGTGGCCTCTGGGACGGGAGGTGGTATTGTCGCTAAAATGCAGAAAACGTAGGATGGTCTCAAATCGTGTCCTGGACATAGCAGCAGAGAACATGGGCATGTGATGAATTGGGTGCGTTGACCAATATGACCGCAATTCATGCTTTTTTGTCAGGCCCATGTTGAGGAGAAGGCCCAAAAAAATTTTAAGTTCGGAAACTTGGACTGGTTTCCACCGGAAAGGCTGGGCATAATAGCTTCCCGGGTTAGCGGTTATAAATTGTGTGGCATATTGGTTGGTCTCTGCCACGACTAAGTCCAAGAGCTCCGCAGTCAAGAACAGCTCAAAAAATCCCAGGGCCGAACCGATTTGAGCCGTCTCAACCCGAACTCCAGACTGGGCGGTGAAAGGGGGAACTACTGGTGCGGCTGAAGTTGGTGACTGCCAATCAGGATTTGCCAGCACCTCAGGGACTCTAGGGGCTCTACGGGCCTGTCTTTGCGGTGGCTGCGACGGGGTAACTATTGCACGTGCCACCGTACCAGCTTCAACTGCCCTTCTGGTGCTCGCTACTTCACCATGTTGTACGGCAGTGCTGGTACTAGGTCCAGGAAGGGCTGCGCTGCTGGTGTATGCCTCACCACGTGATCCGGCAGCGACAGCCCCACTCTGCTGCTCTTGAAGCGGATCCTGCGTAACCTGTGGTCTAGCGACATGGGGCCGGGTACGCCTGGTGCTGCCAGGGACCTCCACCTCCTCGTCCGAACTTTGGGTCAGAGAGCCACTGCTTTCCACAGGTTCATATTCTGACCCGCTAGATTCGTCAGATGAGGGTTCCCACTCCTCATCCGACTGGGTCAGAATCCTGTAGGCCTCTTCAGAAGAATACCCCCTGTTTGACATTTTGGACTACTAAATTTAGGGGTATTCCCTGAGACTACCCAAGAAAAAAAGCAAACCTGTCTTACAAAGGGGAGGCTAGCGAAGTACCGGAGGCTGCTGCGGTTGATAAAAAATATCAAAACTGATTTTTTTATCGCCGCAGTGCGTGTAAAATGAATGTGCAGTGATCAAAAAATAATAATTTTTTGTCACTGCGGTGGGGCGGGCGTGGGTGAACGCACGTGTGGGCGACCAATCAGGCCTGATCGGGCAAACACTGCGTTTTGGGTGGAGGGCAAACTAAAGTGACACTAATACTATTATAGATCTGACCGTGATCAGTTTTGATCACTTACAGATACTATAAAAGTACAAATGCTGATTAGCGATACGCTATTCAGCGAATATAAGTGACTGCGGTGCGGTGGGGTGGGCGCTAACTGACGCTAACTACCTAACCAAGGGGCCTAAACTATCCCTAAAACCTAACAGCCAATACCAGTGAAAAAAAAAAAGTGACAGTTTACACTGATCACTTTTTTTCCTTTCACTAGTGATTGACAGGGGCGATCAAAGGGGTGATCAAAGGGTTAATTGGGGTGCAGGTGGGTGATCTGGGGCTAAGGTGTAGTGTTGGTGCTACTCACAGTTCAGTCTGCTCCTGTGCTGGATCCAACCGACGAAAAGGACCAGCACAGGAGCAGACAAGCCATATAACAGATCATATTTACTAATATGATCTGTTATATGACTTTGGATTGGATTTTTTGAAAATCGCCAGCCTGCCAGCCAATGATCGTTGCTGGCAGGCTGGTGACGAAATACTTCTTTTAATTTTGCCGGCCCGCGATGCGCATGCGCGGGCCGGCTTTGAGCGAAATCTCGCGTCTCGCGAGATGACGCGTATATGCGTGACTCTGCGCAGCGCTGCCACCTCCGGAACGCAATCCTGCGTTAGGCGGTCCGGAGGTGGTTAATTTCTATCAAACTATGTCAAAAAGTGATAGAAAATTGCTAGGATATGCCATCCCTTTCTGATTACTGGGGGGCCCAACCTTTCGGACAGCTGCAGTTCACTGCACAGCAGGGAGGCCAGTAGTGCTGTTGTACAGGGAAGGACACTGAAGGGTCTGCAACACTGTAGTCTCTGCAATCTCAGGATTGGAGGTTATAGCAGAGTTCTGGCATTCAATGATCATAGCCTAGTCATATCAACCGTTTTACAAATTACACAATTATAATCCCTAACTAGGGGCATATTATTCTTATCTAGCATAATGATACACAAATCAACAAAGGGGACAAATGATAGCAAGGGTTAAATGTATATAAAGGCCAGAACCATTTTTGTCTGCCTAATTAAAGGGACAGTTCCATCAGAAAAGGGGGATTTTTTAAAACTCAATGGGGGGAATTTATCAAAACTGGTGCAAAGCAAAACTTGCTTAGCCAGTTATATATGTAATCCATTGCTAATTTACTGCTTCTGTGGGGAAAAAATGTTAATCCTCGTGATAATGGTAGCTGTGGAATTGGGATAACTATATACCAATATTGTTCTCTTGATAGACCTAGATAACGATGACCACAGATGCCTTGCACTTATCAGTGTAATGTGTGATGCTCTAATTTGGTTACTATAGGGGGGGTTCTCTCCGTTCACAGTGATGGTAAACAAGACTGTTTGCTATAGTAAAAATCCAAACAAAGGAGGAAGTTAAATACTGTATATGGAGTGACTTCATAAAATTATATCCAGAAAACCATACACCTGCCCCCCCCCCCCCCCCCCCCCCCCCCCAAAAAATAAATAAATGACATATTAAATTACATATCACCTATATGAATATTGTAAGACATTTGGATGGACTTATCACTTTAAAGATCGAGGAAGACACATCTACTTTCCTCATCTGCCCACTTATCTAACAGTGTATATTGAATTAATCTATGTAGCAGTACATTTGCTCCTTTTCAACATGAAATTATGTCCCAATCCAATAACTGGCCAGAGAAGTGGCAGATTAGGCTTAACATTGACAAATGTAAGGTTATGCACATGGGAAGGAAAAATACATGTCACCAGTACATACTAAATGGTAAAACAATGGGTAACACTGACATGGAAAAGGACTTTTAGTGGAAATTTCAGTGGACCGTAAACTAAACTGTAGCAAGCAGTGTCAGACAGTTGCTGTCAAGGCCAATAAGATTATAGGTTGTATCAAAAGGGGTTTAGATGTATGAGGGGATGTATTCGTGTTAATTTACAAATCACTAGTCAGACCACACATGGAGTACTGTGTACAATTCTGGGCTCCTGTGAAAAAGAAAGACAAAGCAGAGCTGGAGAGGGTTCAGAGGAGGGCAACTAAAGTAATAACTGGAATGGCAATCAGAGGGAAGATCTAATAACTATGTACACTGCGTGCAGAATTATTAGGCAAATGAGTATTTTGACCACATCATCCTCTTTATGCATGTTGTCTTACTCCAAGCTGTATAGGCTCGAAAGCCTACTACCAATTAAGCATATTAGGTGATGTGCATCTCTGTAATGAGAAGGGGTGTGGTCTAATGACATCAACACCCTATATTAGGTGTGCATAATTATTAGGCAACTTCCTTTCCTTTGGCAAAATGGGTCAAAAGAAGGACTTGACAGGCTCAGAAAAGTCAAAAATAGTGAGATATCTTGCAGAGGGATGCAGCACTCTTAAAATTGCAAAGCTTGTGAAGCGTGATCATCGAACAATCAAGCGTTTCATTCAAAATAGTCAACAGGGTCGCAAGAAGCGTGTGGAAAAACCAAGGCGCAAAATAACTGCCCATGAACTGAGAAAAGTCAAGCGTGCAGCTGCCAAGATGCCACTTGCCACCAGTTTGGCCATATTTCAGAGCTGCAACATCACTGGAGTGCCCAAAAGCACAAGGTGTGCAATACTCAGAGACATGGCCAAGGTAAGAAAGGCTGAAAGACGACCACCACTGAACAAGACACACAAGCTGAAACGTCAAGACTGGGCCAAGAAATATCTCAAGACTGATTTTTCTAAGGTTTTATGGACTGATGAAATGAGAGTGAGTCTTGATGGGCCAGATGGATGGGCCCGTGGCTGGATTGGTAAAGGGCAGAGAGCTCCAGTCCGACTCAGACGCCAGCAAGGTGGAGGTGGAGTACTGGTTTGGGCTGGTATCATCAAAGATGAGCTTGTGGGGCCTTTTCGGGTTGAGGATGGAGTCAAGCTCAACTCCCAGTCCTACTGCCAGTTTCTGGAAGACACCTTCTTCAAGCAGTGGTACAGGAAGAAGTCTGCATCCTTCAAGAAAAACATGATTTTCATGCAGGACAATGCTCCATCACACGCGTCCAAGTACTCCACAGTGTGGCTGGCAAGAAAGGGTATAAAAGAAGAAAATCTAATGACATGGCCTCCTTGTTCACCTGATCTGAACCCCATTGAGAACCTGTGGTCCATCATCAAATGTGAGATTTACAAGGAGGGAAAACAGTACACCTCTCTGAACAGTGTCTGGGAGGCTGTGGTTGCTGCTGCACGCAATGTTGATGGTGAACAGATCAAAACACTGCCAGAATCCATGGATGGCAGGCTTTTGAGTGTCCTTGCAAAGAAAGGTGGCTATATTGGTCACTGATTTGTTTTTGTTTTGTTTTTGAATGTCAGAAATGTATATTTGTGAATGTTGAGATGTTATATTGGTTTCACTGGTAAAAATAAATAATTGAAATGGGTATATATTAGTTTTTTGTTAAGTTGCCTAATAATTATGCACAGTAATAGTCACCTGCACACACAGATATCCCCCTAAAATAGCTAAAACTAAAAACAAACTAAAAACTACTTCCAAAAATATTCAGCTTTGATCTTAATGAGTTTTTTGGGTTCATTGAGAACATGGTTGTTGTTCAATAATAAAATTAATCCTCAAAAATACAACTTGCCTAATAATTCTGCACTCCCTGTATAAATACATCAGGGTCAGTACAGAGATCTCTCCCATGATCTATTAATACCCAGGACTGTGACGAGGGGACATCCTCTACGTCTGGAGGATAGAAGGTTTGTACACAAACATAGAAGATGAATCTTTACAGTAAGAGCAGTGAGACTATGGAAGTCTCTGCCTGAGGAGGTGGTGATGGTGAGTTCACTAAAATAGTTCAAGAGGGGCCTGGACGTATTTCTGGAGTGTAATATTACATGTGTTGTGCATTTTCATACGTATACAATATTATCTAATGACATTATAGCCAAAACAAATGCTCATTGCCTTTAAGAATAAAATCAGCCTGAACCAAAGTTCTATTATGTCGCTAAAGAGGCCAAGATGAGTTCATGGCAAGTTCAGTTTATATAAAAATAATTGTGAACATAAACGGACATTGTATTTAAAAGTTATTGCTAAGGATATGGGTTTATCTATGGGGAGTATACCAGCCTCCTCAGACATGTCTGTTTGTTTGTTTTAAAAAAAAATTTATTGGGTTTTCCAATCACAAGGAAAGCCGGAATTAGACTTACCGGTAATTCAGTTTCCACGAAATCACCACGACGGCCACAAGGAGATTGACCCCTGACCTCTGTAGGGGCAGGAACAGAGAGAGGGTTTAAATCCCCCCCTCCCACCACCAGCCCCAGTGTGTCCAAAATTACAGAGGCAGAAACAAAGGTGGTGGAAAAAAATAAATAAGTCAAGAGGATATTACTTCATAACCTCCAAGCTCAGGACCAAATTTAGGGTATGGAATATATGTGCCGTCGTGGTGATTTTGTGGAAACTGAATTACCGGTAAGTCCAATTCCGGCTTTCCACCTCATCACAACGGCCACAAGGAGATATAAAAAATTATAAACTGGGGGGGGGGGGCGACCGCCTGAAGGACTTTACATTCAAAAGACAAGTCTGAACTACTAGATAAATCTAGTCTATAGTGTTTCATAAAGGTGTGAATGCTGGACCATGTGGCAGCTTTACAGATGTCCTCTCGGCCTGGGAAGAGGACATAGCTCGGGTAGAGTGGGCTCTTAGGTTTGAGGGGCAAGGAAGGCCCTGGATTTCATAACAAAGAGAAATAGAATCTCTAATCCATCGTGCTAGAGAAGACTTGGAAGCTTTTAGACCCTTATTCTTACCTGAGAATAAGACTAACAGGTTATTGGTTTTACGGAATTCTTTTCTAACCTCAAGGTACCGTAAAACCGAGCGTCTTACATCTAGTGAATGGAAACTGGACTCTCTACTGTTAGAGGGATTACTACAAAAGGAAGGTAAAATTATCTCCTGGTTTCGGTCGAAATCGGATACCATTTTAGGAAGAAACCCGGGATCTAGCCAAAGAATAATTCTATCCTCGGTGATACGGAGATATGGTTCTTGTATTGATAGGGCTTGAATTTCACTTAGCCTTCTTGCGGATGTGATGGCAACAAGAAAATCGTTTTTTAGAGATAGGTGCTTAGTGGAACAATCTGACAGGGGCTCGAAAGGGGCGAGTGCCAGGCCTGTGAGCACTGTATTTAGGTCCCAGTTAGGGATCCAGGATTTTAGAGAAGGGCGGAGCCGAGAAGCTGCTTTTATAAATCTTCTAATCCACCAGTGGTTGGCTAGATCTTGATCGAAGAAACAAGCTAGGGCCGAGACTTGTACCTTCAAGGTCTAAGACCTAGCTCGAGACCTTGCTGGAGGAACTCTAGGATTTTCTGAAAGTTAGGAGGCTCTAAGTTCGGGGCAGGGTTACCGATCCAGGAGCAAAACCTCTTCCAAATTTTCAGATAGATCGAGAAGGTGACCTTCTTTCTACTTGCTATTAGGGTAGAGATTACCCGATCAGAGAGACCTTGTGATTTCAACATCTGGACCTCAGGATCCAAGCTGATAATTTGAAGAAACCCGGGTTTGGGTGTAAGATTGGCCCCTGGTGAAGCAGGTCCCTCCTGGATGGGAGAGGCCACGGGTTCTCTACTGATAGGTTCTTTAGGGAAGGGAACCAGCTCCTCTTCGGCCAATAAGGGGCTATTAATATTAGGGTTGTATCTTCCTGGTTGAGCTTCTGGATTTTCTTGGGAAGTAGAGGCAGGGGTGGAAATGCATAACAGAGGTTCCAATCCCACCGTATCGTGAGTGCGTCCAGCCCCCAGGGATTGTCTCGTGGATTCAGGGAACAGAACGTTGGTACCTTTGTCTTCTTCTTTGAGGCGAACAAGTCTATTTGAGGGGTGCCCCATCTGTCTATTAGCATCTGGAACACTACCTGGTTTAGAAACCATTCGGTGTGGTCTATTAGCCGTCGACTAAGATAGTCTGCTTCCACGTTTAGTGCTCCCTTCAGGTGAATCGCGGAGATGGATCTTACGTGGGACTCCGCCAAATTGAAGATCTTCCCTGCCACAAACATCAGCTTTCCTGATCTCGTCCCTCCTTGGTGAGAGAGGTACGCTACTGTTGTAGTGTTGTCGGAAAGGACCTTTACATGGAGGCCCTCAAGTAGGTCCTCTGCTGGTTTCAAAGTTTTCCAAACCGCTTTCAGCTCTCTGAAGTTGGAGGATTGAGAGCGAGTTGTTGGCGGCCAGGAACCCTGAAAATAATGATCTCCCACTTTCGCTCCCCATCCTTTTTCGCTTACGTCTGTTAGGACTTGGATGTAGGGAGTCTTTTCCCAAGGAATTCCTAAGGACAGGTTGTTTGCGCTCGTCCACCAGTCTTGGGAGGCTTTTACTGTTGGAGGGATAAGCACCTTGTGATTTAGAGAACCCTGCTGCCTGTTCCAGACTCTGAGAATCCACAACTGGAGGGATCGGAAGTGTGATTGACTCCAGGGGACAGAAGGGATGCAGGACGAGAGGAGACCCTGAAGGCTCATGGCTTCCCTTATGGGACAAGACCTCCTGTTCTGAAACCGTCAGATCTTTAATTGAAGGTTTCTGATCTTGTCTGGTGGGAGAAATGTATGTTGAACCCGGGAATCCAGGATGACCCCTAGAAACTGGATTGTGCTGGAAGGTAGAAAATTTGATTTCTTCTGGTTTACCAACCACCCTAGATCCTGAATGAGAGACAAGAAGGTTACTAGGTCTGTTTTGAGCTGGCTCTCTGAGTTTCCAATCAGGAGAAAGTCATCCAGGTATGGTACGATCACCAGGCCCTTGTGTCTCAGGAAGGCCACCATCTCGACCACTAGTTTCGTGAAGACTCTGGGAGCAGATGATATCCCAAAGGGAAGGGCCGTAAACTGGAAGTGAAGGGTTACTCCCCTGTGATCTTGAGTGGTGAATCTTAAAAACTTCTGAAAGTCCGGATGGATTGGGGCGGGATAGTAAGCATCCCGTAGGTCTACTGTACACATCAGAGCGTCTCTCCCTATTAATGGTATCAGGGATTTTAGGGATTCCATCCTGAATTTCTGATATACTATAGACCTGTTCAGGGTCTTTAGATTTATGATGGTGCGAAATGAACCTTCTTTCTTTTCTACCAGGAAGAGATTCGAGTATAACCCCTGTCCTAGCTGTGTTGATGGTACCTGGACTACCACATCCATATCTAGAAGGTTCTGAATTCCCTGCAGGATCTTCTTTCGTACATTGGAAGAGCTCGGGTTGGGTACAATGAAGCGGTCTGGGGGAGATGAAGAAAATTCGATCTGGTATCCGAATTTTATGATGTCCCGGACCCAAGGGTTCGGAGTAATGGACTCCCAAGGAGACAGAAAATTCTTCAATCTCCCCCCGACTTTGGCGTCATTGTTTGTCAGAAGATTTATCCCTTTAGGATAGCTCCAACACCCCGACTTCCCTTTATCCCTATAGGACCTATTCTGGCTGGTGGGGGCACGAAAGGGATATTTTCCTCCGGGAAGCCCTTTTTCTTATCCGCTGCTTTCTCTAAAATCCGGTCTAATACAGGGCCGAAGACATACTCCCCCGAGAACGGGATGGAGCATAACTTCATCTTTGAGGTGTTATCTCCTGACCAGCATTTCATCCACAGAGCCCGGCGGGCCACGTTGGAGAGGCCGGCGTCTTTAGCAGCAAATCTGACGGATTCTGCCGAGGCATCTGCCATGAATGCCGTGGCGGATCTTAGTAAGGGAAGGGACCTTAAGATTTCTTCTCTAGGGGTGTTGTCCCTAATATGAGACTCCAAGTCGTTCAACCACAACCCCATGGACCTTTCCACCGAGGTAGCAGCAATATTAGATTTGAGGTTAAACATAGTAGGATCCCAAGATTTTTTTAACAGACTATCCGCCTTTCTGTCCATGGGGTCGCGTAACTGAGAGGCGTCCTCAAAAGGCAAGGCAGTCTTTTTATTAACTTTTGCTACTTGTACATCAATTTTTGGTGTTTCATTGAAAATTTTACATTCATTTGGATCGAACAACAGACGATTCCTGAAGGACTTGGACATCCCCACGCGCTTCTCGGGATTTGACCACTCATCGAGCACCATGTCGCGTATATTTTCATTCATCGGGAAGACCCGGGTCTTCTTAACACGAAGTCTCCCGAACATCTCGTCCTGCACAGAATGAGCTTTTGGAGCTTCTTCTACCCCCATAGTGGCTCGGACTGCCTTTAGTAGGTCTGGCATCTCGTCCGAGGAGAAACAAAATCTTCTGTCTGATTCGGAGATTTCTATATCAGAGGAAGCCTCCTCATCCTCCCAGGGTCTGGAGGATGAAGGGTTTTCCGCAACCTCTTCCGAATCCGAAGAAGATAAAGACGGCCTCCTCTGTCTTTTAGATGGAGGCAGGTCCCTGGGTAAGGAGGAGAGCTGGGATAAGGAGGTTATAACTTCCTCGTGTATCATAGATCTAAGCTCCTCAATTAAGGAAGGCTGTTCTTCACGTATAACGCTAGAGATACAATCTTTACATAATCTCTTGCAGTAATCGTCCAGAAGTTGCTTAAAACAGGATACACATTCAGCAGGCTTCCTGACTTTCTTCTGAGCCTCCTTAGGGACCTGGGGGAAAATAGCCCCAATCAGGCTAGCTGAACACATACATAAATAGAAAAGTATGTAAGCCCCAAGCCTGAAGATTGGAGGAGGATGAATGGCAGGTAACCTGAAAACAGTGCAGACACAGTAACAGGGCAAAAGCGCTTTCCCCACAGGTGAATTTACGGCAGGCGGCACGGACGGGTCTCCTGGGAGCGGGGTTCCGCAGACATGTCGGCACACACAACAGCTTGTTGCTTGGCACTTCCATGTGCTGTGCCGATGTTTTAAAGGAGACGCATCCTAAAGACGTCATTTCCTCCGTCCACCGGAAGTGACGTCTGCCGCATACCTGAAGCGCTAGGGCGCGTAGCCCGGCTGCAGCCCTGGAGGCCCGGTGGGAGATCGCGACCGAGGAGCAGTCTCACGTATAGTAAGGAAGCGAGGCCTCCCACATCACCCCCTGCCCAGCATTAGTACAGAGACCGCAGGAGGGCAGGGGAACACCAGGTAACCGGAGGTGTTTTTTCGGAATGGCATCAACTTCATCTCCCTGCAGGGAGACTCTCTCTGCCCCTGTCCTCTGTAGGGACAGGAAACACTGGTGCTGGTGATGGGATGGGGGATTTAAACCCTCTCTCTGTTCCTGCCCCTACAGAGGTCAGGGGTCAATCTCCTTGTGGCCGTCGTGGTGATGAGGTGGAAAGTATATTTTGGTGACATATGATACAGAGCTGATACAGATATATCTAGAATGAATACAAGTTCACTCAAACAAAGGCTTATGCATAGCTGTACACAGTTCACGTATGGTGCGTCTTAAAGAAATATCTATTACACTTGCAGTATAACTCTACTGAATGATTGGCAGAGAGTTTCTTTGCTCAATAAGGAGTACCCAAAAACAGGTAAGATCCAATAAACACAAAAAACACGTACACAAACGGAGGAGGGGGGGTGGGCTGGTCGATCCTACAGAACCCTAGCTGTAAACGAAACGTTTTCACGGTGAAGGAACATCAAATGTGATTTGTAAAAAGGCTACCTGGTTCCATGCTTAGGTATAGTCGTACCTCGGCCGATGCGCCTTATGACTATGACTTTGAAGAGAGAGATCACTTTGAGGAGTGCCGAGAAAACACAATATGCACAGTGTAATGATCCCTGGCTCCAGTATAGAGCTCTTAACAAGTTACCCAACGGAAAAATTTCGAAATGCTTTCCAGGGGGTCCAAATAGCCTCGAACAAAAGTGGGGTTGTAGTGTCCCAATGCGCTATCTGTTCTAGTCTGTAGAGAATCTAATTTGGAATGGTAGGGGGGTCTAGCTTTTTCCACTGACTAGCTATCATTAGCCTGGCGGTTGCTATGAGGATATTACATAGTGATCGTGTATGTTTAGAACATCTGATTCCCGTGTATAGCCCAAACAAACAAAGTTTAGGCGACAACGGGATATTTATTTTCGTTATTTCCGATAAGATATTACCTACTTCTTGCCAGAAGGGTATAATTTTTGTACATTGCCACCAAATATGTGCGTGAGTACCGAGCTCCTTATCAGATCTCCAACATAATGAGCTACATTCTGGAAATATGTGGTGAAGGCGTTGTGGAGTGTAGTACCATCTTGTTAAGACTTTATAGCTGTTCTCCTGTACCCTGACACACCTGGACACCTTCAGCGGACTCAAAGTTGCAAGTTTTACCTCGAAGGGGGTAAACTTGACGTTTAAATCTTGCTCCCACTGGAGTAGAAATGAGGGGGTATCCTCTCGCCCAAACGACATCAAGATGTCATATAATTTGGAAATTTTCACTTGCAGGACCAATTTCTCAAAGGGGGAATGACCTGAGGTAGACGACAGGTTCTTTAGAAGCTCTTTCAGTCTGTGTGTGAGGAAAGCACAATGGAAGGTGGAGAGTGGAGCCCTATCCAACCGTTCACGGAGTTTGTCGCAGAAGGGGGTATCCTCATTCGGACACAACGATAAGACCGGGGTTGTGCACGTTTTCATTTTATCAATAAGGGTTTCTCTGAAATGTTTAGAAGCCTGATAAAATAAATCTCTGACTTGCATTAAGATAGGGTAATTTGGTGTTAGTAGAGTGAGCCAATGAAAACGTGACCATATACGCAACGCATAAGTAGTGAATGGGCAAGGCGTATTCAAAGTGTGGCGAGCGTGTGAATACTCCATAAAAAAGTAAAGAGCGTAATGGAATATTTGACATGTCATTCTCTGACACAATATCTAATCTGCTAGTATATGTCCGTAGCCATTCTAAACATCTTAGACATATGACTGCCTTATGGTAGCTTTATAGGTCCGGGACTCCAAGCCCGCCAAAACGTGGGCGTTGCACAACCTGTTTAAGCGGCAATCTAGGTCTTTTCCCGCCCCAAAGAAATTTAGTAAAAATGCCTTGAACTCTACTAAAATATGCTTTAGGGATGGGTATTGGCAATGCTTGAATGTAATATAAAATTGTTCGTAAATGTATGGTTTTTATTAAAGTTCGTCGTCCAAACCATGAGACAAAAGGGATATCCCAGGAATTAATGAGATCCTCCAGACGTTTCGGCAAGGGCAGAAAGTTTTCGGTATATAATTGAGAAAAGGATGGGGTGATTTTAATACCGAGAAAGGTGACGTAAGTTGTAGTCCATTGAAAGGGGGTTGTCTTTTGTAATGTGGCCATGACAGAGGGGGGGAGAGTCACGTTCAGAACTGTGGATTTCGCTAAATTTACTGAGAAGTTGGAAATATCCTGAAAGGTCTGAAGTGTCGACATAATAGCCGGAAAGGCTCTCTCCGGGTTGGTGATGAGTAACAATACATCATCCGCAAAAGCTGCAGTCTGATGTGTCGTGGAACCAATTTTCACGCCCACTATGTCGGAGTGTTGCCGAAACGACTGCAAGAGTGTCTCAATTACAATTATGAAGAGTAGAGGGGATAAAGGGCAACCTTGCCTTGTTCCATTCGAAATTTTAAAAACAGGAGACAAAGTGCCATTTACCAAGACTCTTGCAGTGGAGAGGTGGTACATGGCCATAAGACAACCGATGTATGAATCTGGTATGCCAAATTTCGCTAATGCCTGTGTCATGTAGAGCCAGTCCACCCTGTTGAATGCCTTTTTGGCATCCGTACTAAGGATGGCTAAGGGTATCTTATTTGTTTTGGCCCACTGCATGAGTCGGATTATTCTAACCACGTTGTTTTTGCCCTCTCTTCCAGGCACAAAGCCTACTTGTTCTGGCGAGATAATGTTTGGTAAGTATTCTTTAAGTCTGTTGGAAAGCACTTTAGCGTAAAGCTTGAGGTCATTGTTGAGCAACGAAATAGGGCGATAATTCTCACATAGGGTGTGATCTTTCTTAGGCTTAGGGATAATGGTGATCTGCGCGGTGAGCATGTCTCGAGTAAATGTCCCTCCTTCTCTCACTTTATTACAAGCATTCACTAGATGGGGTAAAAAGATATCTTTAAACGCTAAATAGTAAGCCACCGGGAGGCCATCTGGGCCAGGAATTTTATTGAGAGGGGAACTTTTTAACGCCGCTTGTAGTTCAGTTAACGTAAATGGGGAGTTTAGCGCTGCAGTTTGAGCTGGGGATAGTCGGGGAAGATTTAGATTATCTAACCAAGGCCGAATGTTTTGTTTCTGGACCACAGTTTGCAAAGGAGATTGGATATCATGCAGATTGTAGAGTTTGCTATAATATTCACAAAATTGTTTCGCTATTAAATCGGTTTTGTGGACCATTTGAGCATCTTGCGTTTTAATTTGTGAGATGAAGGAAGCCACCTTGTGCTTTTTGATCTGTGACAATAGGACTTTAGACGCCTTGTTTCCGTGCGCGTAGTACTTATATTTAGAGGCTAAAAACAATTTTTTAATTCAGACCGCAAGGTGTCCAGGCGTGCCAAAGTGTCGTCCTTCAACTGCTTTCTATGCTGTCTTTCTAGTTCCGAGATCACAGAGGTAAGTTCGTCAATTTTCTTAGTTTTCAGTTTTTTAACAAAGGATCCCAATGCTATCAACTGTCCCCTTGTCACTGATTTATGTGCGTCCCAGAGGATGATATGTGAAGTGTTCTTGTTGTCATTTAATCGGAAGTACTCCTCTATCATCTTAGCTATTTTCAGGGTTGTTAGACCCGTTCAACAAAGTTTCATTTAACCTCCATCGAAACTCTGCTTTAGGCATAGTTTGTATGGTGAAGGTGACGCTAACTAGGGAGTGGACCGAGAGAAGAATGCTTCTGATTGTAGAACATGCGCAGTTCTGTAGAGATTTCGTATCAGTGAAAATATAATCTAATCTTTGATATGATCTATGCGCCACTGAAAAGTATGTATAATCCTTCTCATTAGCGTGCATAGCTCTCCAAGAGTCAATCAACCCGTGGAAGGAGAGCGTTGGAGGAGTCCAAATGTGGGACTAGAGTTACATTCAGGTCACCTCCAAGAAATATCGCCCCATCTGCAAATTCCCCAAATCTCTTTACGGTGTCTACAAGCCAGACGGTTTGTGTTACATTGGGAGATAAATAGTACCAAACGTAAATAGTTGAGGGCCTATGGTACTCTTAATAAATAAATATCTGCCCTCCTCATCTGACAATGTGTCTTGATGTAAGAACGGAATAGATTTATGGATCGCAATACCACACCCCTAGAGGCGGAAGATATGGATGGGCTGTGAAACCATTGACTATACAACAAATGTGATAACTTAGGGATGTGGTTCCTGCGGAAGTGGGTTTCTTGCAATAAGGCAATATGGATTTTCTTTTTGTTGAGGTATTGACAAACTTGACTTCTTCTGTTCGGAACATTTAGACCCCGTACATTATAAGTGCCAATTTGAATATTAGCCATAAGTATTATAACATACCATTCTGAAGTTCGACTGTACCGGTAACAACAGGCGATGTAATAAGCGACCAGTAGAAAGGGGGAAGGGAAAGCTAGGGAAGAGGGGATGGGTCAACAGACATACTACATAAAGGAGAAAAAAAAACGCAATTAGACTTACCGGTAATTCCGTTTCCTTGAATCCACCATGACGGCCCACATTGAGATTGACCCTTGACCTCTGTAGGGGCAGGAACACATAGAGAGTTTAAATTCCCCCCACCCCTCCACCTCCTCAGTGCTTTACAAATTATCCGAAAGGTGGAACAGAAAGTAAAAAGATATTGATTCATACCTTTAAACTCGTATTTTATTTTTATATATATAAATATATATTTTTTTTTTCTCTTTTTTTTAATTTTTTTTATAGGGATGGGAATAGTACGGGCCGTCATGGTGGATTCAAGGAAACTGAGTTACCGGTAAGTCTAATTGAGGTTTTTCCATTTCATCCACCATGACGGCCCACATTGAGATGTATCAAATGACTAAATGGGTGGGGATATCGCCTGTAAAACCCTCCGGCCAAAAAGAGCTTCATTCGAGTCCGGAAGATTAAGACGATAGTGTCTTACAAAGGTATTTGCGCTTGACCAGGTTGCGGCCCTACAAATCTGGTCCAGCGAGACACCTCTTTTTTCAGCCCAAGAGGAGGCAGTGGCCCTAGTGGGCTTTAATATTGCCGGGACTGGGCTTGCCCTGTATCCTGTAGCAAAACTCGATGGTGGATCTGATCCATCTAGCTATGGAGGATTTAGCTAACTTCTTCCCCTTATTTCTTCCAGAGAATTGAACTAGAAGATTATTATCTATCCTAAGTGCCCTGGTAGACTCAAGGTATTGAATTACTGTATCCTTAACGTCTAAAAGATGCATGTTATCACCAGACCCTGCAACTTCGGACCCAGTGATAGAGGGTAGGAAAATTTCCTGGTCCCGGTGGAAGGATGAGACTACTTTAGGGAGGAACCCAGGGTCGAGCGTTAGGCGGATGTGATCTTTACTGATTTGGAGATATGGTTCCCTGCAAGAAAGGGCCTGAAGTTCTCCAATACGTCTGGCTGAGGTAATTGCTATCAGAAAAGCAGTCTTCAGCGAAAGGTGCTTTAAGAGATCTCTGACAGCGGTACAAACGGAGGTTTTGTTAGGCCTTCTAGGACGATGTTTAAGTTCCAAGTTGGAGCTCTAGATTTAAGGGTGGGTCTTAACCTTGATGCTGCTCTAATAAATCTCCTGATCCATCTGTGATTGGCTAGGCTGCAGTCGTAGAAGGTACTGAGGGCTGATATCTGTACTTTCAGAGTACTAGGTCTCAAACCTAATTCCAAGCCACTCTGGAGGAAGTCCAGAATTTTGTTGATGGGAGGAGAGGAGGTGTCCGGGTGATCAATCCCTAACCAAGAACAGTATCTTTTCCAGATCTTTAGGTAGATGGAAGATGTCACTTTTTTTCTACTGGCCCTGAGTGTGAGAATCACCTTATCCGAAAGGCCCTTGCTCTTTAAGGTCTCGCTCTCAGGATCCAGGCTGCCAATCTGAAGATTCCTGGGTCTGGATGCAGAAGCGGGCCCTAGACTAGTATGTCCCTCTGAAAAGGAATTTCCCAGGGATCCTCCAGCGATAGCTGTTTTAGAGTAGAGAACCAACTCCTCTTTGGCCATAGGGGGGCTATTAGGATGAGAGTGGTTGGTTCTCCTAGAAGCTTCTGGATGACTCGAGGTAATAGAGGTATTGGGGGAAATGCATAAGCCAGTTTCCATCTCCATTGTATTGATAGGGCGTCTATTGCCCACGGACCGTCCTCTAGGTTTAGGGAGCAAAAACACTCTACCTGCGTATTTTTTCTGGAGGCGAATAAGTCTACTTCTGGATGACCCCATCTTTCTGAAATCCTCTGGAAGATATTCCTGTTCAGAGACCATTCCCCTGGATCTATTCTTTCTCTGCTCAGGTAGTCTGCCACTGTGTTTTCGCAACCCTTTAAGTGGATGGCGTAGAGCGACAAGGTGTTCTCTTCTGCCCAAGAGAAGATTCTCTTTGCTACTGCACCCAACAAGCGTGACCTTGTCCCTCCTTGGTGTCGTAGGTATGCCACCGTTGTGGTATTGTCGGATAGAATCTTTAAATGTTGACCCTTTAGAAGGTCTTCTCCGTTTGTTATTGCCTCGAGGACAGCGTACAGCTCTCTGTAATTGGAGGATCTTCCTCTTATATCTTCTGGCCAAGTACCCTGCAGAAGATGGTCTCCTTTTTTTGCTCCCCAGCCTTCGAGACTTGCGTCCGTTATTACTTGAATGGCCGGGTAGTTCCGCCACTGTAGACCTCCAAGCAGTCTTCTTTTTTCTTTCCACCCCAACTTAGATCCGTCTATACGGACTGTGGAATCCATACACTTTTGTCTAAGTTTACCTGTTTTCCATCCCATACACTCAGAATCCAACTTTGGATTACCCTTGTGTGGCTTTGGCACTCATGGGCCTTCTGATGGAGCATCTGTGAGAACTCTGAAACGTTCGGACCTTCTCTATTAGTGCCGCTGTTTTGTCCTGAGGAAGAAAGGTCTTTAACAGGGTTGAGTCCAGCTCTACACCTAGGAACCTTATTCTTCTGGATGGAATCAGAGTGGATTTTTTTATATTTATGATCCAACCCAAACTTTTGAGAATCTCTGAGAATCTCTGAGTTGCTGACAGATTTTCGGCTTCTGTATTGCCCAGAATTAGGAAATCGTCTAGGTATGGAATAATTGTTATACCCTCCCGACGAAGATAGGCCACCATCTCTACCACGACCTTTGTGAAGACCCTGGGGGCCGAGGAGATGCCGAAAGGAAGGGGGACATATTGAAAATGGTGGATCAAGCCGTCCATCCCTTTTAGAGCAAATCTTAGGTACTTTTGGGAGAGATGATGAATAGGGATATGGTAGTATGCGTCTTTGAGGTCGATTGACGACATAAACGCCCCTTTCTGGATCAGAGGAATTGTGGATAGGATGGTTTCCATCCTGAACTTCCTGTATACAATGGATCTGTTTAAAGGTTTTAAGTTTATAATGGTTCGAAGGGACTGGTCTGGTTTCTTTACTAGGAAGAGGTTGGAATAGAATCCTCTGCTTTCTTCTAGTTCTGGGACCCTTTGAATTACCCCTAGATCTAAGAGGTCTCGGACGCCCTGCCATATTTTTGGAAGTTCTGTTTTGTTTTGGGTTGAGATGCAGAATCTTCTTGGGGGGATTGATGTGAATTCTATCTTGTAGCCTTGAGAGACTACGTTTAGAACCCAGGGATTTGAGGTAATTTGTTCCCAAGAAGGTAAAAAACCTATCAGTCTCCCCCCTACTCTGGCGTCATTGCTGCTTGTTCTGTCTGTTTTGGGGATTGAGAATGAAGCCTCTTCCTCTTCCCCCTTTGGGATAGCTCCATCTGCCAGTTTTTCCTTTTCCCCTGTAAGATCTTTGCTGGGGCTGAAACTGACGAAAGGGCTTCTTTTTAGATTCCTTGTCTTCCGGAAACCCTTTCTTTTTATCTGCTGCTCCTTCTAGAATCTTATCTAGAGTGGGACCAAAAACAAATTCCCCAGAAAATGGGATAGAGCAGAGCTTGGCTTTGGATGCTTTGTCCCCTGACCAGGCTTTCATCCATAATGCTCGCCTGGCTGCGTTAGAGAGAGCAGCGTCTTTGGCTGAGAAACTGATGGATTCCGCAGAGGCATCTGCTAAAAATGCAGTGGCGGATCGAAGGAGTGGAATAGACTCCCTGATTTCTTCTCTGGGAGTTTTGTTTTTTAGGTGTTCGTCTAGTTCCCCTAGCCATATATACATAGCCCTGGCTACGGATGTTGCTGCAATATTTGTTTTTACCCCGAACATTGCTGATTCCCAGGATCTTTTTAGGAGCCTGTCTGCTTTTCAATCCATTGGATCACCCAACTGAGAAGAGTCCTCAAAAGGAAGAGCGGTTTTCTTTACAACCTTGGCAACCTGCATGTCGACTTTAGGGGTCTGATTATATATTTTACATTCTGCTGGGTCAAAGCAGAGTCTGTTCCTAAACTCCTTGGGGACTCCTAGTCTCTTCTCAGGATCTGACCACTCCTCCATTATCATTTCCCGTTTGTTCTCGTTTATGGGGAAGACAATGGAAGTTTTTGATCTAAGGCCCCCAAACATTTCATCCTGGACGGTACGGGGTCTAGGGGTATCCTCAATTCCCATTGTGGACCTGACCGCTCTTAGTAATTCCTCCATTAAATCTGCGGAGAAAAAATATTTTTTGTCTTCCTCCAAAATTTCCCCCTCTGACAAGGGGTCCTCAATAGGAATTTGTCTGGATGTGACGGAAGCTTCCTCTACATCCTCGCCCTCTGATGAGGAGACAAAAGATAGTTTGCGTTTCTTGGAAGGGTTGGGGGTGCTAGCGGGAACAGACATAGTGGCCAAAGAAGATTTGATTTCATCCACAATAAAGGTTTTCATTTCAGACAGAATATCTGGTTGCTCTTCTTTCCATATTTCGGCAGTACAAGGTTTGCACAGCCTCTTTTTGTAATTCTCAGGGAGCCTTTTAGAGCATGCACAGCATTTTGAGAGCTTTACTTTAGACTTAATCTCTTTGCTGCCCTGAAGAAAGCAACCAGATATACCGTAATTAGTATTCAAATGAAATAAAAAAGATTTGAAATACAATTCCCCCCCAGAGGGGACTCACGGTACTGATGGCCGAAGGGTCAGAGCCTTCCTGGCGGGGAGTAGGTGCTTCAGACATCGTGGTGCTGCAGGCAAGGGCTGACAACCGTGCTTCTTTTAAATTCTTGCCCCGACGTCTGACGTCATCAAGCGGCGCCCTGGCTGACGGCGTGAGCCTGCGCCGCACCAGCCTACTAAAAAGGTACGTGCGCCGCCTGGCCCGCCCCTAATGCGCTCCATGCGCCGCACCTACTCCCCCTGCCGGTCACCTGCTTGTTTGAAAGAAGAGGACGCCAAGCGCAGCGCGCGAGACGCCTCGTGAAGCCGGCACCCCAGACTGCTTTCCGGAAGAGGGAAGGGGGTCTGAAGGTAGGGAAGGACCGCAGGCCTTAGCATAAGCTAAGACGAGGGTCCTTGTTGCTCCAAGCTGGCCAGCCTTAGCCCATACCGTGGGAGGCCAGCAGGAGATTCCTGCAAAAGAATAATGTTTCTACCCTCCTGGAAGGAGGGCTCTCTCTACATGTTGGCCCCTGTAGGGGCAGGAAAGCACTGAGGAGGTGGAGGGGTGGGGGGAATTTAAACTCTCTGTGTTCCTGCCCCTACAGAGGTCAAGGGTCAATCTCAATGTGGGCCGTCATGGTGGATGAAATGGAAAAAGCAGTTAAACAATTGTCATTGGCGCAAACAACGCAGTTTCTAAGATAACATATGCTGGAAAAAATCCAGCGAAGAACATAAAGACCCCTGTGGGGGGGGGGGGGGAAGGTGTCATCTAGATGCGACCCTTTAACCTCTGGAGCCTGTAAATGAGGGCTGGAGAATATCAAGAGGTGTTCAAAGGAGAGATCATTGAGCCATTTGGAGAGTAAAATAGGGAGGGGAAGAGGATAGAAATTAGATGTCGAAGATGTGAGCAGGAAAGAATAAAAGTGTGGCACCATGGCCCTCACCAGTAGATTAGAAAAAGAGAAAGAAAACATTGATGTAATACCTCCTATGGCCACTAGATGTCCTCCGTGGCCTGCTAAATAGAGCTAAGTTAAAAGTTTAGGTACAGTATCACAACTCGCAGGAAATATCATATCCTCTCCGACAGTTTATGAGAATATGACCAAGGAGACATTAGGAAAGAAGAGAGGAAGGGGAGACAAAGCGAGGGCTGGAGAGATAGAAAAACAAGATGAATATACAGTAAGAGGTAAAGAGAAAATATCTTCAGGGAGAAGAAATGGCTATTTAAAGCCGGTAGTTAAGAAAAGGGTATGTGACCCCAGGAAGTCCCGATGTTTTTCATGGTGGAATGCGGCGAGTCTTCTTTGTTCTGTGCTGTTTTGATGAAACTTCTTGCCAGGTATCCCGTACTGGAAGTGCTGGTAGATTAGCCATGCTTTGTACTGGGCACCAGTCCGGTATTTCAAGGCCTCGGATTTCCAGTGCGTCACACACTCGGATCAGATCGGCGTGGCTCCGGATAACTTGTTTTCGCTGCAGAGTATTAATCAGTAGTCCGAAGGGGTGCAGCCACTTGTAGGTTAGCTTTTTCTGGAGAAGTACATCTAGGAGAGGTTTCAAATGCCTCCTCTTTTTTAAAGTCATTGGTGAAAGATCTTGATAAAACGTTATAATGGAGCCTTCAATTTCGGCCATTTTGTTCACCCAAGCTGCAGCCAGAATCTTTTCTTTTACCGTAAAGTTGGATAAGCGGCAAATAACGTCCATAGGAGGGTCTTGTGATTTGGGCAGCGGGCGCAGCGCTCTATGGATCAGATCCATCTCAAAGGAGTCCGGATGATTATCAGGCACCAGCCTCATGAATAGTTGCGTGACCTCATGTAGCAGGGAGTCTTGCGACACTGACTCAGGCACACCTTTTAGTCTTATGTTATTTCTGCGCCCGCGATTATCCTGGTCTTCTACCAGGGAGTAGATGTAATTTATGTGGGCTTGTGCGTCATCTAGGCTGTAGGAGACTTGATTACCAAAGCCGATAAGGGTCTGCAGCGCCTTCTCCAGATCCTCCAGCCTGGTGTGCACATGATGTATGTCTGTTTTAATTTCAGAGAGGTCGCGTCTCAGCGGCTCCAAAGCATCCTGTAGCAGACCTTTCATGAAAGCCCTGGAAATCGGTAAATCATCAGAGCCAGAAGCTTCTTCTCTGTCACTCTCTCTTTCTCCTTCAGAGTCGGCCTCTCTTTCCTCCTGAAGGCCCGCTCTGCGACCCGGCGCCATCTTGGAATCTGACCTTGTGTCGGGTCTTCTAATAAATCTCTCCAGGTCGCTCTGGTTTGTCGCCTGTTTCAGCTTCCCAGTGGTGTCTTTTGGTTTCTCCTTGCAGGGTTTGCCCATTTTAGCTTAAGATAATCGCTGTGAAAAGCTCCAGAGGCTCGGTCTGCAGCAGAGCTCTTCACTCAGTGTGCATCCGGCTCGGCTGCTAGACTCCGCCCTCCTTAGACATGTCTGTTTGAAGGGAACAAGGTTGTTTCATGGATAAGCCATGACGTGATAAGAATTCATATCCTTGAGGCACACCTGCTGTATGAGGTTCAATTTATATATTCATAATTATATTATATATATCTCTGTATGGTATATTTAGTTTACAACATATTTTAATCAATAATTCATATAATGTGTTATCTATGTGTAACAATATATCGATTTATATATATGTTATACAATGTATTTATCATTTAGAAGGTATTGTAGAAGGTACAGAAACATTAAAGTAAGTTTATGTTAATTGGATTTCTGAGAAGAATAAATGTTATTTCAAAACAATAGTTATTCATGGATGTAGATAAGGGAAATGTACAAGCTCCGATGCCAAGCATCAAAGCCGTTATATAAAATTTTCATCAAGTCAACCTATATTTCAAAAAGATAGGAGAAGACAGCCAACTCCAACAAGTCCAGGATATAGGTAATTAAAAGTGTCAGGAAAAGACCTTCCTCAATGATGTATATTAAAAGGGTTAAGGAGGTCATGTGAATGTATTATTAGATATTTAGTTTTAATGCTTAAAAGTTGTGATGTTCATCTGCAGGACCACAGTGCCATCTGGAGGCAGATGGACAATATTATATTATTTCATTATTTGTTCTATGCCATATTAGGAGTTAACATGACATCATTGTATTATTAGCATGCAAATACACCCACCTTACCTGATTGGTAATCCCTAATCTAAAGGGGATGATTCTTAGATATGGGGGGGAATAATTACTCGTGTACAGAGCATTAAGGGAGATCCATAGATCCATATATCCATAGATCCATTGATCCATCCATCCAATCAAAAAGAAAACTTTACTAGAAGAAACTTGGATTATTATTTTGGATTACTAGGAAAGTTCTTCAGGACTGGTCCCATCTGAACTCTGTCTACCTTTGACCCGGTAACGTATATTTGTGTTTACTGCTCGTGATATTAATAAGATATTTCTCTCGGTATATAGCCAAGAGTTCCCATACTGTGGGAATATATAGTGTTAGGTGCCTCCATAATGCTGATTATTCTCTTAGCAAAGATGCATATTGTTAATGGAAGATCTGACATTATTTGAAAAGAGGACTAAACTCTTGGAAAGTTATTTTCCATAGTCTGATTGCCGAGTTGAATATTTTATCATATTAATATCATATATTTTTGATTGGTCATAGGTAAACAGAGTCAAGGAATAACAGTTATTTTCCTGTATAATCCGTGTTTTATTGCTATAGCCTGTTTGATAAACAGAAGATCCTAAGTTTCTCTTGGTATATGAGTCTGTTTGTTAAAAGTATGACACTGGTCGTCATAAATCACTAAGTCCCACTGTGCTGATCAGATAGGGGTGTGTTAACACCACCGTGTGGTACATTTTGCGTATTATTTTGTAACTTCATCATCTGTTTTGCAATTGTATTGATTTTTATATTCTTTGTTTTATAATAAACGATTATATATTTTTGCATATACAATTGTCCCTTTGTTTCACTGCTTGCACAAATCAAATTAAGATACTTGATAAAAAGAACTTAGAGGTGTGTTTATGTCCGCCCGAAGGATAATATAATTTTTATGGTTTTTTTTTTCCCTCTCTTTAGGCCTCATGCACACGACCGTTTTTTTTTTAAGGTCCGCAAAAACGGGGTCCGTAGGTCTGTGGTCCGTGACCGTTTTTTCGTCCGTGGGTCTTCCTTGATTTTTGGAGGATCCACGGACATGAAAAAAAAAGTCATTTTGGTGTCCGCCTGGCCGTGCGGAGCCAAACGGATCCGTCCTGAATTACAATGCAAGTCAATGGGGACGGATCCGTTTGACGTTGATACAATATGGTGCAATTGCAAACGGATCCGTCCCCCATTGACTTTCAATGTAAAGTCAGGAGTCCCTTTTATACCATCTGATCGGAGTTTTCTCCAATCCAATGGTATATTTTAACTTGAAGCATCCCCATCACCATGGGAACGCCTCTATGTTAGAATATACCATCGGATTTGAGTTAGATGAAACTCAGATCTGACAGTATATTCTAACACAGAGGCGTTCCCATGGTGATGGGGACGCTTCAGGTTAGAATATACTAAAAGAACTGTGTACATGACTGCCCCCCCTCCCCCCCCTGTATTTAACTCATTGGTGGCCAGTGCGGCCCCCCTCCCCCCCCCTATATTTAACACATTGGTGGCCAGTGCGGCCGGCCCCCCTCCCTCCCCTGTAGTTAACACATTGGTGGCCAGTGCGGCCCCCCCTCCCTCCCCTGTATTTAACATATTGGTGGCCAGTGCGGCCGGCCCCCCCTCCCTCCCCTGTATTTAACACATTGGTGGCCAGTGCGGCCGGCCCCCCCTCCCTCCCCTGTAGTTCTGTAGATTCATTGGTGGCCAGTGGGCCCCCCCTCCCTCCCCCTCCTAATTAAAATCTAGCCACCAATGTGTTAACTACAGGGGAGGGAGGGGGGCCCACTGGCCACCAATGAATTTAAAACTGGGAAGGGAGGGGGGTGTGCCCCCTCCTGCCTGGCAGCACATGATCTCTTACAGGGGGCTATGATACGCACAATTAACCCCTCAGGTGTAGCACACAGTCCCCTGTAAGAGATCGGGTGCTGCCAGGCAGCAGGGGACAGTCATGTACACAGTTCAAAGTATATTCTAACTAGAAGCGTCCCCATCACTATGTTAGAATATACTGTCGAATCTGAGTTTTCACGAAGTGAAAACTCAGCTCTGAAAAAGCTTTTATGCAGACGGATCTGCGGATCCGTCTGTGTGAAAGTAGCCTACGGCCACGGACCACGGACACGGATGCCAATCTTGTGTGCATCCGTGTTTTTTCACGGACCCATTGACTTGAATGGGTCTGTGAACCGTTGTCCGTCAAAAAAATAGGACAGGTCCTATTTTTTTGACGGACAGGAAACACAGATCACGGATGCAAAACGGTGCATTTTTCGATTTTTCCACGGACCCATTGAAAGTCAATGGGTCCGCGAAAAAAAACGGCACAATGGCCACGGTTGCACACAACGGTCGTGTGCATGAGGCCTTATATGAAGATTCTTTTATATAGAAGATATGACACATGTTATAGTTACGGTTATAGTTTGATCCAGAAAGTTATTCTGATTTAATATAAAATAAAAAAGTTCACAGCTCACCTTCTTCTATCCCCACATTGATGCACTGGGCCGACTCCAAGACAAAGCAATCACAAGAATAATACAGGAAAATTGTCCAGCAAGTGTATCTTCCATTAAAATATTGCCAAACTATTTTATTTCCAAACTTTTAAAAACAAAGTGTACACATCAAAAAGCTGACACGTTTCAGACACATAATGTGTCCTTAATTGTAGCCAAGAAACCCAAAAAAGAAATCCCATAGGGATACACATACATACACAAAATATGAAATTTTATTGAATAATTACATACAAATAATTACAAAAACATGATAAACAATGATCTAAAATGTGAAGCAGCAATACAGGCGATGTTGCAAATGGTAGCTCACATGCTGACTAGCATGGTATAAGATCCCAAAAACCAAAATTAACTAGGCACAAGGACTAATAGCATCAGTGCTAGAAGAAATTATGTCTATGTACCAAAACTGCCCTGTTAACCTATCTGATGTTCCTAAATGCCCTGTATCAAAGACGTCCACACAAGGTCCCGGCAGGCAACCAATAGTGGGCATACAGACAGCAATAAACTAAAGGAAAAAACAGAAAATACCTGGGCTATGGTACAGAGCAGGGATCCAACCTCCGGTCAGCTGTGAGCGCACCCCGATGTACGTTTCGCTCCGCTTTCTCAAGGGGCGTATCTATTTGAACACTCAGCCACATTATATATCCGGAAATTGATTACAAAACTGGGGCACCTGTGGATGGACCAATGGAATAGTTTCCCTTTGTCCTGGGAGGGGTCCCGCTGGCCGGAAGTAGTGCCTCGTCATCGCGGTCACTTAATTGTGGCCAGGCTATTCTGATTGCCTGATTGGAGTCAGGAAGGAATTTTTCCCCTAAAATGAGGCAAATCATCTTCTACCTCACAGGGATTTTTTTTTCTTCCTCTGGATCAACTCCATAACTTCAGCACATCCAGCTCCAGTTTAAATGCAAGATAGCTTCCTAGCTGTCTTAGGCTACTTTCACACTGGCGTTTCTGGGTCCGCTTGTGAGATCCGTTTCAGGGCTCTCACAAGCGGCCCAAAACGGATCAGTTAAGCCCCAATGCATTCTGAATGGATAAGGACCCGTTCAGAATGCATCAATTTGGCTGCATTTGGCCTTCGTTACGTTTTTTTAGATGGTCACTAAAACGCAGCTTGTAGCTTTTGGTGACCGTCTGACTATGCGGAGCCAAACGGATCACGGTTTTTCACTGACACAATATGGTGCAATTGAAAACGGATCCGTCCCCCATTGACTTTCAGTGTAAATCAAGACGGATCCGTTTTAAATTAGACTTTTTTTTTCATGAATAATGCAAACAGATCCGTTATTTACGGATACAAGCGTTTGCATTATTCTTGCGGATCCGTCTGTGCAGATACAAGACGGATCCGCACAAAACGCGAGTGTGAAAGTAGCCTTACATTTAGACAATTTTCTATGTCTTAGGCCTCATGCACACGACCTTTGTTGTGTTCCGTGTCCGTTGTTCCGTTTTCCGTGATTTTCTGCGGACCCATTGACTTTCAATGGGTTCGTTAAAAATTTAGAAAACGCACCGTTTGTCATCCGCGTCTGTGATCCGTGTTTCCAGTCCGTCAAAAAAATATGACCTGTCCTATTTTTTTCACGGACAACGGTTCGCAAACCCATTCAAGTCAATGGGTCCGTGAAAAAACACGGAGGCACACAAGATTGTCATCCGCGTCCGTGATCCGTGTCCGTTTTTTCCCTATCATTTTCAAGGCAAACTTGACTTAGATTTTTTTTTTCACTTTTCATGTCTGGTGATCCTCCAAAAATCAAGGAAGACACACGGAAACAAAAACGGAAACGGATCATGAAACAACGGAACTCCGTTTTGCGAACCGTGAAAAAATACTGTAGCGTGCATGAGGCCTAAAACAGGCGTAGAAAATGGTAAATATGCCTACTTTTTTACACCTGCCATGAGTGGGGAGAAGTCGCAGATAGCGGGTCCTAAAATAGGCTCCTAAATAACCACAAAACTGCCTCTCTTCAGTCTTTTTGTGAGATCTCTAACATTCCAAAAGATTACCCATACATTCAATAACTGCCCATATCAACAAAAAAGGGGCGAGCACCATAACCCAACTCACATCACTCTCCTTTGTTCCTATTCCACACTTAAGCCCCTCAGTCATCACCCGTTGGTTTGACCCATATTCATGCTATAGCATGATGATGACAAGACTTCTTAATTCTGCGTTTTCTTAGCCCACCCACCCTTTCGAATACATCTCGAACTGTCTGGCAACAAAATTATATTCAGAGACATAGAACCATTTTGCATTCAAACAGATGACAATTTCCCTAGGATCTGTACAAAAGAAACTACTTATTTGATAAAATAAGCAAAGTTTTGATGGTAACAATAAGGAGTATTTTATGTCCTTCTCTCTCAGCCACCTCATAAGCTCTGCACACACTGTATTCAAGCCTTCTCTTGAATAGTGATGAGCGGCATATTTTGTGAATTTTTGGCCAAATATTCACCATAAATTCGCAAATTCGAGAATTCGTGATCTCCAGTCATTGTTTACCTGATTGCGAAAATCAGCAATGTAATATATTCGTGATAAATTCGCAATAAATTCGAGATTATAATATTCAACACTATTCGTGAATATGAATATATAGCACTATACTCACAAATTCCCAGAGATGAGAATACCTCTTGAAGCTCATCAAGAGAATGCAAAGAGTGTGCAAAGCAGTAATCAAATCAAAAGGTGGCTACTTTGAAGAACCTAGAATATGACATATTTTCAGTTGTTTCACACTTGTTTGTTATGTATATAATTCCACATGTGTTAATTCATAGTTTTGATGCCTTCAGTGTGAATCTACAATTTTCATAGTCATGAAAATAAAGAAAACTCTTTGAATGAGAAGGTGTGTCCAAACTTTTGGTCTGTACTGTACTTCAGAGAAAGGGGAGATTCCTCCCAGTATTAATGTGACCCTGTCTCAAAATATACCCTGCTGCAAAATCCAAAATAAAGGGTGACCCACCTTGGTTGAGTGATCACTGACCAAGCACCACTAGCAGATTTGTTGGAATAATGCTTATTGTTTTGTGTATTGCAACAACTACATTATGTGACTAAATCCAATAATATACCCCAACCATGGGATGATTACTTATTCAAGTAATAACCAAGCCTTTGGCAATAATAATAAATACACAACCTACATAGAAAATGCCAGACCGCTAGTATTAATTAATCTCTTTATTACAAAAAAATCACAATTTAAATACATACATGATTAAAAGAATTGGTGCAGGAGATAAAAAGCGACATCACTGGAGGAAACATACAGTGGACGCAAGTCCTTATTCATCCAACATGATTATTCACTAAAGTGCATGTATAAAGATTCAATGAAACCAGAAAAACAGGACAATTACCCATACTGTGTCTCCTCCAGGATGGCGCCAACCCCAACGCGCGTTTCGGCGTACCTTCGTCTGGGGGTAGCGTCATCACTGGGAGACATAGTTTATATATGAGTGTCAACCAATCACTACATACCAGTTACTTGCTGGTTTGTTCGTCACCGCGATCACGCCGGAACTGATCTAACATTGAATGCCGGCTATCACGGTCGGCGTGACTATCACATACGTGACACAGAGGGAGGGAACAAGGAAGGCCCTGACCAAGTGAGAGGGAAGGTGGTGACCCCTGACTCACCTAGCGGCTGGCACCTGGCTGCCCTGACGTCCCTAGACGGGTTCCTCACCCGTACGCCGATCACGTGCCTAAAGCCCTGGCTTTCCCTAAGCTGAGCCCTAGATAGTGAACAGGGCGGTGGGAACACTAGTCCGCACCACTAGCTCTAAAGGAAAACACCAAGGGAAGGACAGACAATACAAACTCAACATATAATCCCAGGTGGGCGACAACAGGAGACAACAAGAAGCCCAACAGGGATCCGGAGGGTAGCACTCTGGAACGACAACCAGGATTCACAACTCCAGTGGGTCAGTATAGATGTCCAGGCAGGAAGCTCTATAACTGGCAACTAGAGAAGTGTGAGGGGAGAATATAAGGAGGTTGGGAGTGGCAGACAAGAAACAGCTGAGGAGGAGAAGCTACGGATCCCTGATTGAGACAAAAAGGATAGCAAGGCAAACACAGAAAACAATCACTAAGAAACAACGTGATCTTTAGATATAGAGCGCGCAGCCACCCGCTGCGACCTCCTGACCCCGGGTATAACGGAGTCAGACGTGGCTCTAGATACCCTCGTGACACCGGCATCCAAAGGAGCACGTGACCCATTTGGATCACATGATCCTCACATAGTCACGTGATCCTGATGACATCACTTGGACGCGCACAGAAAAGTCGCGGCCCCGCGATGTCATCCTGACTTCTTGTATATAATTCAAAGGAATAGCGGGACGGTCATATTGTCATGCTCGTATAGTGAGGGGGCACAAATACATAAAATTAATGAGATCATAAAAGTATATAAGAATATAGGAAAATAGATAGATCGGTGGCCACCTTAGTTTAAATATAAAGTAGATAAAGAGGCATATATTCCATTCAAATATGGTCCGTGAGAATGGGTACTCATATCCCCCATAAAAATTGTGATGAACATCTATAAATAGATAAATACGTGATTCTTATATACCACACTTATAATTATATCTCTTGTAGTTTATTCTACAATGTGAATTATGTTATAAATAAAGACCATGTTATAAATAAAGACCATGTTATAAGGGAAAATAATACAATCTACACAACCCCGATCCCAAGCCCGAACTTCTGTGAAGAAATTCGGGTACCAAACATGCGCGATTTTTCTCACGCGAGTGCAAAACGCATTACAATGTTTTGCACTCGCGCAGAAAAATCGTGCGTGTTCCCGCAACGCACCCGCACATTTTCCCGCAACGCCCGTCTGAAAGAGGCCTAAGACTTCAGAAGGAGTAGGGGATGGCTACATTAATTGTCAGGTCTCCCCAAAACGAAGCAGAAGGATTCCAATAAAAGATGTTCTATACACTCACCTAAAGAATTATTAGGAACACCTGTTCTATTTCTCATTAATGCAATTATCTAGTCAACCAATCACATGGCAGTTGCTTCAATGCATTTAGGGGTGTGGTCCTGGTCAAGACAATCTCCTGAACTCCAAACTGAATGTCAGAATGGGAAAGAAAGGTGATTTAAGCAATTTTTGAGCGTGGCATGGTTGTTGGTGCCAGACGGGCCGGTCTGAGTATTTCACAATCTGCTCAGTTACTGGGATTTTCACGCACAACCATTTCTAGGGTTTACAAAGAATGGTGTGAAAAGGGAAAAACATCCAGTATGCGGCAGTCCTGTGGGCAAAAATGCCTTGTGGATGCTAGAGGTCAGAGGAGAATGGGCCGACTGATTCAAGCTGATAGAAGAGCAACGTTGACTGAAATAACCACACGTTACAACCGAGGTATGCAGCAAAGCATTTGTGAAGCCACAACACGCACAACCTTGAGGCGGATGGGCTACAACAGCAGAAGACCCCACCGGGTACCACTTATCTCCACTACAAATAGGAAAAAGAGGCTACAATTTGCACGAGCTCACCAAAATTGGACTGTTGAAGACTGGAAAAATGTTGCCTGGTCTGATGAATCTCGATTTCTGTTGAGACATTCAAATGGTAGAGTCCGAATTTGGCGTAAACAGAATGAGAACATGTATCCATCCTCTGATGGCTACTTCCAGCAGGATAATGCACCATGTCACAAAGCTCGAATCATTTCAAATTGGTTTCTTGAACATGACAATAAGTTCACTGTACTAAAATGGCCCCCACAGTCACCAGATCTCAACCCAATAGAGCATCTTTGGGATGTGGTGGAACGGGAGCTTCGTGCCCTGGATGTGCATCCCTCAAATCTCCATCAACTGCAAGATGCTATCCTATCAATATGGGCCAACATTTTTAAAGAATGCTATCAGCACCTTGTTGAATCAATGCCACGTAGAATTAAGGCAGTTCTGAAGGCAAAAGGGGGTCCAACACCGTATTAGTATGGTGTTCCTAATAATTCTTTAGGTGAGTGTATATCCCTAGTCTTGAAAGCAATTTGTTGTCTGTGAAGAAACCTACGGGACAGAGCAATGAAGTCACATTTAACCACCTCCGGACCGCTGTACGCACAGACGCGTCCTGGAGGTGGTTGTTTCATTCCGAGTGGACGCGCCGGCGCGTCCTCTCGCGAGACGCGAGATTTCGGTCACAGCCGGCCCGCGCATGCGCATCGCGGGCCGGCAAAAGTTCGAGGAGAATTGCATCAGCAACCTGCCAGCCAATGATCGTCGCTGGCAGGTTGGTGATTTTTAAAAAATCGAATCACAAGCCAGATAACAGATCATATTAGTAAATATGATCTGTTATATGGCTTCTCTGCTCCTGTGCTGGTCCTTTTCGTCGGTTGGATCCAGCACAGGAGCAGACTGAACTGTGAGTACACCAAACACTACACCTTAGCCCCAGATCACCCCCCTGCACCCCAATTAACCCTTTGATCACCCCTTTGATCGCCCCTGTCAATCACTAGTGAAAGGAAAAAAAGTGATCAGTGTAAACTGTCACTTTTTTTTTTTCACTGGTATTGACTGATAGGTTTTAGGGATAGTTTAGGCCCCTTGGTTAGGTAGTTAGCGTCAGTTAGCGCCCACCCCACCGCACCGCAGTCACTTTTATTCGCTGATTAGCGTATCGCTAATCAGCATTTGTACTTTTATAGTATCTGTAAGTGATCAAAACTGATCACGGTCAGATCTATAATAGTATTAGTGTCACTTTAGTTCGCCCTCCACCCAAAACGCAGTGTTTGCCCGATCAGGCCTGATCGGTCGCCCACACGTGCGTTCACCCACACCCGCCCCACCGCAGTGACAAAAAATTATTATTTTTTGATCACTGCACATTCACTTTACACGCACTGCGGCGATAAAAAAATCAGTTTTGATATTTTTTATCAACCGCAGCGGCCTCCGGTACTTCGCTAGCCTCCCCTTTGTAAGACAGGTTTGCTTTTTTTCTTGGGTAGTCTCAGGGAATACCCCTAAATTTAGTAGTCCAAAATGTCAAACAGGGGGTATTCTTCTGAAGAGGCCTACAGGATTCTGACCCAGTCGGATGAGGAGTGGGAACCCTCATCTGACGAATCTAGCGGGTCAGAATATGAACCTGTGGAAAGCAGTGGCTCTCTGACCCAAAGTTCGGACGAGGAGGTGGAGGTCCCTGGCAGCACCAGGCGTACCCGGCCCCGTGTCGCTAGACCACAGGTTACGCAGGATCCGCTTCAAGAGCAGCAGAGTGGGGCTGTCGCTGCCGGATCACGTGGTGAGGCATACACCAGCAGCGCAGCCCTTCCTGGACCTAGTACCAGCACTGCCGTACAACATGGTGAAGTAGCGAGCACCAGAAGGGCAGTTGAAGCTGGTACGGTGGCACGTGCAGTAGTTACCCCGTCGCAGCCACCGCGCAGACAGGCCCGTAGACCCCCTAGAGTCCCTGAGGTGCTGGCAAACCCTGATTGGCAGTCACCAACTTCAGCCGCACCTGTAGTTCCCCCTTTCACCGCCCAGTCTGGAGTTCGGGTTGAGACGGCTCAAATCGGTTCGGCCCTGGGATTTTTTGAGCTGTTCTGGACTGCGGAGCTCTTGGACTTAGTCGTGGCAGAGACCAACCAGTATGCCACATATATTATTTATAACCGCAAACCCGGAAAGCTATTATGCCCAGCCTTTCCGGTGGAAACCAGTCAAGGTTTCCGAACTTAAAATTTTTCTGGGCCTTCTCCTCAACATGGGCCTGACAAAAAAACATGAATTGCGGTCATATTGGTCCACGAACCCAATTCATCACATGCCCATGTTCTCTGCTGCTATGTCCAGGACACGATTTGAGACCATCCTGCGTTTTCTGCATTTTAGCGACAACACCACCTCCCGTCCCAGAGGCCACCCAGCTTTTGACCGGCTCCACAAAATTCGGCCCCTCATAGACCATTTCAACCAGAAATTTGCAGATTTGTATACCCCTGAGCAAAACATCTGCGTAGACGAGTCCCTAATACATTTTACCGGGCGCCTTGGCTTCAAACAATACATCCCAAGCAAGCGTGCCCGGTATGGGGTCAAATTGTATAAGCTCTGTGAAAGGGCCACAGGCTATACCCACAAATTTCGGATCTATGAGGGAAAAGATCAGACCCTGGAGCCGGTCGGTTGCACTGACTACCTGGGGAGCAGTGGGAAGACAGTCTGGGACTTGGTGTCACCCTTATTCGGCAAGGGGTACCATCTTTATGTGGACAATTTTTACACAAGTGTGGCCCTCTTTAGGCATTTGTTTCTAGAACGGATTTGCGCCTGTGGCACCGCGCGAACTAGTCGCGTGGGCTTCCCCCAACGGCTTGTAACCACCCGTCTTGCAAGGGGGGAGAGGGCTGCCTTGTGTAACGAAGAACTGCTCGCGGTGAAATGGAGAGACAAGCGTGACGTTTACATGCTCTCCTCCATTCACGCAGACACGACAATCCAAATTGAAAGGGCAACCCGTGTCATTGAAAAGCCCCTCTCAGTCCACGACTATAATGCGCTCATGGGAGGGGTGGACTTCAATGACCAGATGTTGGCTCCCTATTTAGTTTCCCGCAGAACCAGACGCTGGTATAAGAAGGTGTCTGTATATTTGATTCAATTGGCGCTGTACAATAGTTTTGTTCTCTACAGTAAGGCTGGGAGAACAGGATCCTTCCTCAAATTCCAGGAAGAGATCATCGCGAACCTCCTTTACCCAGGAGGTTCCGTGGCCCCATCCACCAGTGTAGTTAGCCGTCTACACGAGCGACATTTCCCCAGTGTCGTTGCTGGTACCTCAACCCAACCGCCACCCCGAAAAAAATGTCGTGTCTGTAGCAGGAGTGGAATAAGGCGTGACACCCGCTATTTCTGTCCTGACTGCCCTGACCACCCTGCCCTATGCTTAGGTGAGTGTTTCCGGAAGTACCACACACAGGTACACCTAGCATAGGGATTGCATCTCACAGGACAGGCACACAGGGCTATTAGGGCCCTTTCTCTCACAGCTGCTGCAAACGTCTCCTTTCACCTGGGATAAAGTGCATAACGTACTTCGCCACATCTTTGGGCGATTTGCGCTTTGCACATTGTCCCATGGGGAAGGAGAGGTTTGTTCTATAAAGGTAAAAAAACTAAACAAAAAAAAAATTACCGGTAAGTAAAAAAGTTTAAAAAGTTTAAAAAAAGTTAATATGTTCTGTTCTAAAGTTAATAAAGTTATTGCTTTGCGGCCTGGTTTTTTCTTTTTTGTTTTGTTTTTTTTACCTTCCAGGTGGACCAACCGATCGACTAGCTGCAGCACTGATGTGCATTCGGACAGAAGCATTGCGCTGCTGTCAGATTACACGCAAGTCGGTGTATGCGGCGCTGCAAGACGAGATTTCTCCTCTTCAGTAAAAGATATGTTTGCCGAGGCATATGAGCTGAGGAGGTGGCGGTGTTCATATACTTTGGCAAACACTTTGTATATATAAAAAAAAAAATCCCGGCAATGATTTATTCATCCACATCGATTGATGTGAATGGAGAAATCGGGTTTGCCAGGGCATACGAGCTGAAGTGGGTATGGATGTTGGGCGGAGCTCCTATGTCCTGGCAGACGCCTTTCCCCTCCTTTTTCTTTTTTTGGCAGAGATTTTTTCATCCACATTGATCGATGCGAATGAAGAAATCTGTGCCGTTCATTTTTTTCTTTCAGCCCAGAGGCTGAACGAAAAAAAAAAATCTCATTACCTGTATGCTCAATATAAGGAGAATAGCAGAAACTCCTAATGCTGGGCATACATGTAATGATTGCGGAGACCCTCAAATGCCAGGGTAGTACAAACACCCCACAAATGACCCCATTTTGGAAAGAAGACACCCCAAGGTATTCGCTGAGGGGCATATTGAGTCCATGAAAGATTGAAATTTTTGTCCCAAGTTAGCGGAAAGGGAGACTTTGTGAGAACAAAATCAAAAAAATCAATTTCCGCTAACTTGTGCCAAAATTTTTTTTTTCTATGAACTCGCCATGCCCCTCATTGAATACCTTGGGGTGTCTTCTTTCCAAAATGGGGTCACATGTGGGGTATTTATACTGCCCTGGCATTTTAGGGGCCCCAAAGTGTGAGAAGAAGTCTGGTATCCAAATGTCTAAAAATGCCCTCCTAAAAGGAATTTGGGCACCTTTGCCCACCTAGGCTGCAAAAAAGTGTCACACATCTGGTATCTCTGTATTCAGGAGAAGTTGAGGAATGTGTTTTTGGGTGTCTTTTTACATATACCCATGCTGGGTGAGATAAATATCTTGGTCAAATGCCAACTTTGTATAAAAAAATGGGAAAAGTTGTCTTTTGCCAAGATATTTCTCTCACCCAGCATGGGTATATGTAAAATGACACCACAAAACACATTCCCAACCTTCTCCTGAGTACGGAGATACCAGATGTGTGACACTTTTTTGCAGCCTAGGTGGGCAAAGGGGCCCACATTCCAAAGAGCACCTTTCGGATTTCACAGGTCATTTACCTACTTACCACACATTAGGGCCCCTGGAAAATGCCAGGGCAGTATAACTACCCCACAAGTGACCCCATTTTGGAAAGAAGACACCCCAAGGTATTCCGTGAGGGGCATGGCAAGTTCCTAGAATTTTTTATTTTTTGTCACAAGTTAGTGGAAAATGATGATTTTTTTTTTTTTTTTATACAAAGTCTCATATTCCACTAACTTGTGACAAAAAATAAAAACTTCCATGAACTCACTATGCCCATCAGCGAATACCTTGGGGTCTCTTCTTTCCAAAATGGGGTCACTTGTGGGGTAGTTATACTGCCCTGGCATTCTAGGGGCCCAAATGTGTGGTAAGGAGTTTGAAATCAAATTCAGTAAAAAATGACCTGTGAAAACCTGCGTTCAGTTGTTCAGTTTTTTCCGCGCGGGTGCAATGCGTTTTGATGAGTTTTTCACGCGCGTGATAAAAAAACTGAAGGTTTACAAACAACATTTCTTAGCAACCATCAATGAAAAACGCATCGCGCCCGCACTTGCTTGCGGATGCAATGCGTTTTTTACGCAGCCCTATTCACTTCTTTGGGGCCAGGGCTGCGTGAAAAACGCAGAATATAGAACATGTTGCGATTTTTACGCAACGCAGAACTGATGCTTGAAAAACAACGCTCATGTACACAGACCCATTGAAATAAATGGGTCAGGATTCAGTGCGGGTGCTATGCGTTCACGTCACGCATTGCACCCGCGCGGAAAACTCGCTCATGTGAAAAAGGCCTAAGGCCTCTTTCACACGGGCGTTGCGGAAAAATGTGCGGGTGCGTTGCGGGAACACCCGCGATTTTTCCGCGCGAGTGCAAAACATTGTAATGCGTTTTGCATTCGCGTGAGAAAAATCGCGCGTGTTTGGTACCCAAACCCGAACTTCTTCACAGAAGTTCGGGCTTGGGATCGGTGTTCTGTAAATAGTATTATTTTCCCTTATAACATGGTTATAAGGGAAAATAATAGCATTCTGAATACAGAATGCTAAGTAAAACAGGGCTGGAGGGGGTTAAAAAAAAAAAAATCATTTAACTCACCTTAATCCACTTGCTCGCGATGCCGGGCATCTCCGTCTGACTCTTTTACTGTATAGGACCTGTGGAGAGCATTAACTATAGTTTAAGGACCTGGGATGACGTCACTCTGGTCATCACATGGTACGTCACATGATCTTTTACCATGGTGAATCACCATGGTAAAAGATCATGTGACGTACCATGTGATGACCGGAGTGACGTCATCCCAGGTCCTTAAACTATAGTTAATGCTCTCCACAGGTCCTATACAGTAAAAGAGTCAGACGGAGATGCCCGGCATCGCGAGCAAGTGGATTAAGGTGAGTTAAATGATTTTTTATTTTTTTTAACCCCCTCCAGCCCTGTTTTACTTAGCATTCTGTATTCAGAATGCTATTATTTTCCCTTATAACCATGTTATAAGGGAAAATAATAAGGTTCGGGTCTCCATCCCGATCGTCTCCTAGCAACCGTGCGTGAAAATCGCACCGCATCCGCACTTGCTTGCGGATGCTTGCGATTTTCACGCAACCCCATTCATTTCTATGGGGCCTGCGTTACGTGAAAAACGCACAAAGAGGAGCATGCTGCGATTTTCACGCAACGCAAAAGTGATGCGTGAAAATCACCGCTCGTGTGCACAGCCCCATAGAAATGAATGGGTCAGTATTCAGTGCGGGTGCAATGCGTTCACCTCCCGCATCGCATCCGCGCGGAATACTCGCTCGTGTGAAAGGGGCCTAAGGCCCCTTTCACATGAGCATGACGGATTAGGTCTGGATGCGTTCAGGGTGCGTTCAGTGAAACTCGCACTATTTTGCAAGCAAGTTCAGTCAGTTTTGTCTGCGATTGCGTTCAGTTGTTTAGTTTTCCCCGCGCGGGTGCAATGCGTTTTGATGCGTTTTTCACGCGCGTGATGAAAAACTGAAGGTTTACAAACATTTCTTAGCAACCATCAGTGAAAAATGCATCGCACCCGCACTTGCTTGCGGATGCAATGCGTTTTTCACGCAGCCCCATTAAGGCCTCTTTCACACGGGCGTTGCTGAAAAATGCGCGGGTGCGTTGCGGGAACACCCGCGATTTTTCCGCGCGAGTGCAATACATTGTAATGCGTTTTGCACACGCGTGAGAAAAATCGTGCGTGTTTGGTACCCAAACCCGAACTTCCTCACAGAAGTTCGGGCTTGGGATCGGTGTTCTGTAAATAGTATTATTTTCCCTTATAACATGGTTATAAGGGAAAATAATAGCATTCTGAATACAGAATGCTAAGTAAAACAGGGCTGGAGGGGGTTAAAAATAATAAAAAATCATTTAACTCACCTTAATCCACTTGCTCGCGATGCCGGGCATCTCCGTCTGACTCTTTTACTGTCTAGGACCTGTGGAGAGCATTAACTATAGTTTAAGGACCTGGGATGACGTCACTCTGGTCATCACATGGTACGTCACATGATCTTTTACCATGGTGAATCACCATGGTAAAAGATCATGTGACGTACCATGTGATGACCGGAGTGACGTCATCCCAGGTCCTTAAACTATAGTTAATGCTCTCCACAGGTCCTAGACAGTAAAGGGGACAGAAGCAGATGCCGGCTACGCGAGCAAGTGGATAAAGGTGAGTTAAATGACTTTTTATTTTTTGTTAACCCCTCCAGCGCTGTTTTACTTAGCATTCTGTATTCAGAATGCTATTATTTTCCCTTATAACCATGTTATAAGGGAAAATAATAAGGTTCGGGTCTCCATCCCGATCGTCTCCTAGCAACCGTGCGTGAAAATCGCACCGCATCCGCACTTGCTTGCGGATGCTTGCGATTTTCACGCAACCCCATTCATTTCTATGGGGCCTGCGTTACGTGAAAAACGCACAAAGAGGAGCATGCTGCGATTTTCACGCAACGCAAAAGTGATGCGTGAAAATCACCGCTCGTGTGCACAGCCCCATAGAAATGAATGGGTCAGTATTCAGTGCGGGTGCAATGCGTTCACCTCCCGCATCGCATCCGCGCGGAATACTCGCTCGTGTGAAAGGGGCCTAAGGGCTGTTTCACACGAGCGGATGCCGTGCGTGACATCCGCTCCGTGAATGACAGCCAAGACCCGATGCAGACTGCAGAAGCACGGAGCATTAACATGATTGATAATGCTCCGTGCCTCTCTGTGATCTCTTTACTACGAAATCACAGTGAGATAGTTGTCACTGTGATTTCGTAGTAAAGAGATCACAGGGAGGCACGGAGCATTATCAATCATGTTAATGCTCCGTGCTTCTGCAGTCTGCATCGGATCTTGGCTGTCATTCACTGAGCGGATGTCACGCACGGCATCCGCTCGTGTGAAACAGCCCTTACTTCTATGGGGCCAGGGCTGCGTGAAAAAGCAGAATATAGAACATGCTGCGATTTTCACGCAACGCAGAACTGATGCGTGAAAAACAAGGCTCATGTACACAGACCCATTGAAATAAATGGGTCAGGATTCAGTGCGGGTGCTATGCATTCACGTCACGCATTGCACCCGCATGTAAAACTCGCTCGTGTGAAAGGGGCCTAAGGCTGAGTTCACACGGGCGTTGCGGGAAAATGTGCGGGTGCGTTGCGGGAACACGCGCGATTCTTCCTCGCGAGTGCAAAACATTGTAATGCGTTTTGCACTCGCGTGAGAAAAATCGTGCATGTTTGGTACCCAAACCCGAACTTCTTCACAGAAGTTCGGGCTTGGGATCGGTGTTCTGTTGATTGTATTATTTTCCCTTATAACATGGTTATAAGCAAGTGCGGATGCGGTGCGATTTTGACGCACGGTTGCTAGGAGACGATCGGGATGGAGACCTGATCATTATTATTTTTCCTTATAACATGGTTATAAGGGAAAATAATAGCATTCTGAATACAGAATGCATACTAAAATAGCGCTGGAGGGGTTAAAAAAATTTAAAATAATAATTTAACTCACCTTAATCCACTTGATCGCGGAGCCGGCATCTCCTTCTGTCTTCATCTTAGCTGTGTGGAGCAACAGGACCTGTGGTGACGTAACTCCGGTCATCACATGATCCCTCACATGATCCTTTACCATGGTGATGGATCATGTGATGACCAGAGTGGCGTCACCACAAGTCCTGTTGCTCCACACAGCTAAGATGAAGACAGAAGGAGATGCCGGCTCCGCGATCAAGTGGATTAAGGTGAGTTAAATTATTTTTTATTTTAACCCCTCCAGCGCTATTTTAGTATGCATTCTGTATTCAGAATGCTATTATTTTCCCTTATAACGATGTTATAAGGAAAAATAATAATGATCGGGTCTCCATCCCGATCGTCTCCTAGCAACCGTGCGTCAAAATCGCACCGCATCCGCACTTGCTTGCGGATGCTTGCGATTTTCACGCAACCCTATTCACTTCTATGGGGCCTGCGTTGCGTGAAAAACGCAGAATATAGAGCATGCTGCGATTTTCACGCAACGCACAAGTGATGCGTGAAAATCACCGCTCATGTGCACAGCCCCATAGAAATGAATGGGTCCAGATTCAGTGCGGGTGCAATGCGTTCACCTCCCGCATTGCACCCGCGCGGAATACTCGCCCGTGTGAACTCAGCCTAAGAGGTCAAAAACACTTATCAAAGCCACATTCTTATCAGTAAGATAAGGATTGAGCTTTGATGAGTATTTATAAGGTCTGAGAGCAGAGATAAGGAGCCCGTCTGCTAGCTGTCTGACAGAGCAGAGAGAAAATTCTGATTCTGCGAGTAGAGCATCTTAGCTCTGTACAGAGAACAGGACAAAAAAATTAAGATTTTTAGCTCATAATAAGTACACTAATAAAAAAAATGACCCCAAAGGTGTACATTGCCTTTAAGAATGTCCGCTACATCATCTTGAATCAAAAAAGAAGTGCCAGATCAAGTACCAGATCAACCACAAGTCCGAAGATCAACAAGGTCAAACAAAGGTATCCTGGCTCAACGGTTATCTTACATGGTCAGGACACTTCCGAAGTCAGAGCCACAGTATGGGAAGAGATGCAATGCTTACCTACACATGAAAGAGAAATGGATTAAAGATGCTGATTAGGAAATGGAATCCCTTCATCAATTTTAAACATGGAAACTCACTGAGTTACCACAAAGCAAGAAAGCAATCAAATGTAAATGAGTTATCAAGACCAAGTGTGATTCTGAAAGTAAAGTTCACAGATTTAAAGCAAGATTAGACGCAAAAGGATATCTACAAAAATATGGTGAAGATTATGATGTCGCGTTTTCTCTAGTTGCCAAGCAGACCACATTCAGGACTCTAATGGCTGTAGCTGCACTACACAAAATTACAGTTAGACATTTAGACATCAAAACCGCTTTTCTGAATGGTGACATTGAATGGTATGTCATCAAGGGCAAGAAGAATCTTGTTTGTAAGTTACAAAAATCTCTATATGGCCTTAAACAATCAACAAGAGCATGGAATACCAAAATGAACAAAGTTCTGTTAGAAGAAGGATTTAAAAGAGGTCAGGCAGATCCATGTTTATATACAGTGGATATAAAAAGTCTACACACCCCTGTTAAAATGTCAGGTTTCTGTAATGTAAAAAAATGAGACAAGGATAAATCATTTCAGAACTTTTTCCACTTTTAATGTGACCTATAAACTGCACAACTCAATTGAAAAACAAACTGAAATCTTTTAGGTAGAGGGAATAAAAAATATAAAAATAAAATAATTTGGTTGCATAAGTGTGCACACCCTTAAACTAATACTTTGTTGAAGCACCTTTTGATTTTATTACAGCACTCAGTCTTTTGGGGTATGAGTCTATCAGCATGGCACATTTTGACTTGGCAAGATTTGCCCACTCTTCTTTGCAAAAACACTCCAAATCTGTCAGAATCCGAGGGCATCTCCTGTGCACAGCCCTCTTCAGATCACCTCACAGATTTTCCATCGGATTCAGATTTGGGCTCTGGCTGGGCTATTCCAAAACTTTAATCTTCTTCTGGTGAAGCCATTCCTTTGTTGATTTGGATGTATACTTTGGGTCGTTGTCCTGCTGAAAGATGAAGTTCCTCTTCATGTTCAGCTTTCTAGGAGAAGCCTGAAGGTTTTGTACCAATATTGACTGGTATTTGGAACTTTTCATAATTCCCTCTAGCTTAACTAAGACCCCAGTTCCAGCTGAAGAAAAACAGCCCCAAAGCATGATGCTGCCACCACCATGCTTCACTGTGGGTATGGTGTTCTTTTGGTGATGTGTAGTGTTGTTTTAGCACCAAACATATCTTTTGGAATTATATCTTTTGGAATTATGGACAAAAAGTTCAACCTATCAGAGGTCGCCTGATTTCCCATGCGTCCCGACTTAAGAAAATGAGGTCCGCTAAGATTGTTGAATTATTACGGAAAGTAGCGGATCTAGAGGGTTCCCACAAGAACAGCCTGGATCCTAGGGTGTTCCAGGAGCTTTGTGACACTAGAAGTGCTTTGCGGAAACTCATTGACCAAAAGTATTTGGGGGCCAGAGACAAATTTAAAAGTTTGTTTTATGGCTTAGGCGATAAAAGTGGCAGACTCCTGGCGAGGGCGCTGAGACCACGGACAGCCTCCGGCTACATTTTCTCTCTCAATTGTAGGGTAGGGGGGAAGGTCCATGCTACAGGGGACATTTTGAAGGAGTTCCAGGCCTATTATGAGGCCTCTATTAGAGGCCTCTATTTTGGAACATTGGAATCTAAAATTGCAATATATGCGGATGATCTACTGATATACTGTACTGATCCGGTTGTTAGCTTACCGAATATTACAAAAGAGTTCTCTATATTTGGAGACTTGAGCAATTTCAAGGTGAACTTCCACAAATCTGAGATACTGAATGTCACGGTTCCACACACCACTGTGCAAGCCTTGAAACAAGCTTTTCCGTTTCAATGTGTCATGGTCTTACCTGCTTGCTGCTCTCCTTCGTTTGACATGTGCTGGCGGCCATCTTGGGTCCTGGGTTTCTTGTAGCCTTCCACCCTGCGGCTCCTCCTTCCCCTGGGAGGAGCTGGATGCCTAGCTCATATATATAGGAGGTCTGTGGCTTCAGTTCCTTGCTTGGTCCACTTGTGTTCACATGCTTCTAAGACTGCTGCTGCTTCTGGTTCCTGATCCTGGCTTCGTCTGACTACCCTGCTGGTTCCTGATCCTGGCTTCGTCTGACTACCCTGCTGGTTCCTGATCCTGGCTTCGTCTGACTACCCTGCTGGTTCCTGATCCTGGCTTCGTCTGACTACCCTTCTGGTTCCTGACCTCTGGCTTCGCAAAGACTCTGCTCGGTTTCACCATCCGTTTGGACTTTTGCTTTACAGCTTTATTTTCAATAAAGCCTTCTTATTTTCACTTATCTCTTGTTGTACGTCTGGTTCATGGTTCCGTGACACAATGGAAGACGGACCACATCTCATACCTGGGGGTGTCTATCCCTGCCCGTTTAGAGAATTTATACCAGCTGAATTTCTCTGCATTAATAGAGGAGATTAAAAAAGATCTCGCTGTTTGGAAGCACTTGCCCTTGTCGTGGTTTGGTAGAATACACGCGTTAAAAATTAATGTACTTCCTAGGATTCTTTATGTTCTTAGGACTATCCCCATCCTACTACCATGTGTGTTCTTCAAAACCGTGAGATCCATGTTTATAGATTTCATATGGGCTGGGTCTGCACCTAGGCTGGGGATCAGGTTCCTCTTCAGAGCTAAGGATAGAGGTGGAGTTGGAGTCCCTGATATTAAGCTATACCATAGAGCGGCAATTCTTGCATACATATTAGACTGGTTTCACAACGGCTCCAACAAGAGATGGGTTGGGTTTGAGAGAAGCGAGATAGAAGTCCCCCCTCAAAATCTTCTGTGGGTACCTAAAAATTTGCGTGGTGGTGAACTCCCGATTATTACGGCTGGGGTGCTGCAAGTGTGGGACAGGTGTGCGGCTGCGCTTGGTTGCTCATCCTTTCCGAGCCCTATGACACCAATTTTTGATAATCCAGCTTTTTTTGAGTAAAGGTAGGAGAGAATTATTGGGTTTTCGCAAAGAGGAAGGGATTAGAATACGGCAATTTATCTCGGGAACCTCTATCCGTACTTTAGATGACTTGCCTGGGGGTGGGAATAGAGGGGCGTGGATTCTGTATAGTGGGTTGAGGAATTACATACTATCCTTGGGTCCGCTGGAAGCTCTTGCTAGGGATCTGACCCCCTTCGAGGCAGTATGTTCACAATCGTCTCCACCTACGCATCTGGTGTCTCTGGTGTATGGGCTGCTGCAGGAGAATGCTGGACCTGCCTCATCCTTGCCTTATGTTCGGGCTTGGGAGAGTGAACTTGGAAAAGTATTCTCTAAGGATCAATGGGAGAAATCATTTGTGTTGTCTCAAGTCCTCCATATGCTGTGGGGTGCAAGAAAAGAACTTTAAGGTCCTTTCTAGGTGGTACAGGACCCCCGCTATTCTGCATTCCTTTTTCCCGGAGTGCTCTGACCTGTGTTGGAGATGTTTGGAGGAGGTGGGTACAATGTCCCATATTTGGTGGCAGTGTAAGAAAATTGTCCCCTTCTGGTCGGCCCTAAATGAGTTGTACAACAGTATGTCGGGTACGACATCTGTTTGGACCCTGGAGGAAGCTTTATTATCAATGTTTGCGGTTCCGTTCAGGTAGCTAAAAAGGGCCTCTTGAGATTTTTTATGCTAGGTTTCAATGGAAGACGGACCACATCTCATACCTGGGGGTGTCTATCCCTGCCCGTTTAGAGAATTTATACCAGCTGAATTTCTCTGCATTAATAGAGGAGATTAAAAAAGATCTCGCTGTTTGGAAGCACTTGCCCTTGTCGTGGTTTGGTAGAATACACGCGTTAAAAATTAATGTACTTCCTAGGATTCTTTATGTTCTTAGGACTATCCCCATCCTACTACCATGTGTGTTCTTCAAAACCGTGAGATCCATGTTTATAGATTTCATATGGGCTGGGTCTGCACCTAGGCTGGGGATCAGGTTCCTCTTCAGAGCTAAGGGTAGAGGTGGAGTTGGAGTCCCTGATATTAAGCTATACCATAGAGCGGCAATTCTTGCATACATATTAGACTGGTTTCACAACGGCTCCAACAAGAGATGGGTTGGGTTTGAGAGAAGCGAGATAGAAGTCCCCCCTCAAAATCTTCTGTGGGTACCTAAAAATTTGCGTGGTGGTGAACTCCCGATTATTACGGCTGGGGTGCTGCAAGTGTGGGACAGGTGTGCGGCTGCGCTTGGTTGCTCATCCTTTCCGAGCCCTATGACACCAATTTTTGATAATCCAGCTTTTTTTGAGTAAAGGTAGGAGAGAATTATTGGGTTTTCGCAAAGAGGAAGGGATTAGAATACGGCAATTGATCTCGGGAACCTCTATCCGTACTTTAGATGACTTGCCGGGGGGTGAGAATAGAGGGGCGTGGATTCTGTATAGTGGGTTGAGGAATTACATACTATCCTTGGGTCCGCTGGAAGCTCTTGCTAGGGATCTGACCCCCTTCGAGGCAGTATGTTCACAATCGTCTCCACCTACGCATCTGGTGTCTCTGGTGTATGGGCTGCTGCAGGAGAATGCTGGACCTGCCTCATCCTTGCCTTATGTTCGGGCTTGGGAGAGTGAACTTGGAAAAGTATTCTCTAAGGATCAATGGGAGAAATCATTTGTGTTGTCTCAAGTCCTCCATATGCTGTGGGGTGCAAGAAAAGAACTTTAAGGTCCTTTCTAGGTGGTACAGGACCCCCGCTATTCTGCATTCCTTTTTCCCGGAGTGCTCTGACCTGTGTTGGAGATGTTTGGAGGAGGTGGGTACAATGTCCCATATTTGGTGGCAGTGTAAGAAAATTGTCCCCTTCTGGTCGGCCCTAAATGAGTTGTACAACAGTATGTCGGGTACGATATCTGTTTGGACTCCGGAGGAAGCTTTATTATCAATGTTTGCGGTTCCGTTCAGGTAGCTAAAAAGGGCCTCTTGAGATTTTTTATGCAGGCGGCTCGTATGGTGTTGCCTAGACATTGGAAGTCACAGGAAGCTCCGAAGATAATAGAATGGTTAGAGACGTTCGAGAATATGCGTAGAATGGAGGAATTGATTGCAGAGGATGCAGGACTAGATCAGAAATATTTGAAAGTGTGGATGCCATGGATTTTGTTCAAGGGGTCCCAGGGTGTCACTGCTGAGGATGGGAGAAATCCTCAGCCATGCGATGCCAGAAGATGTAAGGCGGCTCGGCCAGGATGACAGGATTAGGGAGCAGGTCACCTCCTAAACGCATCCCTAACCTGACCCTGACTCCTAGCTACATGAGCCGACCTTGATGGTAGGAGGGCTCATGCACCGGAACCTTGAAGTCCCTGCTAGCCCTCAAGATGGCCCTAACCTAGGAGCAGGGTAAGACGGCCTGTTCCTTCGGGACGCGGAGGAACAGGGGTCTCACTGGCCAAGCTGCAAGGAATGGGGGAACACATACAACATACAGATATGACAGGCGAACTAAACAAGTTCCACACGTACCTGTCACAGCCACGCTGACTGGAACCCATGCATTCACTACTCATGTCCACAGAACACAAAGGGACATAGCACACATAACACACAGGTTACCAGGACATCCATAGTTGCACTAAACAGGAAACAAAGGGAAACATCAACTGAACTTCATGCAAACATAACTTATACTTCACAGATAAACCTATGACCACAATGGTGGCCCTCACTGGCAGGTGAAATACACAGGAGGCTGCTCCAGCTACACATGGCTGAAACAACCCACTGAGACATGCCAAACACTGAGGCTTTATAGGCCAAGAGGCCACACCCAACAGTCAGACACACCCCGTGACTGACACACACTGAAAGGGAGTTAACCCTTCCAGCACCAGGGAAGGGAAACATAAAAAGGGAAGTGTCCAAACTAAGATCACACTGTGGCTGTTGCCGCAGGCAACGACATGGGTGGCTACCATTTACTGGAAGTCAGCCCGCAGGCCGGGACACTGCCACCACATGTACACATCCAACCAAACGTTGCCACGGGCAGCCACAGTGAAGGGAAGAGTCCTAGTGCACACACAATACAAAACACAGTGCACAACAGACAAACAAACCCAACACCCAACATGAAGGTTGTTAGGTGCAACCGCATGCAATGCAGCAAGCTGCCCAGCACCGCTCAGGCTGCTCTGCTGAAACTAACACCATACAACTAGTTGCCTGCGGCAACCACAGGTGAGGCCACAAACCAGCGGCCCTCAGCTGTGATTGAAGACCAAAACCAAACCGCAGGCAACCGCATGCGGTTGAGGAGTCACGACCATAGCCGTGGCCGTGACACAGGGGTTCTCTGAATGGCTGGTCCGGACCAGTTCATCTCCGGTTATCTCAGATTGATGATGTTTGCTTTTATGAAAGATACCTAATAGTTTGTCCTTATCCTTATGTGTTGTATATGTGTTGTCTGTGTTTGTCTCCCCCGTATGTCTTGATTTCATGTTTATGCATAGGCTTCAGTAAACACTCTTTCTCGTGGGTTCTATAAGTGTGGGATCTCCTTGCTCAGATTAAGTAACCCTACTACTGTCGCTATTATTTATGATGTGTTTTCCACATTGTACTGGTACATGTTGTTACATTTTTTTTTTTGCCTGAATTAGGCTACTTTCACACTAGCGTTCGGAGCGGATCCGTCTGATGTTTCATCAGACGGATCCGCTCCGATAATGCAGACGTTCGCATCCGTTCAGAACGGATCCGTCTGCATTAAAACTTAGAAAATTTTCTAAGTGTGAAAGTAGCCTGAGCGGATCCGTTCAGACTTTACATTGAAAGTCAATGGGGAACGGATCCGCTTGAAGATTGAGCCACATTGTGTCATCTTCAAGCGGATCCGTCCCCATTGACTTACATTGTAAGTGTGGACGGATCCGCTCGCCTCCGCATGGCCAGGCGGACACCCGAACGCTGCAAGCAGCGTTCAGCTGTCCGCCTGGCCGTGCGGAGGCGAGCGGAGCGGAGGCTGAACGCCGCCAGACTGATGCAGTCTGAGCGGATCCGCATCCATTCAGACTGCATCAGGGCTGGACGGAAGCGTTCTGCTCCGCTCGTGAGCCCCTTCAAACGGAGCTCACGAGCGGACAGCAGAACGCTAGTGTGAAAGTAGCCTAAAATGATTGAACAACAAAAAGTTCAACCTTGGTTTCATCAGACCATAATACCTTTTCTCGCATGCTTTTGGGAGACTTCAGATGTGTTTTTGCAAAATGTAGCCTGGCTTGGATGTTTTTCTTCGTAAGAAAAGGCTTTCGTCTTGCCACTCTACCCCATAGCCCAGACATATGAAGAATACGGGAGATTGTTGTCACATGTACCACACAGCCAGTACTTGCCAGATATTCCTGCAGCTTATTTAATGTTGCTGTAGGCCTCTTGGTAGCCTCCCAGACCAGTTTTCTTCACGTCCTTTCATCAATTTTGGAGGGACGTCCAGTTCTTGGTAATGCCATATTTTCTCCACTTGATGATGACTGTCTTCACTGTGTTCCATGGTATATCTAATGCCTTGAAAATTCTTTTGTACCCTTCTCCTGACTGATACCTTTTAACAATGAGATCCCTCTGATGTTTTGGAAGCTCTCTGTGGACCATGGCTTTTGCTGTGGGATGCGACTAAGAAAATTTCAGGAAAGACCAACTAGAGCAGCTGAACTTTATTTGGGGTTAATCAGAGGCACTTTAAATGATGGCAGGTGTATGCTGACTCCTATTTAACATGATTTTGAATGTGATTGCTTAATTCTTAACACAGCTACATCTCCAGTTATAAGAGGGTGTGCACACTTATGCAAACACATTATTATTTTTTATTTATTTTTTTCTTCCCTCCACCTAAAAGATTTCAGTTTGTTTTTCAATTGAGTGGTACAGTTTATAGGTCACATTAAAGGTGGAAAAAGTTCTGAAATGATTTATCTTTGTCTCATTTTTTTACATCACAGAAAGCTGACGTTTTAACAGGGGTGTGTAGACTTTTTATATCCACTGTACAAGATATTTGGATGGAAAATGGATGTACATTCTCTTATATGTAGATGATATGATTATAGCTCATCAAAATGAGAAAGAGATCACAAAAATGAGTATACTTCTCAATCACCATTTCGAAACAAAGGATCTTGGAAATATAACATTATCTAGGAATTCATATCCAAAGAGCAAAAGACGGAAGCATAGAAACATAGAAACATAGAATGTGTCGGCAGATAAGAACCATTTGGCCCATCTAGTCTGCCCAATATACTGAATACTATGGATAGCCCCCGGCCCTTATCTTATCTGAAGGATGGCCTTATGCCTATCCCATGCATGCTTAAACCCCTTCACTGTATTTGCAGCTACCACTTCTGCAGGAAGGCTATTCCATGCATCCACTACTCTCTCAGTAAAGTAATACTTCCTTATATTACTTTTAAACCTTTGCCCCTCTAATTTAAAACTGTGTCCTCTTGTGGTAGTTTTTCTTCTTTTAAATATGCTCTCCTCCTTTACCGAGTTGATTCCCTTTATGTATTTAAAAGTTTCTATCATATCCCCTCTGTCTCTTCTTTCTTCCAAGCTATACATATTAAGGTCCTTTAACCTTTCCTGGTAAGTTTTATCCTGCAATCCATGTACTAGTTTAGTAGCTCTTCTCTGAACTCTCTCTAGAGTATCTATATCCTTCTGGAGATATGGCCTCCAGTACTGCGCACAATACTCCAAGTGAGGTCTCACCAGTGTTCTGTACAGCGGCATAAGCACTTCACTCTTTCTACTGCTTATACCTCTCCCTATACATCCAAGCATTCTGCTGGCATTTCGTGCTGCTCTATTACATTGTCTTCCCACCTTTAAGTCTTCTGAAATAATTACTCCTAAATCCCTTTCCTCAGATACTGAGGTCAGGACTGTGTCAAATATTCTATATTCTGCCCTTGGGTTTTTACGCCCCAGGTGCATTATCTTGCACTTATCCACATTAAATTTCAGTTTCCAGAATTCTGACCATTCTTCTAGTTTTCCTAAATCCTTTTCCATTTGGCGTTTCCCTCCAGGAACATCAACCCTGTTACATATCTTTGTGTCATCAGCAAAAAGACAAACCTTACCATCGAGGCCTTTTGCAATATCACTTATGAAGATATTAAACAAAATCGGTCCCAGTACAGATCCCTGTGGAACCCCACTGGTAACATGACCTTGTTTTGAATGTTCTCCATTGACTACAACCCTCTGTTGTCTGTCACTCAGCCACTGCCTAATCCACTCAACAATATGGGAGTCCATGCTCAATGACTGCAGTTTATTGATAAGTCTTCTATGTGGGACAGTGTCAAAAGCCTTACTAAAATCTAGATATGCGATGTCTACTGCACCTCCACAGTCTATTATTTTATTCACCCAGTCAAAAAAATCTATAAGATTTGTTTGACATGATCTCCCTGAAGTAAACCCATGTTGTTTTTCATCTTGCAATCCATGGGATTTTAGATGTTCCACAATCCTATCCTTTAATAGGGTTTCCATTAATTTGCCTACTATTGATGTCAGACTCACTGGTCTATAGTTGCTCGATTCCTCCCTACTACCTTTCTTGTGAATGGGCACGACATTTGCCAATTTCCAATCTTCCGGGACGACTCCTGTTACTAATGATTGGTTAAATAAATCTGTTAACGGTTTTGCCAGCTCACCACTAAGCTCTTTTAATAATTTTGGGTGTATCTCATCAGGCCCCTGTGACTTATTTGTCTTCACCTTAGACAGCAAACTTAGAACATCTTCCTCTGTAAAGATACATGCATCAAACGATTTATTAATCATTCTTTCTAGTGGAGGTCCTTCTCCTTTTTCTTTTGTAAAAACTGAACAGAAGTATTCATTAAGGCAGTCGGCTAGCCCTTTATTCTCTTCTACATACCTTCCGTCCTTTGTTTTTAATTTAGTTATTCCTTGTTTTAATTTCCTTTTTTCATTTATATATCTAAAGAATGTTTTATCCCCTTTTTTCATAGACTGAGCTAGTTTTTCTTCTGCCTGCGCTTTAGAAGTTCTTATAACTTGCTTGGCCTCTCTCTGCCTAATCTTGTAGAAGCTTTCTTCTTAGGCCTCATGCACATGACCGTTGTGTGCATCCGTGGCCGTTGTACTGTTTTCCGTTTTTTTTCGCGGACCCATTGACTTTCAATGGGTCCGTGGAAAAATCGGAAAATGCACCGTTTTGCAGCCGCATCCGTGATCCGTGTTTCCTGTCCGTCAAAAAAATAGGACCTGTCCTATTTTTTTGACGGACAACGGTTCATGGACCCATTCAAGTCAATGGGTCTGTGAAAGAACACGGATGCACACAAGATTGGCATCCGCATCCGTGATCCGTGGCCGTAGGTTACTTTCATACAGACGGATCCGAAGATCCGTCTGCATAAAAGCTTTTTCAGAGCTGAGTTTTCACTTTGTGAAAACTCATATCTGACAGTATATTCTAACACAGAGGCGTTCCCATAGTGATGGGGACGCTTCTAGTTAGAATATACTACGAACTGTGTACATGACTGCCCCCTGCTGCCTGGCAGCACCCGATCTCTTACAGGGGGCTGTGATCCGCACAATTAACCCCTCAGGTGCTGCACCTGAGGGGTTAATTGTGCATTTCATATCCCCCTATAAGAGATCAGGGGCTGCCAGGCAGCAGGGGGCAGACCCCCCTCCCTCCCCAGTTTTAATTTCATTGGTGGCCAGTGCGCCCCCCCCCGGCCCCCTCTCCCTCACTCTATTGTATTATTTTCATTGGTGGAACAGTGTGCGGCCTCCCCTCTCCCCCCCCCCGATCATTGGTGGCAGCGGAGAGTTCTGGTGCTCCGATCGGTAACCATGGCAACCAGGACGCTACTGCAGTCCTGGTTGCCATGGTTACTTAGCAATATTAGAAGCATCATACTTACCTGCTGCGCTGTCTGTGACCGGCCGGGAGCTCCTCCTACTGGTAAGTGACAGATCATTAAGCAATGCGCCGCACAGACCTGTCACTTACAAGTAGGAGGAGCTCCTGGCCGGTCACAGACAGCGCAGCAGGTAAGTATGATGCTTCTAATATTGCTAAATAACCATGGCAACCAGGACTGCAGTAGCGTCCTGGTTGCCATGGTTACCGATTGGAGCCCCAGCGATTAAACTGGGACTCCAATCGGAACTCTCTGCTGCCACCAATGATCGGGCGGGGGGAGAGGGCAGGGGAGGCCGCACACGGTGCCACCAATGAAAATAATACAATAGAGGGAAGGAGGGGGGGCCGGGGGGGCCGAACACTGTGCCACCAATGAAAATAATACAATAGAGGGAGGGAGGGGGGGCCGCACACTGGCCACCAATGAAAATAATACAATAGAGGGAGGGAGGGGAGCCGCACACTGGCCACCAATGAAAATAATACAATAGAGGTAGGGAGGGGGGGCCGCACACTGGCCACCAGTGAAATTAATACAATAGAGGGAGGGGGGCCGAGGGGGGTCTGGCCCCTGCTGCCTGGCAGCCCCTGATCTCTTACAGGGGACTATGATGCGCACAATTAACCCCCCTCAGGTGCGGCACCTGAGGGGTTAATTGTGCGGATCACAGCCCCCTGTAAGAGATCGGGTGCTGCCAGGCAGCAGGGGGCAGTCATGTACACAGTTCTTAGTATATTTTAACTTGAAGCGTCCCCATCACCATGGGAACGCCTCTGTGTTAGAATATACTGTCGGATCTGAGTTTCACGATCTAACTCATATCCGACAGTATATTCTAACATAGAGGCGTTCCCATGGTGATGGGGACGCTTCAAGTTAAAATATACCATCGGATTGGAGAAAACTCTGATCCGATGGTATAATAGGGACTCCTGACTTTACATTGAAAGTCAATGGGGGACGGATCCGTTTGCAATTGCACCATATTGTGTCAATGTCAAACGGATCCGTCCCCATGACTTGCATTGTAAGTCAGGACGGATCCGTTTGGGTCCGTGGATCCTCCAAAAATCAAGGAAGACCCACGGACGAAAAAACGGTCACGGATCACGGACCTACGGACCCCTTTTTTGCGGACCTTAAAAAAAAACGATCGTGTGCATGAGGCCTTAGTCAGGGTGCTAAAACCACTGCAATTCTGAAACTGTTTGGAATCTCGGATGCTAAAGGTGTTTCTACTCAAATGGATCCATCCTACTTAAAATTAGAAGGAGAATATGATCTGTTACCTGACAATGAAAGTTACTGACAAGCAGTGGGGGCACTATTGTATATAGCAAATACAACTCGCCCACAAATCACAGCAACAGTTGGAATTCTCTACAGACACATAAGCAAACTACATCAAAGAGACTGGAACACTGATAAGTTCTTACATATCTGAAAGCAACTGTAAATACAAGTTTGGAGATATCTGCATCAGGAGATCTTAAACTCATAGGCTCTGTAGATGCAGATTGGGCTGGTGATTCAGAGGACCATAAATCCACAAGCGGTTACATATTCAAGCAGGGCCGTTTCTGCGGGCGAGATGAGAATCTCGCCTCAGGCAGCAGTTTTCACTATTTTCAAGGGGGCGGCATCCACACAGCAGTTAAACACCTAAACACTGCTGGTGGAAGCCGCCAGTGTTCCCTTTAAGCTGCTCCCCCCCCCCCTCCCTGGGGAGCTGGGAGCTGCGGTCCTGTCACTGACTGCACTCCTCCCCTCCTTCAGGCCGGCGGCACAAAGAATGATGAAGCAGGTAGACTTCTCTCTGCTCCACTATCCAGCCTGCAGGCACAGAGAGAGCATTACTACTACAAAGGGGGCACAGAGGGCATTACTACTATAAAGGGGGCACAGTGGGCAATACTACCATAAGGGGCGCATAGAGGTCATTACTACTACAAAGGGGGCACAGAGAGTATTACTACTATAAAAGTGCACAGAGAGCATTGCTACTATAAAGGGGACGCAGAGGGCATTAATACTATAAAGGGGGCACAGAGGGCATTACTACTATGAAGGGGGCACAAAAAGCATTATTACTATGAAGGGGGCACAATGGGCACTATTACTGTGAAGAGGGCACAGTGGGCATTACTACTGTGAAGGGGGCCCAGAGTGCATTATTAATGTGAAGGGGGCACAAAGAGGGCATAACTAATGTGTGGGGGCATAACTATTATGGGGGCACAGAGTGGGTATTACTACTGTGAAGGAGGCACAATGGGCATTACTACTGCGTAGGCAGCACAATGCGCATTACTACTGTGAAGGGGGCACAGATGTGTCTGTCCCTGTGTGTGCGTCTGTCCCTCTGTGTGCATCTGTCCCCCTGTGTGCGTCTGTCCCCCTGTGTGCGTCTGTCCCCCTGTATATTTGACTGTCCCTGTGTGTGTCTGTCCCTGTGTGTGTCTGTCCCTGTGTCTGTCACAATCACCATGCCCACAGTATTCCTATGTCTTGACGCAGCTGCATTAGGATGTTCTGTATCGGGCAAGAAGATGAAGGAAGAGGAAGCAGCACCGCCAGCATGGAGTCCTGTGGGAGAGGCACAGGGAGGCACACTAAAGACATAGGTAACACTACCACATGATCTACACTCGTGTTAGCTGTGGTTTTACATATGACTGCAGGTAACACTAGCACATTATCAGCACTAGTGTTATCTGTGGTTTTACATAGGATTGAGGGTAACACTACCACATGATCTGCACTAGAATTATCTGTGGTTATACATAGGCCTGCAGGTAACACTACCACATCATCAGCACTAGTGTTATTTGTGGTTTTACATAAGACTGCAGGTAACACTACCACATTATCAGCACTAGTGTTATCTGTGGTTTTACATAGGACTGCAGGTAACACTACCACATGATCTTCATTAGTGTGGTTTTACATAGGACTGCAGGTAACACTACCACATGATCTGCACTAGTGTGCTGTTACATAAGACTGCAGGCAACCCTACCACATTATCAGCACTAGTGTTATCTGTGGTTTTACATAGGACTGCAGGTAACACTACTGTATTTTCTGTAGTCAGATAGCCATCAATATGTTATCTGTGCTGTTACAAAGGGCTGCAGGTAACATTTACTTTAGTATCTGTACTCAGAGATTTATCACTGTTTTACCTGTGGTGTTACAGAGGGCTGCAGGTGATATCAACAACATTATCTGTACTTGTACCACCCCAGATCTGGCAGGACAGTCCTGGAGTTCGGTGGCTACATGGCTTTCATACTATTTTTTAATGACAGGGAGGCGTAATTTAAATTTTTGCCTCAGGCAGCAGAAGAGCTAGAATTGGCCCTGTATTCAAGTTAGTCCTCATGCACACGACTGTTGTTTTATTCCGTGTCCGTTGTGCCGTTTTTTGTGATTTTTGCCATCCGCGTCCATGATCCGTGGTTCCAGTCCATCCAAAAAATATAACCTGTCCTATTATTTTCGCGGAAAACGATTTGCGGACCCATTCAAGTCAATGGGACCGCTAAAAAACACGGAGGCACACAAGATTGTCGTCCGCGTCAGTTTTTTTCCTATCATTTGCATGGCAAACTTGACTTAGACTTTTTTTTACTTTCCTTTATGTCTGGTGGTCCTCCAAAAATAAAGGAAGACACACAGAAACAAAAACGGAAACGGATTACGGAACAACGGAACCCCATTTTGCGGAACCGAACACAACAACGGTTGTGTGCATGAGGCCTTAGGCGAACGTTCAATTTCCTGGTGTAGCAGAAATCAGGTTTCTGTTTCTTTGTCTTCTATAGAAATGGAATATGTATCTGCAGCCTACGCCAGTCAAGAAGTAATCTGGTTGAATAAATTCTTGGAAGATCTTGGTGAACCATTAACCCCTTCCCGACCAGCGCTGTAATAGTACGGCGCTGCGGGAAGTGACTTCCCGACCAGCGCCGTACTACTACGGCACGCTGATCGGGCGAGAGCAGGAGCTGCGCCCGCCCGATCAGCTGCAGGGGACTGGCTGTTCCCGTTAGCCGGACCCCTGCTTTATGCGCCGGCATCGGTGAAAACACCAATGCCAGCGCATTAACCCTCACTATGCCATGGTCAGCGCTGACTGCGGGGTGTGTGGGGGGAGGGAACTCCCTTCCCGTCCCCATCGGGTCCCCGTGCTGCTGTGACGGGGACCCGATGGCTGGGACGGCAGTTTGATGCCTTCCTTAGGCATCGTGGCGGCCTTCCCTGTTAGCCTGTGAGATCCAGCCCCCTGGATCTCACAGGCGGGAAGCTGTAAGTGTATTACACTGGTAATACACTTACAGCCAATGTATTACAATACAGAGGTAATGCATTGTACAGGAGATTAGACCAAAAGTTGTGGAAAAAAGTAAAAAAAAAAGTTTAAATAAAGTTTTGCATAATAACAAAAATAAAAGTTTCAAGTAAAAAAAAAATTGTTCTTTTCCCATAATTAAGTAATAATTATTATTTTTTTTAAATAGGGAAAAAATAAGAAAAGCATACATATTAAGTATTGCCGCATCCGTATCAACCGGCTCTCTAAAAATATCACATGATCCACCCTGTCAGGTGAATGCAGTAAAAAAAAGACTGTGCCAAAACAGCCATTTTTTGGTCATCTTCCCTCACAAAAAGTGTAATACCAAGCGATCAAAAATATGTAAGTACCCCAAAATGGTACCAATCAAACCATCATCTCATCCCGCAAAAAATGAGACTCTACCTAAGACAATCGTCCAAAAAAAAAAAAATAGGGCAGTCTTTGGTCTGGCTCATCCACTTGACAGCAGAGTGGCCGGTCACCAAGCGGAACTTTCTTCCCAACAAATAGTAGCGCGGAGACTTGAGTGCCCACTTGATAGCCAGGCACTCTCTCCACTATACTGTACTTGGTTTCGGCTGGGGTGAGCTTGCGGCTTAGGAAAACAACGGGATGCTCCTCCCTGTTGACTTCCTGAGACAGTACAGCACAGAGGCCTACTTCGGAGGCATTTGTTTGTACCACAAACTCCCTCTTGAAGTCGGGCGTCACCAAAACCGGTGACCCACACAGGGCCGACTTCAAAGCGGCAAAAGCCTCTTCTGCCTGATCATTCCAGCGAACCATCACTGATTTTCATCCCTTCAAGAGCCCTGTCAAGGGCGCAGCTAGAGTAGCAAAGTGTAATGACCGGCGTCACGCACAGGGAGGGGAAAGGGAAAGCCCTGCCCAAGGGAGAGGGAAAGGTGGTGACCCCTGACTCACCTTGCGGCTGGCACCTGACTGCCCTGACGTCCCTAGACGGGTTCCTCACCCGTGCAGCAATCACGTGCCTAAACCCTGGCGTTCCCTAGAATGAGCCCTAGATAGTGAACGGGCCGGTGGGATCGCTAGTCCGCACCACTGACACTAAGAGGGAAACACCAGGGAGAGGACAGACAATACAGACAAACACATACACCCAGGTGGGCGACCACAGCAGACCACAAAGGTCCAACAGGGATCCGGAGGGTAACGTTCTGGACCAACAACCAGAGAACGCAGCAACACAGCTCCAGAGGGTCAGTATAGCAGTCCAGGCAGGAAGCTCTATATCTGGCAACCAAAAAAGTGTGAGAGGGGAATATAAGGAGGTTGAGAGTGCTGGACAAGTAACAGCTGAGGAGAAGGAGCTACGGATCCCTGAGTGAGCCAAAAAGGGTTGCAAAGCAAACCCAGAAAGCTACCATAAGGAAACAGCCCTATCTTACATAGAGCGCGCAGCCAACCGCTGTGACTTCCTGACCCCGGTTATAACGGAGTCAGGCGTGGGTCTTGACACCCTCGTGACACAAAGTGGGGAACAAACCTCATGTAATAGCCCACCATTCCCAGGAATTACTTTATTTGCCTAGTGGTGGCAGGTCAGGGCCAATTCCGTATCGCCTCTATTTTGTTCACTTGGGGTTTGATGACTCCGCGCCCAATGACATACTCCAGGTACTTAGTCTCTTCTAACCCTATTGCACATTTTTTGGGTTATCGGTTAGGCCAGCTTTCCGAAGGGAGTCTACTACAGCCTGCACTTTGGGTAGGTGACTTTTCCAGTCGGTACTGTGGATGACAATATCGTCCAGGTAAGCTGAAGTGTACCGACTATGTGGACGAAGCACAATGTCCATTAGTCGCTGAAAAGTGGTGTGGGCGCCATGCAGACCAAAGGGTAAGACCTTATATTGATACAGCCCCTCAGGCGTGATGAAGGCAGTTTTCTCTTTGGCAGCCTCCGTTAAGGACACCTGCCAGTACCCTTTCGTGAGGTCCAAAACAGAAAAATACCGGGCTTGTCCTAACCTCTCGATGAGCTCATCCACCCGTGGCATGGGATACGCATCGAATTTGGAAACCTCGTTAAGTTTTCGAAAGTCGTTACAAAACCGCAACGTCTCGTCCGGCTTGGGTATCAATACTATAGGACTGGCCCACTCACTTTTTGACTCCTCAATGACGTCTCTCAGCCCTCTAGCACGGCACAAAGCCTCAGATCCTAAAAACAGAGACATCTTTGCTGAGCCCAGCTGCCTATTTAAGGACAGTCAGGTGCTGCCAAAACCCGGATCGGCACTTAAACTCCGAAGTTTACCGAAGCTTGTGTTAGATCTAGCCCACCAACACGTTCTCGGGGGTCACCTGGGGCTGCAGAAAACTCAGGATCGTATTCTACAGTGGTTTTACTGGCCCCGCATATTCAAAGAAGTGGAAGAGTTTTATAAGTCTTGCCCGACCTGCCAGATAACTAGCCCCCAGCCACATTTCTGTAGTCCCCTAGTACCTCTCCCGATTATTGAAGTACCGTTTGACCGAATAGCTATGGACCTCATAGGCCCAGTACCAAAGTCCGTCAGAGGGCATCAACACATCTTAGTCATTCTAGACTACGCCACTCGGTACCTGGAGGCGGTGCCACTGCGACATACCTCGGCCAAACTCATAGCTAAGAAGTTAATGGAGATGTTTTCTGAGTGGGACTACCTAAAGAGGTTCTGACCGACCAAGGAACCCTTTTAATGTCCAAGGTGATGAGGGAACTCTGTAAGTTGCTGCACATAAAACAACTACGGACATCCATTTAACATCCACAAACGGATGGTCTGGTAGAACAGTTTAACCAAATAATTAAAAAATATGTTGAAAAAGGTAGTGTCTAAAGATGGGAAGAACTGGGACCTCCTTCTGCCCTATCTCATGTTCGCAGTGCGAGAGGTACCCCAGGCCTCTACTGGGTTCTCGCCCTTCAAACTGCTATATGGCAGACACCTTTGCGGTCTCTTGGACGTGGCCAAAGAGGCGTCGGAACAACAACCCACTCCACATAAAAGTGTCATTGAGTACGTTACCCAAATGCAAGATTGGATAGAGACAGTGTTGCCTCTTGTTAGGGAGCATATGGAGGCAGCTCAGCGAGCCAAGAGTCGGATCTATAATCGGCAGGCTCGGGTCCAGATCTTTAACCCGGGTGATCGGGTTTTGGTTCTGGTGCGGATCACGGACAGTAAGTTACTGGCTAGGTGGCAGGGGCCCTACGAGGTACTCGAGAAAATTGGAGATGTAAACTACAAGGTACACCAGCCAGGGTGGCGAAAGCCGGAGCAGGTTTACCATGTGAATTTACTCAAACCGTGGAAAGATAGGGCGACCTGTACAGAAGCCCACGGCTGGGTTTTCTAAGAGGTACCGGCCCCTCTGTCTGATGCAAGAGAGGCGGCTGCCACAGTAAAAATTGCTGACAGCCTCTACTTTAAACAGACTCAGGAGGCCAGGGTGTTCGTTAGTCGGAACACGGATGTGTTCTCGGACCTCCCTGGACTCACTTCCATAATCCAGCATGACATAGTCACTGAGCCTCAGGCAAAAGTCCAATTAAAACCAGCCCAGCCGCACATGCTGGGAGGAAAATACCTGCCACAACCCCTCACTGTGTCACATAATTTATACTAAAGTAATATTTAAGTATTTTCATTTTCTTAAAGGGGTATTCCCATCTTGTGAATCGGGTGTAATTAAATTCCAAATAGCATAAATGATAACTTACTAAATATATTCAATTTTCAGTCTTCGATCCTTTTTCAGATATCTGGACTTCGATCTTTGTTGTGTTTATACTTGGTAGCCTATAGTTACGGCCACCACAGCGATACAGCAGTGGTGGACGCGATTGCACAGTTTCTTGCAACTGTGCTGTTTTCCATGGGTGGCCGGCTTCTTGGGAGCGCGCACGTCAGAGCTTTCTGCCCGGCCACCTCTACTCAGCTGCATAGATGTCTATGGAAGGCTTCAGGGCATGCGCTGAAGCCCTGAAGCTGTTCCATAGAAAGAGTTATAGATCTACCTGCCGCACCCTCCTCCACTGATCAAAGAGCAGTAGCTGTAGACAAGATTGTGCAGTGAGTTTGTCTCTAAATTACTGTTATCTCTATATGTAAATATAGAGATAACAGCATTTAGTTTAGAGACTGCTCACTCTCGGTCTCGGCAGCACCTCTACAGGGACGGAACAGTATAACTGAGGGATCGTGACTGCCACACTTTTCAACGCTGGTTGTCACGATCCAAATACAATAAAAGCACAAAGTCTCTGTATAGGGAATAAGTCCACTCAAGCGCTGTAAATCCCAAGACAATGTGGGTAAAAGTCTAATAAGTAAAATGATAAGAAAAAGGATTGCGCTGCAAGGGAGGATCACAGTTCAGACAAGGATCTTTTGAATTGACGGCTCCTGGTCCTTACCTACCCTACAACTAGAGCTCCCTGACTGAAGACACGCCGGTCTCTCTCTATGCGCATTACAAGTGATCTTTGTGAGTATATCGCATACATCTGATGCGACAGGTGTTTGAACATACTACACCATAGTGCGTTTTTTTCACTGCATTTCAGGTTTCCATGCAACTGTTGAATATTATGATTGAATGTGGTCCATTTAACTGAAGATTTTTCCAAACATAAGAAATGTCACGATCTAAAGCCTGCTACACTATTCTTGTTTTTCCACATACTGCTACACTACCAGCAGCAGGAGCGTGCACGATCTGCTAGCCAAACTGTCAATCAAAATCAAGAATCCCGCCCACAGCACAAGTGCAGGCAAGAGGAGGGAACTGGAAGAAGAGGTAAAACCGGCAGATGGGAAAACCCCTTTAATTTCCGGAGAACCCCTTTAAGCTACAGTCTTATCAGTAAGAAAAGGATTGAGCTTTATCGAGTGTTTATATGGTCAGAGAGCAGAGATAAGGAGTTTGTCTGATCCCCGTCTGACAGAAGAGAGAGAAAATTCTGATCTAATAGAGCATCTCAGCTGGGTACAGAAAAAAGCAAAGGTGTACATAGCCTTTAGGTCAAGCAACAATAGTCTATGAAGACAACCAAGCATGCATTAAACTTGCAAGCAGTGAGAAAATTAGCGCAAGAACCAAGCACGTTAATGTAAAATATCATCACCTGTGTGATTTGGTGAAACGAGGCATAATTGCTTACTGTGAACTGAAAAGATAGTAGCTGATGCTATGACGAAACCATTACCCAAGTACACGTTTGAAAACTCAAACCAGCTATGGGACTAAGGCCCCTTTCACACAAGTGAGTTTTCCATGCGGGTGCAATGCGTGACGTGAATGCATAGCACCCGCACTGAATCCTGACCCATTCATTTCAATTGGTCTGTGTACATGAGCGTTTTTTTTTTCACGCATCAGTTCTGCGTTTCATGTTCTATATTCTCCATTTTTCACGCAGCCCTGGCCCCATAGAAGTGAATGGGGCTTATGTTAAAAAACGCATTGCATCCGGAAGCAAGTGCAGATGCAGTGCGTTTTTCACTGATGGTTGCTAAGAGATGTTGGAACGGAATGGCGGGGAGTAGGTGAGTATTGATTTCTTTACAGGTACTGCTGGGCGGGTTTGGTAATTAAAAAATGCAATCGTAGACAACCCCTTTAATCCATGGAGAGATAGTAACCTTTTTTGCTGAAGGCAGAGAAAGCAAAGCACTTTAGGGGCAATGTTTGTAGTACATGTAGGTCTTCTTTTCCTGTTTGTCATAGCATAACAGTCCTGCCTCCAGTCCCAGCACTTGGATGCTGTATCATTTTATCCCCTGCCTTCTGGATCAGAAACTGCAGCTTTGCATGGAGAATGGAGAGGCTACTACCCTTCAGTATAGAATCCCAATAAAGCAATAAGTAGTAGGGCTCTGGGCAGTCAAAGTCTGCCATAGGGTCCATTCACACGTCCGCAACGTGTTTTGCGGATCCACGGAGCCGCGGATCCGCAAAACACGGACAGCGGCAATGTGCGTTCCGCATTTTGCGGACCGCACATTGCCGGCACTATAGAATATGCCTATTCTTGTCCGCAATTGCGGACAAGAATAGGACATGTTCTATTTTTTTCAGGAACGGAATTGCGGACCCGGAAGTGCGGGTCCGCAATTCTGTGTCCGGGCAGCACATCGTGCTGCCCCATAGGAATTAATGGGTCGTGTGATGGACCCTTATGGGTGATCCAGAGCCCTGACATGCTCAGTCCACTAAAAATGTGATGGAGCTGTCTGCATCCATTTCCAGAGGTATTGCCGGACAGCTGATCGGTGGAGATGCCGGGTGGCTAACCCCCACAGATCAGATAGTAATAACCAATTTTGAGGATAGGCCATCACTTGATTAAAGGTGGACAACCCCCTCAAATATTCCAACAAGGTGTTTAACCGCTTCCCGTCACACTAACGCCAAAAGGCGTGAGTTCGGCGGCTCTCTCAGGTCTCGATGACGCCAACAGGCGTCATCTCGTGAGACCCAAGATTTCCTGTGAATGCGCGCTCACAGGAGCGTGCGTTCACAGGATCGCGCAGTTCAGAAGTTCATCTACAGCCGATCATTGGCTGGCAGGCTGTAGATTTTTAAAAGATCCAATCAAAGAGGTATGTCAGATGCTTTTTTGTAAATAGTATCTGATATACCTGCTACCTGGTCCTCTGGTGGTCCCTTTTGCTTGGACCGACCACCAGAGGACACAGGCAGCTCTGTAAGTATCACCAAACACCACACATACACTACACCCCCCCCCCCCCCCCGGTCACTTATTAACCCCTTATTAACCCCTGATCACCCCATATAAACTCCCTAATCACCCCCCTGTCATTGATCACCCCCCTGTAAGGGTCCCTCATCACCACCAGGTAGTTAGCTACTTGTTAGGTAGTTAGCGCCCAGCCCACCGCACCGCAGTCACTGATTAGTCGCTGATTAGCGTCGTCGCTGTCGCTAATTAGCACTAGTACTATATAGTATCTGTAAGTGATCAAGACTGATCGCAATCAGATCTATATCCGTACATTAGGGTCACCTTAGGCTCTACAAAAAACGCAGTGTTCGCCCGATCAGGCTTGATCTTGTGCCCACACATGCGTTCAGTCCGCCCCACCGCAGTGTCATAAATAATTTTTTTCTGATCACTGCAAAAACACCGTAAAATCGCTGCGCCGCTATAAAGATCACTTTTGAGATTTTTGGATCTTTATTAGCGATCGCAGCTTTACTTCGCAAGCACTCCTTTTTACTAGGCAGGTTTGCTCTTTTTCCAAGCGTACCCGATCCCATGTCAGTGTTCTGCATACCCCGCATGATGAGCCTCATTTGCAGCAGAGTAGTGCTAGCGCTGATCTTTTTTATGGTGCGACATACACCAGCAGCGCAGCACATCCTGGACCTTCTACCAGCACTGCCGTATTCCCTGGTGAAGTGGCGAGCACCAGAAGGGCAGTTCAAGCTGGTACGGTGGCACGTACAGTAACTCCCCCGTCGCAGCCACCACGTTCACAGGCCCGTAGAGCCCTTAGTCTCCCAGAGGTGCTGGCAAACCCTAATTGGCACTCCCCTGCTTCCGCCGCACCCGTATTGCCCCCTTTCACCGCCCAGTCTGGAGTTCGCATGGAGACAGCTCATTTAGGATCGGCCCTTGAGTTTTTGAGCTGTTCTTCACCGCGGATCTCTATGACTTAGTTGTGGCAGAAACCAACCGCTGCGCCACAAACTATATAACCGCCAATCCGGAAAGCTTCTATGCCCAGCCTTACCGGTGGAAACCAGTCACAGTTTCCGAATTTTAATTTTTTTTGGGCCTTCTCCTCAGCATGGGTCTAACTAAAAAAAATGTACATTACATGCCCATGTTCTCTGCTGCAATGTCCAGGGCACGTTTTGAGGTCATCATGTGCTTTATGCATTTCGCTGACAATAAAACCTGTCATCCAAGAGGCCACCCTGCTTATGACCGGCTCCACAAAATTCGGCCCCTCATAGACCGTTTGTCATCAAGGTTTGCAGATGTGTATACCCCCAATCAGAACATCTGCATAGACGAGTCCCTAGTACATTTTACCGGGCGCCTTGGCATCAAACAGTACATCCCCAGCAAGCGCGCCCGGTATGGGGTCAAACTGTGCTATGCTATACATATCGTTTTAGGGTCTATGAGGGAAAAGACTCAAAACTGGAGCCGGTCGGATGTCCTGACTACCTGGGGAGCAGTGGCAAGATTGTCTGGGACTTGGTGTCACCCTTACTCCACAAGGGGTACCACTTATACGTGGACAATTTTTACACAAGCGTGGCCCTCTTTCGGCACTTACATCTAGTCGGAATTCAATGCTGTGGCACCATGCGACCTAGTCACCGGGGCTTCCCCCAACGGCTCGTTAATACCCGACTTGCACGGGGGGAGAGGGCTGCCTTGTGTGACCAAGAACTGCTTGCGGTGGAGTACGGCGATACCACATGTGTGACACTTTTTTGCAGTCTAGGTGCGCAAAGGGGCCCAAATTCCAATGAGTACCTTTAGGATTTCACAGGGCATTTTTTACGCATTTGGATTCCAAACTACTTCTCACGCTTTAGGTCCCCTAAAATGCCAGGGCAGTATAAATACCCCACAAGTGACCCCATTTTGGAAAGAAGACACCCCAAGGTATTTTGTGAGGTGCATGGCGAGTTCATGTAAAAAAAAAAAAATTTGTCACAAGTTAGTGGAATATAAGACTTTGTAAGAAGAAAAAAAAAATTTTTGAAAAATATTTTCCGCTAACTTGTGCTAAAAAAAAAATATATATTCTAGGAACTCGCCATGCCCCTCACGGAATACCTTGGGGTGTCTTCCTTCCAAAAAGAGGTCACTTGTGGGGTATTTTATACTGCCCTGGCATTTTAGGGGCCCTAAAGCGTGAGAAGTTTGGAATCCAAATGCGTAAAAAATGCCCTGTGAAATCCTAAAGGTACTCATTGGAATTTGGGCCCCTTTGTGCACCTAGGCTACAAAAAAGTGTCACACATGTGGTATCGCCGTACTCAGAAGAAGTAGGGCAATGTGTTTTGTGGTGTATTTTTACATATACCCATACTGTGTGTGAGAAATATCTCTGTAAATGACAACTTTTTAAAAAAATTTATACAACCGCTAGGATCCCCAGCGATCCCAAGAATGGAAGCTTCCTTTGTTACCTCTCTGAATGGAATGGTGGTGCCACCCACTGCTTCATTCACTTCTGTGGGACTGACTGAGTGCTGTCTGCGTCAGCCTCATAGAAGTGACTGGAGCTGTGGACCCACATGCACACTATAGCTCTAGTGAGAAAAGGGACTCAGGGACCCCTTGCTTTTGGGAATGCTGGGGGTCCCAGCAGTTGAATTCCCTGCAATCCGACATTTATCTTTCATTCTGTGAATGGTTGATACATGCTTATTATGGGATAATTTGTTTGTGGGAATTTATGTTTTACCAGTAGAGGGCAGCAGAATATTGATCATTTTACTGAGCCCACAAGAATTCTTAAAAGACAATTCACAGAGAACCTGATATTCATGATACAGTGCAATCGGAAAGTCTTCAGACTGTCACTTTCACAGAGGTTTTCCCTCAACTTTGACCAGTGTCCCTGCCTCAGCCACTAAAACATGCCACCAACATGCTTCACTGTAGCAGTAGTATTGGGCAGTGTGGGTTTCCTCCAAATATGACATTTAGGCCTCTTGCACACGAAAGTTATTTTTTCCGTTTAAGTTCCGTATACGGAACCATACATTTCAATGGATCCTCCAAAAAAACGGAAGGTACTCCGTATGCCTTCCGTTTCCGTATTTCATTTAATTTCCGTTCCGTTCAAAGATAAAACATGTCCTATTATTGTCCGCATAACGGACAAGGATAGTACTGTTCTATCAGGGGCCAGCTGTTCCGTTCCGCAAAAAACGGAATGCACACGGACATCATCCGTATTTTTTGAGGATCCGTTTTTTCTGACCGCAAAATACTGAAAAAGCCATACGGTCGTGTGCAAGAGGCCTTAGAATTGAGGCAAAAAAGCTCAATCTTGGTTTCATCAGACCAGAGAATTTTGTCTCTCAAAGGGCTCGTTCACACGACCGTGCTGTATTTTGCGGCCCGCAAATCGCGGATCTGCAAAAAACGGATGCCGCCCGTGTGCCTTCCGCAATTTGCGGAACGGAACAGGAGGCCCATTATAGAAATGCCTATTCTTGTCCGCAAAACAGACAAGAATAGGACAGGGCACATAAATTTTGCGGGGCCACGGAACGGAGCAATGGATGCGGACAGCACACAGAGTGCTGTCCGCATCTTTTGCAGACCTATTGATATAAATGGTTCCGTATACGGACCGTATGCGGAATGCAGAAAACGGCCCGTATACGGAACGCAAAATACTTTCGTGTGAACGAGCCTAAAGTCTGAGAGCCCTTTAGGTGGTGTTTTCTGGTTGTTGTTTTTTTGCACATTTTTATGTCATTTCTACTGAGGAGCAGAGGTGTAGCTAGACTTTCCAGCACCCAGGGCAAGGATTCAGCATCCCCCCTTCCTCACTTGCTACCCAACTTTAGATGAGATTAGATGAGAAAGAGGGACAATATCAACAGCGGGTGTCGCGTGTCAGCAATTTTCTTTTTTTTATACTAAGACACGCCTCTATACGTTTAATGCATAACTATGCTCACCTAATCCGCTTTAGTGTTATGAGTGAATAGTTTAAAACGTAACTTTTAATAATATCCTTAGAAATATTTTTACGCCTGTTTTAGGAGTAAAAATTGTTGCAAAACCCCTTTTTGCAACTATTTAGGAGTGGCGAGGGTGTGACTGGGGCCTTGGAATCCGGCCCCGATGCATTTACTGAAAACAGGTGTAAGGGCTTATGCACATGAACGTGTTTTCTTTCCGTGTTCGTTCCAGTTTTTTTGCGGACCGTATGTGGAACCATTCACTTCAATTGGTCCGCAAAAAAAACGGAAGTTACTCTGTGTACATTTCGTTTCCGTATGTCCGTATTTCCGTTCCGCAAAAAAATAGAACATGTCCTATTATTGTCCGCATTACAGATAAGGATAGCACAGTTCTATGAAGGGCCAGCCGTTCCGTTCCGAAAAATACGGAATGCACACGGATGTGATCGGTATTTTTTATATTTTTTCCAATATAATTTTTATTAATTTTCTCCCATTCAAAAATAATAACAATCATAGCATTATCAGACATATGACATTGATCATAAACATCAAGTGTCACATATTAATATGATTATGATCATACATTTTTATCCTGTTATAATGCATATTATGGTAACAAAATAACATCCCCGTACCTGCCCCCTTTCCCTCCATCCCCCCAACTATCCCCTGCATCAGCCGAATCTCCGTATCTAACTCCCTAATCTTCAGAAGCAAAACACCAGGTTATATCACTTTCAGAATTCCCAGCGCATCCTTTAGATCTTCTAACAGATACCATGCGTCAGTTTGAAAGGAGACATGATTCTTGACTACTCACAAGGCTCTATATAGCTCAGCACAAATTTGCGCCAAGTTCGATACAATTTTTTCCCCAGAACTTCATTCTGTTGTAAAGTCTCAATCCACTCTAAGTGAAAGATATGCTTGAGTTGTGCAATAACTATGGGGACAGAAGGGACCTGAGGTTGAAGCCATACTTTCAATATACTTTTTTTTGCCCCTAACAAGACCTTATGTCCCATCGGTGTGATAGGCTCCACCGCATAGTCATCTGATTGCCCAGACCTTACCATTTGAACATGTGTTATTACCATTGCAGGAGTAATGTTCGCTTCACTCCCACCACACCTTTTCATCAAATTGTTTACCTATTCCTTCAACTTCGGACAACTCCACAATCCATGGAATAAGTCCGATTTTGAAAGGCTGCATTTTGGACAAGCAGTTAGTCTGTCCTGTCTCGAGTCAGAGATAGGGATGTCAAAACCAAAAATTGCATGATGTAATATCTTTAAGTGTGTCTCTCTCCACTGTTCGTTTGGGATGGCTTTATACAAGGCCTCTATTCCTGAACATATAGGTAGGTATATATCTTTCACCTCCAAAAGTGTCTCCCACTTCTGAAACATTTTTTTTGGATCCACTCTCTCCCATTTGTCCCTAAGAGATTGATAAAGAAGTGAAATCGACGGTCTAATTCTTATTCCTAAAAGCGAGTCAAAATCATTCGCTCTCCATTCCCTAGTCAGGTCTTTGCACAAACTTTTTCCGTATGACATGATCTGCATATACGGGAAAAAGGTTGGCTCCTTCAGATTCCACTTCTTTTTCAACTCCGCCTGTGTCATCCACCTAGACTCCGTCTCATGAAATAAGTCTCCCATTTTCCTAATCCCCGCCTGTGTCCAAGCGATCATGAGCTTGCCACCTCTGCCCGGTTCAAAATTAGGGTTGGCCACTATTGGTAGGTGTTTGGACATTTGGTAGGGCAAACCGTACATCTTCTGTAATAATTTCCATACAATAATTGTGTCCCTCAGCACCAGAGATTTTTTTACTGGCCCTGGCAGTTTAGAGATACCGGTGTGCAGCAATGCCACCAAATTCCAAGGTTTCGCTAGCTGTGTTTCCAAATTGGGATTGGAATAAAAAGATGTCTGGTTCACCCAGTCCAATATGTATCTACTGTTACAAGCTATATTATAACCTCTAATGTCTGGGAAATTGATGCCACCTAAGTCTTTCCTCACCTTTAGTTTGTTCAGAGCAATCCTTGATTTTTTGCCCTGCCATATGAACTGATTAAACCTACTCTCCAAAAGTGTCACATCTGCATGGTGTAGCAAGAGTGGGATTGTTTGCATGGGGTATAACAGTTTTGCAACCCCCATCATTTTCACCAAGCAGCACCGCCCCATTAGAGAAAGAGGTAATCCCTGCCATCTATCCAAATCCGCCTTGATTCGGGATATTAATGGTGGAAAATTAAGTTGATATAAGGACTGAGGATCTTTCCCAATTTTTACCCCCAGGTACGTTATATATGATTTAGCCATCGTAATTCCCAGTGAGCTAATTAATTTTTTCTCTAGGGCCTCACGCATGGGCAATAGAGGTAGGCATTCACATTTAGTTATATTCACCTTATATCCAGAGTAGTTTCGAAAGGCCTCCAAAGCATGAAAGACAATTGGAATATGTTTCTCCGGCTTAGCTAGAAATAAAACCACATCATCAGCAAAAAGTGCTGCCTTTACTTGTGATAAACCTACCCCTATTCCCTCATACAAATCCGACGAACATAGAAGCCGCGCCAGAGGTTCCAATGCCAGGTTGAACAGCAGTGGAGAAAGCGGGCACCCCTGCCTCGTGCCTTTCTTTAAATCAAAAGGTTTCGATAAATAACCCTGAGTATACACCCTTGCCTTAGGGTATTTATATAGATTCGCTATAAATGTTCTGAAAGCCCCCTCAAATCCTAATTTATCTAGGACTGCCTCCAGCCATGCCCATCTTACATTGTCAAAAGCTTTCTCAGCATCCAAGGTGAGCATGGCTGGAGTCTCTCCATCTTTAGGGCTGTGACGTACCCTATCCAAAACCGCCAGAACCGTCCTAATATTCATAACTGCCGAGCGGCCTTGCACAAACCCCACTTGCTCAGCCCCAATCAGGGATGGCAGAAAGGAAGCCAACTTGTCGGCTATAATTTTGGATAGAATTTTTGTATCCATATTTATTAGGGAAATAGGCCTGTAGGATCCGGGCAATAGGGGGTCTTTCCCTGGTTTAGGTAAAAGCTTGATGTAAGATACATTATCTTTGTCTGGGTCTATTTTGCCCTTAAGCACGTCATTGTATAATTTCAGCATTACTGGGGATATTTGTGAGATTAGTATTTTGTAGTATTCCCCGAAAACCCATCAGGACCCAGTGCTTTAGCATTTTTTAGGCCTTTGATGACCGCTTGGAGTTCCTCTATGGTCACGTCAGCATTTAGTTTCTGAAGTTGTTCAGTTTTTACAGTGGGCAATTTTACCCGATCTAACAGGGTATCAATTATTGGTGATGAGGAGTTATCCTCATATAAGGCCTTATAATACTGACCTAAAATCTCATTTATACCTGCCGGGTCAATAACCACCTCCCCCTTGTTATCTTTGATGCTAGCTATAAATTAGGGGGCTCTCTGACCTTTAGCCAAGTTTGCTAACATGCGACCCGCTTTGTTACCATATCTATACAGTTTGGTCTCAAATTGTGTTTGTCTGAAAGCCTCTCTTTCCCTTTCGCTTATTTCAAAGGCCTGGCGTGCCTCTACCCATTTCGCCTTATTTTCTGCAATGGGGACTTCCGTAAACTGCCTGTACGTTTGTCTGACTCTAGTACTCGCTTGTTCCATCGCCTGCTGACATGCTTTCTTTCTATTAAATACATATCCCATAATGCGCCCTCTCAATACCGCCTTAGACGTGTGCCCAAAAAGTTCCGGTGCATCTAAATGGGCCTGATTATCTTCCTTGTACTCTTCCCACCAACCCACTAGCTTATTTTTAAAATCCTCATTATCTATTAAGCTTGAGGGGAACCTCCACAAATAATCTGTCCCCTTCAAGAACGTATCCCTCATAACTAGGGTCATTGTAGCATGATCCGATATAACTATATCCCCTATATCAGCATGTTCCACCAAGCCTGATAAGGTGACCTGAGTGAATATACAATCGATACGTGACCATGAGTCTCTGGCGTAAGAGTAAAACGTGAACTCCCTATCGTCTGGATGATACTGCCGCCAGGGATCTACCAGTCCTACCGATTCCATCATAGGCCCCAAAACTGCGTCCTGAGCCATGTTAGTTCTAACTTCCTTTGATTTGGTTCTCCTATCTTCTCTCTCCACTACTACGGAGTTGAAATCGCCTCCCACTATTAGATTAGAAGCCTTATCTGTGAGTAGATTACCTTCCAATGCCCTAAAAAATTGAGTGTTATTGGAGTTTGGACCATAAACATTATAGATAGTGTACTGTACATTTTGGACTTGTATCGATACTTTGACCCACCTCCCTTCATCATCTGCTACAGAACCTAACAGGACAAAATTGAAAGCTTTGTTAAACAATATCAGGACTCCCGCTCTCCGCTCAGAGGAAGCCGAACCAATCACTTGTCCGACCCACAATTTTTTCATTCTCCCAAAATCTCTAGCTAATAGATGAGTTTCCTGAAGCAGAGCTATGTCAGGTTTCATCTTCTTAAGGTGACGTAGGATCATCCACCTCTTTTGCGGTGAGCGCAAGCCCTTCACATTCCAGCTAACTATTTTCATACTTCCCCCTACTTTCAATATCTGATATTCTAATGACTAGGATTGCAACTGGGTGTACATAACCCCTGATCATATGTTTCTGGAGACAAGCGTCGGCTGATGCATGAACATAGAAAACATTCTTTACAACACAGCAAAAGTAAAAATAAAACGAAAACATTCCCCCCCTCTCCCCCCCCTGATTACTAGAATAATCTCCCAGCACTGAATTTCTACTGTAACACATCAATCTATGCATTACCCCCTCACTATTTCTCATGACTTCTCTTTTTTCTAGACTGTCAAAACTAGCTGCCTATCCCCCTCCCTCATAATGGTGCAAACCGCATACCAAGCATATACATTATTAAGACGGTCATAATGGCGACTCTAAAGGTTTTACCCCCCTCGTAACTCTGGACCTATAAAGGTCTGCTCTACCACATTCCCCAAGACGCCGGCATTATATGGGCCGCGTGAGTCCTGCACTCAATTTTAACGCAACCACCTGCAGTGACCGCTTCATCGCGACCATGAGTCCCTTCTTCTAGAATGAGGGGTCCGTTTGTCTACCGGAACCAGCTCCCAATCCCGTCTCCGCCTGTCAGTAGGTGGTGAGCGCCTCCATTCCGGACTCCTTGCTCTTTCTTTGTCCTGCTGATGTTGTCCCGGGGATCTGCCTCTTTGTCGCTGCTCTCCCCTTCGGATATTCGCATGAAGGAAGTCCGCTGCAGCATCCGGGTCTTGGAAGGTTTTCACTTCACCCTCCGATAAGGTGACTTTTAAAATCGCCGGGTACAATAGCTGGAATCTCACTTGTTGTCTGTACAGCTCCGAGCAGACAGAACTAAATTCACGTCGTCTCTTTGCCACCATAGCTGAATAATCCGCGAACATCAGTAGCATATGTCCTCTCACTTTCAGCGGCCCTTTGCGAGCTCTAAAGGCCCTCAGAATGGACTCCTTGTCTGTATAGTCCAGAAATCGCATGATGACTTGGCGCGGCTTTAATGGCATATTTTGAGAGTTGGTGTTATTTTGCGATTGAGAGTCCATGGCGGGCCCTACACGGTGAACCATCTCCACCTTGTGTCTCCCACTTAGATTCAGGGCTTGTGGAATCTCCATCTCGCATATTTATCTCAGAGCTGTCTGCTTGATAGACTCTGGTAAGCCCACTATCCGCAAGTTATTCCGCCTAGACCTGTTCTCTAGGTCTTCGAGGCGATCCTTAAGCACAATATTCTGTTTAAACAGATCTTGGTTATCGCGGGTACATCTGGAGACATCTTCCTCCATTGCCGCTACCCTTTGCTCCAGCTCCTCTATGCTCCCCTCATGTCTCGCTACCGTGTCATGCAGTTCATGCAGAGACTGTGTGAGGGTTTTCGCGAGCGTCTCTTTAATGTCTGGAGCCAAGTACTTGGCCACTTCAATGGCTAAGATTTTATAGTCAATTTTGAGTAAATCCTCATTCGGCTTACCGCCATCTACCGCCGCTTTATCAATTCCCATGGTGTTAATCGGGGAGGCTGGGCGGGAATTCTCCATCTTGCCCTGCATGGTATTTGCGGTCTGGCTTGCCCCGCTTGTAACTTGCCGTCTGCCGCTCCGTAGCAAGTAACGGTCCATGGACCAGACACCGCCGCTGTGTGGGGTCTCCCAGGTGATTTTCAGAGACCCTTAATGCCGCTGTGAACGGAGCGCAGGAGATATCAGAGGGACAGGCGCCGGAGCTCACTCACTCCGCGTCTTGCATTCCAGCGCCGGAACCGGAAGTCCGTGATCCGTATTTTGGCGGACAACAAAATACATACGGTCGTGTGCATGAGCCCTAAAGAGGAGTAAAAACTACTACAGTGGACAGAGCAGTTTTTATTCCATGTGCACGGACTGCTAGTGGTGCACCTAATTCATAAATTAGGCTTATCCTCCAGCAGTGCAGAGGGGAAAAAAAGATTGGCACAAAAAGATGGTGTTTGTAAATGACCTCCAGTATGTACATCTCATAAAATCTATCATAAGGTACATGGCGGTACCAATACACCTTGCGATAAATGAAATAACCAACTGGTCTTACTGCATCCAGGGTGTCGCTGGCATGTCAGCGTGATGTCCACTGGATTCAGAACAAGGTCACTGTGGTGTGGTGAACAATAAGAACAACCACATGCTGGCCCTGTAAGCAGGCTCGGACTGGCCCACAGGGGTACAGGGGAATCCCCCAGTGGGCCCCTGAGCAAAGTGGGCCCCTAGTAACCCACCCCCTGCACAAGTGGCACATAACACAGTAGACTTACTGAACTTCATACATATATTCAATGTACAGCACCTCAACCAGCCTATGTTCATATAAAAAACTTGTTTGATTATTTATTATATTTGAATGTATCCGTATGGTGGGCCCCCAAAATAAATTTTACTGGTGGGCCCTAGGAACCCCAGTCCAACACTGCCTGTAAGACCTAGCCAATAGTATAACAGGGTGATCTAGGGCATTGCTTTCCTCTTTTGCTACCAAAAAATACGGTGAAGAACTGTTCCATGTAAAATGCCATCAAAAGGGGGGCACTGCCTCCGACTGGAGAAGAAAAAGTTCAGTCTCCAGAAGCGTCAAAGCTTCTTTACTGTAAGAACGGTGAGTCTGTGGAATAGACTTCCTCAGGACGTGGTCACAGCAAGAACAGTGGACAGTTTTAAAAAGGGTTTCGATGAAATCTTAAAAGTAAATGACTAATGCTTATGAAAATGTGTAGAAATCTGAGTCTCACTTCCTTCTGTGATTCGCGTCCCCACCTATCCCTTGGTTGAACTTGATGGACTTATGTTAACGGTATTAACTATGTAACTATGTAAATTGCTAAGATTCCTTCTCTAGAATAGCTTTGGTGGGAGGAGGAGGGTTCAGTAGTCGGGACAGACAGGAAGGGGAGGTGAAGTGTGTATGGAGGCATGCATGGTCAGGAGGCCTTCATCATTGTCACCTCCTGTGGCTCGAGTTCAACCCAGACCTGCCAGGACTGAGAGCCCAGTGTAAAGATCCTGACCTGCTGCTATGTATAGAGCCGGCCCGTCCTCCTCCTTTTGTTCTGACTGCCACTGGAAGAAGCTGTGTAGCTACACTAACGGCACAAGTTAGAGAGCAGTGATATCACTGAAGGATAGCACTCACTGCAATACACAGCCTACACTATGTAGTGCAGGCCAGGGCAGACATGGCATTTCTGGGCCCCCAAGCAATTATGTCTGGGGCCCTAATCAGAGAAATTTTTGTATAGCAAAATACAACAATCCTCAAGATTTGGCTATTGGCCAGGTATGCCATTATCACTCTATCCCCTGTATATTGTCACTCTGTCCCTAATCTGCTACCAAACTCTGTGCCCCAAATGTCACCAATCTGCCTATTAAATGCTTACACCCTGCTCAAAATGCCGCTTTGCCTCCTAATGTGCCTCCATTCTGCACAAAATGCCACCCTGTCCCCCAATGTGTCCCCTCTTCCTCCACACCTCTTGCTGTTGTCGTACATTCAATCACTCCAGCAATATCCAACTTTATGTCTGGCTGAGTGTGATCACACAAGTGAATAGTAGGATGTCTCTCTAGTAAAAGCCTCAGTCAGTGCTGTGGCTGCAGCTCCTGCTCAGGCAGTGGCATTGCAAAAAGTCGCTGTCTGAGAATGCCACAGAAAAGATGGACTCCCATGTGCCGTCCAGGGCTTGTGCTGGAAGGAGGACTGAGATACAGGAAGCCAGGCTGTCTGGCCTAGAGCCTGGAAACCCTCATCTAGCAATCCCCACATAACGTCTCTCTGTCAGTGATAGAGCAACGTCCTTTGCTGCGCCAGTGCATTGGCTGACAGCAGACAGTTAAAGGGACCACTGCTGGGAATAACAATTCTTGGCAGGCTGTCCTGTTGGTCCACAACCGTATCTGCTTCCTGAGGACGCAGATACAGTTGATGTCACGTTCGGGTGTGGGAGGGAAACACCACATCAAACATAGGAGGGAAAAAGGTGAGGGAATAAGGCCTGGAAATTAGGGAAAGGAGATGGACAACTCCTAGTAAAACCCTAATCAAAGTCCTGACTAACTACCAGTATGAACAGACCCCAGAGGTAGGTGAGTTCATACACAGTGTCGGGTTTCGCTCTGGTAGATAGGGTAAGCGGGCGCAGTACAGAGGCAAAATACAAGTTCTTAACTCAAAACATCAGTGTTTATTTACACCTGAGGCAATTGCACAAAGCAGCACATAACTTTACAGTCTTGGTGTTAATTCACACACAATGGAAAGTTCATATAACACAAGTCATCTTGCTGGCAGTTCTGCCTCCAGAAGTTCACAGCAGGCTTTAGGGGGCCTGTTTCCCCAGTGTGTGTCTCTCAGCCCTCCAGCACGGCACAAAGCCTCAGATCTCTCAGCCCCGGTATTTGACCTCACCTGGCTGGAAACCAGCCCAGCCGCACATGCTTGGAGGAAAATACCTGCCTTGCCAGACACAACCCCTTATTGTGTCATAACAGGAATACCTAAATTCCTAACTCACCTTATAGGACGATGGTACTAATGTCAGGACTGAGATAACCTGTTCCTCCAAAAGGAAGGACGAACAGGAGTCTCCCTCAGGCCTAAACACAAATGGCAGGGAAATGCAACACACAAAATAACCTAAACAAAATACAAAAGGGAAAGAAAACACTTAACTTCAAGTGGCTCTAACAGCACGAGGAACTAAGCCGAGATCCATACACCAGCTATCCACAACTCAAACTGAAGCTATACATCGCATAGCATAGTGGGAGAAACAACAATAAATAGAGAAGGTTAAATGACCATAATAGCCACACCTGGGGAAAGAAGGTGTAGCAAGCACCAGAAACAACACAGACGTCATTTAATCCAAACAGAAAACATGTCAGATCAAACCTAGTGTTGCCAGTCTCACGGATCTCCTGCCACCTGTCGCGGGAACGTCCGTCACCCCTTCTACGGGTGACCGCCGGGCACCCAGGACCAACCTTATCCGGATGAGACCTGTGAAAGGCTTTCACCAAACAAATAACATTCATGTCAGATGCCAGTACCCACATCCTCTCCTCTGGTCCATAACCCTTCCAGTGAACAAGATACTGAAGAGATCTACGGAGAACTCGAAAGTCAATAATCTTGGCAATCTGGAATTCCAAACTGCCGTCCACCATGACAGGAGCGTGTGGCAAGGGGAGACAACTCCAAAGGTTCAACATATCTCTTCAACAAAGATTTGTGAAACACATTATGAATTTTCAGAGCCTGAGGAAGTTCAATACGAAAAGCTACAGGATTAATAATGGCAGTGATCTTATATGGACCAATAAACCTTGGACCCAACTTCCAAGAAGGAACCTTCAACTTAATATTTCTTTGTGGTACGCCACACAAAATCACCCACACTTACAGTCAGGTCCATAAATATTGGGACACCGACACAATTCTAAAATTTTTGGCTCTATACACCACCACAATGAATTTGAAATGAAACAAACAAGATGTGCTTTAACTGCAGACTGTCAGCTTTAATTTGAGGGCATTTACATCCAAATCAGGTGAACGGTGTAGGAATTACAACAGTTTGCATATGTGCCTCCCACTTGTTAAGGAACCAAAAGTAATGGGACAATTGGCTTCTCAGCTGTTCCATGGCCAGGTGTGTGTTATTCCCTCATTATCCCAATTACAATGAGCAGATAAAAGGTCCAGAGTTCATTTCAAGTGTGCTATTTGCATTTGGAATCTGTTGCTGTCAACTCTCAAGATGAGATCCAAAGAGCTGTCACTATCAGTGAAGCAAGCCATCATTAGGCTGAAAAAACACAACAAACCCATCAGAGAGATAGCAAAAACATTAGACGTGGCCAAAACAACTGTTTGGAATATTCTTAAAAAGAAGGAACGCACCGGTGAGCTCAGCAACACCAAACGACGCGGAAGACCACGGAAAACAACTGTGGTGGATGACCAAAGAATTATTTCCCTGGTGAAGAAAACACCCTTCACAACAGTTGGCCAGATCAAGAACGCTCTCCAGTAGGTAGGTGTATGTGTGTCAAAGTCAACAATCAAGAGAAGACTTCACCAGAGTGAATACAGAGGGTTCACCACAAGATGTAAACCATTGGTGAGCCTCAAAAACAGAAAGGCCAGATTAGAGTTTGCCAAACGACATCTAAAAAAGCCTTCACAGTTCTGGAACAACATCCTATGGACAGATTAGACCAAGATCAACTTGTACCAGAGTGATGGGAAAAGAAGAGTATGGAGAAGGAAAGGAACTGCTCATGATCCTAAGCATACCACCTCATCAGTGAAGCATGGTGGTGGTAGTGTCATGGCGTGGGCATGTATGGCTGCCAATTGAACTGGTTCTCTTGTATTTATTGATGATGTGACTGTTGAAAAAAGTAGCAGGATGAATTCTGAAGTGTTTCGGGCAATATTATCTGCTCATATTCAGCCAAATGCTTCAGAACTCATTGGACGGCGCTTCACAGTGCAGATGGACAATGACCCAAAGCATACTGCAAAAGCAACCGAAAGAGTTTTTTAAGGGAAAGAAGTGGAATGTTATGCAATGGCCAAGTCAATCACCTGACCTGAATTTGATTGAGCATGCATTTCACTTGCTGAAGACAAAACTGAAGGGAAAATGCCCCAAGAACAAGCAGGAACTGAAGACAGTTGCAGTAGAGGCCTGGCAGAGCATCACCAGGGATGAAACCCAGCATCTGGTGATGTCTATGCGTTCCAGACTTCAGGCTGTAATCGACTGCAAAGGATTTGCAACCAAGTATTAAAAAGTGAAAGTTTGATTTATGATTATTATTCTGTCCCATTACTTTTGGTTGTTTAACAAGTGGGAGGCACATATGCAAACTGTTGTAATTCCTACACCGTTCACCTGATTTGGATGTAAATACCCTCAAATTAAAGATGACAGTCTGCAGTTAAAGCAAATCTTGTTTGTTTCATTTTAAATCCATTGTGGTGGTTTATAGAGCCAAAAATGTTAGAATTGTGTCGATGTCCCAATATTTATGGACCTGACTGTAGATCCAGATCATTCATAAATTCTTGTTGCCCATATACTTGTTGCCCATATTCATCAAGTTATTTGCAATTTTCCGCCATATAAAACACAATAATGACGAAAAATGTTCCTCCTCAAGGATACCAGAAGTATCCCAACCAGAGACTGTGCCAAATTGAGGGTGAAACCCATATGCCCCAAAAAATGGCGACTTACCAGTGGACTGCTGTCTACAATTGTTTATGGCAAACTCTGGCAAAGACAAAAACGAGGACCATTCCTCCTGGTTCTCAGAGACAAAACATCTTAATTAAGTCTCCAGACTCTGATTGTGTGCTCCGTCTGAGGATGAAAAGCAGGAGAAAAAGACAGTTGTACCCCCCAGCTGAGTACAGAACGCCTTCCAGAATCTGGACACAAACTGAGTCCCACGATCCGAGACCACGTCAGAGGGATGACATGAAGTTTCACAAACACTTGCGCAAGTGTTTTAGCATTAGGTAGGCCAGGCAATGCTATAAAGTGCACCATTTTACTAAAACGATCAACTACCACCAGAATAACTGTCTTTCCAGACGAATTAGGCAGATCAGTAATATAGACAAGTGAGTCCATGGTCTGGATGGTATGGGCAACGGAAGTAGAGATCCATAATGTCGAGTATGTGTCACCTTAGCGCGTGCACAGATACTACAGGCCAACACATAGTCCTCAGCACACTTACGCAACCCCGGCCACCAGAATCTACTAGAGATTAGGTCGGCAGTGGATCTACTTCCAGAGTGTCCCGTAAGAACCGTACAGTGGTCTTCCTCAAACACCTTATGACACAATTCTGATGGAACATACAATTTCCCAGAAGGGCAAGACTCCGCTGCCTCTCCCTGAGCCTCTAACACCTTCACCTCTAGGTCAGGGTATAGAGTGGATATCGCCACCCCCTCCGACAGTATCGGACTCGGATTTTCAAAATCACCACCTCCAGGAAATGTAATAAGGCATCTGCCTTGACGTTCTTTACCCCAGGACAATAAGTGACAATGAAAGTGAATCTGGTGAAAAACAAAGACCATCTGGCCTGCTTCGGGTTCAGTCGTTTATCCAACTACAGGTAAGTCAGATTTTTGTGATCTGTGAACACAGTGATCGGATGAATCGCCCCTTTCAACCAATGACACCACTCCTCAAAAGCCAACTTAATGGCCACATCATAATTTCTCTCTGCGGCAGAGAGTTTTTTTTTAGAGAAAAATGCACGTGGGCTCCATTTACCAGGTGACGGGCCCTTCGATAAGACTGCTCCTTCCCCCACATTGGACGCTTCAACTTCCACAATGAAAGGATGTGATACATCCAGCTGCACCAATATAGGGGCAGAAGCAAAGCACTCCTTAACCGCAGAAAAGGCTTGCAATGCCGAATCAGACCACACTGAAACATCCGTCCCTTTCTTAGTCATGTCAGTTAAGAGTTTCACCACTGTGGAATAGTTATGAATAAATTTTCGGTAATAGTTGGTGAACCCCAAAAACCACATTAAGAGCCTTCAGATTTTTGGGTCGATCCCAGTCTAATACAGCACGGACTTTCTCTGGATCCATTCAAAAACCTGAAGATGACGGGGGGCGTGGCCTGACCGAGCTCGATGGCGGCAGCTTGAGAACAGAGCTCCTGCCACTAGATCCCGTCTCAGCACTTTTCTAAGCACCACCGGAATGAAAAGATGAAGATTCAACCGAAAGATTCTTACAGAGTCACCGGAGAACAGAGGAGTGAAATCCCGCAGCATACTGACATGGAGAAGTATCTCCAAAAGCCGGCTCCTCAGACGCCAGCACGCACAGGCAAAATGGCGCCGAAACGCAGCGAGGAGGAAGAAGCGGCCGGAGACACTTGTGGAGCGGCAGCATTGGACGGAGCGTGTGAGGTGAGCAGATCACACACAGGGGGAGACCCGGCGGCTCTTACCAGAGATTTCTTGGAGAGTGCTCTGCAAAAGGCCCTAGCTCCAATCGCGGCCGATTTAACAACAATAAAAGAAGATGTCCGCCATATTGGGGATAGAGTAGAATCCCTGGAGCAAGCCCAGGAAACCTTGGTTGTCTTTAATACTGCGGTAAAAAGCTCTTTAGGCTCACACACCAGAGCCATGAACAACCTGTTACTCCAGATGGAGGACCAGGAAAATAGAAACAGAAGACGTAACATAAGAATCAGGGGGCTCCCTGAAGCAGATACCAGTGAGAACTTGTTCGCAGTTATGGACTCACTATTCACTTCTCTACTGGGTTCAGACAGAGCCAAGGGCATTACAATTGAAAGAGTTCATAGGGCGCTGAGGCCCAAGCCAGGAACCTCTGAAAATCCCAGGGACATCATATGTGGTTTATTAAGCTACAGGGATACAGAGGATATCCTACACAAGGCGAGGGAAAAAGGAGAATTAACACTACAAGGGAGGAATATACAGATCTTCCAGGATTTGGCGGCCTCCACATTACAAAAAAGAAGGTTGTTAAAACCACTGACAGATCTCCTGCGTTCCTCAAAGATCCCATACCGGTGGTTATTCCCTTTTGGCATATTGATCTCTGCAAGGAACCGTCGTTTTACAGTCCGTACTCCAGCAGATCTGATACCATTTTGGGAAATGACGGACATAACTCCTGTCGAAGTTCCATCATGGTTACCTGTGGCATCTGAGGAAGAGTTACCACCTTTACCTAAAATATCATCGTGGTCAAAACCAAAGCAACAAAGAACAGGCCGTAACAAGAAAGCAGTGACCAGAGAAATGGACACTTGATCATGAGATGGAGAAGCTGCTGGGTTTGCTTTATTTGCCTTATTTGCCTTATTTGCCTTACTTGCTTTATTGCTGTTCACTTCTTAGCTTGAATAACCGTGATGCAGATCATCACTTTTTTGTTATGTGCTAGTTCAATATTCCGTTATACACATACTAGGCTTTATGATATTACTGATGCCAGGTGATAATGTCTTAGAGGTATAAGTTAATACTACTTTTTTCAACTGAATCTGATTCATCAAGTTTAAGAGGGGTTGGTTGATAGATAAGAGGTGGTTCATTGCTATTGTCATATAGTTTATTCAAATTGGGCTGAGAGGGGATCTAGGCCGATCAGGATATACTATTGACAACTGATCACCCCCCCCCCCCCAACCACCGAAAGGAATTACGCCTTAGACAAGGCGGTTATTGGAATTGTCATGAGGTCCCTATTTGGTTTATCGTTGGTTTACCTTTTTCATGTTTTTATTGTTTTACTCCATTCCAGGTCACACAGGTCACATGCAAAGCAATCTAGCCTCATAGCCCTAAAACAAAAGGAAAAATGGCGCCTTTAGTATTTAATATAGCAACCTTTAATGTACATGGATGTAATGGTCCTGTCAAAAGGAGCCGTACGTTTCGAATAATTAAGAATGCTGCAATTGACATAATAATGTTACAGGAGACTCATTTTACGTCCCGTGGTATACCTAACTTAAGCAGTTCTTCGTTTCTCCATTGGTATCATGCATGCTCAGATAAACCAGCTTCTAAGGTAGTTAGTATAGGGATAAAAAAAGGACTACCTTTCACGTTCCATTCCCAACTGATAGATCCGGAGGGCAGGTACATACTAGTAAATGGTGAAATAGGACACGCAAAAATTACACTGTGCAATTTATATGCACCTAACGTGAATCCAGTGAGTTGGCTGTTGGAGATTCTGGACAAGATTGCTGCTTTCTCTTTTGGATGGATATTGATAGGAGGTGACCTGAACCTAACCTTAAACCCATTACTAGATTCTTCATCGAAAAAATCGGCTGTCTCGTTCAGGGCTCTTAAAGCTCTGAAAACACGTTTGAATGATCTACACGTTGTGGATGTATGGCGTTCATTGCATGGAGACAAAAGGGATTATACCTTTTACTCAAATCCTCACAAGTCATATCAAAGACTTGACTACCTTTTTATTCCTGAACAGCAATTAATCCTAGTTAAGTCAGCAAATATTGATAATATAACGATTTCTGACCATGCCATGATGCAATGCGCCATTGCGCTTCCTGAGGTGAATGGGAAAGAGTGGTCGTGGAGGTTGAATCATACGTTATTAGATAAAAAAGCACAAGTTGATGGTATCTCGAATAAATTGAGAGATTATTTTGAGATAAATGTAAATTCTGAGACGACACCCGCGATCATCTGGGAAGCGCATAAAGCGGTGATTAGAGGTGAATTTATAGCATTAGGTTCGCATCTCAAAAGAGAGCGCACGCAACAGATGGTGGATTTATTGTCCAGGATCTCTCAGCTAGAAAAATTGCACAAAAAGTCATTGGCAGTGAAGGAATTTGAAGCACTAGTAACCCTCAGACAAGACTTGAAATCCCTGCTTAATATTAGATCCGCTAATGCGTATCTAAGAATTAAACAAAAACATTACGTACATGGGAATAGGGGTAGCAAAATACTCTCGGCAATGATTAAAAAGAGAGCAGAGCAGTCATTTATTAAACAAATGAAAACAGCAGACGGTACACTTTCTACAGATGATAACGAGATATCTAAAGTGTTCACAAGCTTCTATCACGATTTGTATAATATAAGAAAAGATGAGTCAAGAGAGTTTTCAGCGGAAAACTGTAATAAGATGAAAACCTACCTGAATAATCTTAAACTACCCATGCTGTCTGGAACGGACAAGGAAGCGTTGACAGCTCCAATAACATTAAATGAAGTGGAGAAAGTGCTAAAAACTATTCCCAAAGGTAAGAGCCCAGGACCAGATGGTCTAACAATAGCCTATTACAGGAAGTTCTTCCCCATACTAGGCCCTCATCTGGTATCCCTCTTTAATGCCCTTTTACAAGGAACCCCTTTGCCTAGACAATCTCTTGAAGCGCATATTACGGTGCTACCTAAACCAGGCAAGGATCCGGCTCTGCCTGCTAGTTATAGGCCAATATCACTGCTTAACGCAGATATCAAACTCTGGGCTAAGATTTTGGCGCATAGAGTAGCGACCTTGCTTAGGGAATTAGTCTCCTCTGATCAATCTGGGTTCGTGGGGGGTAGAGAGTGCAGAGACAGTACATTCAGGGTACTACAAGCTCAACAGTTCGCTCTGTCGCAAGGGAAGGGGCTCACTCTCCTAAGCACAGATGCCGAAAAGGCTTTCGATAGGGTAGATTGGAAGTTCATGGAAGCCACTTTATATAGATTTGGCTTCCCACCTCAATTTGTGGCCGCCGTGCTGTCTCTGTACTCCTCCCCCACAGCAAGGATACGCATCAATGGGAAACTCACGCCCCATTTTGAAATAAGAAATGGAACCCGTCAAGGTTGTCCTTTGTCACCTACTCTATTCATATTGTGTTTAGAGACCTTCCTACAGGCAATAAGACAAGATGGTGACATTCAAGGGCTTAGCATAGGTTCTCGGACTCATAAAGTTGCAGCATTTGCCGATGATATGCTTCTGTTGGTGTCCAATCCATTACAGGCTTTCCCAGCCTTACTGAAACAGTTAGAGGTTTTTGGGGGTCTATCCAATTTTAAAATTAATTTATCTAAGTGTGTAGCTTTGGGTATTAATATCTCCCAAAATTCCATAGCTCAACTTAAGGCAAATTTCCCTTTTCAATGGCATCCAGATAGTATATGTTACCTAGGAGTAAATATAACTAGAAACCCTGATCAACTGTTTATGCAAAACTATCCCAAGTTATTAACCGACATTAAGACCCAATTAAAGGAACTGAAAGTCCCTTTTTTAACTTGGTTAGGGAGAAAGAATGTGCTGAAAACGTATGTTCTCCCGAAATTTTTGTATTTGATGCAGACTCTGCCTATAGCCTTACCTAGTCACTATCTAACTCAAGTAAGGAAAACATTTTCCACATTCATCTGGAATCAGGCAAGACCCCGACTAGCATATAAGAGATTGACTTTACCCAGACATAAAGGAGGCTTCGGATTGCCGGATATCAGAAGTTATTATGGAGCAATACAAATGAGACTACACTCAGAGGTAACAAACCCCCGAAATACTAAATTAGGCTGTCAGATCGCTAGAAAGATTTTAGGACCGTGCAATTTAGCTATATTATGGGACCCTGATAAGAGGTCCTTACGCGGGAAAAAGTTACCCTGCTCACTAAAAGGTATGATGGACAGTTGGCTTAGATTGGGGAAACATTTACATCCCTCCAGTCACCTATCTACCTTTACCCCTATTGGATATATTCCTTATTTATACCAAACTAATTTCCAAGATGATACAGGGCTATGGGCATCATTAGGGGATAGGGCGATTGGAGACATCTTAGAAAACAGAATTGTCCCCTCTATCCAAACTTTGAGAGAAAAGTTCAAACACATCCCATGGGCTACAACTCATTATTCGCAGTTTCAGAAGGTGTGTGATTGGTATTTGTTACACACCACAAGTAGTTATACGCCTACGTGGTATGACGCAATATGGAATCAATCAATCCACACGAAGGGTGTCATCTCGAGGTTATATAATAAAATATTAGAGATTGACTCTGACCCCAAACCTTCATTTGTAGTACAGTGGGGAAAAGATATCGGAATGGCTTTAGAAGATGATACCGTTGAAAGAATACTAGCTCATTCTCATGGTTATTCTAGATGTATCAAGATTCAGGAGAACGCTTTTAAAATAGTCACGAGATGGTATAAAACTCCAGAGAAGTTGCATTCCATTTCTTCTTCGATTTCAGCCGAATGCTGGAGGTGTGGGGAAACCACGGGCTCCATGTATCACATATGGTGGTCATGCCCACAAATTAAAAAGTTTTGGGACTCAGTGTCAACAGAGGTCCAGAAGATATGTAGGATTAACTCCCCTATCACTCCGTTAGTGGCCCTGCTCAACATTCCTAATAGTCATTTTAAGTTGGCCAAGAATTCTTTACCTGCTCAGCTGATTGCAGCGGCAAAATTACTTATTCCAAAATACTGGTTGTCCAAGGAGATCCCCAGTCTGAGAGAATGGGTGTTTAAAGTAAAAGAGATTTATCAGTTAGAAGAACTGACTAGTTGGGAGACACTCTCTCATGACAGATTTATTTCAGTCTGGGAGGGATGGTCTGATTGGTATAAGAATTATAAGGGCTGAGAGATTAACGGGTGAATGTTGCTTCCTGGAGTTCAAGGAAGTTAGCAGAAGTAGAGTAGGTTAAGATCTTAAAAAACTCATTTCACTCATGAGTGATAATTACACATTTCATGTACGACACAAAGGCACAATAGTGTTGGATTATAATACATCTCCAATATGTACGGCGTTTATGGTCACTTTTGCAATGTATGTAATAGACCTTGAATGTACCTGACAAAATATGTATTTACCTAGAAGAATGGAGTACACCATACCTTTTTGTTCATTGTTTTTACTACTGCAAATGTCTTATTGTTTGATGATGATATTGTCAAATTTAAAATAAAGATTTGAGAAAAAAAAAAAACCTGAAGATGACAGCAGGTAGCCTAAGAATTGCACCTCATGTACAGCAAAAACACACTTCTCTAATTTTGCGTACAATTTATTATCTTTTAGGATCTGTACACCTGTCTAACGTGATCAGGATGAGTCTCCATGTCTGAAGAATAAATTAGTATGTCATCCAAATACACAACAACAAACCTCCCCACCAGGTAATGAAAAATGTCATTCACAAAATGCTGGAAAACCACAGGAGCATTGGTCAACCCAAAAGGCATGACCAGGTTCTCAAAGTGACCCTCTGGGGTATTAAAAGGCATCTTCCATCCAGATGGGAGGGGGAATGGGGGGCAAGGTTATTATATTTTGGACAGAGATTACTGTTATATGAAGCAAAATATGTTACTCTTCATTTGTACAAGAATGTTTCAAAAACATGTAACCATGTTGATTCTTCTTTTGTACTTAAATACATTGAGAATTATGCTTTGCTCTTAAGATGCATTTTTCAGAAAATAAATAAAATGTTCTTTAAAAAAAAAAGTAATCTTCCATTCATCCCCTTCCTTGATCCTGACCAGATTATATGCCCCCCTTAAGTCCAACTGGAGAACACCTTGGCATCAACAATCTGGTTAAGCAATTTAGGAATCAAAGGAAGGGGGTAAGGATCACGGACAGTAATCCGATTGAGCTCACGGAAATCCAGACATGGCCTAAGAGTTCCGTCCTTTTTTTTTTAACAGAGAAAAGCCCTGCTGCCACTGGAGATTTGGAAGGTCTTATGAGTCCTTTAGCCAAACTTTTGGTAATATACTCTCTCATGTCCGTTCTTTCAGGGTCCAGAAAGGTTATACAACCTAGATTCGGGCAACTTAGCTCCGGGAATAAGGTTGATAGGATCATATTCCCGATGCGGAGGTAAATCCTGGCATTGACTTTCAGAAAATACATTGGCAAAATCAAATATAAAGAGGGTAATGTTTTAGTGGTTAAAGCAGAAAAAGATGTATTCAGACAGTGGTCAACGTAATAATCACCCCAATCCAGAATCTGTCTAGCTTGCCAATCGATGGTTGGATTGTGTTTGCTTAACCACGGAAAACCCAGAACCAATGGAGCAGGGAGACCCTCCAACACAAAACACAAGATGAATTCCTGATGAAAGTCACCCACTCTTAATCGGATGTCATGCACCATCTGAGATGAACACTTCAGAGTTAGAGGTGCAGAATCAATAGCAGAAATGGAAATGTTTTTCTCTAATGCACTTGGAGACAACCCGTGCATACAGACGAACTGAGTATCAATCAGGTTTACCCCTGCCCCACTGTCGATAAACACCTCAATTTCCACAGTCTTAGACTGTAGCGCTACCTCGGCAGTTAGGAGAAATCGGGTACTACCAGTCAAAGACAAATGCATGTTCTCTGTCTCCCCTCTCACCTCTCCAAGAGTCAGATGGGAATTAGACGTCCCCCTTTTTTTTCTTTTTGACGCTGAATGCATGGACATACATCGATAAAATGTCCCTTTTGTCCGCAGAAAAAACACACTCCCTTCCTACGACTAATACACTTAAAAGCAGATCCAGGAGTAGCTCCACCTAATTGCATGGGTTCGTCCCCAGACATAAACCCAGTAGTATCTTCAAAGTGTCAGAAGAAGACGATATGTTATGTGATAGTACGTCCTGAGAGTGGGGGCCCCTAGCTCTCTCTCTCAGGCATCTATCAATGCGTACTACAAGAGACATAGCAGCTTCCAGAGACTCAGGATTCTCATGAAAGGGCAAAGCATCCTTCAGCCTCTCTGATAATCCCTGACAGAACTGACTACGGAGAGCCAGATCGATCCACTCAGTATCAGTAGCCCACCTCCTAAACTCAGAGCAATAGATCTCAGCAGAACGCTCTCCCTGATGAAAGCCACATAGCTTGGTCTCGGCCAGGGAGGTCCAATCCGGATCATCATAGATGAGACCCAGAGCTTTGAAAAATTCATCCACCGACCGGAGAGATTGTGATCCGGTCGGCAGAGAAAAAGTCCATGATTAAGAGTCCCCTTTAAGCAACGAAATAACCACACCAACTTTCTGAATCTCATCCCCAAATGAGTGTGGACGTAGCCTAAAATACAATTTGCACGCCTCTCTAAACAAAATGAAATTATCACTTCCCCCAGAGAATCTGTCCGGGAGGCAAACCTCTAAGTTCGAGTCAGGCCTGATAACCACCACTAGGACCAGCAGCCTGTGGCCTCTGGATCTGCAAGACGGTCATGCGAAGGTCAGCTACCTCCAAAGACAGCCCCTGCAGCTGTTTGGCCAGTGCAGCAATAGGATCCATGGCTGTACTGAAACAAGCAAAAAAAATTACAGTTTTGGTGGTTCATAATGTCACGTTCGGCTGTGGGAGGGAAACACCACACAAACATAGAAGAGAAAGGGGTGAGGGAATAAAGCCTGGAAACTAGGGAAAGGAGATGGACACCTCCTAGTAAAACCCTAATCAAACTCCTGACTAACTACCAGTATGAACAGACCCCAGAGGTAGGTGAGTTCATACACAGGAATACCTAATGTCCTAACTCACCCTATAGGACCCTGATACTAATGCCAGGACTGAGACAACCTGTTCCTCCAAAAAGAAAGGACGAACAGGAGTCTCCCTCAGGCCTCAATACAAATGACAGGGAAATGCAATACACAAAATAACCCAAACAAAATACAAAAGGGAAAGAAAACACATAACTTCAAGTGGCTATGGCAGCACCAGGAACTCAGCCCAGATCCACACACCAGCTATCCACAACTCAAACTGAAGCTATGAACCGCATAGCATAGTAAGAGAAACAACAATAAATAGAGAAGGTTAAATGACCATAATAGCCACACCTGGGAAAGGAAGGTGTAGCAAGCACCAGAAACAACACAGACGTCATTTGATCCAAACAGAAAACATGTCAGATCAAACCACGTGTTGCCAGTCTCACCGATCTCCGTGACAGTTGGTGGTTATAGGGGCTGTCTAGCCTGCCTGCCAGTGGCCAACAGTGTGGTTTGTGTGGCAGTAAAAACTGCCACTGAGTGCAGGGAGTGCTCTGTGTACTGCTCCAGATAAAAGTCAGCTGTTAGGGAGAAACATTGGCCCATCTGGCATTGGCTAGAATTGCCAGATGGTCAGTCCAGCCCTAGTAATACTATGTATAATTGCCTTTTGAAATTCATGGGTTAACTCTTCATTTCCTGAAAAGCTCTTATTCTGGAATGAAGTCATGTATAGAAAATATGGTAGTAGGTGTGAATATACATTAAAGCATTGGTAAGTGAGGCCAGATACTTTTATGTGGACATAATCTTTTTTTCTACCCTATTTCCCAGCTAAAGTTTTAATATTAGATCACAGGAACTGATTTGTTTGGATGGGTTGGTGAACAGCAGGTTATGGAATGCTTTCTCTGGAAACCTCCTGGTTCATTTGTTTTGGTGCCAGGATTTGAAAATAGTACCCTGGGGTATATTGCTGCAAGGTGTCATGTGCAGGTTATATAAAGAGATGAAGTGCATCATCCACCTCACAAGAACATAGCATGAACGTCACATGTTAACTTTGTGCTGAATGTTAATAACCTGAACATTTTCTAACCTTACAAAGTACGTGATATTCTGTACCTCCATGACATACTGCAGCTCCTTGTTTGTGGACATGATTTTTGATGTTATGATATTAGCAGAAGTATGGATGTTCCTTTAATATTTGGCTAAATCCAATAGTATTTAAAAAAAAATATATCTTATATGTTTTTACTCAAGTTCCCTTTGTCTAGTATTACATTGTGTATAAAGTGTAATTCCTATGTATATTAAAGGGGTATTATAAGTGATGGAATATTGCTAAGATATGCCATCACTTATTGGGGTGCCGCTGTGGAGGGAAAATGTAAAAGGGAATGCATCACTAAGCCAGCACTGAATACCCCTCGATTCTCAAAATTTGTGGAGTTTACGGACAGGGGCGTAGCTAAAAGCTCATGGGCCCTAGTGCAAGAGTTTAGCTTGGGCCCTCCTTCCCTCAGTGCTTGTTGGAAAGGGGCAGGGGATCACGCAGCCTTCCTGCTGCCTGAGGCAAACATTGAAAGGGCACCTCTTCATGCCAAATTCTTGACCTAACCCCTTCCCTCCAGCCAGAGGTGTAAATTGACCAGCATGCACTTTCTATAATGCCAGTGTCTTATGTGGCACAAGGGTCTTTGGGCCCCTCAGGCTCCTGGCCCGGTAGCGACTGCTACATCTGCACCCTCTATAGCTACGCCCCTGGTTACGGATCATAAAGTGATGGCATATTCACTTTATATATTGTAATATAGAATTATCCCTTTACAGGGGTTATCCAGCAATATATAATTATGTCCTATCCTCAGGACAGGTCATTACTATCAAATCGGCGGGGTCCAAAACCTCCGCGAATCAGCTGTTTCAGTGTGTCGCCACGCTCCCCTGAGCTCTGGGGAGCGCAGCTGGCTCCCAGCAGCTCACCAAGCACAGCGCCGTACATTGTATAGTGGCAGTGCTTGGTATTGCAGTTCAGCCTCATTCACTTCAATGGGGCTGATCTGCAACTAGGCCAGGTAACCGACATACGGTGACATCACATGGCCTAGTAAGAGGCTGCAGACCTCACTGAGCGCCCGGTCTCTTCTAACAGCTGATCGGCTGGGGTCCTGGGTGTCAATGTTTGTGGGTAGGACCTTGCCATGTATTAACAGGGATCTGCCATCCACAAGCAATGAATCTCTATTTGGATGAATGATTGCTGTAACGATTGTTCATCCTTATACAGAGCAGATTATTGCTGCATGTAAATGCAGTTGAATGAGTAGGCAGTGATGAGGAACAAGTGGTTTGTCCTAAGAATGTAACTTGAAGATCATGGGCTCCAGTGCAGATCTGTAACAGGCAGGAGCGTTGCTAGGCTAAAACATTCGGGGCCTGGGCGCGGGATGTTTTGTCCCAGGCCCAGAATGTACTGCCTGCCAGGCAGATACAACTGTATTGCTGTCCTCAGGACCCCAATACAAATGAATCTAATGCACTGCAAGATCTGAAGGACCTGTGATGACATCACAGGTCAAGTGATCAGCGCAGAAGGCAGAAGTTGAGAAGGACCTGTGATGATGTCACCATCATGTGACCAGTGCGGAGAGGACGGCAGTGAGGAGGAAAAGTCCTGGAGAAGAAACTGTAGTGAGGTCTGCTACATGAGGAGAGGTAAATGAAGAGAGAGGCAGAGCAATGCTGGGAGTTGTAGTTATTTAACTGGGACTATATGTTAGGGCTGAAGGGAGGGATGTTATCATCGGACTAAATGTTCAGGAGTGATTACATGAGGCTGCATGTTGAAGGCGGCTGTGGAAGGCGGTGATGTTATTTACATGGGGCTGTATGTTGGAGTTGGCTGTGGGAGGGTGTGATGTTATTTACATGGGACTGTATGTTAAAGGCGGCTGCGGGAGGGGTGATGTTATTTACATGGGACTGTATGTTGGAGGTGACTCTGGGCGGGAGTGGTGTTATTTACATGGGACTATATGTTCAAGGCGGCTGTGGGAGGGGGTTATGTTATTTACATGGGACTGTATGTTGAAGGCGGCTGTCAGAGGGGGTGATGTTTTTTACATGGGACTGTACGTTGAAGGCTGTTGTAGGAGGGGGTGATGTTATTTACATGGGACTGTTTGTTGATGGTGGCTGTGGGAGGGAGTGATGTTATTTTTACATGGGACTGTATAATGATGGTGGCTGGGGGAGGGAATTATGTTATTTACATGGGACTGTATATTGATGGTGATTGTGGGAGGGAGTGATGTTATTTACATGGGACTGAATGTTGAGGGGGTGATGTTGTTTACATGGGACTATATATTGGAGGTGCTGAAGGGAGGGCATTCTAGAAAGGAATTACTATTGGTGGTACTTGGAGGAGCACTATTACTATGGAAGGGGGGGGGGGCTATCTGTATGGCACTCATTTTTCTTCAGGATAGTATTTTGGGGTATTGGGGAGCACAGCGAGCAGCAGGATAACACTGTGGGGGCTCCAGGTTGGGGGATGATGATAAAAATGTGAGGAACCTAAGATGTCTGTGTGTCACACTCTGCAGAGACAAGACGCGGCTGAGAGAAGTTGTCTGGATCGAGTGGAGAAGATAATGACAGAGAAGATCTACATCAGAGGAGACATCACCTGGGAGACCCTGGATGTGAGAGGTACATGCTGCTGTATAGCGAGTACAGTAAAATGCAGTGTGCGCGGGGAGGGTCGACTTAGGCTACTTTCACACTAGCGGAAGCCTTCTCCAGGAGGCTGTTTCGGCGGGGGAACAGCCTGCTGGATCCGTGCTACCGCTAGTGTACCGCGCCGCCGGAAGTCTGCTCTGGCCTTATTCACTATAATGGGGGCGGGCCGGAGGTCCGGCTGCAGCACGGCAAACATGCCGTGAGGTGGGCTGAAAAAAACTACAGCATGCTGCAGTTTTACTCCAGCCGCCTCTTGGCACGTTTGCCGTGCTGCGGCCGGACCTCCAGCCCGCCCCAATTATAGTGAATGGGGCCGGAGCGGACTTCTGGCGGCGCGGTGCACTAGCGGTAGCACAGATACGACAGGCTGTTCCCCCGCCGAAACAGCCTGCCGGAGAAGGCTACCGCTAGTGTGAAAGTAGCCTTAGAGAACTGGGCCATATTCATTGGGGCTTGGGCCCCGGATCCTTTGAGACCCTAGCAATGCCCCTGGTAACAGGCCTTCAAACTACCATGTGATTTCTATACTTGGCATTTCTTATATGGCAGAGGGGTCACTGGGCCCCTCACACTCTTGGGCCAGGTAGTGAATGCTACTTCTGCACCACCTACAGTATATCCACTCCCCTCGTTTGTTCCCAATCATTGCCCCGTGCATCATCCAATATAAATTGGCCCTAAGGTTCTGTTGACACCTGCATCAAAGGATCCCGTCACAAATTTCATCATATTTGACAGAAAAAATAGTGCTACATGCAGAGCTATTACATCATAAGTGGAAACTAAGATGCAAGTGTGAAAAGAGTCTAGATCTGGCCATGCATAAGAAAAAAGTCATCTGAAACAATTTTGTCCATTGTTGTGGACCATCTTTATAAATGTATACACAAACTATCATTGTCCCTTTGGATCCCGATGTATCATGACAAAATCTAGGCCAAAAATGTTTATTTACATAGAATAGATTTCTGCTTTGTTAGCAAAAAAAAAAAAAATCAGCAATATGGATTGACGTAACACTCAATAACAAGTAATTCACTTGTCACCTAGTGACTGGGTCTATCTACATATTTGCGCCAATAATTTAAATTAACACATTAGTTTAATTGCAACAGGAGACCTCACAGCATTGTACATTTTCCACCAGTCAGTCCCCCAGTGGAGTTTCTAATGTAAAACAGCTCTAGAGGTTACTTACACTGAGGGCTAATGAACAGAACATATGTAGAGCTTTGCTTTCATAATCTATTGTGTCACAAAACTGTCCCCAAGCAAACAATACGCATGCTTGAACGCACTACCACCAGGCAGGGTCATATTTTTAATACAGGCATCTGTGATCTATCGTCAGTGGAAACAGAGGGAGACCAATTTATGGTGGTCTTATGTGGCACTATTATGTGGCTTTGTTTGGCAGTAAACTATATCTGAACTGCAATTCTATAAAACAAATAATGGGACAGATTTATCAAAACTGGTGTAAAGGAAAACTGGCTTAGTTGCCCATAGCAACCAATTAGTTTTGCTAAATTTGTCCAATTGTTTTTACTTTAATAGTAATTTTGACTGTTGCGTTGTTTGATATGCTGTGACTTCTCCCCCTCCCCATATTTTTTGGCCTTTGTATGCTTGAAGCATAGCTTTTTTGTAATTAAAAAAAAAGAAAGAAAACTTTGACGTTCACCCTGGTCACCCTCCTGACTGGCAGGGCCTGCTTTACCAGTCATATTTTCACAATTCCCACAGCTTCTGGAAATGAGAAATAGGATTCTTGCAATAATGGTTTCAAATTTTGTCTACTTTGTCATGTGAAAAGTCATTATTGCTCAACTTCCTGCATGTCCTATTGAAATATTTAAAGGGGTTGTCTCACTTGAGTGGCATTTATCATATAGAGAAAGTTAATACAAGGCACTTACTAATGTATTGTTATTAACCATATTGCTTCCTTTGCTGGCTGGATTCATTTTCCCATCACATTATACAATGCTTGTTACACCCTGCAATCAATCAGTGGTGGTCGTGCTTGCACACTATAGGAAAAAGCATCAGACTCTCTTGTGGCCGGGACCATTGGAGCGCACATAGGCTAGAGCTTTTTCCTATATGCAAGCACGACCACCACTGATGGATTGCAGGGGGGGTCTGTAACCATGGAAACGAGCAGTGTATAATGTGATGGGAAAATGAATCCAGCTAGCAAAGGAAGCAATATGGATAATAACAATACATTAGTAAGTGGCTTGTATTAGCTTTGTCTACATGATAAATGCCACTTACTGACGTGAGACAACCCCTTTAATGTGGGTTACGAAGCTAATGCAACTGATGTTGAGCATATGCTAATAATGCATGTGTCTCCATAATTTAATTGTTATTGCGGATTAAAAATTGTATCCTCATTGGATTAGCCACAGTTTACATGATTTTGACCCAAAGTAAAATAGCTGCTTATTCAGCCAACAGCTATTTCTCCTGACACCCCCATGCACTTATCATGTATGTGATTTCAATGTTGAGAGATAGAAAAGTCGCTGCCGGACACCTCTGGTGGCGTCATATCAACCAGGAGAACAAAAGAATAGGGCATTGAAAGTTAACAGTTGATGTCATCAGCCAAAAGTAGTCCAATGTGCATGGAGATTTCAAGGGGTTGTCCTGGATTTTACTATTGATGTCCTATCTGGGAAATACAGTCTTGTGAAAAAATTAGGACACCCTTTGAAAGCATGTGGTTTTTTGTAACATTTTTAATAAATGGTTATTTCATCTCCGTTTCAACAATACAGAGAGATTAAAGTAATCCGACTAAACAAAGAAAACTGAAGAAAAGTCTTTTCAAGATCTTCTGTAAATGTCATTCTACAAAAATGCCTATTCTAACTGAGGAAAAAGATAGGACACCCTTGCCCCTAATAGCGAGTGTTACCTCCTTTGGCTGAAATAACTGCAGTGAGACGGTTCTTGTAGCCATCTACCAGTCTTCGACATCGGTCTGAGGAAATTTTACCCCACTCCTCAATGCAGAACTTTTTCAGCTGTGAGATGTTTGAGGGGTTTCTTGCACGTACAGCCCTTTTCAAGTCACCCCACAGCATCTCAATGGGATTCAAATCTGGACTTTGACTTGGCCATTCCAGGACTCTCCATTTCTTCTTTTTCAGCCAATCTTTGGTTGATTTACTAGTATGTTTTGGGTCATTGTCATGTTGCATGGTCCAGTTCCGCTTCAGCTTTAATTTTCTAACTGATGGTCTCACATGTTCTTCAAGCACCTTCTGATACACAGTAGAATTCATCGTGGATTCTATGATGGTGAGCTGACAGGTCCTGCTGCAGCAAAGCAGCCCCAAACCATGACACTTCCACCTCCATGCTTCACAGTTGGTATGAGTTTCTTTTCTTGGAATGCTGTGTTTGGTTTACGCCAAACATGTCCTCTGCTGTTGTGTCCAAATAATTCAATTTTGGACTCATCTGTCCAAAGAACATTATTCCAGAAGTCCTGGTCTTTGTCAACTTTATCGCTGGCAAATGTCAGTCTGGCCTCGATGTTTCTCTTGGAAAGCAAAGGTTTCCTCCTTGCACACCTCCCATGCAAGTTAAACTTGTACAGTCTCTTTCTGATTGTAGAGGCATGTACTTCTACATCAACAGTAGCCAGAGCCTGCTGTAGTTCTCGAGATGACACTTTAGGGTTTTTGGATACCTCTTTTAGCATCTTGCGGTCTGCTCTTGGGGTGAACTTGCTGGGGCGACCAGTCCTGGGCATGTTGGCAGTTGTTTTGAAAGCCCTCCACTTGTAGACTATCTTCCGGACAGTGGAATGGCTGATTTCAAAATCTTTTGAGATCTTTTTAAATCCCTTCCCAGACTCATAGGCTGCTACAATCTTTTTTCTGAAGTCCTCTGACAGCTCTTTTGCTCTCACCATGGTGCTCACTCTCACTTCAACAGTCAGGAGCACACCAAACTAAATGTCTGAGGTTTAAATAGGGCAAGCCTCATTCAACATGCAGAGTAACGATCTACTAATTATGTGCACCTGGTGTGATATACCTGTGTGAGATCTGAGCCAATTTAAGAGGGAATACATGTGAGGGTGTCCTATCTTTTTCCTCAGTTAGAATAGGCATTTTTGTAGAATGACATTTACAGAAGATCTTGAAAAGACTTTTCTTCAGTTTTCTTTGTTTAGTTGGATTACTTTAATCTCTCTGTATTGTTGAAACGGAGATGAAATAACCATTTATTAAAAATGTTACAAAAAACCACATGCTTTCAAAGGGTGTCCTAATTTTTTCACATGACTGTAATTCAGTGTAGTTACAAAGGTACTCAACTTTTTGATGCCTTTGAAGATATCTGTATATCAAATAGAAATTCAAAGGTGGACATACTGTTTGACTATTCAGTCATACTCAGTGTAGAGGCTCTCCTCCAATTACTAAAACTTCATACAGGGACTGACAGACCTCAGTGCTGCAAAATATGCCTTTCTACTTCTCTGGTGAGAGCCTGAAGGCTAGGGACACACTGGATTCCTGCACATGACTGTGTCCGTATTTGGTCTGCAAAATGGAGCACCTTTACTGTGCATTCTGTATTTTCCTCACTCCTATCAATAGAAAGAGCTATTCTTGTCTACAACTGGGACAAGTTCTAAGAAATATTCTATAATTTGATTAACTTAATTGTGTTATCCACAAAGGTGTATAGCACACAGATGAAAAATATGATTGTGCGCATGAAACCTAACAACCAGTAGCGTAGCTAGAACTGACTGCAAATTTTTTATAGGCCACCCCCCTCACCCACTTAAAATAAAACCTTTGAAAAAAATAAATAAAGATTGTCTTTGTATCGCCAGGTCAGGGAGGGCATTCTTTGATATCAGGCAGGGGCCAGGGCACATACCTGCCGAATTTGAATTAAAAAAGAAGCAGTGGCATGCCTAAGGTGTTTGGCACCTGGGGCGTGTCTTTTCTCTGGAAACCCCCCCCCCTTCCCCATACTTTAAAACATTGTTCCCTTCACAGATGTTATGCATTCATTTTTCCCCCTCACAGTGATTATGCCCACAGAACAAAAATCTGTAACTACTCACCTTGTCCTGTTCCTGATGATCAGATCCTCTCCATCACTCCCCTGAAGGCACAGATCCCGCTCTAGCACCGTGCAGGAGGAGTGCACAGGTAGGTTCCCGGGCTCCTCCTACACAGTCCAGCAGTTCGATCTGTGCCTGCAGGGCTGTATGGTGAAGATGGCGGCCTAGAGAAGGGAAGGAGCGCGGAAAGCTGAGGGGTCAGTAAGTGAAAGGATCGCCAGCTCCCCTGCGCTCTACCAATAAACGCTTCCATTAGTATTGATGGAAGCACTCAATGCATACGGCAAACCCCGACAGCTGGCACCCAGGGCGGACATCCCCCCCTTTCCTTCTCCTGGCAGGGCTGAGCCTAGCCTTTCTGCTGCCTGAGGCGAAAACTGAAATGGCGGCCCCCTCCCCATCAGGATAGGTCATCAATATCGGATCAGCTGATTAGCTATTTGAACAGAAGGCAGCGCTCAATGCGAGCTCCGCTTCATCTTCATTACTCTGCCCGTTGTCTCAGACATGCAGTGTACTTACAAGTACTTGCTCCATTTATGCCGCTGCAAAGGAAACGATGCGTAGTGTAATGACCAGGAATAAGTGGATGCATGGAGCGACGCATCTTCTTCAAACAACTGATCATTACGATAGGTCATCAGTATCAGATCGGCAGGGGCCGCCTCTTCAAACAATCTATCCTCAGGATATTTAATCAATATCAGATCGGCGGGGGCTGACACCTGTCACCACTGCCGATCAGCTGTTTGAAGAATGGTTGCAGCGTCCCACTAGCTTATGTGGGAACTGCAAAAGCTTTTTGTTATCATCTGTAATAATCATGCTGTATTGTGTTATATTGTGATATTCCTTTTTATCAGGCTGTCAGGTGCACTACATACTTTCACCACTAGATGGGGGTAGCACCACAGTATAAATAGTGTAGTTCAGGCCTAGTTAGGGGTTGTTCTCTCAGTTGAGAGTTTGAAGTGTGAAGGAGATGGAGTGAGGAGCTAAGGGGGAAGGAGAGGTTCCCTTTACTCTCAGATCTCTCTCTGGAGCTCCACGGCCCAGAGAAGCCATCATGCATCTCAGTATCAAAGCCAGGAAGACAGGCAGAGGAAAGTCTACATTCTACTATACATTCTTCAGAAGTAACAAGTGAATTTCTTGTATTATTGGATCAAGACAAAGAAAGGACAAGACCATTATTATAGGCTCTAGGCACCTTTGTAATTAGGTGCAGGACTTATTAGCTTCTAGCAGCCTCACCGTTATTCTTAAGACAGATAAGGATTCTGTCATGTCACTTGTGTAGAAGATCAAGATTGGGACTACTTCAACTAAGACTGAAGCAAGGCAAAGAGCTGTTTCCCAGTGAGTACAGTCGTGGCCAAAAGTTTTGAGAATGACACAAATATTAGTTTTCACAAAGTTTGCTGCTAAACTGATTTTAGATCTTTGTTTCAGTTGTTTCTGTGATGTAGTGAAATATAATTACACGCACTTCATACGTTTCAAAGGCTTTTATCGACAATTACATGACATTTATGCAAAGAGTCAGTATTTGCAGTGTTGGCCCTTCTTTTTCAGGACCTCTGCAATTCGACTGGGCATGCTCTCAATCAACTTCTGGGCCAATTCCTGACTGATAGCAACCCATTCTTTCATAATCACTTCTTGGAGTTTGTCAGAATTAGTGGGTTTTTGTTTGTCCACCCGCCTCTTGAGGATTGACCACAAGTTCTCAATGGGATTAAGATCTGGGGAGTTTCCAGGCCATGGACCTAAAATGTCAACGTTTTGGTCCCCGAGCCACTTAGTTATCACTTTTGCCTTATGGCACGGTGTTCCATCGTGCTGGAAAATGCTTTGTTCTTCACCAAACTGTTGTTGGATTGTTGGAAGAAGTTGCTGTTGGAGGGTGTTTTGGTGCTATTCTTTATTCATGGCTGTGTTTTTGGGCAAAATTGTGAGTGAGCCCACTCCCTTGGATGAGAAGCAACCCCACACATGAATGGTCTCAGGATGCTTTACTGTTGGCATGACACAGGACTGATGGTAGTGCTCACCTTTTCTTCTCCGGACAAGCCTTTTTCCAGATGCCCCAAACAATCGGAAAGAGGCTTCATCGGAGAATATGACTTTGCCCCAGTCCTCAGCAGTCCATTCACCATACTTTCTGCAGAAGATCAATCTGTCCCTGATGTTTTTTTTAGAGAGAAGTGGCTTCTTTGCTGGCCTTCTTGACACCAGGCCATCTTCCAAAAGTCTTCGCCTCACTGTGCGTGCAGATGCGCTCACACCTGCCTGCTGCCATTCCTGAGCAAGCTCTGCACTGGTGGCACTCCGATCCCGCAGCTGAATCCTCTTTAGGAGACGATCCTGGCGCTTGCTGGACTTTCTTGGACGCTCTGAAGCCTTCTTAATAAGAATTGAACCTCTTTCCTTGAAGTTCTTGATGATCCTATAAATTGTTGATTGAGGTGCAATCTTAGTAGCCACAATATCCTTGCCTGTGAGGCCATTTTTATGCAACGCAATGATGGCTGCACGCGTTTCTTTGCAGGTCACCATGGTTAACAATGGAAGAACAATGATTTCAAGCATCACCCTCCTTTTAACATGTCAAGTCTGCCATTTTAACCCAATCAGCCTGACCTAATGATCTCCAGCCTTGTGCTCGTCAACATTCTCACCTGAGTTAACAAGACGATTACTGAAATGATCTCAGCAGGTCCTTTAATGACAGCAATGAAATGCAGTGGAAAGTTTTTTTTGGGATTAAGTTAATTTTCATGGCAAAGAAGGACTATGCAATTCATCTGATCACTCTTCATAACATTCTGGAATATATGCAAATTGCTATTATAAAAACTTAAGCAGCAACTTTTCCAATTTCCAATATTTATGTAATTCTCAAAACTTTTGTATCACCCTAGCCTGACCCAGTATCATCAGCACAGCCTGTTACTAGGATTAATCACCAGTGATGGCCAGTTCGCAGTGTTCGCCAGCGAACACATGCGGGCTGCCATCTTGACTCACAAGTCCGGCAATGCACAGGTAAGCCCTTACCTGTGCCACGAGCCAGTCTGAAACAAATGCGGTCACCGGGGGCAGGCAGTTCCGAGAACAGCCGCCGGGGGCCTTCATCGGACTGTTCTCGGAACTGCCTGCCCCCGGCGACCGTATTTGTTTCAGACCGGCTCATGGCACAGGTAAGGGCTTACCTGTGCATAGCCGGACTTGTGAGTCAAGATGGCAGCCCGCATGTGTTCGCTGGCGAACACTGCGAACTGCCCATCACTGTTAATCACATCCAACTTGCATGTGTATCAGAGACTGTTTTATTGCTGGATGTAAACTGTTATCAAGAACCTGGTTATAGTAAAGTTTACCATTGGATTTAAATCTGCCTCATTCTTCCAACTCCACACCACCAAGGTGCTGGCGTCACAACATTATTTAAACCAGGGGCCCAGCCGCACAAGCACTAAGCAACCATCCACCATCAAGGGCACCTTAATCACCACCTGGCCGGTGTCCACTGTAACCGAGTGTGCCCCAGAGAATCCAGTGCTGTTCTCCCCTTCACTGCACTGCTGGTTCAGGGAGGCGACTGCTAAACCGTGAGTAACCGATGAACTATATGCACATTCTGGCCCACTGTGCACCTCATGTGTTCTACCCCTGTGGACTGGCATGTTGCATGGTGAGCAGGTGTAAATACAAGTATGGCGTCCCCATTCACTTCTATGGAATGGCTGTGTCCTTTCAAGTGAATACTAAAGAGCCATCCCATGGAAGTGAATGGAGATGCCATACTTGTAATCACAATGCTTGCCGCTGCAATTGCTTCGGCGAGCAGGTAAACAGAGCAGAGAATGCAGTGCTCGTACGAGGGCTGCCTTCTCTTCAAAAAGCTGATCGGCGGGAGTGCCAGAAGTTGGACTACGCCTAAAGGATAGGTCATCAATAGTAAAAAACGGACAACCCCTTTAACTATGTTGCACGTACTGCCGCAGGAAAAATAAAATTCATGAGAAGCCTGTGCCTCAACATCAGTTTGTTGCCGTCTGGCAGCACAGAGGGAATCAAGAGTGGTGCTTAAAACGTTAGTCTTGATAAATGTCCCCCATATTCTTAATATATAAAATTAAGAGCAGTACTACTCATATCTGGATATTTTGGACACTAATGCTTATATACTGATACTTGTTAAAAAAAATAAAAATTATATATATATACAGCGAGGAGTTTTGTCTGGGAAGGCAGGTATTTTCCTCCCAACATGTGTGGCTGGGCTGGTTTCCAGCCAGGTGAGGTCAAATACCAGACCGGAGTTTAAGTGCCGGTCCGGGTTTTGGCATCACCTGGCTGTCCTTAAATAGGCAGCTGGGCTCAGCAGCTGAGTCTCTGTGTTGGGATCTGAGAGCCTTGTGTCTGGATGAAGGCTTACTACCTATTTAGCGTAAAAACAGGTTGGAGCTGCTATCAGCAAAGACTCTTTGAGGCAGAATTGCCGCATGGTGTGAATTACCACCAACACCTCAAGGTGACTTTTTGTGTGAATATGACTGCTTGTTTTGTCACTTGCCTAACGTGTGAATAAAACACTGAGCTATTTGATCCAAAGAACTTGTTGTTGCCTCTATACTGCGTCCACTAATCCTGTCTACCAGAGCGAGTCCCCACAATATATATATATACACTGCTCAAAAAAATAAAGGGAACACAAAAATAACACATCCTAGATCTGAGTTAATTAAATATACTTCTGAAATACTTTGTTCTTTACATAGTTGAATGTGCTGACAACAAAATCACACAAAAATAAAAAAATGGAAATCAAATTTTTCAACCCATGGAGGTCTGGATTTGGAGTCACACTCAAAATTAAAGTGGAAAAACACACTACAGGCTGATCCAACTTTGATGTAATGTCCTTAACCCCTTAAGGACCGGGCTCATTTTCACCTTAACCCCTTAAGGACTCAGCCCTATTTCACCTTAAGGACTTGGCCATTTTTTGCAAATCTGACCAGTGTCACTTTAAGTGCTGATAACTTTAAAACGCTTTGACTTATCCAGGCCGTTCTGAGATTGTTTTTTCGTCACATATTGTACTTCATGACACTGCTAAAATTGGGTCAAAAAAGTAAATTTTTTTGCATAAAAAAATACCATATTTACCAAAAATTTTGAAAAATTTGCAAAATTTCAAAGTTTCAGTTTCTCTACTTCTGTAATACATAGTAATACCCCCAAAAATTTTGATGACTTTACATTCCCCATATGTCTACTTCATGTTTGTAGCATTTTGGGATTGATATTTTATTTTTTGGGGATGTTATAAGGCTTAGAAGTTTAGAAGCAAATCTTGAAATTTTTCAGAAATTTACAAAAAACAAATTTTTAGGGACCACTACAGGTCTGAAGTCACTTTGCGAGGCATACATAATAGAAACCGCCCAAAAATGACCCCATTCTATAAACTACACCCCTCAAGGTATTCAAAACTGATTTTACAAGCTTCGTTAACCCTTTAGGTATTGCACAAGAGTTATTGGCAAATGGGGATGAAATTTGAGAATTTCATTTTTTTGCCTAATTTTCCATTTTAACCCATTTTTTCCACTAACAAAGCAAGGGTTAACAGCTAAACAAGACTGTATCTTTATTGCCCTGACTCTGCCGTTTACAGAAACACCCCATATGTGGCCGTAAACTACTGTACGGGCACACAGTAGGGCGTAGAGGGAAAGGTGCGCCGTTTGGTTTTTGGAGGGCTGATTTTGCTGGACTGTTTTTTTGACACCATGTCCCATTTGAAGCCCCCTGATGCACCCCTAGAGTAGAAACTCCATAAAAGTGATCCCATCTAAGAAACTACACCCCTCAAGGTATTCAAAACTGATTTTACAAACTTTGTTAACCCTTTAGGTGTTGCACAAGATTTAATGGAAAATAGAGATACAATTTCAAAATTTCACTTTTTTGGCAGATTTTCCATTTTAATATTTTTTTTCCAGTAACAAAGCAAGGGTTAACAGCCAAACAAAACTCATTATTTATGGCCCTGATTCTGTAGTTTACAGAAACACCTAATATGTGTTCGTAAACCGCTGTACGGGCACACGGCAGGGCGCAGAAGGAAAGGAATGCCATACGGTTTTTGGAAGGCAGGTTTTGCTGGACTGGTTTTTTTGACACCATGTCCCATTTGAAGCCCCCCTGATGCACCCCTAGAGTGGAAACTCCAAAAAAGTGACCCCATTTTAGAAAGTACGGAATAAGGTGGCAGCTTTGTTGGTACTAGTTTAGGGTACATATGATTTTTGGTTGCTCTATATTACACTTTTTGTGCGGCAAGGTAACAAGAAATAGCTTTTTTGGCACTTTTTTTTTTTTTTTGTTATTTACAACATTCATCTGACAGGTTAGATCATGTGGTAATTTCATAGAGCAGGTTGTCACGGACGCGGCGATACCTAATATGTATACAATTTTTTTTATTTATATAAGTTTTATACAATAACTTCCTTTTTAAAACCAAAAAAAGTTTTAGTGTCTCCATAGTCTAAGAGCCATAGTTTTTTCAGTTTTTGGGCGATTATCTTGAGTAGGGTCTCATTTTTTGCGGGATGAGATGACGGTTTAATTGGCACTATTTTGGGGTGCATATGACTTTTTGATCGCTTGTTATTACACTTTTTGTGACGTAAGATGACAAAAAATGGCTTTTTTTACACCGTTTTTATTTTTTATTTTTTACGGTGGTCATCTGAGGGGTTAGATCATGTGATATTCTTATAGAGCCGGTTGATACGGACGCGGCGATACCTAATATGTACACTTTATTTTTATTTATGTAAGTTTTACACAATGATTTCATTTTTGAAACAAAAAAAATCATGTTTTAGTGTTTCTTTAGTCTGAGAGCCATAGTTTTTTCAGTTTTTGGGCGATTATCTTGGGTAGGGTATGATTTTTGCGGGATGAGATGACGGTTTGATTGGTACTATTTTGGCGTACATATGACTTTTTTGATCACTTTTATTACCTTTTTTGGGAAGTAAGGTGGGCAAAATTTTAATTTTCTCATAGTTTTTATTTTTTTATTTTTATGGCGTTCACCGTGCGGGGAAAGTAACATGACCGTTTTATAGATCAGGTCGTTACGGACGCGGCGATACCTAATATGTGTAGTGTATTTAATTTTTTTAATTTTTATTCAGTGATGAATGTTTTTTTTTTATCTTAACTTTTTTCACTTTTTTTCACTTTTTTTTTGACCCAGACCCACTTGGTTCTGGAAGATCCAGTGGGTCTGATGTCTGTATAATACAGTACAGAACAATATATATTGTTCTGTACTGTATTTTACTTACACTGAACAGATCTGTGCTTTTAGCACAGATCTGTTCAGCACCATGGACAGCAGGACGCCTGAGCAGGCGTCCTGTTGCCATGGGAACCCTCCCCGTCTGCTCAGAACTTCGCAGACGGGGAAGGGTAAGCACGGGGCTGAGGGGGGCTCTCTGGGAGCTCTCTCCCTCTCCATCGGGGGGCTGCAAAGGCACAGCAGCCCCCCGATGGAGAGGGAGGGAGCTCCCTGACCGACGACAGTTAACTTTTTCCATACAGCGGTCCGTACGGACCGCGGTATGGAAAGGGTTAAACGGCTGACATCTGCACAGATGTCAGCCGTTTATACCAGGGTGCCAGCAATGTGCTGGCACCCTGGAATAACCACTAGACACCAACGATCATTCATGGGGAGGCGGGCGGGGGATCGCGATCCCGCCTGCCGCACCGCCCGCCTCCCGCAACGCCCCCACCGCATGCGACACCCCCCCCCGCACCACCCGCCGGCATAAAATCGTGCAGGGGTGCAGGGGGGGGTGAAAAATATAGATTATAGGCACTCAAAAGTTTCTGATCCCCGCGGTCAGGGACCGCGGGCATCAGAAACTGCAAAAAGCGCAGCAAACCGCAGGTCTGAATTGACCTGCGGTTTGCTGCGATCGCCGACACGGGGGGGTCACATGACCCCCCCTGGCGTTGTCACAGGATGCCGGCTGAAGGATTTCAGCCGAAATCCCGTTCCGTTTAACCCCTCGGGCGCCGGAATACTGATTTCAAGTTAGGACGTACCGGTACGCCCTGAGTCCTTAAGGACTCGGGAAATAGGGCGTACCGATACGCCCTGCGTCCTTAAGGGGTTAAGGACCAGGCCATTTTTTGGAAATCTGACCATTGTCACTTTAAGTGCTAATAACTTTAAAACGCTTTGACTTATCCAGGCCGTTCTGAGATTGTTTTTTCGTCACATATTGTACTTCATGACACTGGTAAAATGAAGTAAAAATTTTTTTTTTTTTTGCACAAAAAAATACCTAATTTACCAAAAATTTGGAAAAATTTGCAAATTTCAAAGTTTCAGTTTCTCTACTTCTGTAATACATAGTAATACCCCAAAAAATTGTGATGACTTTACATTCCCCATATGTCTACTTCATGCTTGAATTGTTTTGGGAATGATATTTTATTTTTTGGGGATGTTATAAGGCTTAGAAGTTTAGAAGCAAATCTTGAAATTTTTCCGAAATTTACAAAAACTCAATTTTTAGGGACCAGTTCAGGTTTGAAGTCACTTTGCGAGGCTTACATAATAGAAACCACCCAAAAATGACCCCATCTAAGAAACTACACCCCTCAAGGTATTCAAAACTGATTTTGCATACATTGTTAACCCTTTAGGTGTTGCACAAGAGTTATTGGCAAATGGGGAGGAAATTTGAGAATTTCATTTTTTTGTCTAATTTTTCATTTTAACCCATTTTTTCCACTAACAAAGCAAGGGTTAACAGCCAAACAAGACTGTATCTTTATTGCCCTGACTCTGCCGTTTACAGAAACACCCAATATGTGGCCGTAAACTACTGTACGGCCACACAGCGGGGCGTAGAGTGAAAGGTGTGCCGTTTGGTTTTTGGAAGGCTGATTTTTATGGACTGGTTTTTTTACACCATGTCCCATTTGAAGCCCCCTGATGCACCCCTAGAGTAGAAACTCCCTAAAAGTGACCCCATCTAAGAAACTACACCCCTCAAGGTATTCAAAACTGATTTTACATACGTCTTTAACCCTTTAGGTGTTGCACAAGAGTTATTGGCAAATGGAGATGAAATTTGCGAATTTCATTTTTTTGCCTAATTTTCAATTTTAACCCATTTTTTCCACTAACAAAGCAAGGGTTAACAGCCAAACAAGACTGTATCTTTATTGCCCTGACTCTGCTGTTCACAGAAACACCCCATATGTGGCCGTAAACTACTGTACGGGCACACGGCAGGGCGTAGAGTGAAAGGTGCGCCGTTTGGTTTTTGGAGGGCTAATTTTGCTGGACTGTTTTTTTGACACCATGTCCCATTTGAAGCCCCCCTGATGCACCCCTGGAGTAGAAACTCCATAAAAGTGACCCCATCTAAGAAACTACACCCCTCAAGGTATTCAAAACTGATTTTACATACGTCTTTAACCCTTTAGGTGTTGCACAAGAGTTATTGGCAAATGGAGATGAAATTTGAGAATTTCTTTTTTTTGCCTAATTTTCAATTTTAACCCATTTTTTCCACTAACAAAGCAAGGGTTAACAGCCAAACAAGACTGTATCTTTATTGCCCTGACTCTGCTGTTCACAGAAACACCCCATATGTGGCCGTAAACTACTGTACGGGCACACGGCAGGGCGTAGAGTGAAAGGTGCGCCGTTTGGTTTTTGGAGGGCTAATTTTGCTGGACTGTTTTTTTGACACCATGTCCCATTTGAAGCCCCCCTGATGCACCCCTGGAGTAGAAACTCCATAAAAGTGACCCCATCTAAGAAGCTACACCCCTCAAGGTATTCAAAACTGATTTTACATACGTTTTTAACCCTTTAGGTGTTGCACAAGAGTTATTGGCAAATGGAGATGAAATTTGAGAATTTCTTTTTTTTGCCTAATTTTCAATTTTAACCCATTTTTTCCACTAACAAAGCAAGGGTTAACAGCCAAACAAGACTGTATCTTTATTGCCCTGACTCTGCCGTTTACAGAAACACCCCATACGTGGCCGTAAACTGCTGTATGGTAGAATAAAACAACACCCGTCAAGGTATTCATCTAGGGGTGTAATGAGAATTTTTAGCTTTGTTATGGGTTTTATTAGAATGCCAATTGAAATGTGGAGAAACGGGAAATTAGAATTTTTACCAGCATACAGTTTCAAGGGGGTGTTTTATAAAATGATCAAAGGGGGTTTAGTTAAAAGTCAACAGAGGTGTGGTAGATTCTAAAGCAATCTTTTATGCAAAGACCTGGCTTTGAGGGGTACGTCTCACAATGATGAATTGTGTCTTTCCTGATTCCATTTCTGGAGCATACCCGACACCTTTTTTGTGGCCTTCTCCGTGTCTCTGTGGGGGGAACTACCCCAGGGAAATGCTGTCCTCGTATTATTCTGCTCTCACTTCCTGTGGCCCTGCTCCCTTCCCTTTCCTGTTCCCCAAATAAAAAGTTCTTTATTACTTTTTCTTGAAAGTACAGGAATTTTCCTCTGTTTCCTGCACTTCTGTAAATTACAAAAGCATTATAGAGGGCAATTTGCGTCAGGTGCAATGCCAATTTTTTATACCATGCCCGAGTTTTGCGGAGGGCACTGTATGGTTGCAGTACCTGGTCTGACAGATCCACCCCTCCCATAAACTTATTATAGTCCTGGATGCACACAGGTTTGGGGACTGATTCTGTGGATCCACGTACTGGAACAGGGGTTGATCTGTCGGCATGTATGGTAGTAAGTACAAAGACGTCACGCTTGTCTTTGTACTTAACAAGCATCATGTTATCATTTCAAACTGCCCTGCTTTCCCTCACTCTTATCCTTTGATCTATAAAATTTTTAGGCAGATGTTTTTGGTTTCGTCTGATAGTACCGCATGCAACAGTGTCTCTGGAAAACAGGCATTTCAGTAGTGGGACACTTGTGTAGAAGTTGTCAAGGTACAAGTTGTACCCTTGACCTAGCAGGGGGTGAATCAAGTCCCATACTATTTTTCCTGCTATTCCAAGGAGAGGTGGGCACTCTGGGGGTTCAATTTTTGAATCTTTTCCCTCGTAAACTCTAAATTTATGTGTATAGCCACTTTGGCTTTCACATAGTTTGTAGAGTTTGATGCCATATCTGGCCCGTTTGTTGGGCAGGTATTGGCGAAAATGCAGTCTGCCCTTGAAGTGCACAAGGGATTCATCAATGGACAGATGCTTTTGGGGGGTGTAGACTTGGGCAAACTTGACATTATAATGATCTATAATGGGCCGAATTTTGTATAAACGATCGTATCCAGGATCATTAGGGGGTGGAGAATCGGCATTATTGTTATAATGTAGAAATTTCAGGAGACTTTCGAATCGGGTCCTGGACATAATGGTGCGGTATAGTGGTGTGTGATGTAGAAGGTCATTACTCCAATATGACCGTAGTGATGGTTTTTTAATTATCCCCATATTAAGTATTAGACCCCAAAATTTTTTCATCTCCAAAGGGGTCGTGGGAGTCCACTGAAGGGGTCTTGCATAGTATGAGTTCGGGTGGGCGGCTAAAAATTGATTGGCATAAATATTAGTTTGCTCCACTATCATGTCTATCAATTCATCAGAAAAAAAAAGGTGGAAAAAATCAGCTTCCGTGAAAAACCTGCAGTGTTCACATGAATGCCTGTAGTGGCCGTAAAGTCCGGCAACTGAGGTACAAAGTTAGTAGCAGAAGTCCAGCTGGGGTCATTTGTAGAAGCTGATGCGCTGCTAACTCTACTGCGTCTGTGAGAGGGTTCGTCAACTGAGGAATCAGATGAAGAGCTATACACAAGAAAAGATTCTTCTTCTCCACTGTCAGCGTCAGACTCTGAGGCAAGTATTTCATAAGCCTCCTCAGCGCTGTACACCCGTTGAGACATTTTGTAAAATTTATATATATATATATATATATATATATATATATATATATATATATATATATATATTCAGAAAAAAATGGAAAAATAAAATTGTGGAGCTTTATATCACTGGTAGAAGATAGAGGTTCGGAGGTATGGGGGGGTTTGAAACATTATTAAGTATTTATAATCGGGACAAGTACGGACGTCCCCAATATTTTTTTATTATTTTTTTATTATTTTTTTTATTATTATTTTATTTTATTATTATTATTTTTTTTTTATTTCAATAAACGTCTAACTTACCCTAAAACAAGAGCTCTAACCCTAATAACTCCCTAACTAACCCTAATGATTTGCCAAAAACAGGTATGGATGACAGGGACTGGGGTGCTGATGTACTGTCACTATTGGCAGACAGCACACAGGCACAGGGTCACAGGGGACTAATAAGTGGGGTGATGAAGGGCACAGGAGACAAATGAGGAGTGATGAGGATCACAGGGGACAGATGAGGGGCACTTTTGGTGTGTGTGTTTTATCACAGGTCTAACTGCACTGCCTCCAACTTCTCTGACTGAAATGACAGGATCGAAGGTGAGAGATAGCGTCCTGTACATAACTCATTGTGATTGGTCCTGACTGTGGACCAATCACAATGAATTATGTTCAGACAGCTATTTCTCGTCTCCGATCCTCTCATTTCAGCGACAGCCGGGTGCCAGAAGAGGAGGAGATGTGTGCGCGCATGCGCACACGCGTGAGATCGCTCTTTTGAACGAACGGGATCTGCGGCGGTGATCTGTGGCCGGTACCACTGCTGATCGGTCCCTGGCAGTCAAGGGGGAGATGTTTGGTCCCCGATACAGCACGGTAATATGCGCATCAGGTGCGCGATCTCGGCAGGGGAGCTTTTAAATGAACGCCGTGCATGTACGGCGTTCTGCGTTCTGGCACAGTTTTCCCCGCCGTACATGCACGGCGTTCTGCGCTAAGGGGTTAAAGCAAGTCAAAATGAGGCTCAGTAGTGTGTGTGGCCTCCACGTGCCTGTATGACCTCCCTACAACGCCTGTGCATGCTCCTGATGAGGTGGCAGACAGTCTCCTGAGGGATCTCCTCCCAGACCTGGACTAAAGCATCTGCCAACTCCTGGACAGTCTGTGGTGCAACGTGACGTTGGTGGATAGAGCGAGACATGATGTCCCAGATGTGCTCAATTGGATTCAGGTCTGGGGAACGGGCGGGCCAGTCCATAGCATCAATGCCTTTGTCTTGCAGGAACTGCTGACACACTCCAGCCACATGAGGTCTAGCATTGTCTTGCATTAGGAGGAACCCAGGGCCAACCGCACCAGCATATGGTCTCACAAGGGGTCTGAGGATCTCATCTCGGTACCTAGTGGCAGTCAGGCTACCTCTGGCGAGCACATGGAGGGCTGTGCGGCCCTCCAAAGAAATGCCACCCCACACCATTACTGACCCAATGCCAAACTGGTCATGCTGGAGGATGTTGCAGGCAGCAGAACGTTCTCCACGGCGTCTCCAGACTCTGTCACGTCTGTCACATGTGCTCAGTGTGAACCTGCTTTCATCTGTGAAGAGCACAGGGGGCGCCAGTGGCGAATTTGCCAATCTTGGTGTTCTCTGGCAAATGCCAAACGTCCTGCACGGTGTTGGGCTGTAAGCACAACCCCCACCTGTGGACGTCGGGCCCTCATATCACCCTCATGGAGTCTGTTTCTGACCGTTTGAGCAGACACATGCACATTTGTGGCCTGCTGGAGGTCATTTTGCAGGGCTCTGGCAGTGCTCCTCCTGTTCCTCCTTGCACAAAGGCGGAGGTAGCGGTCCTGCTGCTGGGTTGTTGCCCTCCTACGGCCTCCTCCACGTCTCCTGATGTACTGGCCTGTCTCCTGGTAGCGCCTCCATGCTCTGAACACTACGCTGACAGACACAGCAAACCTTCTTGCCACAGCTCACATTGATGTGCCATCCTGGATAAGCTGCACTACCTGAGCCACTTGTGTGGGTTGTAGACTCCGTCTCATGCTACCACTAGAGTGAAAGCACCGCCAGCATTCAAAAGTGACCAAAACATCAGCCAGGAAGCATAGGAACTGAGAAGTTGTCTGTGGTCACCACCTGCAGAACCACTCCTTTATTGGGGGTGTCTTGCTAATTGCCTATAATTTCCACCTGTTGTCTATCCCATTTGCACAACAGCATGTGAAATTGATTGTTACTTAGTGTTGCTTCCTAAGTGGACAGTTTGATTTCACAGAAGTGTGATTGACTTGGAGTTACATTGTGTTGTTTAAGTGTTCCCTTTATTTTTTTGAGCAGTGTATATATATTTATTATTATATATTTTTTTAAAACAAGTATATACACTACCACTCATATCCAGATATTTCAGACACTGGTGCTTTCTCTTATATACAGAATAAGCAGATATTGACACAGATACACAAACACTCACATACACACACCTGTATTTACTTACAGGCTGCAGGTTTTCCTCCTTCTCCTCTGGAGACTAAAGGACCTGCGATCAGGTGACTTTAGCCTAGTATTAATATTTCTCAAAAGTCCTTCATACTCTGGTATGTACACCTATGACAGGGAAGGGCCCCCATTTGGACTGTATCTGGAGGCGGCCCTGCCTGGCCTGAATTGTACTAGAAAAGACACTGCTCTTGGGCCCCTTCTCAACTCAGGCCCGAAGCAGCCGCTTCCCCTGTAGTTATGCAACTAACAATCATAGTTTTCCATTGAGTGGCCTAGCAGTACATCCCTACCAACCAGTCTGTCCCAGTTTACACAGCTCAAAGAACAAATAAGAGGCAAAAATAACAACTTTATACAGTACATTGACGTTTACCACTGTGGTCTCACCTTCTCAAGACGGCCCAAGACAGAGGTCTAAATACATAGGGGCAGATTCATCGCTGAATTTATACCAGGATTATGGTGGATACCATACTTGGACTATAAGTTGTTACTTTGTCACTTCTCAACACTTTTCAACAATGGAGAGAAAATGTTTGGGACAGGGCCTCCCATGGCCTGACAGATTCACGATAATTTACACCAGTACTGTAAATTATTGTAGAAGACCTGATTTAGTTCATCTCACTCCAACAGACTTTTCACTGAGACCGTATAATACACCTTTCTTGGTCTAGATTTGCCCCTAACCCTGTATAATCCCTTTACATTATTTCATATATATACAGATGGGTGGATGCAGATATGAATACCCATAGAATGGAAATACCAGTGTCATACTTTGCTGCGATCTAGTATGGTCTGTGTTATCGATATAGTGGACAGTCTGTCTTGCTTTTATGTTTTTTTAACCCTTTCATGACCAAGGGTCATTGATGCCCTAATGTCCAGGTCAAAATTTACAAATCTGACATGCGGCACTTTATGTGGTAATAGCTTTGGAACACTTTTACTTATCCAAACCATTCTGAGATTATTTTCTCGTGACATATTGTACTTCATGATAGTCATATTTTTGAGTCAATATATTTCACCTTTATCTATGAAAAAATTCAAAATGTACCCAAAATTTTGAAAAATTCACAATTTTCCAAATTTCAATTTCTCTGCTTCTAAAACAGAAAGTCATACCTAATAAAATATTTATTACTTAACATTTCCCATATGTCTACTTTATGTTGGCATCATTTTGGAAATGTAATTTTATTTTTTTAGGACGTTAGAAGGCTTAGAATTTTAGAAGCAATTCTTAAAATTTTTAAGAAAATTTCCAAAACCCACTTTATAAGGACCAGTTCAGGTCTGAAGTCACTTTGTGGGGCCTACATAGTGGATACCCCCATAAATGACCCCATTGTAGAAACTACACCCCTCAAGTTACTCAAAACTGATTTTACAAACTTTTTTAACCCTTTAGGTGTTCCACAAGAATTAAAGGAAAATGGAGATGAAATTTCAAAATTTCACTTTTTTGGCAGATTTTCCATTTTATTGCATTTTTTTCTTTAACACATTGAGGGTTAACAGCCAAACAAAACTCAATATTTATTACCCTGATTCCGCGGTTTACAGAAACACCCCACATGTGGTCGTAAACTGCTGTACGGGCACACGGCAGGGCGCAGAAGGAAAGGAATGCCATACAGTTTTTGGCAGATTTTGCTGGATTGGTTTTCTGAACGCCATATGTTTTTTATTTTTCTGCCGATCGTCTTGTGCAGGGGCTCATTTTTTGCAGAAAGTGTTGAGGTTTTAATTGGTACCATTTTTGGGTACATAGGATTTTTTGATCATTAATTAGTACACTTTATGGGGCAAGGTGACCAGAAAATTGGCTGTTTTGGAACAGCTTTCATTTATTTATTTTTACAGCGTTCATCTGAGGAGTTAGGTCATGTGATAGTTTTATAGAGAAGATCGTTACGGATGTGGCAATACCTAATATGTATACTTTTTCTTATTTATTTAAGTTTTACATAATAATAGCATTTCTGAAACCCAAAAAATTATGTTTTAGTGTCTCCATAGTCTGAGAGCCATAGCTTTTATATTTTTGGGGCGATTGTCTTAAATAGGGTATCAGCGGGATGAGGTGACGGTTTGATTGGTACTATTTTGGGGGTCATAAGCCTTTTTGATCGCTTGCTGTTGCACTATTTGTGATGTAAGGTGACAAAAATAGCTTTTTTGGCACTGTTTTTTTTTTTTTTTTTAATGGTGTTTATCGGACTGGGTCTATCATGTGATCTATTTATAGAGACGGTCGTTACGGACACGGTGACACCTAATATGTGTATTTTATTTTATTTTTTCATTTTTTTATAGGAAAAGGCAATTTCTTTTTTTAATTTACATTTTTATTTATTTTTTTATTTTTCATTTTTATTATTTTCACTTTCTTTTTTTATCAAGTCCCTCTTGGATCATGAAGATCTGGAGCTGATGGCTGTACTATACTTTGCAATGCTCTTGCATTGCAAAGTATAATACTATTAGATGCCCTGTAGGTGGCAGCACCGGACGCCTTTGCCATGGCAACCGGACGCCTTTGCAAAGCGTCCGGTTGCCATGGCAACCATCGGGCGCTGCTATCACAGCGCTGCAGCCCCGATGGTTGAGAGAGGGAGCTCCCTCCCTCTATTAACCCCATGGATGCCGCAACCGCGGCATCTATGGGGTTACAGCAGAGTGTCAGCATAGAGCTGACACTCGCTGCTGATGGCGGTGGCTCAGGAATGGGGGCACAGGATCGGGGGCAGCGCTGGAAAGGGGGGGTATTGGGGTACGGCGGCTAACATTGAGGCTGGGGCAGGAGGGGCGGGGAGACAGCATGGGGCGGACTGCATCAGGGAGGGACTACTATGAATATGGATCGAGCGGGGAAACTACTGCATCAGGGGCAAGCGCAGACAGGGGGGTGTTGGAGGCAGATCGGGGGGCACAGACTAACCAATCGGATCGATTGTCGGCAAGGGGCCACTCTGATTGGTCCCTTGCCGGCATTACTGCACTGTATGCTGTCCATGACAGCAGCAGGGCAGGGGCAGAAGCTTTAATCCAAGCGCTTTGCAGCGCTTGGATTAAAGAACTGTCTTGACATTTATAGACATGATAGCTGCACGGGGCATGTGCAGCTATCACGTATATATACAGATTGCAGTCGGGAAGGGGTTAAGGATCCAAGCAGTATGCCATAAGACTAGCACAGTAATGTAAGTTAAAGATTACACTAAAAAGCTCCAAGTAAATATAACAAGTGAAAATGTCAATAGTCTCAGGTCAGTCATGTTCAGGTCACTGAGAATTGAGTGGAACCTCTGGTAGCTGATAGTGGAGGTCAGTCTATTCTAGCAAGGTCACTGATTTGCTTATCTCATGCTGTCCATAATGAGAATGCTGATAAACATCAGGGGTGGACCTGGCATTTCTCGGGCGCCAGGCAAAGTTATGTCTGGTGACCCGAATCTAACTTTCTGCTTCTTGTAGTGAAAATGTAAAGACTCCCCCTCTCCGTTCCCCCCAGCCCTACTGCTAAAGGTATAATGGCATATTTGAGTTAGGCTACTCTCACACTAGTGTTTTTTGCGGATCCATCATGGATCTGCAAAAACACCTCTGTTACAATACAACCGCATGCATCCGTCATGAACGGATCCGGTTGCATTATGTCTTCTATTGCCATGACGGATCCGTCTTGAACTCCATTGAAAGTCAATGGGGGACAGATCCGTTTTCTATTGCGCCAGATTGTGTCAGAGAAAACTGATCCGTTTGGCTCTGCTTCGTCAGGCGGAAAGCAAAACGCTGCATGCAGCGTTTTGGTGTCCGCCTCCAGAGCAGAATGGAGGCGGAACGGAGGCAAACTGATGCATTCTGAACGGATCCTTTTCCATTCCGAATGCATTAGGGCAAAACTGATCCGTTTTGGACCGCTTGTGGGAGCCCATGACGAATCTCACAAACGGAAAGCCAAAACGCTAGTGTGAAAGTAGCCTTAGGCATTATATACAGCATACATACATGCCTCTTATATGCAGCGATGTCCCCTCTGATTCAGAAGTTCTCTTTTCTCATGTTCTACATTTGGACCAGACCGCCATCACTACTTCTTTCAGCCACTCATCTCTGCAGAGTATGCCACACAGACATCTTAGGCGTCTCACTTTTCCATCATCCTCCCCTACCTGGTGCCCCAACAGTTTTATCCTGCTGCTACCCCTAATACTGTGCTCACCAATGCCCCCAAATACTATACATGAAAAAAAACAGTAGCATACTGACATTCCCAAAGTGCTCCCAAAAGTCCCACCAATAGTGCTATCATTAGTATTAGTGCCCCCTAAAGTGCCCCCAATAGTTATAATGCTCCACAAGAGTGCCCCCATTAATAGCAATACCCTATACATTGTGCCTAATAAAAATAATGCCCTCACAGAACCCCCAGCAGTAATAATGCAGTTATAATACCCCCTTGTAGTGCCCCCAGTATTTATAATGGCCCCCTGTAGAGCCCCCAATATTTATAATGGCCCCCTGTAGTGCCCCAGTATTTTTATTGGCCCCTGTAGTGCCTCAAGTATGTTCAAGCCTCCTGTAATTATAAGGCCCCAGTAATGCCTCTAGTATGTCACACAGTAGTGCCCCAACATTTATAATCCCCCCATCCTCTGTACTGCCACCAGTAGTTCCAGGATAGAAAAATAAAACAAAGTCTTTACCTCAATCCCGCTCCATGACACCATCTGCAATGCAGGCCACAGGCTTCTTCTGACCTGCTGCCTGAGTTCCCTGTATGCTGGTGCAGGCTGTCACAATGCCATCCCTACCACCTACGCCGGGTCTCTGCCTGCACTGTTGTACTGCCGCTTAGGGTTTAAACCTAGTGGCCTGAGGCCTATGAGAGTGAACAGCGGGGCCTGACAGATTGGGGCCCATGCACCCATGCAGTAAAAACCACCACTGTGAACATCTACGGTACACTAGGTGGCAGGGAGAGAACATCTCCCAGCATTTTACTGAAGAATTACCTTGTACGGCACCTTTTTATTTCCATTTTCACAGGGCAGTATTTAATAGCTGAATTTGAAAGACTGGAATCTGGAGAACATAGTCCACAAACATATGATAAGCATAGACTAGTGCCAGTAAATCTGCTAGTATCTACATGTCTCATTAGTCACTACCCTGACTAGCTATATGAATCAAAATGTGACACCTCCAAATATATAAAAAGTTTATATTGCTCTGCTAGGTTCTGACTTGTAACATACCAATTCACAATACTTTCCAAAACATTATTCTAGCTGTAAAATATGGTTATGGATTGATTAAACCGTACTACAGTTTTTTTTATTTATCAAGTACTGTTCTTCAATTAGAAAAAGTTCTGGTAGGTAATTATTTTTCTACAGCCTTCTTTTAGCCTTTTACTATGATGCTTACAACAGAGATCACCAACCTTTCTTTCCTTGCAAGCATATTGTACCTGCAGAGATGTTAATAACCTGCATTCTTTAAAGGGGTCATAGTGCTTACACGAGCACCGAGAACCCATCAAACAGCTGATTAGCGAGGTACTCGGAGTCAGACCCCATAGATCTGATATTTATGACCTACGGTATATATATATATATATATATATATATATATATATATATATATATAATTAGAATTCAAGCAGTACTAAAAACATCTAGGATAATGGTGTGCAAGCAGATACATGGATACAACCCAGAACAATACATGAAGAAATTCTGCAGCACTCCCATAGTCATTCAAGTGTCTTGTTCTTTATTCACCAGACAGTGCGACATTTCAGTCCTATTACTGGGACTATTTTAAAAATAAGGTAAGGTTCTTTAGCTTTGAAAACATTAAAGGGGTTGTCCGACCTCCACACCAATTTTAATTTTGGCCCAAAATGTGCCACTCACCTATTCACCAGCACTCTGTTCCAACACCAAAGGTCCTATTACCACTGCTTCCAGTCTCCTGTTGACCAAAGATGTGATATCCCGCCTGCCATCACATGCACACTTTGCAGTCATTCACTGGCGTCAGCAGTGATGTGTTCCCAAGCAACACATGACCACTGAGGCCAGTGAATAGCTGCAGCGGTGTAGTCGGAAAGTCACTCTTCCGGTCCACAGGGGCACTGGAAGCAGGCGGGATGGGGACCCTCAGCACTGGAAATAAGCATTGGTGAATAGGTGTCTTTTTTCTTATTGCCAAGCACATTCATAACCATAATTAAAATTGCAGTGCGGTTGGAGAACCCTTTATGTTGCTTTTTATCTACTTAGCAGTAATGCAGGTGGCATTTTAGGGAGACCATAATAATCAGAAACAGTTCCATGTGGCGTTTATAGTGAACTTGAACATCTATGTCACATCACCTTAGATCTGTGACATTGAAAGCAAACACAACCTTTGGAGTAATCTGATGATGTGTCTAAAAGGGCACCAGAACATGCACGTGTCAGTATATAAACATAAATACACCGCAGTGATAACAACGGTATGTGTCCTCTGTACTGTATTGTCATACATAATCTTCTATTACGGCAGTACACTTGTCCCATTAAATCTTCTTAAATGTTTTCCCTGTATACCTTAAGAGCTGGTTATTATAGAGTGAAATTGGCATGAACCTTCTACTAAGCAGTGATGTAAATAAGGAACCGAACTGGTTTTCTCCATTCCATTATTATGACTAAGGGTTATTAAGACACCATAACGTGGGCACATTTTACCATCCGTTTATGGCCACAAATCCTGGCACCACTGTGGGTTTATTGAGCTGAATTTACAACATTCTATATGCCTATGATGCTGTAAGTTTGGACCATGAGACCCCTTGTTGGGCCAGGAATTGCTGCTGTATTACAAACAGGATACTAATGAGCAATAAAACACAAAATCGGAATGCGGCTGTACAACACAAATAGAATGCAAGTGTCAAAAATGAATATCTCCTAGATGGGACAAACACTCAGCATATACACAGATATAATACAAAAATATATATCCAAAAATGTATCTTTATTGAAATCGATAAAACAAATAAATAGATGCATAAATTGGCAAAGACAGACACAACCACTTGGAGAGTGCACACAATATGTCGGGTCATCAAGTTATAGCTTTGCAAGTAGTGGAAAAGGTGGGACGGAAAAACAAGTATAAATAAATACAAAATCAAACCATATATTTTTTTTATCTAGATGGGGGAGCCACATGGTTTGATTTTGTATTCATTTATACTTCCATCCCACCTTTTCCACTACTTGCAAAGCTATAACTTGATGTCCCGACATATTGTGTGCACTCTCCAAGTGGTTGTGTCTGTCTTTGCCAATTTATGCATCTATTTATTTGCTTTATCGATTTCAATAAAGATATATTTTTGGATATACATTTTTGTATTATATCTGTGTATAAGTTGAGTGTCTGGGTTTGTCCCATCTAGGAGCTATGTATTACAAACAGGCAGTGGTGGATTTTACAACCATGTGCAGGGAGCCCCTAAGGAGCCAGTGCAGAAGATGGGAGTGGTAGTGGCCCTGATTAGATGTGTCACAGTGTACTCTCTCGGGCCATTGATTCCAGGGGATCAGTGCAGTGGAAAGGTGATTTGAAGAATCAGGCCAGAAGTAAAAGTGTAACAGTCTCTCTTTACTTAGTGCAAAATATAAATTGTGGCACATCCAGCAGTATTAAGTACAAAGTGCAGTTTCTGCCACCAAATGAGGAGGTATGGTGGCTGGCTGTGTGGCAATTTGATGGTACTTGCAGTCACTTGTTGATATAGGTGTCCAGTGTGTGATACAGGCTTGAAGTTAGTATGGCTTGGTTGTTGTCCTAGGTGATAGGTGTCTCAGCTATAGTCCCTCACCTGCAGTGGCATCTGTAAAGCAGTGATTTTGATAAGTGCTCTGCTGTCTAAGCACACTGAAGCTTTTTGGAAGCTGCGTTCTTGACTGGCAATCCCCCTCTTAAGAGGAAGTAGGACCAGCCCACTCCCACCAAGAGGGGAGGAACAAGGTGGTTATCCGGATCCTGCCAATTATTGCCAACCATACCTCCACTTTCTGAAATAAATAGAATACCATAATATTGTTTACCATTACATAATAAACAATTGCAGATACCCCAGGTCTGGGGTACTGCACATGCAAACCAAGCAAATGCTTGGGGACAGGAGATTAGTGGACTCCCAGTTGGCCGGAAGTGGTTAGCCGATAAAATGATGTGTGTGGCTCAGTGGGCTGATGGGGGCAAAGCTTAGTGGGTTGGAACATAGCAGTATGAGGGGGTGGAGGTGGCAGTGCCTTGAGGCCTCCACACATAATTTACTTGGGGCACTAGAAATGCCAAATCCGCCTCTGCAAACAGGCATCCAGATTGCAACTATATGAATGAGACCTAAATGCTCTATCATACACGCTATTTCAGCATACTAAAACATTTTAAAACTACACCATAAAAAGCCCTATACCTAGAGTATGATGTATTTTGGAAAAAAGTGACTGAGCCTAAAAACACTTTGGGGGAGATTTATCACTTTTAACGCCAGTCTTATAAATCTTCTGCACCACCGATAGATGCTCCTAATTTATGATGAGGCGAAGGCATCCTCCAGCAATCGGTGTACCAGAAATAAATCTATCATCCCTGAGCTGCGGGAGAAAAGTGGCGCAAATAAAGATAAATGTTGGGGCCACCATCCCCAGCACCCTTGCCATGTCCCCTTGCCAGGAAATTGTTGATAGAGGCATAAAAATGGGTCACAATTGGAGTGTAAAAAGTGACAAACAAGTGGTTTGCAACTTGTTTTTACGCCAGAAACTGGTGCAAGGAGATGATAAATCTCCCTCTTTGTATGTTGATATCGTTGCTTTAACTTTCTGATGGGTCTTAAAGGGATTATCTGGGAATATAGGGGGTCATTTATCAACCAATATATGCCACTTTTTGGCATATATTAGGTGCAGATTTTTCGCAAAGGGGGGCGTGGCATGGGCATGTAAGAGGGCAGGCCCATCTCATTTATTATTTTCAACGCCAGTTTTTGGCATAGAAAAGGCTTAAAGGGGTTATCCCACTTAGCAGTTTCATACTTACCTGCTGCCACCGCGCGTTCACTTCCTGGATTCTGGCTGGGGGCGGGCTTCATCTTGATTGAAGTCTTCTCCCGGCCGGGCCGCGCGCTGGACTGAACGCGCACGCTGCCGCGCATGCGCAATGTGACTTATTTCTGGCCAGTATAGTACAGAGTCGGCGTGCGCGTTCGCAGCTCTGTATTATTCTGGCCGGGAAGAAGTCACCGTCGCGCATGCGCGGCAGCATGCGCGTTCAGGACAGCGAGTGGCCCGGCCGGGAGAAAAGAAGAAGTCTTCTGGGCAAGCGCGACCATCGGTATTTTGCGGAAGAGCGGTGGTCGTAACCAGGGGAGACCAAGTCACAACAATGAGGTAAGTGGGGATGAATTTTCTCCTAATCAGTGGGAATTTGTTAATAAAGTATATTTACAAAAATGATCACTGTCAAATCAACAGATTTAACAGTGATCATTATGATGGGATAACCCCTTTAAATCTACGCCAGCAAGGGAGCTGTTTGGGCTGTTTCACACAAGCGAGTCCATTGCGGGAATGACTCTCCGTGTGTGAGTTAATTCAAAGAAGATTCACAGCACTCTTCCGTAATCTTTTCTTTTATTTGGCCAGCAGAAAAGATTTTCTGATTACGGAAGAGTGCTGTGGATCTTCTTTGAATTATCTGCATATTAAGGAATCGTTGGCCTGGATCCCAATCCGCGAGCACCATCTTTTGGACCATTGGGTACCAAGAAAATTGGACATTGCCCTAAAAAGAGGGTATGTTGTGCTGCTGATCTTGTTTCTGCTCCGTGTGTGAGTGTGATCCTCCGCTCTGGACTCGCAGGAGCGCACAGGATTATCATGATTTATAATGCTATGTGCCTCTGCTTGACCTTATTTCTTCAGAATCATAGTGACAGCTTTATGTCACTATGATTCTGTGGAAAAAAGGCCATGCAGAGACACATAGCATTATAAATCACGCGCTCCTGCGAGTCCAGAATGGAGGATCACACTCGCACACGGAGCGTGATTCCCGCAATGGACTCGCTCGTGTGAAACAGCCCTTAGAGATTATGTTTTCCCAGACAACCCCTTTAAGATGGCCATATACATGTGATTATGTCAGCTGAAACCGCTGGTTATCTATTGTATGTGGGAGTATCCTGACTTTTTACCAACAGCAGATGTTAGGATAAAGAAGGATTGGGCATTTGAAGTTTAACAAGCCTGATGCTTTAGCTCTCAGGGCAGTTAAAGGGGTTGTCTTATCTTGCTATTTCCATGCTGGCAAACAGCTACGCTACTTCCATAACTCCTGAGATCCGGAAACAGCGCAGCCTGCTGTTTGCCCATTTCTGCAACACCGCCTTCCATGGCCAACGCTTAGACCCATCTTGGGCATGGAAATGGCGAGATAGGACGACCCCTGGTGTCTGGCAACTCTCCCCACTCTGCCTATTCAGAACACATGCACAAGAGTATATGGGGGTGGTCGGGAGTACAGGTCGGGAGGTGAGGTAATAAAACAGATGACATCCACCACATCATGCGTTTCAGTTCACCTCCCATATACTACTCAGATCAGCGATTGGCGGCCTGGTGACCTGTGAGTACAGAATGTCGCCACTGCAGCCAGGAAGATGTCAGTGGCTGGGGAAAAGGAGCACAGAGCTGGAAGCAACAGGGAGAAGATATTACATTTACAGGGGCTGCCCAAGTTTTTCTCTTACTCGGATGACCCCTTTAAATAATGGAGTATTACACCATCCCAGACAAGGCCTTCCCAGTTGAAATGCTTGTCTGGTGGATGCCACCTCTGGATCCCTATAGTTGGATTCAATAGAATTGCGGTGGGCGTGGGTGTTAACAATGCTGTTAATTAAACACCCTTCGTAAATTGGCCTGAGGCTGGATTTACATATTAATATTTTCGCCTCCAATAAGTGTATCACAGCAGAATAAACACCTGCTATTCCCCTTTACAGAACAGCCTGTAATAACGTCTATCTGCAAACCACTATTGTAGAAACAGCGATCAAATCAAACCTTTTCAGCAGATCAGATCACTTTTATCATCCAATGGGAACGGATATTTTGCTCCTACAGACTCAGCATCATACATCAAATATTGTTCAAAGTAATACATCTAACCTCCCCCCATCATGCATGGTGTGTTGTTGTGCTTCCAGTAAGCTGGTTTCTCCTCAGATCACCCCATCGCCTATCTCACAGGGCAGGATTTGGAAACACTCGGTGAGGCAATTTTTGTACAGAAGAGAGTCCTTCCAATGTTTGCACATTGACAAGATACTTGAAGTTAGGAAACTAGTGTGAATGAGCAAGGCGTCAAATAACCCTCTAATAGCCATGGTGTGTTTATGTTTCAGAATCTGTCACTTTATTAAAATCCCATTTTTATCTCCATTTGTGTAGATTATATGCTCTAAGTGTCCAGTGGATGTTCTTCCTTTATATTTCCCTTGATTCTTTTTGAATCCACTCCTGGTTTGGCTTAAAGGGAATCTGTCACCCAATTTTACTCTATGTAACCCGTGGCAATGCTATGTAATGCTACCTAAAATAATCAAAACTATACCTTTTGTTAGCATTAGCCTCATTTTTGAACTTCAGAAAATATTTATTGCTATGCTAATAAGGCTTTAAAGTGCCCAGGGGGCGCAAATGGCAGTTCCAGGAGCCCAAGCCCAGCTCTTGCAAGAGCCCAAGCCCACCTCTTTAGTCAATCCCAGTACCATCCCTTACACCATCCAGTCTGACCCTTCATCTGCCCGCCTGGTCAGCGAGTCCCGTGGCTCAACGCATGCACTGTACAATGAGGCCGATGCCCACTGCAGGGAAGTCAATGTGCAATATGCTGAAGGACATGCTTATCAGGCAGTTGGAGCTGTATGCTGATCGTGACAACGCAGAGGAGGGACGAACTGGATAGCGCAAGGGGAGGTACTGGGATCATGTGAAGAGGCAGGCTTGGGCTCTTGAAGTAGACGGGCTTGGGCTCCTGGAACCATTCTTCACGTCCCGCTGGGCACTTTAAGGCCTCATTACCATACCAATCAAATTTAGTTTTCTTGAGGTCAAAAATATAGATAAACAACAGACAAAGGCACGGGGCATAGCTCTAGGGGGTGCAGAGGTAGCAGTCGCTACCGGGTCCAGAAGCTTGAGGGGGCCCAAAGACCCTTGTGCTGCATAAGAAGACATTACACCTCTAACTGGAGGGAAGGGGTTAGGTCAAGAATTTGGCATGGGGGGTGCTCTTTCAATTTTTGCCTCAGGCAGCACAGAGGCTATGTGCTTCCCTGCCCCTGGCCATAAAGCACGGAGGGAAGGGGGGCCCCAAGCTAAACTCTTGCACCAGGGCTCATGACCCTTTAGCTACACCCCTGCAAAGGCAGCATTACATAGCATTGCCATGGGTTACATAGAGTAAAATTAGGTGACAGATTCCCTTTAAATCTCCACAAATAACTGAAGTGGCAGTTCTAAAATAAAATAAAATGAAAGGCTATGTGTGAGACTGGTTTAATGCATTTCGTTTGGACTCCAAAAATATAGATATTCATTATGTTTGCAGAAAGGAATGTAGTTACCAATATCTTATGACAAACCCTTGAACTTGCACACAATGGTTAATCCAGTGGTACGAGTGGCTTGTAAATGCTAGGATGATCCCTATTGGGCTGAACTGTCCAATTCTTACGGTACTTTCTCCCTTTTCTAGGCGTTTGTCCTCAAGACAATGTTTTACTAAAATGAACGTGAGACCTAGACACATCAACCCACAATATTTTAATATTTGTTCTCAGAACTTGTCTATACTGATATGAATATAAGACGATCTACTGTAAGTATTAGTTTGGTCAATTTACACCAGGTATCTAAAGTGGTCTTATAAAGACATTGGATTATGGATATTAATTTTAAGAATCAAGTGTAAGGTGATGTTACTCAATTAACTTCACTTGGAACCTTGAAAGGTGATGTTTGTGAATATTAAGACTTTTTGTGTAACATGTTTGATTGGTTAGGTGAGAGCTGGTGAACCATTGTCATCAGGGGAGTTGCCATCTCCTGTTTAGATTGATGACATTGGTAGTGGAGGATGCCATCTTTCAGGAGGAGGGGGCATCAGCCCCTGAGGGCCACTGGTGCCAAGTGAGTGAATGTGTCTGCACAAAGGTACTTGACAAGTAGAGAGAAATGCTGAGACAGACTGCAGAGGACTAGGTCTGAGCCAGCCACCGAGGGGTGTGGCGGTGGGCTAGGAGAGTGTGGCAGAGAGCCCATGGAAAGCTGTGAGTTGTCAAGGTCCAGAAAAATGCACAGCCAGCTGTTAGGACATACCTCAAGGTCCTCTTACATGGCCCAGGCATTCTGCTGCCAGCAAACAACAATTTTAAGTGCCTTTCGAGTGGTTTGCTCATTTGTTGGGTGATCGTCATCACCTTTGTACGGGGAAAATATCGTGAACAAGTGTTCGGACTAATGTTCATTTCTGATAACTGGCTTGATCCTCAGACAGTGTAAAAGGGCCCTCAGGTATGATTAACAGGAACCTGTCACCTCCCAAAACCATCCCAAGCTGCCAGCAGTGTTTCTGATGATGCCTTTCTTCCTGAAGGCAGATGCAGCAAAAGTACTGAAAACTTTGTTTTATCCCCTGCCCGGCGCGCTTCTCCACACATGCTTGAAGTCAAGGGGGCAGCGGCCATCTTGCTTCAAGTCACGGTAACTGCGCCCCCTTCCCTGCCCCTTCGCTGTGACTGACAACGCTTATGCATGAGAATTCGGCTGCCTTTGCCGAACAGCCGGCTGTCAGTCAAGCATGTGTGGAGAAGCGCGCCGGAGGGGGATAAAACAACGTTTTCAGTACTTTTTCTGCATCTGTCTTCAGGAAGAAAGGCATCATCAGAAACACACTGCTGGCTACACGCAGGTACTGCTGGCGGCTTGGGATGCGTTTGGGAGGTGACAGGTTCCCTTTAACACAGGTTTTCTACATTATGTTTTCCATTTAGGGTGACTTTTTTGGGACATAGTCACATCAAGCACACTCTCTATGTGTGTACCAAACGGACTAAAACATGTTTTGCTGTTTTGTTAATGAGGTTTTCTGGAAGTTCAATATTGATGGCGTATCCTCAGGTCCGACTCATGGCAACCCTGTCAATCAGCTATTTGAAAAGGCCACAGAGCTCCAGTGAGTAGCCATCCCCTTGAATGGGACTGAGCTGCAAATAGGCCATGTAAAAGATGAATGTGATGTCACTGGGCTAGGAAGAAGCTTCTACAATCAGTGGGGGTGCTAGGAGTCAGACCCCATGATCAAATATAAATGACCCATATGACCCAGAAAACCACTTTAGTGGTCTCTAAAAGCTAGTATTACACTAACAGATTTTGCAGCCGATTGTCGGGAAGGAAGCGTTCCTACCGGCAATCGCCTGCTCGTTACTGGAGGAGACTGCTGCTATTAAATGCAGCGATCTCCTCCACAGTATGGGGAGGAGCGATCACTAATGCCATTGGTACTTTACACAGCATGATCTGCTGCCGGCAATCAAAGATTTTTAAGCATGCTGGAAAATTTGGATGGCACAATGAGCAAACGTTTGCTCGTTCATCAAGTAATCAGTGGCAGTATTACACTGTCATCAACAACTAAAGCCTAATTCGGCCAATAACCTCACTGTCCTAGATGATAAAACTTAACTTTTAATAAAGTGTTTAAGAATAACTGTGAGCTAAAGAGGATTAAAACTAACTGATGCCTAGTCTGTAGTGAGCTTGATGTGCTATAGTTGCTATGACCAATGGAGGTGCACTCCCCAGGTCACACACTTGCTACCTATATAGCACTCAGTGCTTAAACGTCCTGTGTGTTAGTATAATTCAGCCACTATTCGCTTGTGGAACTGTACTGATGCTAGACTGCACTTTTCACTTGGAACAGACAGGTTTCAGAAGCTAAAAAACACTAAACTCTGTCCCCCAACATGTTTCGCCAGCTAATCTGGCTTCATCAGGGGTTCCGGACAGCAATCCAAGTGAAAAGTGCAGTCTAGCATCAGTACATTAGGCTTTAGTTGTTGATGATTTATGAAACCCTTCCCAGATAGGGTCGTAATAGTTTATTATAGAGTATTACACTGTAAGATCATTGCTTCGAACGCTCGTTACCTATGATCTGGCCGACAATCGGCCAGTTTGATACTAGTTTAAGAAAGAATACAATGGACTAGCTAAAAGTTAGCCTTATTCATGGAGAGACCACACATCCCTGCCCCATCACTAATAATTAATGTGCCAATTAAAGTAATAGCCCAGCAGAGAAGCAGGACCAGTTTAACATGCATTTTCAACTTGACCAAAGGGGGTTAGAGTGGTCCTGGCCCCTATACACCAGTTTTTCACAGATCTCCCAGCAAATAACGGAATGTGACAAAATGAAGGATCCTGTGCAACTTTTCTGACTACGGAAGTGTTTATCAATGAAAATACAGTATGTAGGGTTTCCAGATCTCGTAGCATCATGATTAACATTGAAATGACTGTCTATTCTCTCTGTTTGAACCCATGCTGCTAAAGCTTGATAAATCACATCCCATCCACTTGTTTAAACTATTACTTACATTAAATATAGGCATCAAGTAAGTGATGTAAAAGTTTGGACCGGCACTCAAAACATTATAAGAGAGATGTGGAACCAGACAAATTTATTTAAACACAATAAATCTAGATACTGACCGTCTAATATACAATCTATCGATTATAAAATGTTGATTATAAAAAATCGATTATGACACGAATCGATTGCTATTAAGGTTTCTTTTGGAGACTTATATATATAGAGGTGAAAGTCCCAGTACAAAGGCTAGTGTACAGTCGTGGCCAAAAGTTTTGAGAATGACACAAATATTAGTTTTCACAAAGTTTGCTGCTAAACTGCTTTTAGATCTTTGTTTCAGTTGTTTCTGTGATGTAGTGAAATATAATTACACGCACTTCATACGTTCCAAAGGCTTTTATCGACAATTACATGACATTTATGCAAAGAGTCAGTATTTGCAGTGTTGGCCCTTCTTTTTCAGGACCTCTGCAATTCGACTGGACATGCTCTCAATCAACTTCTGGGCCAATTCCTGACTGATAGCAACCCATTCTTTCATAATCACTTCTTGGAGTTTGTCAGAATTAGTGGGTTTTTGTTTGTCCACCCGCCTCTTAAGGATTGACCACAAGTTCTCAATGGGATTAAGATCTGGGGAGTTTCCAGGCCATGGACCCAAAATGTCAACGTTTTGGTCCCCGAGCCACTCAGTTATCACTTTTGCCTTATGGCACGGTGCTCCATCGTGCTGGAAAATGCATTGTTCTTCACCAAACTGTTGTTGGATTGTTGGAAGAAGTTGCTGTTGGAGGGTGTTTTGGTACCATTCTTTATTCATGGCTGTGTTTTTGGGCAAAATTGTGAGTGAGCCCACTCCCTTGGATGAGAAGCAACCCCACACATGAATGGTCTCAGGATGCTTTACTGTTGGCATGACACAAGACTGATGGTAGCGCTCACCTTTTCTTCTCCGGACAAGCCTTTTTCCAGATGCCCCAAACAATCGGAAAAAGAGGCTTCATCGGAGAATATGACTTTGCCCCAGTCCTCAGCAGTCCATTCACCATACTTTATGCAGAAGATCAATCTGTCCCTGATGTTTTTTTTGGAGAGAAGTGGCTTCTTTGCTGGCCTTCTTGACACCAGGCCATCTTCCAAAAGTCTTCGCCTCACTGTGCGTGCAGATGCGCTCACACCTGCCTGCTGCCATTCCTGAGCAAGCTCTGCACTAGTGGCACTCCGATCCCGCAGCTGAATCCTCTTTAGGAGACGATCCTGGCGCTTGCTGGACTTTCTTGGACGCCCTGAAGCCTTCTTAACAAGAATTGAACCTCTTTCCTTGAAGTTCTTGATGATCCTATAAATTGTTGATTGAGGTGCAATCTTAGTAGCCACAATATCCTTGCCTGTGAAGCCATTTTTATGCAACGCAATGATGGCTGCACGCGTTTCTTTGCAGGTCACCATGGTTAACAATGGAAGAACAATGATTTCAAGCATCACCCTCCTTTTAACATGTCAAGTCTGCCATTTTAACCCAATCAGCCTGACATAATGATCTCCAGCCTTGTGCTCGTCAACATTCTCACCCGAGTTAACAAGACGATTACTGAAATGATCTCAGCAGGTCCTTTAATGACAGCAATGAAATGCAGTGGAAAGTTTTTTTTTGGATTGAGTTAATTTTCATGGCAAAGAAGGACTATGCAATTCATCTGATCACTCTTCATAACATTCTGGAGTATATGCAAATTGCTATTATAAAAACTTAAGCAGCAACTTTTCCAATTTCCAATATTTATCTAATTCTCAAAACTTTTGGCCACGACTGTATATAGGTAAGTCCCAGTAACAGATATCTGATGTCAATCTGGATATGTAGGACCTCTAATCTTTGTATAAAGGGCACAATTTCGCCTGAGTTTCAAGCTTCCATAGTCAATCGGTATTACCCACTTAAAAGAGTGAATGTACACTTTTATTACTCACGACCCGATGCGCTGATCAAAGGATTCTTTTTCTACGTGTGGAAGTTTTTTCAGGTGGCGTCCCACCGTTCACATCACGATCCAGCAGTGTTGGTTTCTCTTTGCAGCGTCTCTCGGGATCTCGTCCCAATTCTCGTGGGGCTTAGTCTGTCTGTACGTTTCGTGAGTAAGGCGATATTTTGCTCCTTGGTAGTAGGATTTAATACATGGCCATGTATGCTTCGCAGTCGAATTAACGCACAGGTATTCCGCACAGACGCGTTTCAAGATAGCTTATCTCTTCCTCAGTGGGTCACCTGTGTTCTGATCGTCTCGACTTTTATACTCTCCTCATCCATCCTTAATTGTTCACATCGGGTTTCAACATGTGTTAGTGATTTAGTCGAGTGGTTAAAATACCCGATTTTTTCAAAGAGAGGGTATCCGAATTTTTAGAGGTATCCGATTTTTTATTATTCATTCTCCATAGTTGCAGGTGTTTTACCAAACTTATCGGGTACAAAGGAAAAATGTATATCATATCTGCATTGAGAGTGATGATTTTGAATAATTCCTACAGTATACAGTTCTACATTCAAATATTCTGTAATTCTTGCGTTGTTCACGCCTCTCGAACTTATCCCAAATCGATTTCTGGGCCGATATTTTTGCCGTTAATCGAACACATTCATGCTTTTCGATTTTCTCGATCTTCTATTTTTCAACTCATCTCTTTATAGCAGTGCTTCTCAATTATTTTCTGTCATGCCCCCCCTAGGAAGAAGAAAACATTTCGCGCCCCCCGCGCCACTGTAAATAGTATAATTTGTCTATAAAATTGTATAAGTACACGTCTGCATAACACTGTATCCTTATTAACGTATAAGAGAATAAAAAAAGAAAGAAATGTGGATCAATTTACAACAAAGAATAGCTTTATTAACTGTAGCAGAAAAGATTTAAAGGAGCACAGATTTTTTAATCAGAGGTGATGTCTGGATTAATGGCTACAATGAGCACATTTTGCCATACATAGCTTTTCGAAGCAGGGTTTGAAGCAGGACACAGCAACTCTCAGCTCCTTCTCAATGTGTAGCCGAGACCTGTATTTGCTATTCAGAGCAGCAACAGCAGAGAAGCCAATCTCACACAAGTAAGAAGTTGCAAATGGAAGAAGAATGTGCACAGCTCTTTGTCCTAAGAGTGGATATTGCTTCTCCACACTCAGCCAGAATTCACTCAGTGTCTGGGATGTGAAACTTAGTCTCAATATGGAGTCAGATGTGATTTCTATGAACTGCTTCTCCTCTGCAAGACTGAAACCAGTAGGAGCTGGTGCATTAAAAGGATCTCTCACCCAGTCATACTGGGAACTGTTTTCAGGGAAGTACTTTGTAAAGAATCCTATCAGTGATGAAATATGCTGCTTAAAATATGGAATCACTGAGGTGGCATCATAGTCAGTAGTGTCAACAAATTCATGCAAGTTCTCAAATGACACGGTACTTCCTTCATCAAGTCGCCTGCCCCACATTGCAAGCTTTCGAGTGAAAGAGTTGATCTTGTCTGTGGCCTGAGGGAGGTGTTGATTTTTCCCCTGAAGCTGTAGATTTAGTTCATTGAGCTTTCCAAATATGTCACTCAGGTAAGCAAGTTTCATCAGAAAGTTCACATCACTAAACTTTCTTGCAACGTCATACTTGTGCTCCTGCTCCAAAAACATTCTTAGCTCCTCTCTGAGCTCAAAAACTCGGGACAACACTTTTCCTCGTGACAGCCACCTTGCTTCACTGTGAAACAGCACAGCTTGATGTTCAGCTCCCATCTCCTCACAGATAGCAGAGAAAACTCTTGTTTTTAGTGGTCTGGTCTTTATGAAATTGACTACTCCTATAATGTCAGTCATAACCTCATTTAATTCAGAGGAAAGGTGCCTTGATGCCAGTGCTTCTCTATGTAAAATACAGTGTGTCCACTCAGCATTAGGTGAGGCCTTCTTGATGAGTGTCCGAAGTCCTTTTCTCATCCCTGCCATGGTCTGTGCACCATCACTGCAAACACCCATGCAATTCTCCCACTTTAGCCCATTCTCAGTCAGGAAGCAGTCTAGCATTTTGAATAGCTCTTCAGCCGTGGCTCTGTCTCTGACATATTTACAAAAAAGTAGATCCTCACACAGGGAATTTGCCATTTCAAAACGTACATAGGCGATAAACAAACAGTCTTTGTTGCTGTCAGTTGCTTCATCAAATTGTAAGGCAAAACGTTTATCCTTGAGTTTATCTACCAGCTGTTCGTTAAGATCGTCAGCAATGTCATTTATACGTCTAGCAACGGTGTCATTTGACAGAGGTATAGTTTTTATTTTTGCAGCACTTGCGTCATCCAGCATGACAGAGACCATGTCTAATGCTGCAGGTAGTATCAGCTCTTCTGCTATGGTGTGGTTTTTTTTTGCACTGAGCAATTTGGTACGCCACCTTATATGATGCCAACAATGCTCGCTGGTTTACTGAAGTAGCAGTCAGAAAGCGGGATGATTGTTTGCAATATTCGACACGTTTTCGCTGAAAAAACTCAAGCGGCTTATTAGCGTGATTGGGGTGTAATGTCTTTAAGTGACGACTTAATTTATTTGGCTTCATGCTGTCCGCTGCCAACATTTTTAGACATAGTAAGCACACCGGTCTTTCCTCATCTCCCACCGTAGTCACAGTGAAGCCAAGCGCTACATACGTCTCGTCATATTTCCTCGTCTTAGCCTTCGGAAGACTTTCTTTTATCTCCTTCTCTCCTTCTCTCTCCGCCTGTCTTCTCACCCCTGTTAAAAAAAATTCATGATGTCACTTGAGGGTCTGCTACACTTCGTGTCTACAAAGAGAAGAGGGCGCAACTGAGAGTGATCCTTTTTAGGCTACTTTTACACCTGCGTTCAGGTGTCCGCTCGTGAGCTCCGTTTGAAGGGGCTCACAAGCGGTCCCGAACGCAGCCGTCCAGCCCTAATGCATTCTCAATGGAGGCGGATCCACTGAGAATGCATCAGTCTGCCAGCGCTCAGCCTCCGCTCAGTGAGCGGACACCTGAATGCTGCTTGCAGCGTTCGGGTGTCCGCCTGGCCGTGCGGAGGCGAGCGGATCCGTCCAGACTTACAATGTAAGTCAATGGGGACAGATCCGCTTGAAGATGATACCATATGGCTCAATCTTTAAGCGGATCCGTCCCCCATTGACTTTCAATGTAAAGTCTGAACGGATCCGCTCAGGCTACTTTCAGACTTAGAAAATTTTCTAAGTTATAATGCAGACGGATCCGTTATGAACGGATGCGAACGTCTGCATTATAGGAGCGGATCCGTCTGATGAAACATCAGACGGATCCGCTCCGAACGCTAGTGTGAAAGTAGCCTTAATTGTCAGAAGTTTGTAAAATACAAAGATTAAAAGCCGGGGGCTCCCTCTCTCCAGCCGTAGAGTTGCTAGGCAACCGACGCCGTGTGGGACGCCGCTTGTGGATGACGGACACTTATGGGGGGATCTGTGGATGACGGACACACACTTATGGGGGGATCTGTGAATGACTGACACACACTTATGGGGGGATCTGTGGATAACGGACACTTATGTAGGGGATCTGTGGATGACGGACACTTATGGGGGGGATCTGTGGATGACGGACACTTATGGGGGGATCTGTGGATGACGGACACTTATGGGGGGATCTGTGGATGACGGACACTTATGGGGGGATCTGTGGATGACGGACACTTATGGGGGGATCTGTGGATGACGGACACTTATGGGGGGATCTGTGGATGACGGACACTTATGGGGGATCTGTGGATGGCGGACACTTATGGGGGGATCTGTGGATGACGGACACTTATGTGGGGGATCTGTGGATGACGGACACACACTTATGGGGGGATCTGTGGATGACACACACTTATGGGGGGATCTGTGGATGACGGACACTTATGGGGGGATCTGTGGATGACGGACACTTATGGGGGGATCTGTGGATGACGAACACTTATGTGGGGGATCTGTGGATGACGGACACTTATGTGGGGGATCTGTGGCTGACGGACACTTATGGGGGGGGATCTGTGGATGACGGACACTTATGGGGGGGATCTGTGGATGACGGACACACACTTATGGGGGGATCTGTGGATGACTGACACACACTTATGGGGGGATCTGTGGATAACGGACACTTATGTGGGGGATCTGTGGATGACGGACACTTATGGGGGGGATCTGTGGATGACGGACACTTATGGGGGGATCTGTGGATGACGGACACTTATGGGGGGATCTGTGGATGACGGACACTTATGGGGGGATCTGTGGATGACGGACACTTATGGGGGGATCTGTGGATGACGGACACTTATGGGGGGATCTGTGGATGACGGACACTTATGGGGGATCTGTGGATGACGGACACTTATGGGGGGATCTGTGGATGACGGACACTTATGTGGGGGATCTGTGGATGACGGACACACACTTATGGGGGGATCTGTGGATGACACACACTTATGGGGGGATCTGTGGATGACGGACACTTATGGGGGAATCTGTGGATGACGGACACTTATGGGGGGATCTGTGGATGACGAACACTTATGTGGGGGATCTGTGGATGACGGACACTTATGTGGGGGATCTGTGGCTGACGGACACTTATGGGGGGGGATCTGTGGATGATGGACACTTATGGGGGGGATCTGTGGATGACGGACACTTATGGGGGGATCTGTGGCTGGCACTGTTATATATGTGCCATCCACAGACCCCCCCACCCCATAACAGTGCCATCCACAGTGCCCCCCCCCCAGCCCATAACAGTGCGATCCACAGACCCCCACCACTGAACTGTGCCATCCACGGATTCCATGTTATTAAACATGCCCCCCTCCTAATAGTACCGTATATACTATATCCCAATTTCTTATGTATAATGCCGGCAGGCGGGCCGGGCGGCTGACGCGTCCCTCAGTGACGTCACTGTTCTGCGCCGCCTGCTTCATTCATAAAGCAGGCACGTGACATCACTGAGGGACGCGCTGGCCGCCCGGCCTGCCTGCCGGCATTATACAAAAGAAATTCCTGTATACGGTACTATTAGGGGGGGGGGGCATGTTTAGTAACTTTTTATTCGATAATACATTTTATATTAATATACCGGAGGGAGCGGTGGGGCGGGGCTATAGTACAGTGACCGCACCGCCCCACCGCTATTGCCGGCCCCCAGCTCCAGGCCCTAAACGAGCCCCCCTTTACGGAGCCTGGCGCCCCCCCTGGGGGGCGCGCCCCACTATTTGAGAAACACTGCTTTATAGTAAGGCTACTTTCACACTAGCGTTCAGAGAGGATCCGTCTGCTGTCTGCACAGACGGATCCGCTCCTATAATGCAGACGTTTGGATCCGTTCAGAACGGATCCGTCTGCATTATAGTTTAGAAAAAATTCTAAGTCTGAAAGTTGTTCAGACGGATCCGTCCAGACTTTACATTGAAAGTCAATGGGGGACGGATCCGTTTGAAAATTGAGCCATATTGTGTCAACTTCAAACGGATCCGTCCCCATTGACTTACATTGTAAGTCTGGACGGATCCGTTTGCCTCCGCACGGCCAGGCGGACACCCGAACGCTGCAAGCAGCGTTCGGTTGTCCGCCTGCCGAGCGGAGGCTGAACGCTGCCAGACTGATGCATTCTGAGCGGATCCGCATCCACTCAGAATGCATTGGTAGCTGGACGGATGCGTTCGGGGCCGCTTGTGAGACCCTTCAAACGGAGCTCACAAGCGGAGCCCCGACGCTAGTGTGAAAGTAGCCTAATGCGTTTTTGCTGTGTTTTTTTCAGTGTATCTGCATTTTTTATACTAAATGTGCAGGAATTGTTGCTTAGTGTTCTGTATGTGGGATTTTTTCAAAAACATAAAGTGAATCTATTTAATCTCGTTTGAGGTGAATAAGTGACATAAAATATGTCAAAAGTGTACTCGTCGTGATTTTGGAATATGAATAACACTACATTAACTATTCATGCGTGGCGGTGTCACTTATAGTGATATGCTTAAACCCTGTAAAGATTATATATAATCTCTGTGGTGATGAGTCAAAGGTTCAATTGAACCCAAAGATCTCTAGGTCAGAATTCAGACCTGCTGGAAGAAGGCTACCAAAGTCATAAATTCTCCTAGACTCGGCTCGCGACATTTTCATAATATGAACAATGTAGCAATAATATACAACATTACAGTCACATATATTGTGGTAGATATGATACTTCATATCTACCACAATATATGTGACTGTAATGTTGTATATTATTGCTACATTGTTCTTATAAATTTTATTACTTGTATTTTATGGGGATTTAATAAATATTTTCTGCACATGTCAATCTGGTTGCCAAGTGTATGAGTGCTCGCTCATTATTCTATTACTACATTTGCCTTTAAAGAGAGGGTGGGGTGATTCCCTCTATATGAGCTTGCAGCACCATACCTTAACTACTTGCTAGTGAGCCACCACAACCTACCACTATTTTCATAATATGGTTGCCTCCTCTCCAGTGTGCGTCCACCTTCTCCACACACTGGAGAGGAGGCAACCATATTATGAAAATGTCGCTAGCCGAGTCTAGGAGAATTTATGACTTTGGTAGCCTTCTTCCAGCAGGTCTGAATTCTGACCTAGAGATCTTTGGGTTCAATTGAACCTTTGACTCATCACCACAGAGATTATATATAATCTTTACAGGGTTTAAGCATATCACTATAAGTGACACCGCCACGCATGAATAGTTAATGTAGTGTTATTCACATTCCAAAATCACGACGAGTACACTTTTGACATATTTTATGTCACTTATTCACCTCAAACGAGATTAAATAGATTCACTTTATGTTTTTGAAAAAATCCCACATACAGAACACTAAGCAACAATTCCTGCACATTTTGTATAAAAAACGCAGATACACTGAAAAAAAACACAGCAAAAACGCATTACTATAAAGAGATGAGTTGAAAAATAGAAGATCGAGAAAATCGAAAAGCATGAATGTGTTCGATTAACGGCAAAAATATCGGCCCAGAAATCGATTTGGGATAAGTTCGAGAGGTGTGAACAACGCAAGAATTACAGAATATTTGAATGTAGAACTGTATACTGTAGGAATTATTCAAAATCATCTCTCTCATGGCAGATACGATATACATTTTTCCTTTGTACCCGATAAGTTTGGTAAAACACCTGCAACTATGGAGAATGAATAATAAAAAATCGGATACCTCTAAAAATTCGGATACCCTCTCTTTGAAAAAATCGGGTATTTTAACCACTCAACTAAATCACTAACACATGTTGAAACCCGATGAGAACAATTAAGGATGGATGAGGAGAGTATAAAAGTCGAGACGTTGTGACCCATTGAGGAAGAGATAAGCTATCTCGAAACGCGTCTGGACGGAATACCTGTGCGTTAATTCGACCATGGCTATGTATTAAATCCTACTACCAAGGAGCAAAATATCGCCTTACTCACGAAACGTACAGACGGACTAAGTCCCACTTCTACATGTAGAAAAAGAATCTTTTGATCAGCGCATCGGGTCGTGAGTAATAAAAGTGTACATTCACTCTTTTAAGCGGGTAATACCGATTGACTATGAAAGCTTGAAACTCAGGCGAAATTGTGCCCTTTATACAAAGATTAGAGGTCCTATATATCCAGATTGACATCAGATATCTGTTACTGGGACTTACCTATATACACTGCGTGCAGAATTATTAGGCAAATGAGTATTTTGACCACATCATCCTCTTTATGCATGTTGTCTTACTCCAAGCTGTATAGGCTCGAAAGCCTACTACCAATTAAGCATATTAGGTGATGTGCATCTCTGTAATGAGAAGGGGTGTGGTCTAATGACATCAACACCCTATATTAGGTGTGCATAATTATTAGGCAACTTCCTTTCCTTTGGCAAAATGGGTCAAAAGAAGGACTTGACAGGCTCAGAAAAGTCAAAAATAGTGAGATATCTTGCAGAGGGATGCAGCACTCTTAAAATTGCAAAGCTTCTGAAGCGTGATCATCGAACAATCAAGCTTTTCATTCAAAATAGTCAACAGGGTCGCAAGAAGCGTGTGGAAAAACCAAGGCGCAAAATAACTGCCCATGAACTGAGAAAAGTCAAGCGTGCAGCTGCCAAGATGCCACTTGCCACCAGTTTGGCCATATTTCAGAGCTAAAACATCACTGGAGTGCCCAAAAGCACAAGGTGTGCAATACTCAGAGACATGGCCAAGGTAAGAAAGGCTGAAAGACGACCACCACTGAACAAGACACACAAGCTGAAACGTCAAGACTGGGCCAAGAAATATCTCAAGACTGATTTTTTAAGGTTTTATGGACTGATGAAATGAGAGTGAGTCTTGATGGGCCAGATGGATGGGCCCGTGGCTGGATTGGTAAAGGGCAGAGAGCTCCAGTCCGACTCAGACGCCAGCAAGGTGGAGGTGGAGTACTGGTTTGGACTGGTATGATCAAAGATGAGCTTGTGGGGCCTTTTCGGGTTGAGGATGGAGTCAAGCTCAACTCCCAGTCCTACTGCCAGTTTCTGGAAGACACCTTCTTCAAGCAGTGGTACAGGAAGAAGTCTGCATCCTTCAAGAAAAACATGATTTTCATGCAGGACAATGCTCCATCACATGCGTCCAAGTACTCCACAGCGTGGCTGGCAAGAAAGGGTATAAAAGAAGAAAATCTAATGACATGGCCTGCTTGTTCACCTGATCTGAACCCCATTGAGAACCTGTGGTCCATCATCAAATGTGAGATTTACAAGGAGGGAAAACAGTACACCTCTCTGAACAGTGTCTGGGAGGCTGTGGTTGCTGCTGCACGCAATGTTGATGGTGAACAGATCAAAACACTGACACAATCCATGGATGGCAGGCTTTTGAGTGTCCTTGCAAAGAAAGGTGGCTATATTGGTCACTGATTTGTTTTTGTTTTGTTTTTGAATGTCAGAAATGTATATTTGTGAATGTTGAGATGTTATATTGGTTTCACTGGTAAAAATAAATAATTGAAATGGGTATATATTTGTTTTTTGTTAAGTTGCCTAATAATTATGCACAGTAATAGTTACCTGCACACACAGATATCCCCCTAAAATAGCTAAAACTAAAAACAAACTAAAAACTACTTCCAAAAATATTCAGCTTTGATATTAATGAGTTTTTTGGGTTCATTGAGAACATGGTTGTTGTTCAATAATAAAATGAATCCTCAAAAATACAACTTGCCTAATAATTCTGCACTCCCTGTACACTAGCCTTTGTACTGGGACTTTCAGCTCTATATATATAAGTCTCCATAAGAAACCTTAATAGCAATCGATTCAGAATGTTTTATTGATGTTTATTTTATATTTTATGTATTCGATTTTATTTGATCGATTCGTGTCATAATCGATTTTTTATAATCGACATTTTATAATCGATAGATTGTATATTAGACGGTCAGTATCTAGATATATTGTGTTTAAATAAATTTGTCTGGTTCCACATCTCTCTTATAATGTTTTGAGTGCCTGTCACGACCGCTACCCCAGCAGCAGTCGTGTCGCACCAGACGGAGGGGAAGGGGGACCCTTATCTACGGATGGGAATAGTATGGTCACCCCTGACTAACCCTAAGCTGGCACCTGTCTGCCCTGATACCCTAGACGGGGTGTGAACCCGTGCGGCGAGCAGGATGCCTAAACCCTCAGTCACCCTAATCAAGCCTAGAGTGGGGAAAGGCCGATGGGAGCACTAGTCACCATCACTCATGTCTAGGAGAACAGCAGGGGAAGACAGCAACAAACAATCTATATCAAAGATAGATTTATCCAGTCACGAGCAGAGAAGGTGATCCCAATCACGACAGTCCACGCCGGACAAGAGCTCCACAGCAACACCATCAAACGATCTCCTTCAAAGGTCAGAATAGAACTGGAAGTAAGGACTATATCTGGCAATGACTGCAAGTGAAAGTGAAACTAATATAGTAGCTGGGAGTGGCAGACAGGACTCACCTGAGAAGGATGCCTACAAACTCCCAGTCAAGACAAAAAGGTTCACAAGGCAAAACCCAGATGACATACCCTGAACCACGGAGCAAACTCACAAGCTATCGCGAGTAGCAAGTCGCTGCGACCTTCTCCTCCCAGACCTGTCTGGATCAGTCACAGTCGTGACAGTACCCCCCTTTCTACGAGGGGCCCCTGGACCCTCAAGACCAGGCCTCTCCGGATGGGAGCTATAAAAAGCCCGAATGAGTCTGTCCGCTTTTATCTCTGATGCTGGAACCCACATTCTCTCTTCGGAACCATAACCTTTCCAGTGCACCAGGTACTGAAGAGAGCGGCGAACATATCGTGAATCAACAATCTTTTCTACCTGAAACTCAAGACTGCCATCAACAACCACCGGTGGAGGCGGTAGTGGCAATGGTTCAGGAGGTTCTACATATCTCTTAAGCAGAGATCTGTGGAAGACATTATGGATCCTAAGAGTCTGAGGTAGCTCCAGACGAAAAGCCACCGGGTTAATGATCTTAATTACCCTATAAGGACCAATAAATCTTGGACCTAATTTCCACGAGGGAACCTTCAACTTGATATTTCTGGTAGACAACCACACCAAGTCATTCACCCCAAGGTCCGGACCTTCAGAGCGCTTCCTATCAGCCGCACGTTTGTATCTACCACTAATTCTCTTCAAACTTTCTTGCACACTCTGCCACACTGAAGAAAGTGAAGACGCAAATCGTTCCTCCTCGGGAATCCCAGACGGCCCCGCCTCACTAAACGTACAAAACTGAGGATGGAAACCATACGCACCAAAAAATGGTGACTTATCGGTGGATTCTTGACGACGATTATTAATGGCAAACTCGGCTAACGGTAAATAAGATGACCATTCCTCCTGATTTTCGGAAACAAAGCATCTCAAATATGTCTCTAGGTTTTGATTGGTACGTTCAGTCTGACGTTGGACTGTGGATGGAAAGATGAAGAAAACGACAGATGAACCCCTAAACGAGAACAAAAAGCTTTCCAAAATTTAGAAACTAATTGGGTACCACGATCCGAAACAATATCGGAAGGGACCCCGTGAAGCTTCACGATGTGGTCAATAAAAACCTGAGCCAGTGTGTTAGCATTAGGCAATGCGGCAAGAGCAATAAAGTGCACCATTTTACTGAATCTGTCAACAACTACAAGAATAACAGTCTTCCCCGCTGATACTGGTAGATCCGTAATGAAATCCATTGACAGGTGCGTCCAAGGCCTGTTGGGGATGGCCAGAGGTAAAAGACGCCCTGCCGGACGAGTATGATCTACCTTAGAACGAGCACAGGTAGCACATGCAGACACAAAATTCAACACCTCCTGGCGCCATTTAGGCCACCAGAACCGACGAGACACTAACTCAGAGGTTGCCCTACTACCTGGGTGTCCTGCCAGTGTGAAGTTATGGTGTTCTTTTAGTATCTCCAGTCGTAAATTTTCAGGCACAAACAGTTTACCCGAGGGGCAGGAGGCCGGGGCGTCCCCCTGAGCTTCCAACACCCTCCCCTCCAAACCTGAGTGTAATGCAGAGACCACCACCCCCTTTTGCAAAATGGGCTCTGGTACCTCAACATCACCCCCTCCAGGAAAACTTCGAGACAATGCATCCGCCTTAGTATTTTTTGCCCCCGGGCGATAGGTTATTACAAAATTAAACCTAGTAAAAAATAACGACCACCGAGCCTGTCTTGGGGTGAGACGTTTAGCAGACTCCAGATATAATAAGTTTTTGTGATCAGTAATCACCGTGACGGGATGAACCGCCCCCTCCAAAAAATGACGCCACTCCTCAAAAGCCAACTTAATAGCCAAAAGTTCCCTGTTGCCAATATCATAGTTCCTTTCTGCAGTAGACAATTTCTTCGAAAAGAAAGCACAGGGACGCCATTCACCAGGGGACGGGCCCTGAGATAGTACCGCTCCCACCCCCACCTCTGATGCGTCAACCTCTACAATAAAAGGAAGCGAGACATCTGGCTGTACGAGAATAGGGGCCGAGGTGAATCTCTCCTTCAGAGATGCAAAGGCAGTTTTGGCTGCATGTGACCATTTGGAAAAATCGGATCCCTTTCGGGTCATGTCCGTCAGTGGTTTGACCACCAAGGAATAGTTTTTTATAAACTTTCTATAAAAATTGGCAAACCCCAGGAAGCGTTGCAATGCCTTCAGGTTCTCAGGCAGATCCCAGTCTATAATCGCCCGGACTTTCTCTGGATCCATGCGGAAACCTGAATCTGACAACACATACCCCAGAAATGGCAGTTCTTTTACGGCGAACACACATTTTTCTAACTTAGCAAACAATTTGTTGGCCCTTAATATCTGCAGCACTTGTCTCACATGGATCTTATGTGTATCCAGATCCGGGGAATAGACCAGGATGTCATCAAGATATATCACAACAAATCTCCCGATAAGGTGACTAAAAATATCGTTGACAAAATGTTGGAATACCGCAGGCGCATTAGTAAGACCAAATGGCATGACCAGATTTTCATAATGCCCTTCCGGAGTATTAAAAGCCGTCTTCAACTCATCCCCCTCTTTGATGCGAACCAGGTTATAGGCTCCTCTGAGATCCATTTTGGAGAACCATTTAGCACCAGCAACCTGATTAAAGAGGTCGGGAATGAGAGGAAGAGGATAGGGATCTCGGATAGTTATCCAGTTTAATTCCCGGAAATCCAGGCAAGGACGAAAAAGAACCCTGCAGCCACAGGTGAAGAAGAGGGTCTGATGTGTCCCTTAGCCAAACTCTCCGAAATATAATCTTTCATAGCCTTCCTCTCCGGGCCGGAAAGATTGTATAACTGGGTTTTAGGTAGTTTGGCCCCAGGTAGAAGATTAATCGGGCAATCATATGGACGATGAGGTGGTAACCCCTGACAACCTTTCTCAGAGAACACATCCATAAAATCTGACAGAAAGGCAGGTAAAGATGTTACAGAGAGTGTAGAGCACCTACTACTCAAGCAGTTGTCCTTACAATGTTCACTCCACTCCACAATCTCCCCGGCCTGCCAATCCACCACTGGATTGTGAGTCACCAGCCATGGAAGCCCCAATACCATAGGAGCCGGAAGACCGTCCAGGACATAACAAGAGATATGCTCTTTATGGAGGTCCCCTACCTGCAGATGGATATTATGGATGATCTGAGTTAACTCTTTCTGAGTAAGAGGGGAGGAGTCGATGGCAAAAACAGGAATAGTTCTGCGTATCGGTTCTGGAGTAAAACCCAGAGCCTGAGCAAACTGTGAATCCACCAAGTTGACCCCCGCCCCACTGTCCAAAAAGACGGAACAGATCTCAGTCTTATTGCCCGCCTCAACGGTAGCGGACAACAAAAACTGAGACATGCGTATGGAGGAAACGAATACGCCCAGACTGTTATCCTCCGCACAATCTGGGGACTCTAGTTTTCCGGCGGCTCCTTTGTTTGTGGTCTCTTGGGTTCTGAGGGACAAACCTTTACAAAATGACCCCTCCCCCCACAACGAAAACAAACCTCTGACCTACAGCGGAACTTAGGAGGATTCACCCGTCTAGTGGCGCCCCCTATTTGCATTGGTTCGACTGGATCATAACAAACCGATCCCTGCCCTATAGAGGCCTCCGTAAAATTTAATAGTCTCTCCCTGAGTCGTCTGTCGATTCTTATGGACAGAGACATAGCAGCCTCCAGAGACCCAGGGACCTCGTATACCGCCAGCGCGTCTTTTAATTTTTCAGACAACCCCTGGCAGAACTGACTTCTAAGGGCCGAGTCGTTCCATAACGTATCAGTAGCCCACCTACGGAATTCGGAACAATATAGTTCAGCAGACCGGTTCTCTTGCCGAAGTCTACGTAGCTTAGACTCAGCCAGTGAGACCCTGTCCGGGTCATCATATACGAGACCCAGGGCTTTAAAAAACTCCTCCACTGATCGTAAGGCCAGAGAGTCTGATGGTAGGGAGAAAGCCCAAGCCTGCGGATCTCCTTGCAGGAGAGAAATTACAATACCCACCCGTTGTTCCTCACCGCCGGAGGATCTAGGGCGTAACCTGAAGAACAATTTGCAAGCTTCTCTGAAGGTTACAAATTGGTCTCTCCCTCCTGAGAACCTATCAGGTAAAGCCACTTTTGGCTCAGGAGTACCTTGGTTTCCCGTAGCAACGGTGGAACCCAAGGATTGCTGCTGCAGCACTGTTGCTTTTAATCCTGCCACTTCAAGGAATAACCCCTGAAATTGTTTCGCCAAAACCGAAAACCGGATCCATAGTGGAACAGACAGAAATACAAAGCAAAACAGCAAGCAACAAAGAAAAAAAAAAAGAAATGTCACTTTCTCTCTCTTTTTTTCTTTTTTTTTTTTCTTTTAAAAGGCCAGATATACTGTCACGACCGCTACCCCAGCAGCAGTCGCGTCGCACCAGACGGAGGGGAAGGGGGACCCTTATCTACGGATGGGAATAGTATGGCCACCCCTGACTAACCCTAAGCTGGCACCTGTCTGCCCTGATACCCTAGACGGGGTGTGAACCCGTGCGGCGAGCAGGATGCCTAAACCCTCAGTCACCCTAATCAAGCCTAGAATGGGGAAAGGCCGATGGGAGCACTAGTCACCATCACTCATGTCTAGGAGAACAGCAGGGGAAGACAGCAACAAACAAACTATATCAAAGATAGACTTATCCAGTCACGAGCAGAGAAGGCGATCCCAATCACGACAGTCCACGCCGGACAAGAGCTCCACAGCAACACCATCAAACGATCTCCTTCAAAGGTCAGAATAGAACTGGAAGTAAGGACTATATCTGGCAATGACTGCAAGTGAAAGTGAAACTAATATAGTAGCTGGGAGTGGCAGACAGGACTCACCTGAGAAGGATGCCTACAAACTCCCAGTCAGGACAAAAAGGTTCACAAGGCAAAACCCAGATGACATACCCTGAACCACGGAGCAAACTCACAAGCTATCGCGAGTAGCAAGTCGCTGCGACCTTCTCCTCCCAGACCTGTCTGGATCAGTCACAGTCGTGACAGTGACGGTCCAAACTTTTACATTATACGATTATTGAGAGCAAGGGGTGGTTCTTTCTGACCTGAGCACCAGTCGTGATTGTCCATAGTGAGCCATCTGTTTATTGCATCTAGTGAAATCAAGTAAGTGATATAGCTAGAATACTCAACGTCATCATGGGTGATTTCAAAATGACTGTTGACTCATGCCAATCATCTGCCTTTAAACTACTATCCTTCTTTTGGCATCTAACAATGGTCCTCCTCAGCCACTCACAAGGAGGACCATACAATACACCATATATTTACCCATCTCTGCTCCCCATCTAGCCTCTCAGACTTGACTCTCTCTATATTTGACCCCCATTTACTTACCTTCACCTTCCTTTTCACTTTAACTACCCCAATCCAGAAATTAGCGCACCCTCGTAGGAACCTTATAGGGAGCTTGTCACCTGTACTATGGTGCCCTCATTGAGGGTAGCATAGTATAGAGTCAGACCCAATGATTTCAGTGGTCTTTCACTTTTGAGCTAGCAGTCAGTACTTTTATAGTACTGACATGCCGAACCTCGTAGCGCACTCCGGTGAGACTCGCTGACCCCGTCCTCCCCCACCTCCTGACCAGGATGGTCAGGTTTCTTTCCTATACTTAACAGTAAAGAAACCTGTCAGTCATGGTCAGGAGGCGTGAGAGGATGAGGCCAGCGTGTCTCATCGGACTCATCTCCCTTGCAGCGCTGGCTCGCATTGCAAGGATCGGCATGTCAGTACTATGAAAGTACTCACTGCCAGCTCAAAAGTGAGAGACAGCTGAAATCAGAGGGTCTGTCAGTGAGGGCAGGATAGTTAAAGTGACGGGTTCCCTTTAAAGAGGTTGTGCCAATAATCCCCCTAAAGGCCTACTGCGATCTCAGAATTTACAACACTGCACAGTTCCTAAAATCCAATGGCTTTCAATACCAATGTCTTTTGAGCTGATGACGCTGAAAGTTACCTCTCCGGCCCAAATGTTACCTTCTTGCTATCCAGAATTCCAGAGTGTCTATAATCTATTTCTCAACATAGAAAAAAACGGAATCCATCATCTTTTAGTTATCCATCTGAAGGAACAAACGATAGCATAACAAATAAATATCAATGTAGTCAAGTCTGCTATAAGGCTGCATTCACACGTCCGTGTGTGTGGATCCGCAAAAAACGGACATCGGCGATGTGCATTCCGCATTTTGCGGTCCGCACATCGCCAGCACTTAATAGAAAATGCCTATTCTTGTCCGCAAATGCGGACAAGAATAGGACATGTTCTATATTTTTCGGGAACGGAAATGCGGACCTGGAAGTGCGGATCCGCAATTCCAGGTCCCATAGAAATGAATGGGTCCGCAATTCCGTTCCGCAAAAAGCGGAACGAAAATGCGGACGTGTGAATGGAGCCTAAAACAAATAGCAATATAAAAGTAAATGTGTTCTCTGGCATGTAACACATGCAAAAACATTGTGGTACATTCAAATAAAATATCTTATTGTTATCATACATCTCTTACAATAATTCTCATCGTTTAGCATGTTTTATTAACAGATCAGTTTCAAATGATAGAGAGAAAAAAAGCTTTGCCACACCCTCTAATGGAAATTTGGTATGAAATAATAAGAATGTGTCCAGGCGTGACAGGACATCTCTACAGCAAATCCTGATGGATTCTGCTGTACATTTTTACAGCAGGGGCCAAAATCTGCTGTAAATATCTGAAAATTTCTGCAACATAATAGGCATGCTATGGGTTTCAAAGGTTATGTCCACCCAGGGTGGAAATTCTGTGCTGCAAAATTCACATGCTACATACAGATTTTTTGCATTGCAAAGGAATAAGAGCTCATGCACACAACCATAGCCTATTTTGCGGTCCGCAAATTGCGAATCCACAAAACACGGTTACCGGCCGTGTGCATTCTGCATTTTGGGTAACAGAACGTCCTGGCCTCTATAGAACAGCTGTTTCCTTGTCCGTAAAACGGAACGGACATAGGTGTGCTATCCTCATCTTTTGCGGCCCCATTGAAGTGAATGGGTAAAAAAAATGGGAAAAAAATATAAGGCCTTATTCACATAGTCAGTGTTCAAGAAGTGATTTCCATCAGTGATTGTGAGCCAAGACCAGGAGTGCTTCAAAGACCCAGAACAAGTGTCCAAGTCTTTCCATTATACATTATGGCCTCATGCACACGACTGTTCGGTTTTTTTGCGGTCCGCAAACCGCGGATCCGCAAAAAACTGAAGCCGCCTGTGTGCCTTCCACAATTTGCAGAACAGAACGGGTGGCCCATTGTAGAAATGCCTATTCTTGTCCGCAAAACGGACAAGAATAGGACATGTTATATTTTTTTTGCGGGGCTACGGAACGAAGCAACAGATGCGGACAGCACACGAAGTGCTGTCCGCATCTTTTGCGGCCCCATTGAAGTGAATGGGTCCGCATCCGAGCCGCAAAAATGGCGGCTCGGATGCGGACCTAAACAACAGCCGTGTACATGAGGCCTATCTCTGTGTAGGCTACGCATCTGGTTTTGGCTCCCTATCACTGATGGGAATCACTGAGAACATGGACTGTGTGAATAAAGCCTTAGGCCTAGTTTACACTTCTGGGATTTGGTCAGTGATTTCCATCAGTGATTGGGAGCCGAAACCAGGTAAACCAACATGGCCACTACATGCTAGTTCTGGCACATGAGGCTGCAGGGAACAGCTGATCCGTGGGGATGTGAGGAGTCAGACCCTCACTGATTGGATATTAGTGACCTATCCTGAGGATAGCTCATCAGTATCAGGAGCATGGAATACCCCTTTAAACAGCATATTTCACAATGATCAACCCTATTAGGCTACTTTCACGCTTGTGGCAGAGTGATCCGGCAGGCAATCTGCATGCAAACGGACAGCATTTGTAGACGGATCTGGAGGCGGATCCATCTCACAAATGCATTGCAAGAACGGATCTGTCTCTCAGTTTGTCATACGGACAAACTGATCAGTTTCTATTTTTTTTTTTACATTTTTACCGGTCTGCGCATACATTTTTAATGCCGGATCCGACACTAATACATTTCAATGTAAATTAATGCCGGATCTTGCATTCCGACAACTGATCCGGAATTTTGGACGGAGAGAATACCGCAGCATGCTGCGGTATTTCCTCCATCCAAAACGCCGTTCAGTGACTGAACTGAAGACATCCTGATCGGATTACTCTCCATCTAGAATGCATGGGGATAAAACTGATTAGTTCTTTTCCGGTATTGAGCCCCTAGGACAGAACTCTGTGCTGGAAAAGAAAAACGCTAGTGTGAAAGTACCCTTAAACCAGGCATATTGCCAGATAGAGGTGACCATGGTGACTATAATGAGCAATTTTTCTCTGAAATCCATATTACCAATGCACAGAAATTTATATTTTTATTTTTATGTGAATTAGGTCCTTGGAGCAGCACCGAGGGCTGGCATAGCTCATCAGAGCACCCCTTTGCCTCAGCCTTTGGCCTCCCGCACACGAACGTGTGCGCCCCGTGGCCATGCACGAACACTGACCGTGGGGCACTTTAATGGGTCCCGGATCCGCCCGGATATTGAAATCAATATTACCAATGCACAGAAATTTATATTTTTATTTTTATGTGAATTAGGTCCTTGGAGCAGCACCGAGGGCTGGCATAGCTCATCAGAGCACCCCTTTGCCTCAGCCTTTGGCCTCCCGCACACGAACGCGTGCGCCCCGTGGCCATGCACGAACACTGACCGTGGGGCACTTAAATGGGTCCCGGATCCGCCCGTCCTGCAAAAAGATAGGACATGTTCTATCTTTTTGCGGAACGGAAGTACGAGATGAAACCCCACAGAAGAACTCCGTAGTGCTTCCGTAGGGTTCCGTTCCGTGCTTCCGTTCCGCACCATTCCAGATCTCCGGATTTGTGGACCCATTGAAGTGAATGGGTCCGCATCCGTGATGCGGAATGCCCATGGAAAGGCTTCTGTGTATTGCGGATCAGCAAATGCGGTCCGAAATACAGCAACGGGCAGCACACGTTCGTGTGCAGGAGGCCTGTTGCTGTGTTTTGCGGTCCATTTTTCACGGATCCATTGTTCCAGTTTTCACGTATCCGTTGTTTTTGTTTCCATTGTGTTTCCGTTTCCATTCCTTTTTTCCCGCAAAATATCTCCGTATGGTTCCGTATGCGATCCGTTTTTTGCGGATCGCAAACGGAAACATAAAATTTTTAATCATTACTGTAATGTACAGTGATGTTTGTAAACAGTAAACACATAGGCAAAGTGGGCATGGATCCGCAAAATACGGATGACATACAGATGTGTTCCGTATTTAAATTAATCGTTCCGCATACGGACTGCAAACAGAAATTGCAAAATCGAAACGGAAATAGAATAAAAAAATGTTTGTGTGCAAGAGGCCTTTACCCAATGCTACCCCCAGTGAGACTGACAGAGCTGCTCTGATGCCTGGCACTGAAATGTTGCGCATTTGCTGGTGGAATTACTATCAGTGCATGAGTAGTGATGATCTCAGAGCACGGACGACTGCTTTGAGATCCGCGCTGTGCCAGTGTATGAGCATAACCCACATGAAACACATCATTGCCGTCATGGCTGCAGCAGCCATGTGGCCTGCATCAAACAGGATGTTGACACGCAGAGCCTGGAGTGAGACACGGGCCTGGAGGAGCTGGAATGCAGCTTCCTGGAGCAGATGAGAATACTTCCCATGTCCAGTGACGTGAAAGCGTCTGCTACTGATCTGCTCCTGATTTTTCTGCTGTGGATTTTATTTGTGTGAACATGCCCTTAGGGAACAGCCACAAGTGCAGGTTTTTGATGCAGTTTTTAAAGCCAAAAAAACTGAAGTGTATATAAAAAGGTGAGAAACTATTAAAGGGCTATTCCGGTTTCATGAAATTAATCTATCCTCAGGATAGGTTATCAATTTCAGATTGGTGGAGGTCTGACTTTCAGCACCTCAGTAGTATAGGGCTGGACATCTCGTCAAATCAAAAGTGACAGGTCAACACGCCCCTTTCCCCGGCCATAACCCTGCCCACTCTGCCCAAAACCCCTCCCAGTCCCTCCCAAACCACGCCCAAATACCGCCCCAAACCACGCCTAAACACTGCCTATTCAAAGCCCCTTATTCTGTTAGATCTGATAATGCGTCAGTAATTCAATTACGTTTCAATATTTATAAAAATAAAATGATATTAAGCTTGTATTAACCCTTTACTAAGCCATTATAAATATTGACAGTGGTTAATTGATCCGTCTATCTTTCTAAAGCTAAAGGACCTTTGATTATGTCACCACAGGTCCTGGAAGGGATCACGTCCCTTATTCTGTTAGATCTGATATCATGTCAGTAATTCAATTAAGTTTTAATATCTTTAAAAATAAAATGATATTAAGCTTGTATTAACCCCTTATTAAGCCATTATAAATATTGACAATGGTTAATTGATCCATCTATCTTCCTAAAGCTAAAGTAGCTTTGATGATGTCACCACAAGTCCTGAAAGGTAAACTGACGTAGTCCCTTTGTTAGTGGACCTGCGATGTTTGATTTTTGCTTTAATCATATACGGTCGTGTTTAATAAAATCGAGGGCGTCTGTGATTTAAGCAAAATATTTGATCACCGCGTCTAACGCAGATATGTAGCATTTATAAATATGAACAATAGCTAATTGCGGCACCCAACTTTACCGGGTGCCGATAACACGTTGAAGCTATATTCGTCCTTAGAGTCTTCATACAGATTTGTCTTTTGTCCCGTCACAGACGCAGCAGCTGCGGCAGAAACAACAGAAGCCGCGTCAGCCGCAGCACCTAACTTTCCTGGGTGCCCATTCTGTCTTCCCATTTTGTCCTATTTCATAGCTGCATCTATTACAGATATTCAACATATCTATCTAACACAGATATGTAGCATTTATAAATATTAACAATAGCTAATTAGGGCACCCAACTTTCCCAGTTGACGATAACATGTATCTATCTTCTAATACGCCATCCGTCCATCAATTTGTACAAACACCTACCAAATTTAGAAGTCCACAATGTTTATACATGTGTTACCAGACATAGTCGGCCTAATGTACGAGCCACTGCGAAAATAGCAAACAGTTGTCAAAACACGTACACGGACACATCCTAATATCTTTAAAAATAAAATGATATTTAAAGGGAATCTGTCACCGGGATTTTGTGTATAGAGCTGAGGACATGGGTTGCTAGATGGCCGCTAGCACATCCGCAATACCCAGTCCCCATAGCTCTGTGTGCTTTTATTGTGTAAAAAAACCGATTTCATACATATGCAAATTAACCTAAGATGGGTCCTGTCCCTAACTCATCTCACATACAGGACTCATCTCAGGTTAATTTGCATATGTATTAGCTCTATACACAATCCCGGTGATAGGTTCCCTTTAAGGTTCTATCCTAACTATCTGTCACACCGGTGACAGGTTTTAGAAGGTCTAAAAGATTATCTGCACATTAGTGATCTGACAGCCTCTTTTGGTTTTGGTTTCACTTTGTCTGTGTGTTGCTTGTGTGTCCACACCTCCTGTTCAGGTGTGGATCATATGACTTTTACCTCCCCCTATTTACTCTGACTTTACTCATCACTCTTTGCTCTGGATAGCTTAATTTGGTTTTTGGAAGAGCTGGAGTGTGGTTCTAGTTGAAGTCCTGTTCATCCATCATCCATCAGCCTCAGAAGTTAAGTGTTCCACTTGCTGTATTTTGTATTCCCCCCCACCTTTGTTTACTAGGCCTCAGCGAGACGCTGGTTCCTTCACCAGGGAAGGAGCAGGTAGTCTCTGCCCTGTCATTACCATTAGGGCATCCGAGGGCCACCAGGGTTTTCTAGGTTCCTGTGTATGGGCATCTCTACCATCGAGAGGTGCCCATACGGATAGGAGTGAGGGCCAGGAGCAGGGTTTTATAGGTGGTGACCATTTTCCTTCCCTAGCGGTGAGGCCTAGTGTCTTTTCCCTTCCTTCTTGTTGTCTTTTGGTGTTCTCCCCTACTACATCCGTGACATTATCCAAAGCCAATACCGCCATTTTATGTTCTGATCTGTGCAGCTATGGATGCTATGACTGCACTGGTCGAACAGCTGCAGAATCTGACTTTTGAGGTAGCAGACCTCCGTGCGATGGTTTTGCAGATTCAGAGTCCACAGGCTGCTGGTTCCGGTGGTGGGTTCCAGGCCGGCCCTCAACCAAAGGTAGCTCTCCCGGACAGGTTTTCCGGGGGTAGTGACAATTTAATCCGGTTCAGGGAGTCATGTAAATTATACTTTAGGCTGCGTCCATACTCTTCTGGTGATGAGTGTCAACGTGTGGATATGATTATTTCATTGCTTAAAGAGGACGCCCAATCTTGGGCTTTTTCTCTGCCGAGCGGATCACCGTCCCTCCGGTCGGTAGATGAATTCTTATCTATGATGACCCGGATCGGATCTCTCAGGCCGAGACCAAGTTACGGGGTTTGCGGCAGGAAGAACGTTCTGCGGAGACCTATGGCTCTGAATTAAGGAGATGGGCTACGGATACAGAGTGGAACGATTCTGCTCTCCGTAGCCAATTCTGCCAGGGTCTCTCTGAGAGACTGCTGGACGCATTGGCTTTTCATGAAAATCCTGAGTCATTGGAAGCAGCTATGTCCCTTGCTGTACGTCTTGGTAGACACCTGAGGGAGAGATCTAGGGGTCCTCACCTTTAGGACGTACTGTCCAATAAAGGTACTGCTTCCTTTGACACTTATGGTTGAGAGACATGGGTGGTTGTGCCTTTTGATGAGCCTATGCTGTTTGCAGGAGCTACTCCTGGAACTACTGGCAAAAGCTTGGGTCATGTGAAAGGAGTCTGCTTGTCCGTACTTGCAGCATCAAGGTGTAAACAAAAAGAAAAAAAAAGTTTAATCCCCAAATTACTATTGGTAGTGTGGGTGGGGAGCAAGAAAATCTACTTTTGTCTTTTACTGGTAGTACCCGTTTTCTCCTGTCTGCCGAGGTGGCGCTAGAGTACAAAACGGTGAAAATTGAAGCATTTATCGACAGTGGGGCAGGCGTTAACTTGATCGATGGACAGTTTGTACGCATTCACGGGTTGACTACTAATGTATTAGGCTACTTTCACACTTGCGTTCGGGGTTCCGCTTGTGAGTTCCGTTTGAAGGCTCGCACAAGCGGCCCCGAACGGATCTGTACAGCCCCAATGCATTCTGAGTGGATGCGGATCCGCTCAGACTGCATCAGTTTGGCACCGCTTGGCCTCCGTTCCGCTCAGCAGGCGGACACCCGAACGCAGCTTGCAGCGTTTTTGTGTCCGCCTGGCCGTGCGGAGCCAAACGGACTTACAATGCAAGTCAATGGGGACGGATCCGTTTGACGTTGACACAATATGGTGCAATTGCAAACGGATCCGTCCCCCATTGACTTTCAATGTAAAGTCAGGAGTCCCTATTAATATACCATCGGATTGGAGTTTTCTCCAATCCGATGGTATATTTTAACTTGAAGCGTCCCCATCACCATGGGAACGCCTCTATGTTAGAATATACCATCAGATTTGAGTTAGATCGTGAAACTCAGATCCGACAGTATATTCTAACACAGAGGCGTTCCCATAGTGATGGGGACGCTTCAAGTTAGAATATACTGAGAACTGTGTAATAACTGCCCCCTGCTGCCTGGCAGCACCTGATCTCTTACAGGGGGCTGTGATCCACACAATTAATCCCTCAGGTGCCGCACCTGAGGGGTAAATTGTGCGTATCTTAGCCCCCTGTAAGAGATCAGGTGCTGCCAGGCAGCAGGGGCCAGACCCCCCCCCCCCTCCCTCCCCAGTTTTAAATTCATTGGTGGCCACTGGCCACCAAATTCAGTGGTGGCCACTGGCCACCAAGGAGTGCTACTGCAGTTCTGGCTGCCATGGTTACTTAGCAATTTTAGAAGCATTATACTTACCTGCGAGCTGCGATGTCTGTGACCGGCCGGGAGCTCCTCCTACTGGTAAGTGAAAGGTCTGTGCTATAAGCAATGCACCACTCAGACCTTTCACTTACCAGTAGGAGGAGCGCCCGGCCAGTCACAGACATCGCAGCTCGCAGGTAAGTATAATGCTTCTAAAATTGCTAAGTAACCATGGCAGCCAGGACTGCAATAGTGTCTTGGCTGCCATGGTAACCGATCTGAGCCCCAGCGATTAAACTCTCCGCTGCCACCAATGATGGGGGTCGGTCATTTTAATTAGGGATGGGGGAGAGGGGAGGCCGCACTGGCCACCAATGAGTTAAATACAGGGGAGTGAGGGAGGGGGTCTGCCCCCTCCTGCCTGGCAGCACCTGATCTCTTACAGGGGGCTATGATACGCACAATTAACCCCTTAGGTGCGGCACCTGAGGGGTTAATTGTGCGGATCACAGCCCCCTGTAAGAGATCGGGTGCTGCCAGGCAGCAGGGGGCATTCATGTACACAGTTCTTTTAGTATATTCTAACTTGAAGTGTCCCCATCACCATGGGGACGCCTCTGTGTTAGAATATACTGTCGGATCTGAGTTTTCACGAAGTGAAAAATCAGATCTGAAAAAAACAGTTATGCAGACGGATCTGTTCTGAACGGATGCAAGCGTTAGCATTATAGGAGCGGATCCGTCTGTGCAGACACCAGACGGATCCGCTCCGAACGCAAGTGTGAAAGTAGCCTTAGAGAATAGTATTTCTGTCTTTGCAATTGACTCAGCACCTCTCGCCCAAAAATGCCTATTGCAGGTAGTGAATGACATTCATTTAAGAGTGGGTGATTTGCATCAGGAATCTATCTCCTGTTATGTGTTGGAGGGTCTGCCTGGTCCGTTGGTGTTGGGCTTACCATGATTAAGCAAACATAACCCTAACATCGATTGGAGTGATTTTTGCATGGACAACTGTCTTAATGCATCGTTCTCTATGGTTACCACTAAAACTGTACCCTCGTTCATTTCTGAATTTTCTGATGTGTTTTCTGAGAGTGGTGTAAGGGATTATCTCTTTTCAGGGGGTCACACTCACAGATATCTCACCAGACAACGGATTTTCATGTCCAAACTGTGCATTTATTTTGACAGTCTTCTTATAAAGGATAGTCCAGTTATACATCACTGGGTGGGGTGAGGTTCCCACACCGCCAACACTTAAAACACAAATAAACTCCTGCCCGTCTAGGCGCTTGTCACGGATGGTGTTGCAGAAAACTAGAAGTCACAAACAAAGATCCGACTGACTTGATCCCAAACTAAGGAACATATGGGTGAACCCTATAAAAGTCCTAGAGCTCTCCCTGACTGCTCAGCCCATGCAAAGATCTTTATGATAGAAAATTGCATGCCCTCGTACCTAGACTGAGTGACACCTGAAAACCCTATAATAGTGAGGGGACACGACCACCGGCTCCCTGCACTCAATACAGAGGGAGTAAGGGTCACCTAGAATCAAGTCAAAACACAAATAAAGGAATAGACTTAACTGAGGAACCAGCAGTTGCAGCATCTAGCAGTGAGCACAATCCAGGAAGTAGTATAAACCGCAAAGTGAGGCAGTATGGGAGGGGATATAAAGGGAGGCAATCACTGCTAATAGATGACTGCTGGGAGAGGGAGAAGAGATGACAAAACGAAACCAAAACAAAAGAACATCATGCAAGAGGTACTGAAGAACGTCTGTCAGAACTTCTCAGAGATCTGGCGGTGACAGCGCTACCTAAACAAAATATGTCCCTACCTCACTCATAGAGCACAGTTCACACATGGACATTATATGCGGTTTTCCTCAGCCAACATCAATACTGCAGCCTCCAGGCTGTGGCAACTCCAGTACCTTTTGAGGGAGTGTGGCCCAGTAGTCTTCCAGACGCTGGGCGTGCAACCCTCGTTCTCTAGGTGTCGCTAGGTCCTCCAAACCTCAGGCTATTCAAAGCCTTGTGGCCCCTCAGTCCTTCTGACTGAGACCACGCACAGAGCCTCTGCTTCTCAGACTGACCTACTCTGAGGCGCTTTATGCCAGCCTGATTAAAGCAGGCCTCACCTGCGATCACCTCAGGTAGAAAGGAAAACCCGTACTGGAAGGGTGTGGACTGGGAACTCCCTCTACCAAGCCTAGCCACCAGTCCAAGTAAAATCCAGCCCAGAAAATGTATACAGAAATGTCTCAGCAAACTATGCTTTGCTGAGACTACTGCTACTCTCTGGATTTTATCTGTCTCACCCTTCTGAGGTACCTGAAGTGAGACAACACACCTTCTAGCACTGTTCACATTACCACAGTGGTAATCAGGAGTTGCCTCCGCACCGGGAGTATGACTGTGCCGTCAATCTTATTCCCGGAGCTAAATTGCCCAAATCTCGGTTGTATAATCTTTCGGAACCCGAAAGAAAGGCTATGTGAGAGTATATCACCGAGAGTTTGGCAAAGGGACATATTAGACCATCCAAGTCCCCAGTGGCTGCTGGATTTTTCTTTGTAAAGAAAAAGGATGCTACCCTGAGACCATGTCTGGACTTCCGGAAGCTCAATCGTATTACCGTCCGTGATCCTTACCCCCTTCCTTTGATTCCGGATTTGTTTAGTCAGATTGTCGGTGTTCTCTAAATAGGATCTAAGGGGGACATATAATCTGGTAAGGATCAAGGAGGGGGATGAGTGGAAGACCGCATTTAATACCCCTGAGGGTCATTTTGAAAACCTGGTCATGCCTTTTGGGTTAACCAATGCTCCTGCGGTTTTTCAACACTTTGTCAATGACATCTTTCATCATCTGGTGGGGAGGTTTGTCGTTGTATACCTTGATGACATACTAATTTATTCGCCTAATATGGAGACTCATCAGGATCATGTGAGACAGGTGTTACAGATCCTAAGAGAGAATAAGATGTATGCTAAGATGGAAAAGTGTGTATTTGCTGTACAGGAAGTGCAATTTCTGGGTTACCTGCTCTCATCCTCAGGTTTGAGAGCAGGTAACCCTTGCTCTGGATAGCTTCATTTGTTTTTTGGAAGAGCTGGAGTGTGGTTCTAGTTGAAGTCCTGTTCATCCATCATCCATCAGCCTCAGAAGTTAAGTGTTCCGCTTGTTGTATTTTGTATTCCCCCCACCTTTGTTGTTTACTAGGCCTCAGCGAGACCCTGGTTCCTTCACCAGGGAAGGAGCGGGTAGTCTCTGCCCTGTCATTACCATTAGGGCATCCGAGGGCCACCAGGGTTTTCTAGGTTCCTGTGTATGGGAATCTCTACCATCGAGAGGTGCCCATACGGATAGGAGTTAGGGCCAGGAGCAGGGTTTTATAGGTGGTGACCCTTTTCCTTCCCTAGCGGTGAGGCCTAGTGTCTTTTCCCTTCCTTCTTGTTGTCTTTTGGTGTTCTCCCCTACTACATCCGTGACCCTATCTATCTTTCAGCCGCAGTTAATTGGCGGTATGTAAAAGAACGCTACACACTCAACAAAAACACAAACATTTTTATAGCCTGTTTTACAATTGCCTATGCCAGACTCGAATTATACACACTCCTAGACAGATTGCAAGAACGTTGTCTTTATCACGACACAGGCTCCGTCATATTCGTAAGTAGAGACGGCGACTGGAACCCGCCATTGAGCGATTTTCTTGGCGAACTAACTAGTGAAATACCCGCTGACACGTACATTACCGAGTTTGTATCTGCGGTTCCAAAGACATACGGCTACAAACTCAACAACGGAAAAAACATATTAAAGGTTAAAGGTTATAACTCTCAATGGCGCTAACACTCGACTTGTTAATTTTAGCAGCTTAAAAGACCTTGTGTTGGATTACTTACGCAATCCCGATCCCAAGACGCAGAAAACAATAGGTATAGAGCAAAACAGCATTTTAAGAAATAGGAAGCGTTGGGCCATAGAGACAAGACCGTTAAGTAAAACGCAAAAGTGCATCTACACAAAGAGACAGCCGACTACTGACTTTACAACGTTACCTCTCGGCCATTAAACATGGCCGCGCAATTTCAACACCTGTTTTCTTGTATTTTAGCAGGACCCTCAAATTCTGAAAGTTTTTTTGTAAAACGGTTGTTAATACACAAACCTGACAATGTCATTTGGTTTTACGCTTGTTTGCAGAAATTGTACGACGAGCTAATATTTGTTTACAAATATTAGGTTTATCGAGGGAATACCGCAAAATTTTACAGACAATGACCTATTCCCGCAGGACAAGGTAAATTCAGCAGTTGTTGATGATCTTATGGAGACGGCTTGCGAAAATCTTGAAATACAAAACGCTTTCACCAAATACGTGCACCACAGAAATTTGAGCATCATGTATCTCGTTCAAAACGTTTTTTGTCAGGGTAAGAAAAGCCGGACCATAAATTTAAACACTAAATACATGGTCCTTTTTAAGAACCTGCGTGATAAATTACAGGTTATCACGTTGGCTTGGCAAATGTACCCCAGTAAAACACGTTTCTTTTTAGAAGCTTTTGAAGATGCTACACATGAGCCTTACAGCTATTTACTCATAGATTTGAAATCTGACACGCCTGAGGAACTACAGCTAAGAACCGGTTTGTTCCCGCCAGATCTTCCGGCGGCTTATGTGTGCAAAAAGAAGCTCTAAAATGTGATATTTCGCATCTCGACAGTCATTCTTGGTAGCATTGCCGCTCCTGTAAAGATGTCGAACAGGATCTGACGTAATTGGGATCTTTTAAAAGCGTTGGTCAAAACAAAACCGACGGTCCAAAAATCAATATTACACAGCGCCAGTAATGATTTGATATCTGCTATTGACCTCTTAGAGGCAACAAAAAAATATACTGAAAAGATGGTGCAAGGCTATAAAGAAATTAAGCGAAATTAAAAGCCACCTCACTAAAGACAAGAAACGCATTGTGAACCAGAGCGGCGGTTTTATAGGTTCGCTGTTCAGCTTTGCAATACCTTTAATCACTAGCTTGATAGCTAATAGAGTCGGCGGCTCATAATGGAGTATGTGGAGAAAATGTTCCTGGTTTCTAAACACGAGCTGGACCGCCTAAAAAAAACATCTGTAGAAACACCAGACATACGCCAAACCGCTACACGGCGTTTAGAAATTAGCAAAATACTACACAGAAATGACCTTTCAGATGATAAAAAAATTAAGAGATACACTAATGTGTAACAGAGATACTTGATGCTCAACAAACAGATCGGTAAAGAAATGTCAACCCTAATTTTGATTACGCAGCCACAGCCCGATCAACAACGATTGACAAATGACGCTTCTAACGGAGACTATGTTAAAGAGATACTTGACAATGTTAATATAAGGTATAGGGAAAATACAGAACTTTTGTTGAACAAACTGTGACGATCAGGTAACAAGCCGTACTGGAACGCTAGGGGTGAATTCATTTACAAAGATCAAGTTATACCAGGATCCAACATCATTGACCTGATTCGCAGAACTGAACGTAACATCAACTGTGATCGGTAATACAAGAACGAAAGAACTTTACGATAATTTAAAAAGGGGGTCGCCCGGTGAACCTTTTGAAGCGATTCGTACCCCTTTTCGTAACAGCAACACCGGTGTTAACGCAAGGCTTTTTATTACCTAAAAAGAAAATGCCACCTTTATTACAGACATGTTGGTTAACGTTGTAACTTTTACTTTGAATGTATTTGTATGTAGTGCCTGATAATGTTTTTATTTGTTTTACATAACTTTGTTACAGATGATTTGGTTAACGTTGTAAATTTTACTTTGACTGTATATAAAAATTTATTTGTATGTAATATCTCAATGTTTTACATAAAATGTCTTTTTAAATAAAAATGTAGTCCGTTTTTCTTGTTACAATAAATACACTATCTTGATTAGTTAAAATTGCATAAACCGCGAGGGCGCACCAGTGATAACAGGCACTTAAAAACATGGCTAAAAAGACCACAAACACCAAAATATTGAGAAAACAGTACTACACGCCAAAAGCTGTCGGTTCTTACGGCGGCATTGAACCCTTATTCAGAGAAGTACAAAAATTTGCAATAAAAAAATTGGTTGAACAACGAGAATACTTACACGGTTAAAAAATAATTTAAAAGAAACAAAGTCGCGGTGTCTGATATAGATGACCAATGGCAAGCTGATCTTGTGTCGATGATAGATTTTTCTAAAGAAAATAATGGGGGCCACTGGAGTTGTTGGAGGATTGCTCTTCTTTTTACCCCATACTTTTTGTCCGGTGTTATAAAGGAAGGATACAGTTGTGTTCAAAATTATTCAACCCCCAATGCTGTAAAGGGTTTTAGGGAATTTAGTGTACATTTGTAATTGTGTTCAGAATGAAATCTTACAAGGACTTTTTAAAGAACCAAATGCAACTAAAATGACATGTTTTTGTAATACAGTATTAAATGGGTTTTTTTGTGATTTCTTCATTGACACAATTATTCAACCCCTTAAAGACTACCACTCTTAAGAACAGAGGTTCATTCAAGTGTTTTCGATCAGGTATTGAAAACACCTGTGGATGTCAAGGAGCAGCAATCAAGCATAATAAGCACCAATTAGGCAGATTTAAAAGGACTGTGATACTCAGCTCCTTCTAGACATTTACTGGTGTGTTTACAAACATGGTGAAGTCAAGAGAATGGTCCATGAAGACAAGAGAAGAAGTGATTTCTCTTCACAGGAAGGGCAATGGCTATAAGAAGATTGCAAAGATGTTAAAGCGAACCTTTCATCTGGATTTCACTTAATAAACTATTACCAGTACCTTTATAGATTATCCTCATTCTGTTTCCATACAGTCTTGTGCCGCTTTCCTGGGATGTATATTGATGAAAAAAACGACTTATAAAGTCCTCGTCTCCAGCTCCAGAAGTCACGCTAGGGGGTAGCCCTTCCCTCACTCCGGGCTGTAACTCCCCTGCCCTAACCCCTCCTCTAAGCAGTGTAACTGACAGCCGGCTCAGTCGCCGGGACCGCGCTTGTACAGGTGGCGCATGCGCCGTCGGCCTCAGTAGCAGCGCGATCCCGTCTATCGCACGGACTCAAGCACGATCCTGTAACTGAATCGGGGACGGATGGCGCATGCGCGATTCAGTTACAGGATCGCGCTTGAGTCCGCGCGATAGACGGGATGCATGCGCCGCCTGTACAAGCGCGGTCCCGGCGACTGAGCCGGGTGTCAGTTACAGGGGTTAGGGCAGGGGAGTTACAGCCCGGAGTGAGGGAAGGGCTACCCCCTTGACTTCTAGCCTGACTTCAGGAGCTGGAGACGAGGACTTTATAAGTCTTTTTTTCATCAATATACACCCCAGGAAAGCGGCACAAGAATGCATTGAAACAGAATGAGGATAATCTATAAGGTACTGGTAATAGTTTATTAAGTGAAATCCAGGTGAAAGGTTCGCTTTAAACATACCAAGAGACACTATAGGAAGCATCATTCGCAAATTCAAGGCAAAGGGCACTGTTGAAATGCTACCTGGTCGTGGCAGAAAGAAGATGCTGACTTCGACTGCTGTGCGCTACCTGAAGCGCAAAGTGGAGAAAAGTCCCCGTGTGACTGCTGAGGAACTGAAAAAAGATTTGTCAGATGTGGGTACTGGAGTTTCAGCTCAGACAATAAGGCGCACACTGCGTAATGAAGGCCTCCATGCCAGAACTCCCAGGCGCACCCCCTTGCTGTCTCCAAAGAATAAGAAGAGTCGACTGCAGTATGCCAAAAGTCATGTGTACAAACCACAAAAGTTTTGGGATAGTGTTCTGTGGACTGATGAAACAAAATTAGAACTGTTTGGGCCCATTGATCAACGCTATGTTTGGAGGAGGAAGAACAAGGCCTATGAAGAAAAGAACACCTTGCCTACTGTGAAGCATGGCGGGGGGTCAATCATGCTTTGGGGCTGTTTTGCTTCTACAGGTACAGGGAAGTTTTAGCGTGTGCAAGGTACCATGAATTCTCTTCAGTACCAGGAGATATTGGATGAAAATGTGATGCAGTCCGTCACAAACCTGAGGCTTGGGAGACGTTGGACCTTTCAACAGGACAATGATCCCAAGCATACCTCCAAGTCCTCTAGAGCATGGTTGCAGATTAAAGGCTGGAACATTTTGAAGTGGCCATCGCAGTCACCAGACTTAAATCCGATTGAGAACCTCTGGTGGGACTTAAAGAAAGCAGTTGCAGCGCGCAAGCCTAAGAATGTGACTGAACTGGAGGCTTTTGCCCATGAAGAATGGGCGAAGATACCCGTAGATCGCTGCAAGACACTTGTGTCAAGCCATGCTTCACGTTTAAAAGCTGTTATAACTGGAAAAGGATGTTGTACTAAGTACTAAGATTGAATGTCACTTGGGGGTTGAATAAAACTGATAATGATGTGAGCACAGAAAAGACATTTGTGTTTATTTCATTAAAAATGTTATGTTATATTTGTCTGACTTACAAGTGCCTCTTTGATTTAATTGTAAACAAGATGACTGAAATGATCAAAATCAATGTCAAACTGGCCAAAACACTCAATTTCAGTGGGGGTTGAATAATTTTGAACACAACTGTATGTCAAGAATATTAACTTGGAATACCCGCGGGTTCGTGGATAAGTTTAAAAGGTGTGCGGTTTTTTATTTAGTTTCTAGACACTTACCGGCGATAGTGGCCTTGTTAGAAACACACCTATCACATGAAAAAGTTGCAGCATTTGGTAGAAAGAAATGGGCCTCATACGAATATCATTCCTTTTATTCTACATACTCTCGGGGCATTAGTGTGTATGTTCATAACCAGGTGGATTATGACCCAATAGAACAATTAATTGATCAAGAGGGTTGATATATCTTCCTTTACTGTTACTGGCAGGGCCAAAGGAATATCCTTGCGTTTATTTACATCCCACCACCCTTTTCATCCACAGTATTGGGAAGATTGATGGATTTTATCTCCACAAGGGATGAATGCCCGTTGCTGGTGATGGGCGACTTCAACTCTGTCATGGATGTAAAAATAAATAGGATATCCGTCATCACTAACTATGAACAAAATGCTAGATCAAGTACCGTACTTTATAGAATATGCAAAGAGATGGCATTAGTTGATGTATGGCGGTTTTTGCATGAAGATAACCCTGCTTTAGTAACACATTGAGGTCTATGTCTCGAGTTGATCTGGCCCTCGCCAGCGCCGGGTTCATTGATAGGGTTAAGAAAATGAACTATGAAAGTCACGGCATCTCTGACCATTCTCCGGTTATGGTATTAATTGACGGTTTGAAGAAAAGCAATATGAATAGCAGTTTTAAGCTCAATCCCAACTGGATAGCATTAATGGGTGACACAGATCTGATCAACACTGAGATTGAACAATTTTCGACCAGTAATGCCAACTCTACACATATCCACATGGGCTGGGACTCGCTGAAGGCCTATTTACGAGGCTTTTATGCCTATCAAATTAAGAAACAAAAGAACATTTTAGCGCAAACACAAAAAAATTTAGAGGGAAAGATCACTCAGTTAGAACTAGAGATTATTCAGGTAAACACCTTAGAAAAACAACAACTAAAAAACGCTAGAGACGAATATAAACAATACTTATATAAAAAAGCCCAAAATAAAATGTTTTTTCTAGGTCAGAGAAACTTTAGCGAGTCCGGAAGACCAATCAGATTACTATCCACATTAATAAAAAATCAAAGAGGAAGTAACAAAATGAACAGCATCAAGACTGGTTCAGGGAGGGTTCTGCGGGACCCTGAGGATATCCTAGGGGAATTTACCACATACTTCTCCAGGTTATATCAGCCAGGGCCTGCAGACCTTGGAGGGAAAATGGATCAATATCTTAATAATATTGCGATCCCCGAACTTGATAAACAAGATACTGAATGGTTGAACAGACCGATTCTTCTGACAGAGTTACAATCCACTTTGAGATCTATTAAGGGCAATACATCCCCTGGGGCGGATGGTTTTCCGTTCGAACTATATCGTAAGCACGAGGGAGTGATTCTTTCCCGATTGCTGGAAGTTCTGAATCAATCCTGGAAGGTGGGTTCTCTCCCCCCTTCCTGGATGGATGCAATTATCACTTTAATCATATTGTCTGATCTCTCTGTTGAATACAAACTACAAAATCCTAGCTAAACTCCTAGCCAATAGATTAAAAACCGTAATCCATAAAATCATTCACCCTGACCAAACTGTGTTCATCCCTAAAAGGAATATACAGGACAATATAAAGAGAACCTTTCTGAATATACAGGTGGGAGGGGGAAGGACCGCTCCATCCTGTCTTTGGACGCAGCTAAGGCCTTCGACAGGGTGGAGTGGTCCTTTCTTTGGAGAGTGATAACCCGAATGAAAATGGGCAGTTATTTTTCTGGATGGGTTCAGATTTTATACCGGAACCCTGTATACAGAATTCGAATCAACGGGGAATACTCACCGCCTCTCTCCCTAACAAGAGGAACTCGTCATTGATGCCCCCTTTCCCCTCTGCTCTTTTTGTTGTTTCTTGAACCCCTTGCATGCAAAATTAGAGCAGATGAGGAAATATTAGGCTTTGGGTGTGAGGGAGATGTTGACAAAATAAGTCTATATGCGGACGACATTCTGCTTTTTCTGAAAAAGGGATATGTCACCTTACCCAGGCTTTTGGAAAATATAGATCACTTTGCACTGAGAGGCGGACACTCGCTCGGCCGCTCCATCCTCAATGCGCCTGCGCCGATGACGTCACATCTACACCCGGCGCAGGCGCATTGAGGAAGGAGCGGCCGAGCGAGCGTCCTCCTCTCAGTGCGCCTGCGCCGACTGAAGACAGGTACAGCGCAGGCGCCAGATTTTGAATGCAAACAGGGCCAGCAGAGAAACATCCCGTCCGCTGGCCCTGTCAATCAACATGCGGAGGGGGCGTCTTTAGGACAGGAGGATGCGGCTGCTACCAGCAAGTAGCCGCCCTACTTGCTGGTAGCAAGGTAATTTGCATATTTTAAAAGTACGTTTTTAACATAATCTGCTGAACCAAAATGACTAATTACAGTATGTATGCATAAATCGCAGTATAGGGATTATAAGTAACAAAAAAAAAAAAAAAAATGTTTAGTGGGGTGACAGAAGCCCTTTAACAAACCTCTTTAACGAGTTAATATGGGGTCGCAAAAAGGGTTAGAATCAAATTACAGTATCTATATAATAAATAACAAGAAGGAGGACTATCTGTCCCCTTTCTTAAAGGATACTACATTGCCGCACAATTGAGATGGTGTATAAGAAATCGGAAGAATGACTGTGTTCGGCTAATCTTCAAGGATTGTTGTAGACCCCGGGAGGACATTTTTCATATCCTCGAAACTGGAACCCCGGATAAGAGAGCACTAGAAGGCCCTTTTAGTAAAATGCTCAGAGGAATCTGGAAACAGGTCAGGCTCATGGTTGGACTATCTCAAGCGGTTCAGTTCACCCCGCTCTGGGGGAATGCTAACTTACCGCATGTTATGCAGTTATTGGATGTTGAATATTGGGAAAAACGGGGGATATTTTTTATTTCACAGGTTTTTCATAAGGGGCAGGTAAGACTATTAACTGAAATTCTCCCGGACATCACATTAGGATTCATCGATATATTTCGATATGAACAGTTACGACACGCTATAAATTATACAAAAAATAAAACCTACAGTAATTAATAGTAGCACATAACACTTTTTTTGATTTTTGTTATGAAACGACACTAAATAGCTCCGTCACATCACATATCTATGCAAAGTTAAAACATGAACACACAAAACTTATCACATTTAAAAGTGAAGCTAAATGGGAAAAAGTTTTGCAATGTAATGAGCAGATCCCCTGGGACACCGTTTATAGGAATATTAAAAAATCCACAGTTTCTCTTGCTTAAATGTGGACCCTTCTTAAAATCAGGGCTGGTGCAAGGATTTTTGCCAACACAAGCAAAGCTACATTTTGGACCCCCCCCCCCCCCCACAAACACACACACAGCTCACCTGGCCCTGGTCCCGTCTGCAGCAGCTGGATTCTCCTCTGTGTGGTCCTGGTATCTTCTGTCTGCTTCAGACAATCGCTGGTTTGAGGACCGTATTTTTCGCCCTCTAAGACGCATCTAGGTTTTAGAGGAGGATAATAAGAAATAAATATTTTCCATTACACCTCAGGTCAGACCAGTAATCAGACCCCCAACTTATAATCAGACCTCAGCTCAGAGCCCCAATCAGACCCCCAATGTTAATCAGACCTCAGATCAGACCCCCATGTCAGACATCAGCCCCCATCCATCAGCCCCCCATGTCACATTTCTCCCACTCCATGTCAAATCACCCCCCTATGTCACATCAGCCCTCCATGTCACATTTCTCCCCCTCCATGTCACATTTTCCGCCCTCCCCCAGGGTGCGCCCCCAAAGGCAGCCGCTTGGTCTGCCTTATGGTAGCACCGGCCCTGCTTAAAATAATATACCGTCTATATTATACACCACTTTTAATTTCTATTATTTATAAAGATAAAGAAGTAAAGTGTTATAAATGCCATATGGATAGAGGGGACTATAAACATCTTTTATGGGAATGCTCAGGTATAAAAGATTACTGGTTTAAAATATTTAGTAAAATACAGAACAGTTCCCCTCTGAAATATGAAGCCTGTATTGAATATGCGATCCTTGGCAATCTCCCAGAGATTAATAAACATAAAAAAGAGCAATTACTTTGGTTGAGGGGGATCTCCCTCGCTAAGATTATAATAGTGAAGTATTGGGGCTCGTGCAAATACCCATCTTTCCAGGAATGGAAAGAGTATATGGATAGGGTAATGGAATATGAACTTTGCCTCGCCCGGACAGAAGGGAAGAAATCAACCTTGTTACGGATATGGGGTAATTGGAATTAGGTCGCACTCAGAAACACGACGGTGGCTCCGCGGAAATGGGGGTTGTTGGGCAGGATAGGGGGGTTAAGAATAAGAAGAAAGTTCAGTCTGTGATGATATTATGTTGCAGTATGCTCTTAAAAAAAATTTGTACACTGTGAATCAAGAATAAAAAATAAATAAATAAAAAATAGCTCAATATGTGGGCAGCTGTGCCGGGTACTTCAGCTCCTCCCACTCAAGTGAATAGAAATTATCTGCAGTACCAAGCACTGCCATAGTCGTATGTATAGCACAATGTATTTTAAAAATAAAAAAAAAGGGCTACAGCAAAAAATAAAATAAAATAGGCGACCACGTCAGAATTGTACGCTATAAGGGGACGTTCGCGAAGGGCTATGAACAAACCTATACGGACGAGATATTTACCATTTATTCTGTAAACACTAGGGGCCACAGACCCCTTCATGAGTTGAAAGACCTGTCTGACGACCTCATTGAAGGATCGTTCTACGCGGAAGAAGTCCAAAAAGTACCCCTTGATAAGCGATGCGTTTACCGGATAGAAAAAATCGTGAAAAAGAAGATTAGGGGAAAAACACAGTATTTTGTAAAGTGGGTCGGATACCCTGGGAAGTTTAATTCTTGGGTACCGAAAAAGCAGTTGGTGCGCGTGTAAACTATGGAAGACGGATCGTTTTTTATTACGCTACCCTGCAACACCTCCTCCAAACTTTACCCCAAAAATCCCATCGCCGATTACACCACTAAATTAGCAAAAGCCGTCCATCTTCGCGGGCCTTATGAAGTGGGGTTAGTAGAGATTCAGTACCCTCATATGTGGGAAACCTTTGGGCCCGGAGATGGTGTATTCTACGTCACACATCGCGTTGATCCGATCAGAGAGTTTGTTGTTAAATCGGGGTATTACCCTAATATGAACGAACTGATCAAATCCATTAATAGTTTCACGATTAATTCTATAAAAATACCGCCTGATCAATTGCGCCTAAGATACGATGATATTGACAGAACCGTTTATGTAACGAAATCGCCCTTATATGAGTTCATGCCTGGTGAAAAGTTAGCCAATATATTGAGTCTGCAGGGGTATTCGCGTGATCATGCGAGCAAGAATGTAGGCGCGGAGCACATCGTTTTGCACTACAACGAATCTAATATGTCAGTTTTAGAACATTTAGCGGATACTGATTTAGTTTTAACAAAAGAGAATGATTCTTTACCTATAAAGAGAAAAATTTACCCTGATATTAAAGCAGGATTTTATACAACGTTTGTTTATACCGATATCATTCAGCATCAACTTGTTGGCGATAGTTACGTACAGCTTTAAATTCAAATATGGGAAAACTATCGTGCCATTACACTTTAGACCTCGCGCTGTGATGATGCATTAAAATGTTGTCCCAGAAAGTGTACGGCGACCCGGATTCGTATACACATTATTATATAGCGCAAGCCGGTCATGGTTTGGACGTATTTCACGGCACAGAATTCATGCACGGTTATGGGCTTGCTGGGTTATTTCGGGGTCTGTTTCGGCGAGTCATTCCCCTATTCAAAAAAAGGTGTGGAACTTGTAAAAACAGCTGCCAGGAATATTGCTAAAGATGTTGTCGCTACGGCAACATCTAATAAATAGACCTACGCAAGGGCAGGAAGGTGTCGTGCAAATTCAGAGAGAAACGCTGAAAACAAAAAACCCGGTCGCGACGGCGGCGTCCTACCCCCTTTTATGAATAAAGTAGAGCCGACTAAGAGACGTCGCCGCCAGAAAACAAGAAGCCGTTCACCGACTGACATCTTCTAATTAACAGCTATGGCTTTTGAAGATGACGCATCCGCCGAGTACGCAAAATCAGAGTTGGATATTTTTCAAATCCCGCCCACGCAAACAAGTATTGAAAAATCACTTTATGTAGAGGTACAACCAATAGCGGCCATTGCCGACAACGCGCCTTTGGAGTTCTTCATCTTGGGCAGCGGTGAATATTATTACGACCTAAATAACACTCTGTTACATGTCGTTTGCAGAATCGTTAACCCGGATAACACACCCATACCTGACGGATCCTGAGACGCCCTTATTAACTACCCTATTGCCAGCCTTTTTAATCAATCGGACATAACGCTCGGCGACACGTTGATTTCAAGAAACGACAACCTTTTATACGTATAGAGCGTATATAGAATCCCTAATAAATTATAATTTACAGACTTTAGCGGCCGTATTTACAGCCGGCTTATTCTATAAAGATACCGCGGGGCATCATGATGACCAGGCTCTTGGTGGTCGTAATGTCGGTTTCGCCAAAGGAGCTCAGTATACGACTCGCTCTAGAAGTGTAGAATTAATGGGCCCCATTTACGCCGATATATTTAATCAGCCGAAGTTAATACTGATCGGCCTAGATCTAAAGATAAAGTTGACCAGAAACAAAGATTCCTTCTGTCTTATGTCTGCCGAGGCGACACATTTCAAAGTCCAAATACAGCACGCTTCCCTGTTTGTCTTAAGAATTCAAGTATCGCCCGCTGTGAGAATGGGACACAGTGTTAACCGCTAACGCAAAGTACTCAGTCGATCACGCGTAGCTTAAAGTGTATAGCATTCCCGCCGGTACTTGCATATCTAACCACGAGAATCTTTTTCTGGGAAACATCCCAAAAACAGTAATACTAACGTTTGTGGACAACAAATCATTTTCCGGGAACTACCAAAGAAATCCTTCGTGCTTCAATCACTATAATGTAAATTATGCCGCCTTATATTTGGACGGACTACAGATACCCGCAAAACCGTTTAAGCCTAATTTTTAAGACGATTCGGTTGTTCGTGAATATATGTAGCTCGTACACATTTCAGGGAAGCAAAAGGCTGACAACGCTTTATCGGAAGCTGGATCGGTCAGAATTCCTATAACGGAGCAGGAGAACGGAGAGGCTGAACGCTGATGTGAACTCAGCCTAAGGACTCATGCACATGACCGTATGTATTTTGCAGTCCGCAAAAAACAGATCCGCAAAAAACACGGATGACATCTGTGTGCATTTGGGCAATTCCATTTGTGACGGAATCACTATTTAAGTATGTGCTTCCACATTTGACGGTAAATAAGTCTGCTACTAAAGTATATGCTATATGCATTTTGGCATTGTGTGACAAAGCATATATGAGACTGTACAGTTAAGCAAAAATACTTAGATTTTTTGCTTCTGTTACATTGTCTAAATTGTCCATAGCATGTTGTGACGGAATCACTTTTCATGGACACAAAGAGATGAGTTTGTTTCAAAAAGAATAAATCTCTGTGAATGTAAAAGAAAAAGATAATGTTTCTGTTATATATGTTATACATTACTTTGTATATAGCCTAGTAGCAGATATCATTTTTCTCACTTTGTTATACAACATAGCTTACCATCGATTTCAGCACTGTGACGGAATCACCGTGACGGAATCACCAGTTGTCCTTAGCATTGTAAGGAAAGATTTTATTCAACTTCAGTTTTCTTTAATGAATATTTAAAAGCTTATCATTTTCTTTTATACAAGCAGCACTCATTCTGCATTAACGGAGTTCGCAAATACATATTTCATTCTGTCATAGGACAACTTTAAAGTTGGCTGCGGTATATGTATAACATCATGTTCATCAACCCAGCATTGATTTTCTTTTTCTGGGAACACAAAAATCTGGCCTGCTTCATCATTCTTTCTCAAGTTGAGAACTACAAATTGGGAGTCTGCTGGTTGTCCAACGTATGATCGTTTTAATTTTTCCCATAGTATGTACAGAGCACGAAACTACCAACATTTAACAATGATGTAGTCCTTTAAACCAGGTGACATCCAACTGATATCGCTTTTGTAGAACTCTTCCCCAACAGCATTGACCTGCTGATTACTTGCCCTGGGACTTAAAGATTGGGATGGAGAGGGAAACTGATCACTGAGGCATTGTACAACTTTTATGATTTTCCGTGGACTGTGCGGAAGACCTCTCTTGACCCGCTTAAAGGGGTTGTCCGGATTCAGAGATGAACCCGGACATACCTCCATTTGCCCCCCGGCAGCCCCCCTGACATGAGCATCGGAGCAGTTCATGCTCCGATGCTCTCCTTTGCCCTGCGCTAAATTGCACAGGGCAAAGGCATTTTTTGGAGATCCGGTGACGTACCGGGACTCTCCATGGGGCTGCCAGGCACTGATGGGCGGGATTTAGCTCTGCCCTAGCCAGTAAAACTGCTAGGGTAGAGCTAAAGCCCGCCCCTCAGAGCCGGTGACATCACCGATCACACTGCCAGGCGGAAGTTTCTGCCCGGCAGTGTGTTATTGAAAACAAAAGAGCCCTTGCCCTGCACGATTTAGCGCAGGGCAAGGGAGCGCATCGGAGCATGAGATGCTCCGATGCTAGCCTCAGGGGAGCTGTCTGGGTGAAAATAAGGGTATGTCCGGGTTCAGCTCTGAACCCGGACAACCCCTTTAAGTGCTTTCCAAAGACTTTGCCTACTATTGTATGGAAATGATGAAGGTAAAGCATATTCATGACTGCATGGAGTATCGGCAACTGCTGTAGATATAGAAGCTTTATCTTTTGAACTGTCTTCTGCTTGTCTCTGTATCTTCTTTGAGCAATATTATGCTGTTTGTTGAATTTTTTAAGTGTCTTGGTGTCATTGCTGTCCGCTTGTCTTGCTTCCGATCCTTTGCTTTCATTGCTTCATGCAGGCCTGCATCTTTTTGTCTTTGTCGACTTTCACGTCGTCTCTCAGCATCAGTTTTGCCCATCTTTCTCACAAGTTGCTACAAACTCAAAGACCTAAAATAAATTGGATGCTACATAGACCCATACTACCACTCTAGTTAGCATGAAATAGCCTTATGGACATTCAGGTGATTCCGTCACAGTGCCATAACTGTCCTAATAACATGTGAAAATTTGTGACTTTTTACAGTAATAATCCTGGTAAAGGTAGTGCTTTGCACAAAACTTTTTACTGACCTGTATAAAATACCGACCCGTATAGCAAGAAAAATCTCGGTTATCGTGACGGAATCACATGCTCATGCACACCATCTTTAAACAGCTAGTGGTTGACTTGTAAACATCGTGGAAAGTCTATATCTATTAATATCAAATCTCTAATGCATGCTACAAGTGACTGCACTTATCAAACAAATGTCAAAACGTCCTGGCTTACTTGATGGTATCACAAACTTGACAAAGAATGCGCCATCTGTGCAAGCAAATCGGCCATCTTGGTTTACAATGTTGCTACATCAAGGCGCCTTTTTTTAAAAGTTACAAAACAATATTTCCTTGAACTTTAGATTGTGTACATTAATATTACACACATATTGTGTTTTTAAATACAATTTCATTTTTGTGTGATGGGGTTGACATTTCCATGGAATTGCCCATTTCGTATTTTGCGGAACGGAACAACTGGCCCCTAATAGAACAGTACTATCCTTGTCCGTAATGTGGACAATAATAGGACATGTTCTATTTTTTTACGGAACGGAAATACGGACATACGGAAACGGAATGCACATGGAGTACCTTCCGTTTTTTTTGCAGATCCATTAAAATGAATGGTTCTGCTTATGGTCCACAAAAAAACGGAATAGACACGGAAAGAAAATACGTTTGTGTGCATGAGCTCTAAGGAGAATTTTCTGTACTTTGTATGGAGATTTGTTTACATTCGGAGAAATTCTTTAATTATCTTCACATGAGCGTCAGAAGTTTTAATAATCTACTTCTTCGAATTGCTCCAAGGATTGAAAAGCATTGCTCCTGAAGAGCGGCTGATGGTAACCCTATGGTAAGATTACATATGATTTTCTTGTTAGTACTATTTATCAAATTACTTATTACTTGTAATTCAAATTTTAGTAGAAATTTTTTAATAATTTTTTTTCTTAACCCCTTTGGGACACATCCTTATGTCACCTTAAGGACCAGGCCATTTTTTGCAAATCTGACCAGTGTCACTTTAAGTGGTGATAACTTTAAAACGCTTTGACTTATCCAGGCCATTCTGAGATTGTTTTTTCGTCACATATTGTACTTCATGACACTGGTAAAATGAAGTTTAAAAAAATTAATTTTTTTAAATAAAAAAATACCAAATTTAGCAAAAGTTTAAATTTCTCTACTTCTATAATACATAGTAATACCTCCAAAAATAGTTATTACTTTACATTCCCCATATGTCTACTTAATGTTTGGATCATTTTGGGAATGATATTTTATTTTTGGGGATGTTACAAGGCTTAGAAGTTTAGAAGCAAATCTTGAAATTTTTCACAAATTTGCAAAAACCCAATTTTTAGGGACCAGTTCAGGTCTGAAGTCACTTTGCGAGGCTTACATAATAGAAACCACCCAATGACCCCATTCTAGAAACTACACCCCTCAAGGTATTCCAAACAGATTTTACAAACTTTGTTAACCCTTTAGGTGTTGCACAAGAGTTATTGGCAAATGGGGATGAAATTTGAGAATTTCATTTTTTTGCCAAATTTTCAATTTTAACCGCCTCACGTCCGCCCATAGGATATAAACGTCCTATGGGTGGACGTCTATTTCTGACAGCACGTTTTAAAATGTCCTGTCAGAAATAGCAGCTGCACGCTAATCGTGCAGCTGCTGATCGGGTTGCCCGCTGTCAGTGACAGCAGGGCAACCCTAAGACAAGGCAGGGACAGTGCCCAGGTGTCCCTGCCTTCACGATCGCTGCAGACACAGCGCTCACCGAGCGCTGTGTCTGCAGAGCAGGAAGCGCTGTGCGCTTCCTGTTCCGGCCCGGCGGTCATGTGACCGCCGGGACCGGAGAGTGCAGGGGCTGTGTGAGGTCTCTCAGAGACCTCGATCAGCCCTGCTGTGAGGCTGTACAGCGCAGGATTGCTGCTGTACAGCCTCTCTAGGGGTGCATTTGTCCTGTAACTGGGGCTACTATCTCAGCCCCAGTTACAGGAGAAATCAACTGTGAAAAAAAAAAGAAAAAGTGAAGCAAATGTCCCCCAGAGGTCTTGTATGACCTTATGGGGGACGAAAAGTGTAAAAAAAAATAAAGGGTTGAAAAAATAAAATAAAATAAAGTTTCACATGTAAAAAAAAAAAAAGTTCCCAAGTTAGGAATAAAAAAAAAAAATTAAAATAGAAAAAATAAAGTAAAATAGACATATTTAGTATTGCCGCGTCCGTAAAAACCAGCTCTATAAAAATATCACATGACCTAACCCCTCAGATGAACACCGTAAAAAATAAATAAAAAAAACTGTGTCAAAACAAGCAATTTTTGTCACCTTGCATCACAAAAGGTGCAACACCAAGTGATCAAAAACGCGTATGTCCCACAAAATGGTACCAATAAAACCGTCACCTCATCCCGCAAAAAATGAGCCCCTACATAAGAAAATCTCTCACAAAATAAAAAAACTATAGCTCTTAGAACATGGAGACACTAAAACAATTTTTTTGGTTTCAAAAATGCTATTATTGTGTTAAAGTGAAACAAATAAAAAAAAGTATACATATTAGGTATTGCCGCGTCCGTAAAAACCAGCTCTATAAAAATATCACATGACCTAACCCCTTGGGTGAACACCGTAAAAAAAAAAAAAAAAAAAAACTGTGTCAAAACAAGCAATTTTTGTCACCTTGCATCACAAAAGGTGCAACACCAAGTGATCAAAAACGCATATGTCCCACAAAATGGTACCAATAAAACCGTCACCTCATCCTGCAAAAAATGAGCCCCTACATAAGAAAATCTCTCAAAAAATAAAAAAACTATAGCTCTCAGAACATGGACACATTAAAACATAATTTTTTGGTTTCAAAAATGCTATTATTGTGTAAAACTTTAATAAATGAGAAAAAGTATACATATTAGGTATCGCCACGTCCGTAACAATCTGCTCTATAAAAATGTCACTTGACTGAACCCCTAAGGTGAACGCTGTAAAAATAAATAAATAGAAACTGTGCTAAAACAACCAATTTTTTGGTCACCTTGCCCCATAAAGTGTTATATTGAACGATCAAAAAATCATATGTACCCAAAAATAGTACTAATAAAACTGGCACCTTATCCCCTAGTTTCCAAAATGGGGTCACTTCTTGGGAGTTTCTACTGTAAGGGTGCATCAGGGGGCTTCAAATGGGACATGGCATCTAAAAACCATGTGGAGTTCCTTTCCTTCTGCGCCCTGCCATGTGCCCATACAGCAGTTTACGACCACATGTGGGGTGTTTCTGTAAACCGCAGAATCTGGGTAATAAATATTGAGTTTTGTTTGGCTGTTAACCATCGATGTGTTAGAGAAAAAAATTGATTAAAATGGAAAATCTGCCAAAAAAGTGAAATTTAAAAATTTGATCTCCATTTTCCTTTAATTCTTGTGGAACGCCTAAAGGGTTAACAAAGTTTGTAAAATCGGTTTTGAATACCTTGAGGGGTGTAGTTTCTACAATGGGGTCATTTATGGGGGTATCCACTATGTAGGCCCCACAAAGTGACTTCAGACCTGAACTGGTCCTTAAAAAGTGAGTTTTGGCAATTTTCTTAATAATTTGAAGAATTGCTTCTAAACTTCTAAGCCTTCTAACGTCCTAAAAAAATAAAATGACATTTCCAAAATGATGCCAACATAAAGTAGACATATGGGGAATGTTAAATAATAAATATTTTATGAGGTATCACTTTCTGTTTTAAAAGCAGAGAAATTGAAATTTAGAAAATTGCGATTTTTTTAAAATTTTTGGGTAAATTTGGGATTTTTTCATAAATAAAGGTGAAATATTTTGACTCAAATTTATGACTATCATGAAGTACAATGTGTCACGAGAAAACAATCTCTGAATGACTTGGATAAATAAAGGCGTTCCAAAGTTATTACCACATAAAGTGAGATATGTCCGTTTTGCAAAATTTGGCCTGGTCAGGAAGGGGGCAAAGGGCCCAGATGGGAAGTGGTTAACCCGTTTTTTCCACTAACAAAGCAAGGGTTAATAGCCAAACAAGACTGTATCTTTATTGCCCTCACTCTGTCGTTTACAGAAACACCCCATATGTGGTCGTACACTACTGTACGGCCACACAGTAGGGCGTAGAGGGAAAGGTGCGCCATATGGTTTCTGGAAGGCAGATTTTGCTGGACTGGATTATTTACACCATGTCCCATTTGAAGCCCCCTGATGCACCCCTAGAGTAGAAACTCCCTAAAAGTGACCCCATCTAAGAAACTACACCCCTCAAGGTATTCAAAACTGATTTTACAAACGTTGTTAACCCTTTAGGTGTTGCACAAGAGTTATTGGCAAATAATAATGCAGAGGCCCGGATGATCGGGGCACGTGTCACATTGAGTAGTGTTGTCCTTCCGTATCCCCCTCCTGTGACACACTCTGCACCTTTTTTGGGTTCGTCCCTTCTTTCCAGTATGGGGGACCACACCTGGAAAGTGTTGGCCAGGGACGATCCGGGCGCCTCCAGGTCCCGAGGTACCATGGCCTGCTCTTTCCCGGTCCGAAAAGATCAGGTCCTTGAGGACTGCCTCATAGAACTGAAGGAATGTCCCTGTGTTGCCAGCACTCCGGGACAGCACAAAAGAGTTGTACATGCACCAAGTAGACCGCAACTTTTTTGTACCATGCCCGGGTTTTGCGCATGGCATTATATGGCTTGAGGACTTGATCAGAGAGATCAACTCCTCCCATATACCGATTGTAGTCGACGATACAATCAGGCATGAGGACCGTTGCCGCAGTACCTCGCACAGGGACAGGGGTGATGCCGTTACCATGAATTGTGGACAGTACAAGGACATCCCTCTTGTCCTTATATCTGACCAGCAACAGGTTTCCACTGGTAAGGGCACGGGTCTCACCCTTGGGGATAGGTACCTGAAGGGCGTGGGCAGGGAGGCCGCGTTGATTTTTCTGCACGGTCCCACAAGCGGACATGGATCTGGCGGCGGGGGACTGGAACAAGGGGATACTAGTATAAAAGTTATCCACGTAAAGGTGGTAACCCTTATCTAGCAGTGGGTGCAAAAGGTTCCACACAAGTTTCCCGCTAACACCCAGAGTGGGGGGACATTCTGGGGGTTGAATATGGGAATCTCGCCCCTTGTACACACAAAACTTGTAAGTGTACCCTGAGGTACTCTCACAAAGTTTGTACAGCTTCACGCCATACCTCGCCCGCTTTGAGGGAACATACTGGCGGAAAATGAGTCTCCCCTTGAACAAAATGAGAGACTCATCAACCGCTACCCCCCTTCCAGGTACATAGGCCTGTACAAATTTGGCCCCAAAGTGATCGATGACTGGCCGTATCTTATACAGACGGTCATAGGCAGGATCACCTCGGAGGAGGGGGGGACATGCTGCATTATCTGAATAATGCAGGCATTTCCGGATGGCCTCAAACTGGGAGCGTGTCATGGCCGTACTGTAAAGTGGGGTCTGGTAGAGGACGTCCCCACTCCAGTAATGCCTGACACTGGGTTTCTTGACTAGGCCCATATGCAGCACGAGGCCCCAAAATGTCCTCATCTCGGCTGCACTGACCGGCGTCCAGCCACCGGGCATAGCCAAAAAGGAGCCCGGGTGTTGAGCAACGAACTGTTGGTGTCACGAGGGTGTCAAGAGCCACGTCTGACTCAGGTCAGGAACTCGCAGCGGGTGGCTGCGCACTCTATGTCTAAAGATAGCGCTGTTACTTAATGTGTTACTTAATGGTAGCTTTCTGGGTTTGCCTTGCAATCCTTTTTGTCTCACTCAGGGATCCGTAGCTTCTTCTCCTCAGCTGTTTCTTGTCCGGCACTCCCAACCTCCTTATATTCCCCTCTCCCACTTCTCTGGTTGCCAGATATAGAGCTTCCTGGCTGGACTTCTATACTGACCCACTGGAGCTGAGTTGCTGTTATCCCTGGTTGTCGTACCAGAGCATTACCTCCGGATCCCTGTTGGTTGTTTGTTGTCGCCCACCTGGGACTATATGTTTTGTCAGTATTGTCTGTCTTCTCCCTAGTGTTTCCCTTTAGTGTTAGTGGTGCGGACTAGTGTTCCCACCGCCCTATTCACTACGTAGGGCTCATCTTAGGGAAAGCTAGGGTTTAGGCACGTGATCGGCGTACGGGTGAGAAACCCATCTAGGGACGTCAGGGCAGTCAGGTGCCAGCCTCAAGGTGAGTTAGGGGGTCACCATCTTTCCCTCTCCCTTGGACAGGGCCTTCATTTTCCCTCCCTTTGCATCACGTATGTGATCGGCACGCCGGTCGTGATAGTTGGGCGTACAGGTTTGTCTGCTCCACCATTAGATTTACCAGTTGGTCACTGAAAAAATGACAAAAAAAGTCATATTCAGTGAAGCCCACTGTGGAAATCTGGATTCCTGGTTGGCCTACAAAATCAGGAATCATGGGCTCAAATCGCTCTGGGGTACACCAGACAAGTTCACCGGCAGGGGGCTCCGGTGGATTTAACTGGTGGGCCGGAAAACTAGTACGAGCCCCAGAGCTGCTCGTACTAGGGTGGGCCACAGGGTCCCTAACATGGCGGTCCCCTTGCTCCGCCTGGCGGCGTTTCCGCCGCCTTGGGGGCTCATCATCATCTCTAGATGATGAGGAGGACGCGGATGACAACAGGAAAGTGGGGTCATCCTCGTCCTCACTGGGACTCTCGGACTCGGAGGCAAGCTGGGCGTATGCCTCCTCAGCCGAGAACATCCGGTGGGCCATAGGGGAGTGTGTGTCTGCGTGTGTATGTGCGTGCGTGTAAATCTTTATTTGGTGTGCGTGTGTGTGGGGCACGGGTGTTCACATACTCACCCTAAGCCTAACAGACAAAAAAAAAAGACTAACTAAAAAAAAGGGGAAAAAAAGTGAAAAAAAGTTTAAAAAAAATTCAAAACCGCTGACCAACCGTCCGAAGTTGATCAGTGGTTGGGTGTGCGATGTGCTAACAGTGGCCGGACACTAAGAGTGCCGGCCACAGTCAGCGTACGCACACAAAAAAATAAAAAAACATCAACTGCCTGCTCCCCAAAAAAGTTGGGGGGGCAAGCAGCAGCACCCCTGGGGGGTCTAGGGTCACACAGCTGTGCTGTGGACTCCAGACACCCTACTTAGGGTGATGCAAGAAAACTTTTTTTTACCACTAACTTTCCCTTTATTTTCCCTGCCTAGCCCAACCTTTCCCTAATTACCTGCTGATAAGATGGGGGGTGCTGGGGCACAGATGGGGTGATGCTCCACACGTGCAGTCAGCGCTCCTCTCTCCTCGGGCTCCGGACACAAAAGGAGGAGGAGAGGAGCGCTGCTATCATTTGAATCTCCTGCCGGCCCGCCCTACTACCAATCAGAGGCGATCCTGAGAGGTGATGTCACCGTCACCTCTCAGGATCGCAGGATGGTGATTGGTGGGGTAAAATCACACCACCGATCACCATCCTGTTCCGGGTTATCGGGTTCTCAGAGACCCGAATAACCCGGAAACGCAGAAAACCGCAGGTCTGAATTGACCTGCGGTTTTATGCGATCGTCGACATGGGGCAGGCACCGGGTTCCGATCACCGCCCGCCGGGCGGCGGTGATCGGAACTATACATGACGTACCGGTACGTCATGTGTCCTTAAGTACCAGGACAACATGCCGTACCGGTACGTCATGTGTCCTGAAGAGGTTAAAGGATAACTGTCATATTTTCACTCAAAATTCAATTTTCAGATATGTTGTTGCTTCTGTGGTGATAATCCATAATCACTAATGATTGTGTTCACATACCACTTGTTTAATAAGATTCCATCCATAGCAACTGCTCCTCACAAGACTTCTTTCTGACTATCTTCTCAAGATGGCCACCGATGCCCTTAACTTGAGGATAAGACCTCCCTCCCTAACCACCCAGAATTCATTCGGCTCATCTCGGGAACGCGCTGCCTCACCACAACCAATTGGCTTTCTCCAGACTTAAACATGCCCTCTTCCCCCTGAGTAGTTGATTGTTAATATTCTAATTGCAAATTTTTATTGCGAATATTCTAATCGTGAATTTTTATCGCAAATATCTGCACTATCCCGGTCCGACGGGAGCGCATATGCAGAGTTCGGGACTGCCCACTACTACGTCCTTCGTCTTCTGTATATAGAAGATAGGAGACGGAGGACACCTAGCAATGCTGTTTTAGCTGCACCACTGAAATGCCTGGGGGAGAAAACGTTAATTTTTTATGTAAATTAGTTTTCCCTTAGTCCTAACAGCAGCACAAGTGGGGATTCCTCCCCTGTGAAGCCGGTCAGGACAGGCGGAATTTTTGTTGAAAGAAAATTACTGCCAAGTATCAATAATTAACTAATTAAACCCACCCCTATATAGGATTCCCCGCCCTGGCAGGAGGTGCTTTTTTAGCAAGTAGAAATAATTGAGATGGGGTGGGAAATTTGTGTGCTTCTGTTAGGATTAAGGGAAAACAAATTTACGTTAAAAATTAACATTTCCCTGTCGTCCTAACCAGCAGCACAAGTGGGGACTTAGCAAGGAGTACTACACACAAATTGGGAGGCTCCCCCTTACTCTCTTTTCTTTTTTCCTAAGAGACAGTGGCACTTAGAATAGACTGTCCAAAGGCCACTCCCTCAGACCATCTAGAATCTAGACGATAATGTCTAATAAAGGTGCTCTGGGAGCTCCAGGAAGGGGCAGCGCAGATCTAGTCTAGCGGAATCAGCTTCTTCTCGGCATAGGAAGTGGACACTGCCCTGGTGGAATGGGCAGTCACAAAGGATGGAGGAGCCAAATCCTGAAATAGGAAAGCTACCCGGATAGCCTCTTTTACCCACCTGCTCAAGGAAGGTTTAGAGGTTTTCAGGCCTTTGTTTTTACCGGCATAAGACAAGAGGAGATTTTCGGACCTTCTGAAGCCGACAGTTCTGTCCAAATAAATTAGTAGGACTCTAGGGATGTCCAAGGTATGTAACATTTCTTCTTCTGGAGATGATGAAGGACAGAGAACTGGTAAAGATATTGTCTGATTGGTATTCCTGAAAGACGGGACTTTTGGTACAAAGGTCGGAAGGAATTTTAGCAGGACGTTGTCCTGAAGAAACAATATGTATAGCTCAGAGGCCCCCAGGGCCTGGAGTTCTCCAATACTTTTTGCCGAGGTAATGGCTAACAAAAAGGTGACCTTTAGGGACAAAAACCTAAGGTCAACACTTTCCAAAGGTTCAAATGGGGAGGAACATAACCCCTTTAGAACAACAGATAAATCCCAGTCCGGGATTGGTCTCAGGATGCTAGGTTTAAGTCTCTCAGCTCCTTTAAGGAACCTCCTGATTAGGGGGTCTTGAGAAAGAGATCTGCCAAGACAGGCAGATAAAGCAGCGATATGGACTCTGAGTGTAGATGGGCTTAGACCCTTGTCCAGACCATCTTGAAGAAACTGCAAAATAGCTGAAAGAGGAGGATCTGAGGCTACTACCTCTTTATCAGCACACCATTGAAGGAAGACCTTGTTTATCCTGGAATACTTCTTATTTGTAGACTCCACTCTGGAGTGTGAAATTGTTCTCAAGACCTCCACTGAAAACCCTCTAGCTTCTAGTAGGGACCTGTCGATCTCCAGGCTGTCAGACTGAGTCTCCTCAGATCTAGACAGGGACCTGTGTCCTGATACACTAGGTCCTGCATTAGGGGAAGTCTCCAATATACACTGTGACTCATCTGCATCAGCTGGGTGAACCAAGACCTCTTTGGCCAGAATGGAATGATGGCAATCACTGGGGTCTGGTCTTGCTTGATATTCATCAATACCCTTGGTATCATGGAAATTGGAGGGAATACGTAAGTCAGCCTGAACCTCCATGTTATGGACAGAGCATCTATCACTACAGGATTGTCCTCTTTGTAAAGGGAGCAGAACCTGTTCACCTTAGCATTTAGTCGAGTTGCCATCAAACCAATCTCTGGAGTCCCCCAACGCTGGGTTATCCTGGTGAAGATGTCCTTGTTCAGCAACCACTCGCCTGGAACTGGAAGGCCTCGACTCAGGCGATCTGCTACTATGTTGAGATCTCCCCTGATATGAACCGCCGTTAGGTGGGATAGGTTGGTCTCTGCTGTAGGCGACCACAGGCGATCACAGTCGTATTGTTGGTCCGAACTCTCACCGCCCTGTTGCGGAAAGGAGGAGCAAAGTAATTGAGAGCTAGACGAACTGCTCTCAACTCTCTCATATTGGATGAGAGAAGTTTCTCTTGAGGACTCCAAGTACCTTGTACTGGATTCTTCTCCAGATGGGCTCCCCAACCTAGAAGGGAGGTGTCCGTGGTCAACGTGATCCAACGAGGTTGAATCAAGGACCTCCCATCTGATAGTAGAAAAAGCAATGAAAGCAGCACACACGGTCTCATCGGGTCACCAGAATGCAACAGCCGCCAAGAGGACCACGGATCCACAGCGGTCACAACAGAAAGTTGAAGTAGAAAAGTCGCAGCAGCATCTCCGTTTTTTTCTTTTTATTGCGAAAACTTCACAGCATATACACAAATAAAGTGCAACGTTCCGGCTGTTACCAGCCTCTATGCTTGATAAAGGCTGGTAACAGCCGAAACGTTGCACTTTATTTGTGTATATGCTGTGAAGTTTTCGCAATAAAAAGAAAAAAAACGGAGATGCTGCTGCGACTTCTCTTCTCCCATCTGATAGGTTCCTCCACCACCTGAGTGAGGAACGGACTTCGGTGGACAGGGAGTGCGTCTTGCTCAAACCCCTGGGATTGCAATTCCAAACCGCTAACACTTCCTCTTGGAGGGGACATAGATGCCCCAAGGCCAAGGAACTGCCTCTGCAGATGCTGACATATGGCCTAACATCTTCATAAGAGTTCTGATGGAAACTCGCCTGGGTACCAGAAGGAACTCCGCTGCTCTTATTTCGGAGAAAGAGTCATGTGATCGGAATTGATCACAAGCCCCAGAAATTTTCTTATGGTGGAAGGAAGAATTTCTGACTTATCCCAATTTATAAGCCAGCCTAGGCACTGCAGAGTTTGAAGAGCCAGCTGAAGATGAGATTGCAAGACGTCTAAAGTGGCGGCTTTTAAAAGCCAGTCGTCTAAGTATGGGACGATCTCTAGACCTTGAAGCCTGAGCTGGGCGACAACCGGAGCCACAACCTTGGTGAAGGTGTGGGGGGCGGAAGAGATGCCAAAAGGCAGCACAGCAAACTGGTAGTGCTTCACCACACCTTTTATGGATACAGCAACTCTTAGATACTTCTTGTGTGCTGGATGGATGGGAACATGAAGGTACGCGTCCTTTAGATCTATGGTGACCATAAGGTCTCCGGGATTCAGAATATTGATCACTGAGTGTATGGTCTCCATCCGGAAGCACTTTTGCTTGATAAAGCGATTTAGATGGCGTAGGTCGATAATCATCCGCCACTCGCCCGACGGCTTTGGGACAAGAAAAACCGTGGAATAGACCCCTCGACCCTGTTCGCAAGGGGGGACCTCCTCTAGAGCTCTCTTTTGGACGTACTGGAGAACAGAGTCTTCCAAGACTAGCTGCTTGTCGTGGGCAAGGGGTTTTGTCAGGATAAACTTCTCCTGAGGCAGGGAAATAAACTCAATTTTGTAACCGGATGTCACTACATCCAAAACCCAGGGATCCGGAATTTCTTGAAGCCAAAAATTCCTGAACAAACTTAAACGTGCTTCGACTGGAGGAGGATTGGGGGATAGTGCCACGTGCATCTGAACTGGAGGGGGTGGGTGACTTGTAGAAGGTTGATGAGAGTCATAGGTCAGCCTTGCAGTCCTTCCCACGACCGCAACATCTACCGCGTCTGCGGTTCTCAGGGCGTCTCTGGGATCTGGACGATCCCTGATATCCCCCTCCTCTAGCTCTTCCTCGGCCTCAAAAGGTCTGTTGTGGAAGGGACCTCCCCTTCTTGTCAGCCAAGCTTTCCATCAAGCGATCAAGCTCTGACCCAAATAATCTTCCCGGCTCATACGGGAGACCACACAGATGAAACTTTGAGGTGTTGTCTGCCATCCACGGTCTGAGCCAAAGAGGGCATCTACTGGCTGAAGAAAGAGCCATAGTGTTGGCTGCTAACTTAAGATTTTGGGGTGCAGCGTCACATAAGAAATCAACACCAAGGAGGAGGGTCTTGAATTGGTCCAGGACATCATTTCTGGCCACCCCCGATTCTAAATTGGATTGAATCCGAAGGACGCGAGCGCGTATAAAATTCGCTACCTCGCTTGAATCGATGGAAACTGATGCTGGGGCGGCATAATTGCGCCTAAGGGTGCATTCCGCTCTTCTGTATAGGGGGTCCTGGAGATTACTGCCATCATCGGATGGTACATGGGTCCTCTTATAAAGTTAAGATATCGTTATATCGACTTTCGGAGGTGGTATCCAAAGATCAGACTCTTTTTCCTTATTAATTTGAATCTTTTAGTGAGAACCGGACCCTTTTCGGGGTGTTTCCACTCTGTCTTCATTAGTTTCCTTAGAGACATCCACTTTAAAGGCCCTTGGCCCCCTGGAAGTGGACTCTGGAGCTTCCCCTTGCTCAACATCTTGGTCCCTTGACCTGATGGAGCGTAGTAGACGTTGAGTCTTTTTGGCCGTAAAGAGAAAAGTCGAACCTTCATCCCCAGAAGAGGAAACATCCTCGACAAAAATAACCTCTTCGGACATAGAGACAGGACCAGGAGAGGCCTGTCTCCTTCATCCAGGAGAACATCTCACAGACTGTAGGCTCCGTACTGGGAGGCATGGGCCGACACCCAGGGCAACGGTGGAATTCATATGAATCCGGCAATGGAGTGCCACAATTAGAGCACGCAAGATGCCTCTATGTCCGGAACCTGGATATCTCATGATGACGCAAGTGTAGCACACTAGCAGGATTTCGGCTGACCACCTGAAGTGCAGCTCCGAATGTGACTGGAGTAGAATCCTTACTCCTGCCACACTGAGCTAGGCAGACTGGCTTAAATAGCCAGAGGGCGGAGATAACCTCCTACCCAGAAGTGAGGTCAGAATGCAAGGCCTCACTCAGCTGAGGCGGCCTTCTAGAAACGTATTACTAAGTAAAAGTTAAAAATAATACATCTAGTCGGCCCCTGTCTCCTGTCCTCAGACGCACAAGAGGACAGGAGGTGAAGAAAAAACTCTAGCGGCAAAAAAACGCTGCGCGCCCGACTGGAAGTAGTCAGATGACGCACTTCCGGAACGCCACTAGAGCGCTGGCCGCCCGAAGTATTAGAACTCCGGAGCGGTCGACAGAGGAACCGGATGCCCCTATCTCCTGTCCTCAGACATCGAGGACAGGAGCGAACCTACCCAGAAGCTCTGGAGCTTCCCCATAGAAATATCAGCGGCCGCAATCGCCGCACGTCCACCTGGAAGTCGTCAGATGATGTACTTCCGGAACGCAGCAGGAACGCCAGACACGGAGCTTACGGAGAAAAAAGAAAATCCCAGACATTTAAAAGGCAGTAACTTAGCAGATTTAAGAGACTCCAGCTTGGGAGTCTCGCCTGTCCTAATCTGGGTTTAATTAGTTAATTATTGGTACTTGGAAGTAATTTTCTTTCAACAACAGGGAAAGAACATGCTGCAATTACTAGGTAATTCAATACCTATACAAAAGTATTAACTAGGGAACTAAGATAAATTTAGTCAGACCAATCCAATTACATAAAAAAAAAATGACAGTTACCCTTTAATAGATTTCTACCAGGGAAAGCTTATCGTTAATGCATTTTCAGTTTAGGATGGGAATTTCTATTACCGCCTACATAGTACGCGATACTTGCAAAGCCTGGTGGGACTTGCATGAGGATTACATCATACATCCCAACACCGAACATTGGCTACATATTGCCGAGAAGTTCTTGGAAATCTGCTAATTCCCAAATTGTGTCGGTGCAGTGGACAGAAAACATATACGGATTGGTACCGGCTAGAAATTTTTGAACTCTAAAATTTTTTATTTTTTATTTTATTGACGGCCATTGCTGACGCTGACTATAGATATGTCGCTGTTGACATTGGTGCATATGGCCTCCACCAGCTGGATAACTAAACGGATCCAGCACCCATTGACTACCATTGTTTTTAGCGTCGGATCCATTTTGAGCCGTTTTACAAACCGGATTGCTGCCAAAACGGATGCATCCTGAACGGATCTCTTTCCATTCAGAATGCATGGGGACAAAATGCAAGCATTTTGGTCCGGTTTTGAGATCCTCTGCTGGATCTCAAAACCGGAAAGACAAAACGCGAATGTGAAAGTAGCCTTACACCGCCAGATAATCGCTAATGAGCGTTCCTTTGAATACCCATTAGTGATTATCTGCCTGAGTCTCTGCCTGTGTAAAGGGGCCTTAAGAGCCACGGAAATACTGGGAGTAGTAGTTCTCTTCTCTTATACCTCCTCCTGTAATGTCCTCTGATATCACATAATAGTCTGGAAATGCTGGGAGTTGTAGTTCTCTCCCCTTATTCCTCCTCTCTGTATTATCCTTTGATATCACATAATATCAGCTGCGACATGCTCGGAGTTGTATTCTCCTCTTATACCACTTCCCTGGAATGTCCTCTGATATCACATAATAACAGCCTGGATATGCTGAGAGTTGTAGTTCCCTCCTATTTTGAGCATATAAAACTGTTAACATAGCAATGTTCAATAAAGTACCTTCATTCCAGCAAGTGTCTTCTTTCTTTTATTCAAGTTTTCATTTAGATCAAAAAGAAATTTTTCTGATATGCTAATTAAGCTTCAAGGTGCCCAGAGGGGCGTTATTCCTCTGCTCTAGTGCCCAGTAACACCCCCCTGCAGTGCCCAGCCCGCCTTTCTTCCAAGCCCAGCACGCCTTCTCAGAAATAAATTTACTCCCACATACTTGCCGAACGGCACCGCCCCCTCCACTACGTCATATAATTTATTCACCCCGCCATCCTTGCGTCCTCCTTTCTTGGCCTCCGAAATTTCGCGCCGTCGCAGTATTGCTGACTGCCTGCGCCTGTGCGATACTCCGGCTCCTGATGGCAACAGCCTCAATAGTGTCACTGGGCATGCGCCGAGTCCAGTGACGTAATTAGAGCGCTGTTGCCTCAGGAGCCGGAGTATCGTACAGGCACAGGCAGTCAGCGATACTGCGGCTGCGCGAGATTTCTGGGGAAAGAAAGGAGGATGCAAGGATCGTGGGGTGAATAAATTACATGACGTAGCGGACGGGGCAGCGCCGTTCGAGTCCAATGTGGGAGTAAATTAATTTCTGAGGAGGCCTGCTGGGCTTGAAATAAAGGCCGGCTGGGCACTGCAGGGGGGCGTTACTGGGTACTAGAAGAGAGGACTAACGCCCCTCTGGGCACCTTGAAGCTTAATTAGCATATTTGAAAAATCGCTTTTTGATCAAAATGAAAACTTGAATAAAAGAAAGGAGACACATGCAGGAATGAAGGTACTTTATTGAACATTGCTATGTTAACAGTTTAATATGCTCAAACTAGGTGACAGATTGCCTTTAAGCATTGATTTATGTTGTAGATATCTAGTGTAATTTGGCTGTAATTTGGGTACCTGCACATGGGAACAGGTGAACGTGCAGAAGATATGCACAGATTTGTGTGATTTGTTATCACCAAAAACCATATTCTCTAACAGCTTTTTTTGTGCGGATTTGATGCATTTTTGTTGCAAATCTCATCCTTAATTAGAAAAGGATAAAATCCGCAGCTAAAACCACAAACATTATTGACATGCTGCAGATATCTAAATCCGCACAAGAGCTCAACTTCTGCACGGAAAACATCCCCAAAATGTTAATTAGATTTGCTTAATATCATACACTTTGCTGGTACTGTACTACACTGTGGTTTTTCCTTAAAGGGGTTGTCCCACGAAAAATATTCAACAGTTTTCAAACCAGCACCTGGATCTGAATAATTTTGTAATTGGATGTAATTCAAAATTTGGTATAGCCAATGAGTTATTCAATAAAATGTATCTGCATAGTACCACCTGCTCTTATCTTTTTTTTTTTACTTCTTTGTCCTGCTCACTGAGAAGGCTGCACATGCTCAGTTTCATCCATCACCTGCCTCCTGAGCTGTGATAGGGAGATCTGAGACACGCCCCCTTAGCTGCAGCAGAATAGACACTCCCCTTCAGCTTTCAGCTTGATATAAAGCTCATGTTTCTGGTGCCGTGCAGGCTGGCTGCATGCACTTTGTGTACTGGCTGTGGGTATCCCCATGTATGCTGGTTCTGCGATGCGTGCTGGCTGCGGCCTTCTGTGTGAACTGGGTCTGAATTTGGATGCTTCTCTGTTTGTCACTGTGACACGGGTTGTTCGTGCTCTGGCATGCTGGCTGCGGTGGACTCCGTGTATGCTGGTTGTGTGAGGGATGAGAATCCATTTTGTATAAACATGTCCTCCATCTTGTGCTTATGTGGAAAATTTATGAACCAGCTTGCAGGATGTAGGGAGTCTCTGTGTATATAGTTAAAATTTGTTCTAGCTACAAGGCCAAGGTAAGCAGCTCCCTCGCTCCCCTTATTAGAGTTTGACATACAAGAGAGAGTTATGTTCCTTCTGAGTTTCGGGATGTACTGCTGAAGAATGTCAATTTTGAGATAAGATGCTGCAGAAACTTTTTAATTATTAGAATTCTGTTAATATGGTGTGGAAGTATTGCATTTTATAAATAACCAATCAAATCATTAGTTTTGCTTTCCACCCCTTTGGTGGTGTGCCAGATTTGTCTATGCTTATCTGTAGTGTTATAAAATTGTATGCTTGTGTGGAATAAAGGAGGGAGAGAATTTGATTCAGCAAGTGTGTCTGTGTCAGATCTCCGAGTGCTCATAAACAAGACTTCAATTAGGACCCCGACAATCATAGAGGTAGGGGTTTTGCCCAAACAAAACTTGGCGCCCAAACGTGGGGCTCAACTAAAGGACACTTCATTGATCGCCCGACAACTTGTATAATCTGGACCGGGACGGACATATATAAAAGACAGCGATGCAAGGTAAGAGACTTTATCTTACATTATATCTGTGCCTCCCTGACCTAACCCCAGAAAGAAAGGAGGCTGTTGAGAGGATACAAGTGCACAAAGAAGCTGTGGGGACTCGCTCTGGTAGACAGGATTAGCGGACGCAGTATAGAGGCAACAACAAGTTCTTTGGATCAAACAGTTCAGTGTTTTATTCACACTTTAGGCAAGTGACAAAACAAACAGTCATATTCAAACAAAAAAACACCTTGCAGTGTTGGTGGTAATTCACACCATGCGGCAATTCTGCCTCAAAGAGTCCTTGCTGATAGCAACACCAACCTGTTTTCACGCCAAACAGGTAGCAAGCCAGGGCATCAGCTTTCCCTGTAACCCGCCTGCCCTGTGTTCCACTGAAAACTTAATGTTTTGTAGGGAGAGAAACCATCGGGTGACCCGGGCATTTGTTTCCTTAGCCTGGCTCATCCACTTGAGAGGGGAGTGGTCAGTCACCAGGCGGAATTTTCTCCCCAATAAATAATAGCGGAGAGATTCTAGTGAACACTTGATAGCCAGGCCCTCTCTTTCCACTATACTATACCAGGTCTCGGCTGGAGTGAGCTTACGGCTGAAGAAGACAACGGGATTCTCCTACCCGTTGACTTCCTGAGACAGTACAGCACCGAGGCCTACTTCGGAGGCATCAGTCTGTACTATATACTCCCTATTGAAGTCAGTCGTCACTAAAACCGGGGACCCGCACAGGGCTGACTTCAAAGCGGAGAAAGCCTGTTCCGCCCGATCATCCCAGCGAACCATCATTGACTTGTGTCCCTTCAAGCGTCCTGTCAAGGGCGTGGCTAGAGTAGCAAACTGGGGAACAAACCTCATGTAATAGCCCACCATTCCCAGGAATTACTTTATTTGCCTAGTGGTGACAGGTCGGGGCCAATTCCGTATCACCTCTATTTTGTTCACTTGGGGTTTGATGACTCCACGCCCAATGACAAACCCCAAGTACTTAGTCTCTTCTAACCATGTTGCAAATTTTTTTGGGTTAGCGATTAGTCCAGCTTTCCGAAGGGAGTTCACTGCAGCCTGCTACTTTGGGTAGGTGACTTTTCCAGTTGCTACTGTGGATGACAATATCGTCCAGGTAAGTCGAAGCGTACCGACAATGTGGACGAAGCACAATGTCCATTAGTCGCTGAAAAGTGGTGGGGGCGCCATGCAGACCAAAGGGTAAGACCTTATATTGATACAGCCTCTCAGGCGTGATGAAGGCAGCTTTCTCATTGGCAGCCTCCGTTAAGGGCACCTGCCAGTACCCTTTCGTGAGGTCCAAAACAGAAAAATACCGGGTTTGTCCTAACCTCTCGATGAGCTCATCCACCCGGGGCATGGGATATGCATCGAATTTGGAAACTTCATTAAGTTTTCGAAAGTCGTTACAATACCGCTACGTCCCATCCGGCTTGGGTATCAATACTATAGGACTGGACCTCTCACTTTTTGATTCCTCAATGACGTCTAGCTGCAACATTAGCTGCACCTCCTCCGATATGGCTTGTCGCCAAGCCTCAGGCACCCGGTATGGTTTTAATCTGACTTTTACCTAAGGCTCAGTGATAATGTCATGCTGGATTATAGAAGTGCGTCTAGAGAGGTCCGAGAACACATCCGTGTTCCAACTAACGAACTCTCTGGCCTCCTGAGTCTGTTTAGAGGAGAGGCTGTCAGCAATTTTTACTGTGGCAGCCGCCTCTCTTGCATCAGACAGAGGGGCCGATACCTCTTCTCCTAGAAAACCCAGCCACAGGCTGTCTTCTGTACAAGTTTCCCTATCATTCCATGGTTTGAGTAAATTCACATAGTAAACCTGTACCTTGTAGTTTACATCTCCAATTTTCTCGAGTACCTCGTAGGGCCCCTGCCATCTAGCCAGGAACTTACTGTCCACGGTCGGCACCAGAACCAAAACTCGATCACCTGGGTTAAAGACCCAGAACAGAGCCTGCCGATTATAGACCCGACTCTGGGCTCGCTGAGCTGCCTCCATATGCTCCCTAACAAGAGGAAACACTGTCTATCCGATCTTGCATCTGGGTAACGTACTCAATGACACTTATGTGGAGTGGGTTGTTGTTCCCACGCCTCTTTGGCCACGTCCAAGAGACCGCGAGGGTGTCTGCCATATAGCAGTTCGAAGGGCGAGAACCCAGTAGAGGCCTGGGGCACCTCTTGCACTGCGAACATGAGATAGGGCAGAAGGAGGTCCCAGTACTTCCCATGTTTATACACTACCTTTTTCAGCATATTTTTTAATGTTTGGTTAAACCGTTTTACCAGACCGTCCGTTTGCGGACCTTGGATATAAAAGGGGTCCCTTGGTTGGTCATAACCTCTTTAGGTAGTCCTACTCGGGAAAATCTCCATTAACTCCTTAGCTATGAGTTTGGCCGAGGTATGTCGCAGTGGCACCGCTTCCGGGTACCGAGTGGCGTAGTCTATAATGACTAAGATGTGTTGATGCCCTCTGGTGGACTTCGGTACTGGGCCTATAAGGTCCATAGATATTCGGTCAAACGGTACTTCGATAATCTGGAGAGGTACTAGGGGACTATGGAAATGTGGCTGGGGGCTAGTTATCTGGCAGGTTGGGCAAGACTTACAAAACTCTTCCACTTCTTTGAATATGCTGGGCCAGTAAAACCACTAAAGAATACGATCCTGAGTTTTCTGCAGCCCCAGGTGACCCCTGAGAATGTGTTGGTGGGCTAGATCTAACACAAGCTTGCGATAAGCCTCGGGGACCACCAACTGTTCAATAGGCTCACCCCGTAGTTGGTTTACCTGATACAACATATCTTCAGAAACCACAAAACGGGGAAACACTGACTCTGCCCCAGGTTGTTTTGGTTCACCATCTACTATTAACACATTTTCCCAGGCACGGGATAGGGTTGGGTCCCGACATTGGGTGGTACCAAAATTATCCCCGGAGACATTGAGGTCTGCCAATTCAGGACCCAGCGCCAAGTCCTCCACGTCTCCCACCATCACACTTAGCAGGGTTGTCTCCCCCTCTTCCACCGAAGTGGCGGTCACCCCTACAGCTGGCCTTCGGTCTCAGGTTCCCAGGGTTCTGGTCTCCCCCCTGAGCCAGGCCACTCTGCTAGGGTTACCCCTGTCTCATGGGTATCAGTCACTCTCATAGCAGGTAACAGTGCCTGGAAGCTCGGGAAGTCACTCCCATTATGAGTTCATAATGTAAATTGGTGGCGACGGCCACCTTGTGGGTCCAACTGCCGGCCACCGTGGACAGAGACACCAGGGCAGTGGGATAGTCCTTTAAGTCTCCATGGATGCACACGACTCTGATTTTTCAGCCAGTATACTCAACGGGCTGCACCAGGGAAGCTCTTACCAGGGACACTAGACTCGCTGAGTCCAGCAGAGCTACCGCCAGAGTGTCTCCCACTTCCACCTGGCAGAGGTGGCTATTGCCTATAGTCTCTGGGGTACCTGTTGCACACAGGTTCCTGGCATACAAGGAGTTAGTATCCATGGGTTCGCCCCAATGGGGACAGTAGTCCCTTACAGTCAGGTCCATAAATATTGGGACATCGACACAATTGTAACATCTTTGGCTCTATACACCACCACAATGGATTTGAAATGAAACAAACAAGATGTGCTTTAACTGCAGACTGTCAGCTTTAATTTGAGGGTATTTACATCCAAATCAGGTGAACGGTGTAGGAATTACAACAGTTTGCATATGTGCCTCCCACTTGTTAAGGAACCAAAAGTAATGGGACAATTGGTTTCTCAGCTGTTCCATGGCCAGGTGTGTGTTATTCCCTCATTATCCCAATTACAATGAGAAGATAAAAGGTCCAGAGTTCATTTCAAGTGTGCTATTTGCATTTGGAATCTGTTGCTGTCAACTCTCAAGATGAGATCCAAAGAGCTGTCACTATCAGTGAAGCACGCCATCATTAGGCTGAAAAAACAAAACAAACCCATCAGAGAGATAGCAAAAACATTAGGCGTGGCCAAAACAACTGTTTGGAACATTCTTAAAAAAAAAAAGGAATGCATCGGTGAGCTCAGCAACACCAAAAGACCCCGAAGACCACGGAAAACAACTGTGGTGGATGACTGAAGAATACTTTCCCTGGTGAAGAAAACACCCTTCACATTAGTTGGCCAGATCAAGAACACTCTCCAGGAGGTAGGTGTATGTGTGTCAAAGTCAACAATCAAGAGAAGACTTCACCAGAGTGAATAAAGAGAGGGTTCACCACAAGATGTAAACCATTGGTGAGCCTCAAAAACAGGAAGGCCAGATTAGAGTTTTCCAAACGACATCTAAAAAAGCCATTACAGTTCTGGAACAACAACCTATGGACAGATGAGACCAAGATCAACTTGTACCAGAGTGATGGGAAGAGAAGACTATGGAGAAGGAAAGGAACTGCTCATGATCCTAAGCATACCACCTCATCAGTAAAGCATGGTGGTGGTAGTGTCATGGTGTGGGCATGTATGGCTGCCAATGGAACTGGTTCTCTTGTATTTATTGATGATGTCACTGCTGACAAAAGCAGCAGGATGAATTTTGAGTGTTTCAGGCAATATTATCTGCTCATATTCAGCTAAATGCTTCAGAACTTATTGGACGGCGCTTCACAGGGCAGATGGACAATGACCCAAAGCATACTGCAAAAGCAACCAAAGAGTTTTTTAAGGAAAAGAAGTGGAATGTTATGCAATGGCCAAGTCAATCACCTGACCTGAATCCGATTGAGCATGCATTTCACTTGCTGAAGACAAAACTGAAGGGAAAATGCCCCAAGAACAAGCAGGAACTGAAGACAGTTGCAGTAGAGGCCTGGCAGAGCATCACCAGGGATGAAACCCAGCATCTGATGATGTCTATGCGTTCCAGACTTCAGGCTGTAATTGACTGCAAAGGATTTGCAACCAAGTATTAAAAAGTGAAAGTTTGATTTATGATTATTATTCAGTCCCATTACTTTTGGTCCCTTACCAAGTGGGAGGCACATATGCAAAGTGTTGTAATCCCTACACCGTTCACCTGATTTGGATGTAAATACTCACATTAAAGCTGACAGTCTGCAGTTAAAGCACATCTTGTTTGTTTCATTTCAAATCCATTGTGGTAGTGTATAGACCAAAAAAATGTTAGAATTGTGTCGATGTCCCAATATTTATGGACCTGACTGTATTTGTTCAGGCTCCTCACACCACTAGCAGACTATCGGAGCTAGGTCTGTAGGGGGTATATCTCGGGCGGGTTTTGCTGGCACCAGTTGCCGGGTCTGGGGCAGAGATTTCCGGGGTTTGACTGCCCCCCTCCTGTCACGGCTGTATGTGAGCAACAAGAGCATACACAGTTAATAGAGCTACTGACCGGACCCAAACTAGGGAGGATAAAGGGTGACCCCTGTCAGACCCTCAAAGCTCTCCCTATGCTACTAAAGCACATGCCCGGATCCAAATGGTGGAACGAGGCATGCCCACGTACTTAAGACTGATGACCACTGTAACCCCTACAATAGTGGAAGGGGCACGGCCACCGGTGCCCTGCTCAATATATGGAGGGTACGGTGGCCGCCTCAGATTCAGTCAGAAAATAAACAGGTACACAACAATGTCTGCACACTTAGCTGAAGGAGCTGCAGCAGCAGAGAAGACGGATCCAAAGACAGCTGGCAATATCCGGAGTACTTGCTGCAGCAGAACACAGGTCCAGTGAAATGATAGCTAACAAGTGAAGATACTCAAGCAAGAGCTACAACTCAAATGAGAAATATAATCCACACCCTAGAAAGGAGGAGGGGTGATTTAAAGGCAGGGAAATCAAACGCAGGAGGAACAGCTGGGAGGACTCCTCCAAGCTCTAGTAGTGACATCATCACAGGGGTGGAGAAACAGAGCTGTGAGAACGTCTCAAAGCTCTGGTAGTGACAGTACCCCCCCCCCCCTCTACGGGTGGACTCCGGACGCCCAGGACCCACCTTCTTAGGATGAGCCCTATGAAATGCCCTGATGAGGCGAGTGGCTTTAATGTCCGACACCGGAACCCACATCCTCTCCTCAGGACCATAACCCTTCCAATGAACGAGGTACTGAAGAGAACCGCAGACAATGCGAGAGTCCACAATTCTGGAAACCTCAAACTCCAGATTGCCATCAACCAAAATCGGAGGAGGAGGCAAAGAGGAGGGTACCGTGGGCTGGACATATGGTTTTAAGAGAGATCTGTGAAATACATTATGTATCTTCCAAACCCGTGGAAGATCAAGACGGAAGGCAACAGGATTGATGACTGACAAGATTTTATAAGGCCCAATAAACTTGGGACCCAATTTCCAGGAGGGAACCTTCAGTTTAATATTTCTTGTAGACAACCACACCAGATCACCCACATTCAGGTCCGGACCAGGCACACGTCTCTTATCAGCCACACGCTTATACTTCTCACTCATCTTTCTAAGATTACTCTGAATCTTTTGCCAAATAGTAGACAAAGACGAGGAAAATCTCTCCTCCTCAGGTAAACCAGAAAGAGCCCCTCCCGAGAATGTCCCAAACTGCGGATGGAACCCATATGCACCAAAGAATGGTGACTTATCAGAAGATTCCTGACGACGGTTGTTCAGAGCGAACTCAGCAAGAGGGAGAAATGAACACCAATCCTCCTGGTTCTCTGCCACAAAACAGCGCAAATATGTCTCCAGATTCTGATTGAGGCGCTCAGTCTGACCATTCGACTGCGGGTGAAAAGCAGAAGAGAAGGACAGCCGAACCCCCAGGCGAGAACAGAAAGCCTTCCAGAACCTGGACACAAACTGCGTGCCTCTATCGGAAACAATATCAGAGGGAATGCCGTGCAATTTAACAATATGGTCGACAAAAGCTTGCGCCAACGTTTTAGCATTGGGTAAACCAGGGAAAGGTACGAAATGAGCCATCTTGCTAAAACGGTCCACCACCACCAGGATCACCGACTTCCCTGAGGAACGAGGAAGATCCGTGATAAAGTCCATGGACAGGTGTGTCCAAGGACGGGAAGGTATGGGTAACGGGAGAAGGGAACCTGAAGGCCGTGAACGAGGGACCTTAGCGCCAGCGCACGTCTCACAAGCAGCCACAAAACCCTCCACCGACTTACGAAGAGCCGGCCACCAAAATCTCCGAGCAATGAGATCTACCGTGGCTCTACTCCCGGGGTGACCAGCAAGAACAGTATCATGATGCTCCTTGAAGAGTTTGTGACGTAGCTCAGGAGGCACAAACAACTTCCCAGAAGGACAACGGGCAGGTGCCTCAGTCTGGGCAGCCTGGACCTCGGCCTCCAAATCGGAATATAGAGCAGAAACAACTACCCCCTCCGCCAAAATGGGACCCGGGTCCTCGGAGTTTCCTCCTCCCGGAAAACAGCGAGAGAGAGCATCAGCCTTCACATTTTTGATCCCAGGGCAGAATGTAACGACAAAATTGAATCTGGAGAAGAACAGAGACCATCTGGCCTGTCTCGGATTCATACGCCTGGCCGACTCCAAGTATGCCAGATTCTTATGGTCGGTAAAAACGATGATAGGGTGCCTGGCCCCCTCCAACCAATGGCGCCATTCCTCGAAAGCCAACTTTATGGCCAACAACTCCCTATCTCCCACATCATAGTTTCTCTCTGCCGGGGAGAGTTTTTTAGAGAAAAAGGCACAGGGTCGCCATTTGGCAGGAGAAGGGCCCTGGGACAAAACCGCACCCACACCCACTTCGGAAGCATCCACCTCAACAATAAAAGGTAAGGAAACATCGGGATGCACCAAGACGGGAGCAGACGCAAAACTCTCTTTAATCTTAGAAAAAGCTGCAAGCGCCTCCTCCGACCAAGAGGAAAAATCCGCCCCCTTTTTTGTCATGTCAGTAAGGGGTTTGACAACAGAGGAATAATTCAAAATGAACTTTCTGTAATAGTTCGCAAAACCCAGAAAGCGCATCAATGCCTTCTGATTCTCAGGAAGCTCCCACTCAAGTACAGCACGGACCTTCTCCGGATCCATGCGAAAACCATAAGCAGAGAGGAGAAAACCCAGAAATTGAATCTCCGATACCATAAAAAGACATTTCTCCAGCTTGGCGTACAATTTATTTTCCCGCAGAATCTGCAGAACCTGAAAAAGATGATCCTGATGGGTCTGAACATCAGGGGAAAAAATCAAAATATCATCAAGATACACCAATACAAATTTCCCCATTAAATGGTAGAAAATACTATTAACAAAATGCCGAAAGACGGCCGGAGCATTCATCAGGCCGAAAGGCATAACGAGATTCTCGAAATGCCCGTTAGGGGTATTAAAGTTAAAGGCCGTTTTCCATTCATCCCCCTCTCTGACCCTGACCAGGTTGTACGCGCCTCTCAAATCCAATTTGGAAAAAACCTTGGCCCCAACAATTTGGTTGAAGAGGTCCGGGATAAGAGGAAGGGGATAGGGATCGCGAATCGTGATACGGTTCAGCTCCCTAAAATCTAGGCAAGGTCTCAGAGCCATCTTTTTTTTTAACAAAAAAAAAACCTGCGGCAACAGGTGATTTTGAGGGACGAATATGCCCCTTATCGAGACTCTCGGAGATATAGGTTCGCATTGCGATTCTTTCCGGTTGTGAGAGATTGTAGAGGCGTGCTTTTGGCAGCTTGGCGCCGGGAATGAGGTTAATGGGACAGTCAAACTCCCGGTGAGGAGGTAGCTCCTGAACACCGATCTCGGAAAACACGTCCGAGAAATCAGAGAGAAATGATGGCACAGTTTTAGTAGACACCTCTGCAAAAGTCACTGTGAGACAATTCTCTCTACAAAAGTCACTCCACTCATTTATTTGCCTTCCTTGCCAATCAATAGTGGGGTTATGTCTAGTGAGCCAGGGTAACCCCAAAACTAGAGGAGAAGGCAATCCGTTAAGGACAAAACAAGATATATCCTCCACATGAGTGTCACCTACAGCTAGCCGGATATTGTGAACAATGCCCTTCAGGGATCTCTGTGAGAGTGGAGCAGAGTCAATAGCAAAAACAGGTATATCCTTTTCTAATGTGCAAACCTGAAAACCATGCATGGCTACAAATTGAGTGTCAATAAGATTGACGGCCGCTCCACTATCGACAAAAATCTCACAAAAAATGACTTTGCTCTCTAGCGCCACCCTGGCAGACAGGAGAAAACGGGAACTGCAGGTCAGAGGAAAAGCATCAATTCCTACATCAACTTTGCCCAAAGTAGCAGATGAAGCAGAATTTGATGATTTACCTTTTGAGGTATTTCTCTTATTATTGCTCTTAGTACAGTTCAAGAATCTCCTAGACGGACAAACATTTGCCAAATGAGCTATGCCCCCACAACAAAAACACACCATACTCTGAGGACTAAATCCTCTTTTATCAGGGGCAAGTCAACCTAGCTGCATGGGCTCCTCCTCAGAGGAGAGCGAGACAGGATGAGGCCCCTGCACACTGAATGAGTCCGCACCACTGCCCCTAGACTGACAATGGCTGGACAGAGAGGTCTCGTTTCTTTCTCTTAGACGCCTGTCAAGGCGTACCGCCAATGACATGGCAGACTCTAAGGACGTTGGTCTCTCATGGAAAGCAAACGCATCTTTCAATCTCTCTGAGAGACCATGACAGAACTGACTCCGGAGTGCAGCATCATTCCAACCTGAATCAGCTGCCCATCTCCGAAATTCAGAACAATAAAGCTCCGCAGACAGTTTGTTCTGGCATAAAATACGTAAGTTAGATTCGGCCAGAGCAACACGATCCGGGTCATCATATATCTGCCCCAGGGCCACAAAAAATCTTTCCACGGATCGAAGGGAGGGATCCCCTGATGGCAGCGAATAAGCCCAAGTCTGAGCATTACCCCTGAGCAGGGAGATGACAATCCTCACCCTCTGCTCCTCCTTAGTAGAGGAGTGGGGACACAAGCAAAAATGGAGTTTGCATGCCTCTCTGAAGCGAACAAAATTCTCACTGCCCCCGGAGAACGTTTCCGGAAGTGAGACCTTTGGCTCGCAACAGACTCCATGAGCCGGAGCAGAGCCCAATGCTTGAAGCTGAGACATAGATTGATGGAGATCCGCTACTTCCAAAGAAAGACCCTGCATGCGGTCAACCAGGCCAGAAAGCGGATCCATGTCAAAAAGGACGGTTTTGGTGGATTATAATGTCACGGCTGTATGTGAGCAACAAGAGCATACACAGTTAATAGAGCTACTGACCGGACCCAAACTAGGGAGGATAAAGGGTGACCCCTGTCAGACCCTCAAAGCTCTCCCTATGCTACTAAAGCACATGCCCGGATCCAAATGGTGGAACGGGGCATGCCCACGTACCTAAGACTGATGACCACTGTAACCCCTACAATAGTGGAAGGGGCACGGCCACCGGTGCCCTGCTCAGTATATGGAGGGAACCGTAGCCGCCTCAGATCCAGTCAGAAAATAAACAGGTACACAACAATGTCTGCACACTTAGCTGAAGGAGCTGCAGCAGCAGAGAAGACGGAGAAGACGGATCCAAAGACAGCTGGCAATATCCGGAGTACTTGCTGCAGCAGAACACAGGTCCAGTGAAATGATAGCTAACAAGTGAAGATACTCAAGCAAGAGCTACAACTCAAATGAGAAATATAATCCACACCCTAGAAAGGAGGAGGGGTGATTTAAAGGCAGGGAAATCAAACGCAGGAGGAACAGCTGGGAGGACTCCTCCAAGCTCTAGTAGTGACATCATCACAGGGGTGGAGAAACAGAGCTGTGAGAACGTCTCAAAGCTCTGGTAGTGACACCTCCCAAAAGAACCTCCCTGTAGAGTTCTGGTAGCCTCATAGCGCGCCACCAGGTCGACCATCTCAAGGGCATTACCAGGAGACACCTGGCCGATCCAGTGCTGGAGAGCGTACGGCAAAGCCCTCCAGAATACAATTGCCAACAGACGGTCCAGCATAGCAGTGGAATCAGCACCTCAGGCTGCAGCCATTTTTGCAACCGGTGTAGCAGATCATAATACTGAGGTCTTGCGGAACACCGACCTCAGCCCACTGATCTCAGGGTAGTTTCTCACTCACGGCCACCTTTTCGAACACCGCCAGATAGGTCTCGACGTCGTCCGAGGGGGTCATCTTAGGGATCACCGCACGGACCGCTTTTCGGGCATCGTGGACGCTCTGGGATGCTCCTGCCGCTTGTAAAGCCATCACATGTTGCAGTAGCAGCTGGTTGGTTTCCTGCTGCTTATTAGCCTCCCGCTGTTGCAAGTTAGCCTCCACGAGAGCTTTCACGACAGCTTCCATCTTGTCGAGAGACACGGGTTGTAATCTCCCTGGTTTGATGTAAGACATACAACCATGTCCAGAAAAACAAAAATATTTCGGCCTTCACGCTAGCCTCACTGCACTTGCACACATCCTCCACCAATTGTGGGGACTCGCTCTGGTAGGCAGGATTAGCAGATGCAGTATAGAGGCAACAACAAGTTCTTTGGATCAAACAGTTCAGTGTGTTATTCACACGTTAGGCAAGTGACAAAACAAACAGTCATATTCAAACAAAAAGTCACCTTGCGGGGTTGGTGGTAATTCACACCATGCGGCAATTCTGCCTCAAAGAGTCCTAGCTGATAGCAACACCAACCTGTTTTCACGCCAAACAGGTAGCAAGCCTTCATCCAGACACAAAGCTCCCAGATCCTAACACAGAGACTCAGCTGCTGAGCCCAGCTGCCTATTTAAGGACAGCCAGGTGCTGCCAAAATCCGGACCAGAATTTAAAATCCGATCCGGTATTTGACCTCACCTCGCGGTAAATCAGCCCAGCAGCACGTGTTTTTAGGGCTGGTGTCATACTGTCACCCCTGGATTAGACATGCCTCCATGTTAATGCAGCCCCCGTATGATTGTCTGTCATCTGACCTATTTCACCTGACACAAGAGGCAGTGAATAATTTCCATACATTGAAGCTGTGCAAAACCTCGGCCCCAGCCCTGGGTATCCCAAAATATGACGAGGAATTCCAGTTCTTTTCAGAAATGCAGGGTCACAGCACGGCTGTACTGACTCAAAAACATGGTGACTGCCAGCTGCCAGTGGCGTACTTTTCAGCCAGATTAGATCCTGTCGCCAGAGGCGGCAGTGCAGGCAATGATAGGAAAAGCCTCTGAAATTGTGTTAGACTACCCGGTGATTGTACAAACACCCCATGACATACAGGACATATTAACACAGGTTCAGAATTGTGTTGGATGGCACTCCTCTTTCTTTGGTACGGTGCTCAATGGTACTAGAAGTAATATGATAAAGATAGACCACGGCACTCGTTTTTATAAGTTTGAATCAATTGTATTTTTTATATATTTTCATCAGACCATCCAGGAGTAAATAATGTGCAAACTGGCCAACGTTTCGGTCCTAACACAGGACCTTGTTCACGGCCTTAGTTTATTGTGGCATGCTTCCTGTGGCATGCTTCCGTCCAACAGGAAGCATGCCACAAGAAACTAAGGCCGTGAACAAGGTCCTGTGTTAGGACCTAAACGTTGGCCAGTTTGCACATTATTTACTCCTGGATGGCATGATGAAAACATATAAAAAATACAATTGATTCAAACTTATAAAAACGAGTGCCGTGGTCTATCTTTATCATGTTAACACAGGTTCAACCTAAACATATTTCTATGGCCAGGCAACTTAGACTCCAGTGTGCACTCCTCATGACTGCTAACATTTCTTTCAAAAGATGTACTACTCTGAATCCTGCTACTTTGTTACCAATCACAGATTCAGAAATGGAGGAAGGGGGCATAGAAGGTTCACACAGCCTCCAAAATGACATGATGGAACATGACACTCATGACAGTGTACAATTAATGCAACAAGAAACGTCAGGATTAAATTATGTGCATGAAAACCCCCTTGATAACCCTGATTCTGTGTTTTATTAGATGGAAGCAGGTTCATGGGAGAGGACGGCATGTTCCACACTAGATATGCAGTGGTCACATAGCATGAGGTAAGGATAGCTGAACCACTCCCACCCCACATGTCAGCGCAAGAGGAGGAGCTGAAGGCACTCACTGAGGCGTGGAAATTGGCCAAGGGGAAGTAGGTGAACATCTACACGGACTCAAGGTATGCTTTTGGTATTGCACATGACTAAGGACTTATATGGAGGGCTAGAGACTTTCTAACATCAGCAGGCCAGCCAATAAAAATAAAGACTCTGTACTTGAACTTATAAACTCTCTGTTATTACCAGAGGAGGTTGCTATTATTAAGGTAAAGGCTCATACAAGATGTACCATGGTGGAAGCAAAAGGCAATGATCGAGCAGACAACTCCAGCCACTAAATGCTGAAGCCACACCGGTGAGAGCCTTGAGACCTGAGGACATTTCTGTAAGTACAGTCGTGGCCAAAAGTTTTGAGAATTACATAAATATTGGAAATTGGAAAAGTTGCTGCTTAAGTTTTTATAATAGCAATTTGCATATACTCCAGAATGTTATGAAGAGTGATCAGATGAATTGCATAGTCCTTCTTTGCCATGAAAATTAACTTAATCCCAAAAAAAACTTTCCAAGAATGTTTTCCCAGTCAGGGAGGAAGGGTGGTGGGAGGGTAGGGGAATTGTATTGTTTATGAATATCTTGCTTACACTTTGATTGAACGATTTGTATTTGTATTATACAATTGTCTTGACCGCCAAAGTATTGGTATTTATGTACAAACTGTATGCTATTGAAAATAATTTGGAAACTTGATAAAAATTATATTAAAAAAAAAACTAAAAACTTTCCACTGCATTTCATTGCTGTCATTAAAGGACCTGCTGAGATCATTTCAGTAATCGTCTTGTTAACTCAGGTGAGAATGTTGACGAGCACAAGGCTGGAGATCATTATGTCAGGCTGATTGGGTTAAAATGGCAGACTTGACATGTTAAAAGGAGGGTGATGCTTGAAATCATTGTTCTTCCATTGTTAACCATGGTGACCTGCAAAGAAACGCGTGCAGCCATCATTGCGTTGCATAAAAATGGCTTCACAGGCAAGGATATTGTGGCTACTAACATTGCACCTCAATCAACAATTTATAGGATCATCAAGAACTTCAAGGAAAGAGGTTCAATTCTTGTTAAGAAGGCTTCAGGGCGTCCAAGAAAGTCCAGCAAGCTCCAGGATTGTCTCCTAAAGAGGATTCAGCTGCGGGATTGGAGTGCCACCAGTGCAGAGCTTGCTCAGGAATGGCAGCAGGCAGGTGTGAGCGCATCTGCACGCACAGTGAGGCGAAGACTTTTGGAAGATGGCCTGGTGTCAAGAAGGGCAGCAAAGAAGCCACTTCTCTCCAAAAAAAACATCAGGGACAGATTGATCTTCTGCAGAAAGTATGGTGATTGGACTGCTGAGGACTGGGGCAAAGTCATATTCTCCGATGAAGCCTCTTTCCGATTGTTTGGGGCATCTGGAAAAAGGCTTGTCCGGAGAAGAAAAGGTGAGCGCTACCATCAGTCCTGTGTCATGCAAACAGTAAAGCATCCTGAGACCATTCATGTGTGGGGTTGCTTCTCATCCAAGGGAGTGGGCTCACTCACAATTTTGCCCAAAAACACAGCCATGAATAAAGAATGGTACCAAAACACCCTCCAACAGCAACTTCTTCCAACAATCCAACAACAGTTTGGTGAAGAACAATGCATTTTCCAGCACGATGGAGCACCATGCCATAAGCAAAAGTGATAACTAAGTGGCTCGGGGACCAAAACGTTGACATTTTGGGTCCATGGCCTGGAAACTCCCCAGATCTTTTTTGATCAAATAATTTTTATTTTGTTTTTACAAGTAAGTGCATTAAACAAATACACAACTATAACCCCTCCCCCCCTGCCCTCCTCCCCCCCTCCCCTCCTCCCCCCCTCCCTCCCACCCCCCTTTCCCAAAGCACAGTCACTTAGAAGAAGAATTCAGGTATGGTCCATAGTTGTAAGTTCGTGGTATTCTTTTTGAAGGCATCACCGTCCAATCTTCTAGGGCAGAGCATACAACTTCATGGATTTCCATATTCCTCACGTAACTCTATGGCGTAAGCATTCAGACATCAACCATCATCCAACATTTCACCATTCACCCACATCAATATCCTTCAAGTCCTTCATTCCAGTCAAAGTGTTCAGTCACATCTAAGACAGCTCATAATACGAGATCCATGAAGACCAAATTGCTTCAAATTTCTTCTTCGAATCCCTTTTCAGGTAAACATATTCCTCCAATTTAACCAATGCATGCACCCTACTCACTACTTCTTGGCTAGTGGGGGCCACCTCATCTATCCAATGAAATGCTATGCACTTTCTTGCCTGGTATAATACTCTCTTAATAGCTATTTTCCTTTTCCACATGGTCCTAGGCACTTCCACAAGGCCCAGTAAACAAACTAGCGGATTAACCTCCAAGCTCACCTTAAAGACTCTATTGATGCATTCCAACACCTCCACCCAATACCTCCTTAAACGTGGGCAGTTCCACACTAAATGAATCAAGTTTGCACCTGATACATTACAACGTGGACAATTATCATCCTTCCTATAGCCCATTCTTAACAGCAATGTAGGTGTTCTATAGACCCTATGTAAGAGATACAATTGAGAAATCCTAGAAGATTCACTCAACGACAGTGTTGGCAAATCAGTGAGAGTCTTCTCCCAATTCTCCTTCGTCAGGCCCTCAATGTCTACCTTCCATTTGTCATACAACTGTAATGGATTGGATTTATCAATTTCCTCCCTGAGCGTGTTGTAGTAAAGGGAAATCACCCCACCAGTGGTCCCTGCCCTTGCAGTATACTCAATGATAACGCATCTAGCTGCCTGCCGTATCTTCCCCCTCCTCTCCTGAGTCTGAATAGCATGTCGTATCTGTAGATACACATAAAAGTACCTATGAGGGATATTGAATTCCTGCCTTAACACTTCAAAAGTTTTCAGTGCCCCACTCAGAAACAATTGAGCCATCTTATCCAGCCCATATTGATTCCACTGCTGCACTCCACTAACCTTATCCAATTCAGGGTACAAATGGTTTGGCCATATAGGTGTGTGGGCAGTATACCCCATAATACTCAATTTCTCTTTAGCTTTCCACCAGATTTTGTGTATCATGGATAGCACAGGATATTGAGCGCCATGAGAACGAAAAGATCCATCCTCCAAAGCAGACAATAAGCAAGTGCGTAGTATTAAATGTTGAATAATACGACCTGAATTATTCAGTCTGGACTCATCTCCCCATCCCCTAAGATGTTGCAACTGGGCAGCAATATAGTAAGACCATGGATCTGGCACCGCCAAACCTCCCTGTGTTTTAGGTCTCTGCAGGGTTGAAAGTTTAATCCTCGGCACACCTCCCCTCCAAATCAAATCTCTGAAAATTGCATTTACAGTGTGAAAGAACCTTAGTGGGATCCAAACCGGCGCATTATGGAGGAGATATAGAAGTTTTGGCATTAGTATCATTTTCAAGAGATTGGCTCGACCAATGACTGACAAAAGCAATTTGCTCCAGGCCCGTATCTTCATTCGGAACTCACCTAGCATGGTGTCACGAGGGTGTCGAGGACCACGCCTGACTCCGTTATACCCGGGGTCAGGAAGTCGCAGCGGTTGGCTGCACGCTCTATTTAAGATAGGGCTGTTTTCCTTATGGTAGCTTTCTGGGTTTGCTTAGCAAACCCTTTTGGCTCACTCAGGGATCCGTAGCTCCTTCTCCTCAGCTGTTCCTTGTCCAGCACTCCCAGACCTCCTTATATTTCTCTCTCACACTTCTCTGGTTGCCAGAGATAGAGCTTCCTGCCTGGACATCTATTCTGACCTTCTGGAGCTGTGTTGCTGCGTTCGCTGGTAGTTGGTCCAGTACGCTACCCTCCAGATCCCTGTTGGACCTTTTTGGTTTATTGTGGTCGCCCACCTGGGTGTATGTGTTTGTATGTTTTGTCTGTCCTCTCCCTGGTGTTTCCCTCTTAGTGATAGTGGTGTGGACTAGCGATCCCACCGGCCTGTTCACTATCCAGGGCTCATATTAGGGAAAGCCAGGGTTTAGGCACGCGATCGCCGCACGGGTGAGGAACCCGTCTAGGGACGTCAGGGCAGTCAGGTGCCAGCCGCAAGGTGAGTTAGGGGTCACCACCTTTCCCTCTCCCTTGGGCAGGGCTTTCCCTGTTTTCCTCCCTGTGCGTGTCGTCGGTCATTACATTATCTCTGGCCATTATTTTGTGTAGGTAAAAAAAAAAAAAAAAAAAAATATTTTTTTTACCTACTTAGAATCCAGTATGGATCAAATTGCTGCTCTGTCCAAACAATTTCATGGCCTGTCTTTGGAGGTGGTAGGATTGAAGGCGTCGGTCCTCCAGCAACAGCAGCAATTACAACTGACTGCAAGCCCAGCGGTTGCTACTGGTAACCAGGTTGTTGCGGAACCCAAGGTCCCTCTCCCTGACAGATTTTCTGGGGGAAGGGACAAGTTTTTGACATTCCGTGAGGCCTGTAAGTTATATTTTAAACTGCGCCCTTACTCCTCTGGTAATGAAGATCAGCGGGTGGGGGTTGTTATTTCCCTGCTGCAGGGGGATCCGCAGTCCTGGGCGTTCTCTTTACCTACTGATTCCCAGGCTCTTCGGTCAGTGGATGAGTTTTTTGGGGCCTTGGGTCTCATATATGATGACCCTGACCGAGTCGCCCTGGCTGAATCAAGATTACGGAGACTCTTACAAGGAGAGCGGCCGGTAGAGGAGTATTGCTCTGAATTCCGTAGGTGGGCTACGGATACCCAATGGAACGACCCGGCTCTCAGGAGTCAGTTCTGCTCTGGGTTATCCGAAAGGGTTAAGGATGCGCTTGCATTATATGAGACCCCCTTTTCCCTTGATGCGGTTATGTCCCTTTCTATCCGAATAGATAGACGCCTTAGGGTCAGGTTGAAAAAACCGGAGCAATTGGTAACCCCTCCCAAGCAGCAGTTAGTCTGTACGGACTTAGACGAGCCTATGCAGCTAGGAGGAACTACTCGTCAGGTCCGTCCTCCTGAGGCTCGCCGTAGGCGTGGGGTTTGTTTTTTTTGTGGGGAGAGGGGTCATTTCATTAATGTCTGTCCTTCTTTCCTCAGAAACAAAAGACCGTTGGAAAAACTACTAACCCCAGGCTGTGTGGAGGATGTCAGCCGGGGGGTATACGTTTCCTCCATACGTACATCGCAATTTGTGTTGCCAGCGGTTATTATTTTTGGTGATAAGACGGAGACTATTTCTTTCTTTCTAGACAGTGGAGCAGGGGTAAATTTGATAGATGCCCATTTTGCCCGCACTTTGGGTTTGTCTCTCTGTACTTTACAGAGACCCATTCCCATATTCGCTATTGATTCTGCTCCCCTGTCTCAGAGAAACCTCACGCACATGGTTCATAATTTACACCTTCGGGTAGGGGACCACCATAACGAGATGCTTTCAGGTTATGTTCTGGAGGGGCTTCCCACTCCGGTAGTACTGGGTCTTCCCTGGTTGGTAGCGCACAATCCAGTGGTGGATTGGCAGGCCAGGGAGATATTGGAGTGGAGTGAGCAGTGCAGAGAAAATTGCTTAAATAGCAATTGCTTAGTCGCCTCCATAACTACCCTACCTACATTTATTTCGGACTTTGAGGATGTTTTTTCTGAAAAGGGTTGTCAGAAGTTACCACCTCATCGTCCTTATGATTGCCCGGTTAACCTTATTCCCGGCGCAAAATTACCCAAGACCAGGTTATATAATCTTTCGGGTCCAGAGAGACAAGCCATGAAAGATTATATCTCCGAGAGCTTGGCTAAGGGACACATCAGACCCTCTTCTTCACCCGTGGCTGCAGGGTTTTTCTTCGTTAAAAAGAAAGATGGGGGCCTGCGTCCTTGCTTAGATTTTCGCGAATTAAATCAGATAACCATCCGAGACCCATACCCTCTTCCTCTCATTCCTGACCTGTTTAATCAGATTGCGGGTGCTAGGTGGTTCTCCAAACTTGATCTTAGGGGTGCCTACAATCTGATTCGTATTAAGGAGGGGGATGAGTGGAAGACAGCGTTTAACACCCCTGAGGGGCATTATGAAAATCTAGTTATGCCTTTCGGTCTGACCAATGCTCCTGCCGTCTTTCAACATTTCGTTAATGACATTTTTAGTCATCTAATCGGCAGGTTTGTGGTAATATACCTAGATGCAGGGCTGGGACAAGGCCATTTGGTGCCCAGGGCGAAGATGGCAAACTGCGCCCCCCCCCCCCCCCCCCCCGTTTTTAAGAAAGAATCAATGTTATTTCAAAACAAGAATATACTTAAAGCAATAGAACAAAGGACTGTGGGACTTTGAAAGTCACAGACACTATAAAGTTCCCCCCCATCATCATGTGCCAGTATAAAGTCCCCCCCATCATCATGTGCCAGTTTTGTAATAAGCCCCCCCAATGTGCCAGTAACACTATTGTAAAAAAAAACAAAAAAAAAAACACTTATACTTACCTAAGTGTCAGCGATGCGATGCAGCCTCTTCCTGTGTCCCACGCTGTAATGTAAGGCTCAGGCGGCACGATGACGTCATTGCGCCGGCCTCTGATAGGCTGCCGGCCTAGTGCCTGCAGCCAGGGGCGTACATAAAAATCACTGGGCCCCATAGCAGGAATCTAAATTGGGCCCCCATTCCCCTTTTATAGCCCCTCCCTTTGTTCCATGAACTATTCTTGCTGCTGCGTTTTATAATTTATGCCATCAGGGCCGGAATGGGATTACAAAACAGCCCTGGCACACAAAAGAGGTATAATAGATGCAGATGTATATTATATACAGCAGTGTACAGTTATGTGAGGTACGCGGTATAATAGATGCAGTGTGTACAGGTATATAGTATATTCCCTAGTGTTCTGATATGTGAGGTACAGGGTATAATAGATGCAGTGTGTACAGGTATATAGTATATACAGCAGTGTACTGATATGTGAGGTACGGGGTATAATATATGCAGTGTATACAGTATATACAGTAGTGTAATATGTGAGGTACGAGGTATAATAGATGCAGTGTGTACAGGTATATAGTATATACAGCAGTGTACTGATATGTGAGGTACGGGGTATAATATATGCAGTGTATACAGTATATACAGTAGTGTAATATGTGAGGTACGAGGTATAATAGATGCAGTGTGTACAGGTATATAGTAAATACAGCAGTGTATTGACACCTCGTACCTCACATATCAGTACACTGCTGTATATACTATATATCTGTACACACTGCATCTATTATACCTCGTACCTCACATATATAGTATATACAGAAGTGTACTGATATCTGTACACACAGCATCTATTATACCTCATACCTCACATATCAGTGCACTGCGGTATATACTATATATCTGTACATATTGCATGTATAATACTGTGTAATATATGCAGTGTGTGTGCATGTATGTGTGTGTATATATATATATATATATATATACAGAGCAGTGTATTGATGTGACACATAGAAGGTATAATACTGTAGATGCAGTGTTTATAGAAATATGTGGTCAGTTATGCATTATAGTCACTGTGAGGTACATGAGGTAGTGGTAACTGTCTGAAGTAGTATACATGAGTGAGCAATGAGTAAAAACAGGGCATGGAGGGGGGGGGGGGTAAATGATGAAAAGTGGAGGACCTCCTCTTACCTCTCCATTCCAGTCTGTATGGATCAATACAGAGCTGCTTGTGAACTTTTAATACTTGCTGTTAGGGGTTGAAGGACCTGTGATGATGTCATCACAGGTCCTGGCAGATGTACCTTTGAAACCTAGGAACTACACCATTTTTGGTGCAGTTCCTTTGCTAGATTCTGCAGGACCTGTGATGTTGAAGATGATGTCATCACAGGTCCTGGCAGATGCACTGTTCTAACCTGGGAACTACACTTTACACTGTGCAGTTCCCTTACAGGACCTGTGATGACATCATCAAAGGTCCTTTAGCTTTAGAAAGGTAAACAGGAGTAATTAGGGGGCGGGGCCTCTCCTCCACTTCGGTGCCTGCCTGCAGCCTATCAGAGGAAAGGGAAGGGACACGCCTCTCCCTCCCCTGCACCTCCGCTGGCACAGACAGTTTACAATGGAGATGAGCGCAATGGAAGCGCTCATCTCCCTGTGCCCGGCGGCGGCTGCTCACTTGGGGGGGGGGGGTCATTTTAGTTGGGGGGGCACATGGGGGGGCACAGCATGATGTAGGGGGGGCCGTGGCTGGCACTTCACCTGCGCCCCCCTCCTGTCCGCAAATGGTAGCGCCCAGGGCACCCGCTCCTTCGGCCCCTGCCTTGTACCGGCCCTGCCTAGATGATATTTTAATTTATTCGTCCGATCTGAAAACACATGAGGTGCATGTCAGACAAGTACTGCAGGTCCTACGGACGAATTAATTATATGTTAAAATTGAAAAATGTGTCTTCGCCGTTCAGGAGATACAATTCCTGGGTTATTTTTTATCTGTGTCAGGTTTCCGTATGGATCCTAGGAAGGTCCAGGCAATTTTGGATTGGGATCTTCCTGAGAACCTCAAAGCACTACAACGGTTCTTGGGCTTCGCGAATTTCTATAGGAAATTCATTAAAAATTATTCACTTATTGTAAAACCGCTTACTGACATGACTAGGAAGGGGACTGATTTTTCTAAATGATCTGACGCCGCTAAAGTTGCTTTTTCCTCTCTAAAAGAGAGGTTTACCTCAGCACTTGTACTGGTCCAACCTGATGTCTCTCAGCCTTTTATTGTTGAAGTCGATGCGTCAGAGGTGGGAGTGGGGGCGGTGCTGTCTCAGGGTCCGTCTCCTGGCAAATGGCGTCCTTGTGCTTTCTTTTCTAAAAAACTATCTGCAGCAGAAAAGAACTACGATTTTGGCAATAGGGAACTATTAGCTATTAAACTTGCGTTTGAGGAGTGGCGTCATTTCTTAGAGGGGGCAGTCCACCCCGTCACTGTAATTACGGACCACAAAAATCTTCTGTACCTCGAATCAGCTAAGCGTCTCACCCCTAGACAGGCTAGGTGGTCGCTATTTTTTACCAGGTTTAACTTTGTGATTACCTATCGTCCTGGGGCAAAGAACACCAAGGCTGATGCACTATCTCGTTGTTTCCCTGGAGGGGGTAATGTGAGTGATCCAGTACCCATTCTTCAAAGAGGAGTGGTTGTTTCTGCGGTACACTCTGTTTTGGAGGGGAAGGTGTTAGAGGCCCAGGGGGACGCCCCGGTCTCTTGCCCCTCAGAGAAATTGTTTGTACCGTTGAACTTACGTTTCGAATTATTAAAGGAACATCATAATTCGGCACTTGCTGGGCACCCGGGTAGTAAAGCAACCTTGGAACTATTGTCTCGTCGTTTTTGGTGGCCAAGGTTGCGTCAGGATGTATTGGATTTTGTGTCTTCTTGTTCTACCTGTGCGCGCGCAAAAGTTTCACATACACGTCCTGCAGGGTCTCTATTACCACTCGTCATTCCCAATAGACCGTGGACACATCTGTCAATGGATTTTATCACTGACTTACCTTTGTCTGCGGGTAAAACAGTTATTTTGGTAGTAGTGGACAGGTTTTAGCAAAATGGTACACTTCATTGCGTTACCCGCACTACCTAATGCTAAGACTCTTGCTCAGGTATTCGTCAGTAAAATCGTGAAGCTTCACGGGGTCCCCTCCGATGTTGTTTCGGATCGGGGTACCCAGTTTATTTCTAAATTTTGGAAAGCTTTTTGTTCTCGTTTGGGGGTACACTTGTCCTTTTCCTCTGCTTTCCATCCTCAGTCGAATGGACAGACTGAGCGTACCAACCAAAACCTTGAGACATATCTAAGATGTTTTGTGTCTGAAAACCAAGAGTTGTGGTCATCATATTTACCGTTAGCTGAGTTTGCCATAAATAATCGTCGTCAGGAATCCACTGGCAAGTCACCATTTCTTGGTGCATATGGTTTTCATCCCCAATTCTGTACTTTCAAAGAGGGGGGGTCTTCTGGGGTTCCCGAAGAGGAACGGTTTTCGTCATCTCTTTCATCGGTATGGCAGAAGGTGCAAGCTAACTTGAAAAATATGGGAGGTAAATACAAATGCATGGCTGATAAGAGACGGTCGCCAGGTCCGGACCTACGAGTGAATGACTATGTGTGGTTGTCTACTAGGAATATTAAATTGAAGGTTCCCTCTTGGAAACTGGGTCCTAGGTTTATTGGCCCTTACAAAATTGTAGCCATCATCAACCCCGTGGCTTTTCGCCTGGAGTTACCTCAGACTTTTAAAATTCATAATGTTACTCAAAAAATATGTTCCACCTCTAGAACCATCACCGCTGCCACCCCCTCCTGTTGTCGTGGATGGTAACCTAGAATTTCAGATATCCAAAATTGTTAATTCTCGTCGGGTCCGCCGCTCTCTTCAATATCTGGTGCATTGGAGAGGTTACGGTCCCGAGGAAAGAATGTGGGTTCCTGCGTCTGAGGTAAACGCCGACAGGTTAGTTCGGGTTTTTCATGCCTCTCATCCTGGGAGACCTGGTCCTGAGTGTCCGGAGGCCCCTCGTAGAGAGGGGGGTACTGTCACGAGGGTGTCGAGGACCACGCCTGACTCCGTTATACCCGGGGTCAGGAAGTCGCAGCGGTTGGCTGCACGCTCTATTTAAGATAGGGCTGTTTTCCTTATGGTAGCTTTCTGGGTTTGCTTAGCAAACCCTTTTGGCTCACTCAGGGATCCGTAGCTCCTTCTCCTCAGCTGTTCCTTGTCCAGCACTCCCAGACCTCCTTATATTTCTCTCTCACACTTCTCTGGTTGCCAGAGATAGAGCTTCCTGCCTGGACATCTATTCTGACCTTCTGGAGCTGTGTTGCTGCGTTCGCTGGTAGTTGGTCCAGTACGCTACCCTCCAGATCCCTGTTGGACCTTTTTGGTTTATTGTGGTCGCCCACCTGGGTGTATGTGTTTGTATGTTTTGTCTGTCCTCTCCCTGGTGTTTCCCTCTTAGTGATAGTGGTGTGGACTAGCGATCCCACCGGCCTGTTCACTATCCAGGGCTCATATTAGGGAAAGCCAGGGTTTAGGCACGCGATCGCCGCACGGGTGAGGAACCCGTCTAGGGACGTCAGGGCAGTCAGGTGCCAGCCGCAAGGTGAGTTAGGGGTCACCACCTTTCCCTCTCCCTTGGGCAGGGCTTTCCCTGTTTTCCTCCCTGTGCGTGTCGTCGGTCATTACACATGGGTATTAAGTTCAAACGTTCTTAGTCACTTAGATTCGTAGTAACCCACACTCCTAAATACTTTAGGGATGACACTACTTGCAACCCTCCTGTATCAGGTAAGGGCCTAATACTCTCGCTATCTAAGGGTAATAGGGCGGATTTTGACCAATTGATGACTAATCCCGACATAGTCCCAAATCGATTAATGATTTCCATTGCGGCAGGAAGGGAACTTTCCCAATCATCCATGAATAGAAGCAAATCATCAGCGTATAGCGCCACTTTTTCTGTTCTATAAACTCCCCAGATCTTAATCCCATTGAGAACTTGTAGTCAATCCTCAAGAGGCGGGTGGACAAACAAAAACCCACTAATTCTGACAAACTCCAAGAAGTGATTATGAAAGAATGGGTTGCTATCAGTCAGGAATTGGCCCAGAAGTTGATTGAGAGCATGCCCAGTCGAATTGCAGAGGTCCTGAAAAAGAAGGGCCAACACTGCAAATACTGACTCTTTGCATAAATGTCATGTAATTGTCGATAAAAGCCTTTGAAACGTATGAAGTGCGTGTAATTATATTTCAATACATCACAGAAACAACTGAAACAAAGATCTAAAAGCAGTTTAGCAGCAAACTTTGTGAAAACTAATATTTGTGTCATTCTCAAAACTTTTGACCACGACTGTACATTTCAAAGAATGCTCGAACAAGCCCCTCCTGAGGAAGAAGATCTTTAGGCAAAACAAGGGGACAAACCTGCTAAACATGGAATTTGGAGAAACAAGGACAAAATTTGTCTACCACGCCCTCTATACCCAGCTATGGCTCAGGAGGCCCACGGGCCCACTCACCTATCAAAAGGGGCCATGGTAAGTGTGGTTAATGCAGGGTGGATTGCTCCAGTATTTTCTACAGTAGCTGCTCGGTTTGTACATGGATGTATGGTCTGTGCATTGAACAATCCCAGTCAAGTGGTGAAGACTCCAAGCAAGCACACCCCAGGCCACTTTACCCGTTCCAGAGACTGCAGATAGACTATATACAACTGCCTAAGGTAGGAGTATATGAATTTGTCCTTGTGTGTGTTGATTTCTTTTCAGGGTGGCTGGAAGCCTTCCCAGTAGCAAAGGCAAATGCAAAGAACACAGCAAAGAAGCTGGTCAGTGAACTGGTGTGAAATTATTGAATCAGACAGGATTATCCCCATTTAAGATTCTGTTTGGAAGTGCCCCCAGATTAGGATTGTATTTTCCACAACAGTTGCAAATGAACAATGATAGCCTAACAAGCTACATGCGGCCCTCACAAATAGGTTTGAGCACATCCATAAACAAGTGTCTGCTTCCCTTCCAGATTCAGTAGAAGGAACACACAGTCTGCAACCAGGAGACTGGGTGGTGATAAAAAGACATGTGCGGAAAGGCCTGGATCCTAGATTTGAAGGCCCCTTCCAAGTCCTGTTGACTACTCATACAGCAGTAAAGGTTGAAGGAAAGTCTAACTGGATACACACTTCACACTGCAAGAAAGTTCCGACACCCAATGATGAGGATCCTCCTGCTGATGGCCGCCGTAATCCTGGGAACAACAGTACTGTATCAACAACTGAAGGACGCTTGGACAATGCACTTATTCCGACACCACCAGGTGCTGTTTAGAGAACTCAATGACACTGACAGTAAAATTAAAAACTGCTGGATCTGTACTCACAGTCCCGTGAGTTCAAGAACTATGCCTTATCTGGCAATCCCTTTGACTTTTAAAGAACTTATTCATATGTCTTGTTGGCATTTTTTCTCACAAAGAAGACCAGGGCCTGATGCTCAAAAGTATACAGTAATTCCACTGCAGTCCCTCTCCCCATAGCAGTGTGGGTGGAGGCTCCCAGGTGGCAAGACAAACAATAATGCAAGTAATAGGGATCGACCGATTATCGGATTTACCAATATTATTGGCCAATATTCATGATTTTCAAAGTTATCGATATCTGCATCTAACCTTGCCGATAATGCATCCAGCGCTGCTCGCCTATAAGAAAACATGGAGCTTGGCGCGTGCCACCATGTTCATAGGCCAGAGTCAGTGTAGAAGGAGGTAGGGATGGACAGACGAAGGGAATACCTCCCTCCTATGACGCGGCCGCCGCAGAGCCCAATAAAATGAGCAGGCTCTGAAGCTGCCCGCACCACTGCCTCCAATGAATGTCTGGCTAATATTAAAGCAGGAGGAGGGACAGTGAAGGGTTTACCGCTGTGCCGTCTCAGCTAGTGTGTTTGGCGAATGGCAGAAGCGGCAGCAGCCTCCTCCTCCTGAGTGTCCTTCCCAGAGTCAAGCAGCCAGCATAGCAGGTGCCTGGCTACTGTTCCACCAATGATAATTTTAATACAATACAGGAGGTGGGTGCCGGCTGTACCCGCCTCCTGTATCTGTATTAATGGTAATTATCATTAGTGGTGCAGTGCACCCCCCCCCCCCCCCCCCCAGTACTGAAGCCCTGGCTGCCAAGGTGAGCTCCCTACTGCTGTGTGTACTATGCAGAGGGCAGCAGAGACAGTGTAAGATCCTATTCACCATAACAGAGCTCTATTAGGGTGAATAGGGAATATCATTATAAGCTATCGGCCTGAAAGTTCACAGGTTATCGGTATCGGCTCTAAAAAATCAATATCAGTCGATCCCTGGCAAGCAGTGCTGATTATAATAGTAGTATATGCTGTGATTAAGCAACAGGTTCTGTACCAAAAGGAGAAACTACCAAGATTACTGAGAGGTCTTGGGAACTGCATCAATACCTGAGAGGGAATCTGGCCTCCAGCTGGCAGTCGGACCTATCCCAACTTAAGTACCTCTGGGTTAAGATGTCAGTTCCAAGATATCTCAAAATAGGAGAATTGTGATGGATGAGAATCCATTTTGTATAAACATGTCCTCCATCTTGTGCATATGTGGAAAATTAATGAACCAGCTGGCAGGATGTAGGGAGCCTCTGTGTATATAGTTAAAATGTGTTCTAGCTACAAGGCCAAGGTAAGCAGCTCCCTCATTCCCCTTATGACATACAAGAGAGAGTTATGTTCCTTCTGAGTTTCGGGATGTACTGCTGAAGAATGTCAACTTTGAGATAAGATGCTGCAGAAACTTTTTAATTATTAGAATTCTATTAATATGGTGTGGAAGTATTGCCTTTTATGAATAACCAATCAAAATATTAGTTTCGCTTTCCACCCCTTTGGTGGTATGCCAGATTTGTCTATGCTTATCTGTAGTGTTATAAAAATGTATGCTTGTGTGGAATAAAGGAGGGAGAGAATTTGATTCAGCAAGTGTGTCTGTGTCAGATCTCTGAGTGCTCATAAAGAAGACTTCAATTAGGACCCCGACAATCATAGAGGTGGGGGGTTGTCCCCAACAGTTGCCAGGGGCAATGTCCTGTAATGCAACCTGTGTGTATGTTCTGTGGTTCTGGTACTCCTGTTCTGATGGGGTTACATTCCCTGGTTTGGTCCTGGGTGTGACTTATCAGGTGCCTGCGTTATTCAGCTATATCTTCCTATGAGCTGTGGGGCTTGGGATCAGTCTATCTTCTGTCCTGTGGCTTACTGGGTGTAGCCCCTTGCTGATGACCCAGTTTTTTTTTTTTCCTATCTGCCCTTGTTTGTGGTGTCACCTGGTAATGCATTGTTGCTGCATTGTCTGATGTTGTTACCTGTTCTATGTTGTTGTTATTGCCTTGTCTGATCTGCACCTGTCCTGTATGATGTTTATGTTATCCTTGTCTGTTCCTTGTTAGCCTAGCAGTGCTAAACTGCTTCTGATTGTATCCTGTCCTATGTCCTGCCTGGCAGTGCCTACTGCTTCTGATTGCCTGGCAGTGCTAAACTGCTTCTGATTGTATCCTGTCCTATGTCCTGCCTGGCAGTGCCTACTGCTTCTGATTGCCTGGCAGTGCTAAACTGCTTCTGATTGTATCCTGTCCTATGTCCTGCCTGGCAGTGCCTACTGCTTCTGATTGCCTGGCAGTGCTAAACTGCTTCTGATTGTATCCTGTCCTATGTCCTGCCTGGCAGTGCCTACTGCTTCTGATTGCCTGGCAGTGCTAAACTGCTTCTGATTGTATCCTGTCCTATGTCCTGCCTGGCAGTGCCTACTGCTTCTGATTGCCTGGCAGTGCTGAACTGCTTCTGATTGTATCCTGTCCTATGTCCTACCTGGCAGTGCCTACTGCTTCTGATCCTTTTCTGTTCCTGTCTGCCTGTAGTTCCTTTTAGTGTTGAGCGCAAATATTCGATAAGCAAATTTTTATTGCGAATATCGGCACTTTGAGAATTCACGAATATTTAGAATATAGTACTATATATTCGTAATGACGACTATTTTTTTTCCCTTCTTCTAGCTTGTGTGCCAATGAGAAGGCTTTGTCACAGCCTAGCAACATCCCTAGCAACCAATAAAAAAGTTGCCTGCCCCTTACTATATAAGAACCTCCCCCGCAGCTATTTTCTAAAGTTTATTGCAGTTATGAAAGATACAGCAGTGTCATTGCTGTGCTCTGTGCTTTGTGTTATTACATTAGACAGTTAACTTATATATATAACTCAGTTAGGGGGAGATAGTCAGTGTAGGTTAGATTGATCTATAGTGTAGCAGATATTGCCGAAAATTCGCAAGCACGAACATATTGGAGCACTCTATCTGCATATAAAGCTATTCTAAAGTTCTGCCGTGCCAACCATTTTCTCCAGTCTCAGAGAACTTATACCAGCTTGAAAAATGTAGCATAAGTGACCCACGCCTGTATTTTGCGCACATTACGCCAATATTACATTGCCGATTTTCGCAAACAAGAATATATTCTCGAATTCGCGAATATATGACGAATATACTACAGAATATTAGTGAAATCTCGAGAATTTGAATATTGCCCCTGCCGCTTATCACTAGTTCCTTTATGCTTCTGTTCCTATCCCGTGTTTGTCCTGCCTTCGTGAGAGGGTCCCTGGGTTCTCCAGAGGGAGGATCTCTAGTCTGCGTGGATCCCTAGTCTGTGTGAATCTCTAGTCTGCTCTGCCTAAGACCGCCATGCTTCCATTCCGCTTGGGGTTCAGGCATCTGCTTCTGTGCTGGTTCCCGCTCGTCCCATTCGTCTTGTTTGTTCCATGTCCTGTGTTTGCTTGGGTTCCAGTTTTGTTGTTTTTCCGCTTTTTACTGTAAGGGGGCACCAAAAAGGGCATTCTACTGTAAGGGTCTCTAAAGGGGGCATTCTACTGTAAAGGGACACTAAAAGGGACTTCAACTTAAGGGGGCATTCTATTGTGTGGGGGTACTAAAAGTGGCATTCTGTTGTGTGGTAGTACTAAAAGGGTCATTCTACAGTGTGGGGACACCAAGGGGTCATTCTACTGTGTGGGGGCTCTAAAAGAGGCATTCTACTGTAAGGGGGCACTAAAGGGGGAATTCTACTGTAAGGAACACTAAATGGGGCATTCTACTATAAGGAGGCAATAAAAGGGGCATTCTACTGTGTGGGAGAACTAAAGGAGGTATTCTACCATGATGAGGCACTAAGGGAGTATATCTACTATGTGGGGTACTAAAGTAGGCATTCTATTGTGGGGGGGCACTAAGGGGTGTCAAGATAGACATTGGGCGGGGTTATAAGCGTGTCTTAGCATTTAAAAGATTTGCTGTGGTGCGCTACACGTCCGCTGCCAATGTTGTCCCGCCTTTGAGTTGAGAGGTACGTTGTTGCGAGAGCTGCATTCTCTTTTGTGTTTACCTGCACGCCATCTACATTGTAGTGTTGGTGCATTGTAATTACAACTGTTCATCCTATACAAGTGAATGGGAGAGGAAGCTGTAATTACCCTGCACAGCCACTACAATGTAGATGGTGTGCAGGAAGACACTGAAGAGGACGCAGCTATTGCACTAGCACTGCAGCCCCTTCAAACATCTGATCAGCGGAGGTGCTGAGAGTTGGACCTCCACCACTTTGAAATTTATGACCTATCCTGAGTATAGGTCATCAATTTTATGAAACCACTCCTGGTTTTGGGTTTGAAAAGAGCATTAAAAAAGACTTGATCGTGTGGGCGTATCCTAAGGGGGCCTTCACATGGAGCAGATTTTGTTGCAGAAAATTTCCACTTAAAATCAGTTTTAGGCTACTTTCACACCTGCGTTTAGGTGCGGATCCGTCTGGTATCTGCACAGACGGATCCGCACCTATAATGCAAATGCTTGTATCCGTTCAGAACGGATCCGTTTGCATTACGATGAACAAAAAAAAAACGGATCCGTTTTGACTTACATTGAAAGTCAATGGGGGATGGATCCGTTTTCAATTGCACCATATTGTGTCAGTAAAAATGGATCTGTCCCCATTGACTTACATTGTAAGTCAGGACGGATCCATTTGGCTCAGTTTCGTCAGACGGACATCAAAACGCTGCAAGCAGCGTTTTGGTGTCCGCCTCCAGAGCAGAATGGAGGCTGAACAGATGCAAACTGATGCATTCTGAACGGATCCTTATCCATTCAGAATGCATTGGGGCTGAACTGATCCGTTTTGGGCCGCTTGTGAGAGCCCTGAAATGGATCTCACAGGCGGACCCAGAAACGCCAGTGTGAAAGTAGCCTTATTCATTTGAATGATTGTTTTGATGGCAAGCACATGGATTTCTGTACCATTGAATGAATGGAACAGATTTCCACTCAACAACAAAATCTACCGTATGTGAAGGCACCCTGGTGCACATTTATCAAACTCGCCTGTTTTTAACTATAAAATTAGACAGGCATCTTTCATTTATCTGTCTTTCCTTTGCTGAGTATTAAAAGTTGCACAGCCGTTGATGAATTAAGGGTGTATTAAGCCTCATGCACACGTCCGTGGAACACGGACCGATGATACCGGCCTGGATTTCTTCTGAGTGCAGGAGCGCACGGCGTCATTGGTTGCTATGACGCCGTGCGCTTCCTGCTGCCGCCGTTCAGTAGTACACTCGTATGATGTATACCAGTGTATTACTGTACTGTGGCGGCAGCAGGAAGCGCACGGCGTCATAGCAACCAATGACGCCGTGCGCTCCTGCACTCAAAAGAAATCCAGGCCGGTATCACACGGTCCATGTTTCACGGAGGTGTGCATGAGGTTTTAGACTGACCAATTCACAACCAGTTCATCGTTAACGAGCGTATGCAGGAATGCTTGTTAACGATGATCCGGCAGTCTAATCACTATCGGGGGAATTTATCATGAGAAGAAAATTTGAAGTCAGTTTTGCTTGAGTCTGTGTTGGAATACGGTTGTTTGATAAATTTGGCTTGTCCTTAAACCTAACACTTCTGTCTAGAGAAGCTCCTCCACTTTTCATACTCCACCCTCCTCCTGGAGTGAGATTGCGACTTTAAAAAAAGGTCGCAATGATCAGGCATCTTTCACACGGGCGAGCTTTCCGCGCGGGTGCAATGCGTGAGGTGAACGCATGACGGTGGTATTGGTTATCCGCCGTCAGACCCCTAACCAGAACCCCGCTCTATTCACTCCAACTCCATGTCCACACCTCCCCCATACCTCTTTCAACATGCCCCAAAAGACACACGGACACCAGGCTTGGAATAAATCGGCCACAGCAGCCGTCTTTTATTAACATATAAACATAACAGATAATAAATAACAATTCCCCCCCCCCCGAGGGGAAGTCCTTGAAGCCCCCAAACAACCGCAAATACTCCAGTGGATGAGCCATCTTGCTTCCAGCCGTTGTCCTCCAGCTCAGAAGCACCACTGAATGGCCCCTTATAAATCCGTCACCACTGGGAGTCCAGCCCCAACCATGGAGCCCTCCCAGCATCCTCCTCTGTGAATATGACCAACTTCAAGGACCTCCCCCCGCCACAGCCACCGTGACACCACAAACTACCATAACCTGCCCCACTCCCCTTTGAACAACCACCCCAACCCCATAAATAAAGGGCGGGTGGGCGGGAGCTCTTTTCTAGATCCTAACAAAATGGCCCCCGGTCTCCCCTCAGCTACTCTATTTAACCCCTTGGCCACACCCCCACACTTAAACCAACCAATCCCCCCACTTTCCACGATTCCTCCTCCCATCCCCTCTAACTCCACCTAACCTACACACTGGGGTCTCCCTAAACCAAACCCCCGTCATGATGCCCTCCCCTAAGGCTGCGCCCCCAGTCCGGCCATGACTTGACGGTGGTATTGGTTATCCGCCGTCCGACCCCTAACCAGAACCCCGCTCTATTCACTCCAACTCCATGTCCACACCTCCCCCATACCTCTTTCAACATGCCCCAAAAGACACACGGACACCAGGCTTGGAATAAATCGGCCACAGCAGCCGTCTTTTATTAACATATAAACATAACAGATAATAAATAACAATTCCCCCCCCCCCCCCCCGAGGGGAAGTCCTTGAAGCCCCCAAACAACCGCAAATACTCCAGTGGATGAGCCATCTTGCTTCCAGCCGTTGTCCTCCAGCTCAGAAGCACCACTGAATGGCCCCTTATAAATCCGTCACCACTGGGAGTCCAGCCCCAACCATGGAGCCCTCCCAGCATCCTCCTCTGTGAATATGACCAACTTCAAGGACCTCCCCCCGCCACCAACGCACAGACTTGACCACCTTAAGTCTGCGCGTTCCTCCACAAACGCAAGGCTATTTCAACCCCTTCCTGGATTGCAAGGCTCCACATGTCCAAGCCGACCGCATTCAAATGCATACCGTCTGCCCGCCAGAACCCCCCTACCCCCTTTTCAAGCTCCAAATGCCTCACCGCCACCGCACCATTCCTGGCCATGAACCTACCCATTGCCCGGTTCACCTTAACCCGTGCCCTATTGACACCTACCACTGAACGAGCGTCCCTCCACACCTTCCTAGGAACAATATCGGACCAAACCGTCACCATCTGCGGGAACAAGGCCCACAACCGCAGCAAGTCAAACTTCATCCCTTGCAACAACTCGCGGAACGGCCGCGCCACCAGGTCATTACCTCCCACGTGCAGAACTAAGACCTCGGGTGCCCTGTCTTGCCTTACAAACCTATGCACCTCCGGCAACACCCCAGCCCAAACCATACCTCTTCGCCCTAGCCATCTCACCACCGCCACGGACCTCGAGAACCCCAGTTGCTGACCGTCCGGCCGAACCGCTGCCCGGACGGCCCCCCAAAAGACATAAGAATGTCCGAGGATCCAAACCAGGGCCGGCACTGCATCTGTAACGAAAACAAACCCAAAGACAAACAATAATGACATTGCATAACACCAACCATCTATCCTACCCCATCCCCCGCCGGCCGTTCCTTTACAGACTATGCAACCGAATGTACGATCTAAACCGCACGGACTCCCAACGCCCAATCCTTTTTATAATCTCGTCGCTCAACCCCCACCTAGCCGCCTCCGTCGCCGCTCCAATTCTAAAAGAATGACTCGAGTACCCCTCAGGCACCAAGCCTAACCGAACCAGACATTTTGAAAAAACCGCAGCAAACTGAAAACGCGACAAAAAAGAATCATCCTCGTGCACCAGCAACGGCAACATCCCACTCCTCCTATCCCCCCAGTAATCCCTTAAACTCCCCACCGGGCACATGGCGCAATCCGGGACCTCAAACAATACTACTCTCCGCCCTCGACCTTCCGCATCCGTTTTGGACCGGCGAATAACGAACTCCAGCCTGTCTTGGAACAGCTCCACATCCGCCTTCTGCAACCCCCCAGCCTTACGCACTGACGGACTCACCAACTCCCCCACCCTTAACGCCCCAAAAAACGCCAAGGAAAACGCCAACCGGAACAACCGAACCTCTGAGGCGGAAAAACACACCACCCCCAGCTGCTCCCCCAATTTCAACAGCAATCCGAAGGACACCGGTCTCCTATTATCCCCCCCCGTACACTCCCTTCGCCACCCCTTCAATGCCCGCATTACCAAAAATGATTTAGTCACATCCGGCCGCTGCCTACACTTAAAACCGAATGCCAATCCGGCCATGCAACTATTCATTTTCGCCACCGACCACCCCTCTTCTCTACAGTGCCCCACAAACAACAACATCGGGACCTCTAGCTCCCCTTCCCCCACCCCCAACTTACTGCACCAATCCTCCCAGTACTGCCACGATCTCTGGTACAACTCCCACGTCCTAGGTGCCAGCGACGCCTGAATAAGACTTGCTACCGTTCTTCCAGTACCTCCCATAGACAACTCGGGCATTCCCTCCCAAACTCCTCCGCGTCTGGAGCCAACTGCCGGAAACGATCCCACTGTGATCGAGAAAGAGCGTCAGCTATGCCGTTATCCACTCCCGGCACATGCACCGCCACCACCCATGCATTGATCAACAGACACTCCAACACCAACCGTTGTAACAACCTCACCACCAACTCCGACGAAGCAGACAACCCATTTATCGCTTGCACAACCCCTAGGTTATCACAGTGGAACCGAACCTTCCTATCTCGGAACGTGTCACCCCACAACACTACGGCCACTACAATTGGGAACAGCTCCAACAAAGCCACGTTCTTCACCCAGCCTCGCTCCACCCAACTGTCAGGCCACCGACCCGCACACCACTGCCCCCGGCAATAGACCCCAAAGCCCATACTGCCCGCTGCATCCGAAAACAACTCGAAATCGAAAGAATGCACCACATCACCCATAAACAACGAGCGACCGTTATAACGTTCCAGAAAAGAACTCCACACCCTCAAGTCCGCTCTCAACTCCTTACCTAAACGCACATAATGATGTGGTGAAACCACCCCCCCCCGTCGCCATAGCCAATCTCCTACAGAACACCCTCCCCATAGGCATGATCCGGCAAGCAAAATTGAGCTTTCCGAGCAGCGACTGAAGCTCCCGCAACTGTAATTTTTTCAAACGAGACGCCCTCGCCACCTCCCCCTTCAAATCCTCTAACTTATCCAAGGGCAACCTACACTCCATCCTAACCGAGTCAATCACTATCCCTAAAAAACTCAATTCCGTAACCGGCCCTACCGTCTTGTCCTTAGCCAACGGGACCCCAAAAACCCCAAACAACGACTCCAAGGTATGCAACAATAAGGCGCACACCCTTGAACCCGACGGACCAATACACAGGAAATCGTCCAGGTAATGAATGATAGATTCACACCCAGACGAGTCCACCACCGCCCATTCTAAAAATGAGCTAAACGCCTCAAAATACGCACAGGACAGGGAGCAGCCCATAGGCAGGCACCTGTCCACAAAAAACTCCCCCCCCCCAATAACATCCCAACAAATGTAAACAGTCTGGGTGTACCGGCAGCAACCGAAACGCCGCCTCAATATCAGTTTTTGCTAACAGCGCCCCCCTCCCAAACTTCTTAACCCACTGCACTGCCGCATCAAATGAGGTATAAACCACCGAACACAAGGCGGGGTCTATACCGTCATTGACCGACGAACCTTTCGGAAAAGACAGATGATGAATAAGCCGAAACTTATTCATCTCCTTCTTCGGAACCACCCCTAATGGTGACACCCGTAAATTCGGCAATGGTGGAGCCGAAAAGGGGCCCGCCATTCTGCCTAAACTGACCTCCTTGCCCAGTTTCTCAGCCACCACCTCCGGATGCTCCAACGCTGACCTCAAATTTTTGACCAAAACCCCTTCACACTGAACAAACGGGATCCGAAAACCAACTGAAAACCCTTCCCACAACAAAGCCGCCGCCTCCCTATCCGGATACCTGTCTAGAAACGGGCCCATCCTTCCCAGACGAACCGGCGTCTCCCCCTTTGCTATTATAATCCCCCCCTCTCTGTCTGTTCCCCCTAAAGCACCTCGCTGCACCGTGAGCCCCCCCACACACTGAGCACTCGTGCTTGAATTTGCACTTTGCTCCGAATTTACATGTTCCATCATTGAATGCGAAACATAGCCCCTTTGCTGACGCTGATGCAACATTAGACTGCCCACTACCTCCTGCCTCCCCCCGAAAGGACTGACCCTGTCTCACCGGAGCAATAACCTTCAACCACAAAGCTATATCTTTGTGATCCCACCTAATCTCAGGCCGCACCGCCTTCCGCTGCCGGAACTGTTTATCGTACCGCAGCCACGCTATACCCCCATACACCCTATATGCCTCCCCAACTGCATCCAAATAACAGAACAACGCCGAACAGCACTCAGGCGCCTTCTCCCCAATTACGCTCGCTAATATCGCGAACGCCTGCAACCAGTTTGCAAACGTCCGCGGTATCAGGCGATACCTCCGCTTCTCTTCCTCCTCCTTCTTACCCTCATCCCGTCTCACCCTATCCAAGTTAAATTTGTCTAGGGGAAGCAAAGAAAAAATCTCTACATACTCCCCCCTCCAAATCTTCTCCCTCACCTCCTGCTTCAAATGAGCCCCCAATGGGCCCTCAAAGCACACATAAACCTCTCCCCTTGCCCTATCGTCTAACCGCACCGTCTCCGCCTCCACCGCACCCCCCGCCTGCGTCTGCACCGACGACATTGCAGACCCTCCACTCACACTAGCCCCCCCAACCGCGCTCGTGCCCCCAGAGGGCCCAGACACCCCCCACGCTGGTAACGGAGACGCCCCCCCCATACCCCATCCCGCAAGCAAACCTGCCAGCCCCCCCAACAACTGGCCTAAACCCCTGCTAACATCTACTGGGGACCCCCCAACAACCCCAGCCCCCCCAACAAACTGTGCTAACGTTCCCCAAGAGGCCTCACCTGGCTGCCTGGGTGCTGTGTCCCCACCAGCCGACAATCCGGACTCCAGCTGATCTCTCCTCTGCGTTGCCGCCTCATCTTCAAGTCCCCTAGCCAAGCTCAGGCTAGAGACGTTAGACCCTCCATCTTCTTGAGCTGCGATGGAGTGGGCGGGGCTTCCTCTTCCTTGCGCAGGCCTCACCGCTGACAGGGGCCTGCTGCCGGACACCGGAACAACTGCAGCAGCCCCGCTCCTCCCGCTGACCTGACCACGCCGAGGGGTCTCAACCTCCGCTCCAGGGGTGACAACCCCCGCTCCTGGTCCTGCACCCACGATGTCCACTGCCGCAGAACGAGGTGACCGGGCCCGGCCACCTCGCAGGCTCCGCCTACTATTCGGATTCCTCCCACGCCGGGGAGTGCTGGAGGAAGCGTTCCCCGCCGACCCCCGGCGTGAAGGGTCCCTGGAGGGGCTCCGCTTGCGGCGCTGAGCCTTGGGAGGGGGCTGGGCAGACTGAGAAGCCTGCGGGCTATAGCGCGCCGGCGGCCTGGCCCGCCGCGGCCGGATTAACACTGGCTGAGGCCCGGCTGGAGCCTCAGCCGCCCCCTGGAGCATCTGCTGTACCTGCGCCTGGATCCAGTCGGCGCCGCAGACCTCCGCTGCTGCCCTCAGACGAGCAATGGTTTCCTCTAGCTGTTCCATCTCGGTTACCAGCCACACTGTAAGGTACCAGCTCTTTTCTAGATCCTAACAAAATGGCCCCCGGTCTCCCCTCAGCTACTCTATTTAACCCCTTGGCCACACCCCCACACTTAAACCAACCAATCCCCCCACTTTCCACGATTCCTCCTCCCATCCCCTCTAACTCCACCTAACCTACACACTGGGGTCTCCCTAAACCAAACCCCCGTCATGATGCCCTCCCCTAAGGCTGCGCCCCCAGTCCGGCCATGACTTTGCACCCGCACTGAATCCGGACCTATTAATTTCTATTGGGCTGTGCACATGAGTGGTGATTTTCACGCATCACTTGTGCGTTGCGTGAAAATCGCAGCATGCTCTATATTGTGCGTTTTTCACGCAGGCCCCATAGAAGTGAAAATGAAAATCACATAGCATCCACAAGCAAGTGTGGATGTGGTGCGATTTTCACGCATGGTTGCTAAGAAGACAATCAGGATGGGGACCCAATCTTTATTATTTTCCCTTATAACATGGTTATAAGGGAAAATAATAGCATGCTTAATACAGAATGCATAGTAAATTAGGGATAGAGGGGTTAAAAAATAATAAACAAATTTAACTCACCCCATCCACTTGGTCGCGTAGCGGATCTCCTCTTCTTTCTTCAGGACCTGGGTAAAGGATCTTTGATGACGTCACTGCGCTCATCACACGGTCCATCACATGATCCATCACATGGTCCATCACCATGGTGATGGACCATGTGATGAATGCAGTGACATCATCAAAGGTCCTTTACCCAGGTCCTGAAGAAAGAAGAAAGAAATGGAGATCCGCTACGCGACCAAGTGGATGAGGTGAGTTAAATTAGTTTATTATTTTTAACCTCTTAATTAAGATTTTACTAAGCATTCTGTATTAAGAATGCTTTTATTTTCCCTTATAACCATGTTATAAGGGAAAATAATAAAATCTGCAGAACACCTAACCCAAACCCGAACTTCTGTGAAGAAGTCCGGGTTCGGGTCTGGGTACCAAAGATGCCGATTTTTCTCACGCGCGTGCAAAACGCATTAAAACGCTTTGCACTCGCAGGGAAAAATCACGCATTTTCCCGCAACACACCCGCATCTGTTCCCGCACGTCACCCGCAACGCCCGTGTGAACCCAGCCTAAATCTAGAGTGAAACTCCTTAACATAGCTAACCACACCCACTTTTCCACCCATATTACAAAACTGGAGTGAGTGGTGCAAAAATGTAAAAAGTCGCAAATTTTTGCGCAAGCGCCAAAATTTTACGCAAGAGAGTGCAGAAAAGTAGCAAAAGCCCTATTTTGCGACTTTTGACTCCAGAATTCTGAAGTGAAGGTATGATAAATCAGGGCCTATGTCTCTATGAGGCCTCTTGCACACGGCCGTTGTGCTCCCGTGGTCGTATTGCGGGCCACATAGGGCGGTTCCGCAATACACGGGGCACTGGCCGTGTGCATTCCGCATCACGGATTCGGACCCATTCACTTGAATGGGTCCGCAAATCCGGAGATGCGGTGCGGAACAGAACCCCACGGAAGCACTACAAAGTGCATCCGTGGGGTTCCGATCCGTGCTTCTGTTCGCAAAAAATAGAACTTGTTCTATCTTTTTGTGGAACGGACGGATCACAGACCCATTCAAGTTGAATGGGTCTGGATCTGTCCCGGCTGCCACACAGACGTTGCCCGTGCATTGGGGACAGCAAATTGCGGTCCCCAATGCACGGAACGGAACCACAATGGCCATGTGCAAGAGGCCTGATTCTGTAGAAGTTAGGTCATGCAAAGGCACACAGCATTATAAGTCAGTATAATGCCATGCGCTCCTGCAAGTCCAGAAGGGAGGATCACACACAGAGCGTGATTCTCTCAATGGACTCGCTCGTGTGAAACAGCCCTTAGTCTGACATTTGGTGGTTGTTTTTCAGTTAGACAGGTCCATATTCGTTTAGACTGGCCTAATGTATTTGCGCATGAAAAAAGTTGCATCTTTGCGGAGAAATTGCATGTCTACCAGAAAGTGCAACTTTTAATGCAAAAAAAGTCGCCATTCACAACTGAAAACAGACTAAGAAAAGTATGCCAGCCGTGTGGGGTGGAGTACAAATTATTCTGTTTTTGCAACAAAAAAAGGCGCACCTAGATAAATAAATCCGAAAAAAGTAGCAAAAGTTAGAAAACTTCGGAATAAGGCCTATTGCACACGACCGTATGGCTTTTTCAGTGTTTTGCGGTCCGTTTTTCACGGATCCGTTGTTCCGTTTTTTGTTTCCGTTGTGTTTCCGTTTCTGTTCCGTTTTTCCGTTCCGTTTTTCCGTATGGCATATACAGTATACAGTAATTACATAGATAAAATTGGGCTGGGCATAACATTTTCAATAGATGGTTCAGCAAAAAACGGAACGGAAACGGAAGACATACGGATGCATTTCCGTATGTGTTCCGTTTTTTTGGCGGACCCATTGACTTGAATGGAGCCACGGACCGTGATTTGCGGGCAATAATAGGACATGTTCTATGTTAAAACGGAACGGAAAAACGGAAATACGGAAACGGAATGCATACGGAGTACAATCCGTTTTTTTTTGCGGGACCATTGAAATGAATGGTTCCGTTTACGGACCGTATACGGAACGCAAAAAACTGCCAGTAAACGGGGAAAAAAAACGGCCGTGTGCAATAGGCCTAAGGCTACTTTCACACTTGCGGCAGTGTGATCCGGCGGGCAGTTCCGTCGTCGGAACTGCCCCCCGGATCCGCCGATCTGCCGCTGACTGAAAGCATTTGTGAGAAGGATCCGGGTGCGGATCCGTCTCACAAATGCATTGCAAGGACGGATCCGTCTCTCCGTCATGCGGACTGACGGATCCGTCTTGTACATTTTTTCACATTTTTACCGATCTGCGCATGCGCATGCCGGAACGACAGATCCGGCATTCCAGTATTCTGAATGCCAGATCCGGCGCTAATTTATTCCTATGGGAAAAAATGCCGCATCCGGCGTTCAGGCAAGTCTTCAGTTTTTTTCGCCGGAGAGAAAACCGTAGCATGCTGCGGTTTTCTCTTTTGCCTGATCAGTCAAAACGACTGAACTGAAGACATCCTGATGCATCCTGAACGGATTGCTCTCCATTCAGAATGCATGGGGATAAAACTGATCAGTTCTTTTCCGGTATAGAGCCCCTGTGACGGAACTCTATGCCGGAAAAGAACAACGCAAGTGTGAAAGTAGCCTATAGTCTAAAAAGTCAAAATAGGAGAACGAGGTGCAAAAACCTCCAAAACAGGTGCAACTTAAGTAGTAAATGCGATTAAAAAATAAGATTGTCTAAAGCAGCATTTTTTTGACTAAAAACACAACACTATAGTAAATGTGCCCCGTTAAGTCAGCAGAACGTTGGCAACTTTCATGCACTCAAGGACCCTGTAACTTTGTGGTCTTCCACTTCATGGCTGAGTTGCTGTGGTTCCTAAACACTTCCATTTTCCAATAATCCCACTCACAGTTGAAATTTCACAAACTGACTTGTTACAGCAGTGACATCCTATCACAGTACTGCGCTGGAATTCTGTGAACTCTTTAGGCTGAGTTCACATCATTGTTATTTTTCCATTCTTCGGATCCGTCAGAAGAACAGAAAAATAAAGAAAAAAACTATCCTGTAAAAAAGAGTTCACATCAGCATTCAGCCTTTCCGTTCTCCTGCTCCGTTATAGGTGCAGGAGAACGGAAAGGACAGATTCGGTACATAACTGAGCCGAACAGAGCCTACGGACCCCATAGACTATAAAGGAGTCTGTTAGATTTCCGCTCAGAAGATGATTTTGGAGCGGAGACAAAAGTTGTGCAAGCAGGACTTTTGTCTCCGCTCCAAAATCATCTTCTGAGCGGAAACCTAACAGACCCCATTATAGTGTATGGGGTCCGTAGGCTCCGTTCGGCTCAGTTATGTGCCAAATCCGTCCTTTCCGTTCTCCTGCTCCAATAACGGAGCAGGAGAACGGAAAGGCTGAACGCTGATGTGAACTCAGCCTTAGGGCTCGTTCACACGACCGTTGGTGTCCCATGCCCGTGTTGTGAACCGCAAATTGCGGTCCGCAATGCACGGGCACCTTCCGTGGGGCAGGCGCATGGGGATCGCAGACCCATTCACTTAATTAGGTCCGCGATCCCTCTGTTCCGCAAAAATATAGAGCATGTTCTATCTTTTTGCGGTGCGGAGGCACGGAACGGAACCCCAGGAAGCACTCCGTAGTGTTCCGTTCCGTGCTTCCATTCCGCACCGTTCTGCTTCTCCGGATTTGCGGATCCATTGAAATGAATGGGTCCGCATCTGTGATGTGGAATGACAACGGAACGATGCCCGTGTATTGTTGATCCGCAAATGCGGTCCGCAATACGGGAACGGGACGCCAACGGTCGTGTGAATGAGCCCTTATGCATATTTGGAATCTATTTCATGCATGCAGTACTGTTTTTTTCCGTCTCTCAGACAGAAATGTCTCAAACAGATGCCAAATGTGCATAAGGCCTCATGCACACGACCGTTTTCTTTTGCGGTCCGCAAAAACGGTTTCCGTTGTTTCGTGATCCGTGTCCGTTTTTTCTTCCGTGGGTCTTCCTTTATTTTTGGAGGATCCACGGACATTAAAAATGAAAAAAAAAAATCGAAGTCAAGTTTGCCATTGAAATCATAGGAAAAAACGGACACGGATCACGGACGCGGATGACAATCTTGTGTGTATCCGTGATTTTTCACGGACCCATTGACTTGAATGGGTCCGCAAACCGTTGACCGTGAATAAAATAGGACAGGTCATATTTTTTTCACGGCCAGGAAACACGGATCACGGATGAGGCAGCCAAACGGTGCATTTTCCGTTTTTTCCACGGACCCATTGAAAGTCAATGGGTCCGTGAAAAAAAACGGAAAACGGAACCATGGACGCGGATGCACACAACGGTCGTGTGCATGAGGCCTAACTGATGCACAGGATCCGTTTTTTTTTTCCACTTTATTTTTCTGTTCGTCTGACGGATCAGAAGAACGGAAAAATGACAGTGATGTGAACTCAGCCTTAGGGCTCATGCACACGACCGTATGGCTTTTTCAGTGTTTTGCAGTCCGTTTTTTTACGGATCCGTTGTTCAGTTTTTTGTTTCCGTTGTGTTTCCGTTTCCTTTCCGTTTTTCCGTTCCGTTTTTCCGTATGCCATATACAGTATACAGTAATTACATAGAAAAAATTGGGCTGGGCATAACATTTTCAATAGATGGTTCAGAAAAAACGGAACTGATACAGAAGACATACGGATGCATTTCTGTATGTGTTCCGTTTTTTTTGCGGACCCATTGACTTGAATGGAGCCAAGCACCGTGATTTGCGAACAAGAATAGGACATGTTCTATCTTTTCACGGTACGGAAATACTGAAACGGAATGCAGACGGAGACACTTCAGTTTTTTTTGCGGAACCATTGAAATGAATGGTTCAGTTTATGTACCGCATACTGAACTCAAAAAACGGCCAGTATACTGAACGCAAAATACTGTCGTGTGCATGAGCCCTTATAGCTCATTCAGACGGCCGTATGCTGTCTGCAAAAATGCGGATGTTTTTTTGCTGAATAGATGCGAACCAATTCACTTGTGGGGATCTTTTCTTCAGTTCTATGGCTCTGCAAAACAAATAAAACATGTCCTATACTTGTCAGTGAAAATCAGGACGTGGCCCTATTAAAGTCATAATAGGGCCAGATTTCTCATTCCTCTGACAGCTCACTCCACTTTCACATATGGCTAAAGTCAGATTTATGATCGGCCCTTTAAGACTGTAATAAATGTGGTCTGACGGTAGAAGTTTATCCATCAGTAAGCAGCTTTACAAAAGTCGCACATCTTTACCAAAAAGTCGCATGTTCTATTAAAAAGTCTCATAAGATAAGCATGGTCCTCAATGGAGTAAAATTGCGACTTTTTTGCGACTTTTTGCGACTCTTTTGCGACTCTCTGTCTAGAGATTCATTTACATAAGAAAACACGCCCACTTTCAGAAAACTGGCGAGCATAGTGCAGAGCAGAAAAAAGTCGCAAATTTGTGAGCAGTTTTAGCGTTTGCGCATTTTTTTGCGACTTTTTCACTTCATTATTCTGACTTGAGATAATGATAAATCTGGCCCCATGGGTCCACAAAAATGCAGAATGCAATCCATTTTTTGCAAACATGCTGAACTGTCTGCAAAAAAAGGGATCCGCATTTTTGCAGACAATATACGGCCATCTGAATGAGCTCTTAGAATTACCCATTCTTTCCAAATGTTTATGAAGGCAGACTACTTGGCTAGGTGCTGGATTTTATACACCTGTGGTAATAGGGCTGAGTGAAACATCTAGATTCAAGGATTAAAGGGGGTGTCTCACTTCAGCAAATGGTATTTATCATGTAGAGGAAGTTAATATGAGGCACTTAAAGCTTTACACGGTCCTTCCCGACAGTCGGCTGCTTGTTCACTGTAGGAGACCATTACAGAATCATGGTTTCTGAGCAGAAGATCGCTGTTTAGACCACACAATCTGCTGCCCAGAAGCCATGATCGGTGGTACCTGTATGATCAACAGGATCACCCAATGAATGAGCGGTCGCTTGTTCATGGGGCGATCGGCGGCACATTTACATGGCTAGATTGTCGGGAATAACTGTGCCCGTGCTGTGGACCGCAAATTGTGGTCCGCAATGCACGGGCACTGTCCGTGGGCCAGGTGCATGGGGATCGCAGACCCATTTGCTTGAATGGGTCAGCTGTACTTCCGTTCCACAAAAAGATAGAGTAAGTTCTATCTTTTTGCGGTGCGGAAGCACGGAACGGAACCCCAGAAAGCACTCTGTAGTGCTTCCATAGTGTTCAGTTCCGTTCCGCATCTCCGGATTTGCGGACCCATTGAAATGAATGGGTCCGCATTCGTGAATCGTAATGCGGAATGGCCACGGAACAGTGCCCGTGTATTGCGGATCCACAAATGCGCTCCGCAATACGGCAACGCACATCACACGTTCGTGTGAATTAGCCCTAAGCCTGTATTAGTCAGCCAGATCAGGCAAGCGATTGTCAGGAGGGAAGCGTTCCTTCTGGAAATCGCCTGCTCGCTAGAGGAGGAGATCGCAGCAATTACATGCAGCAATCTCCTCTACAACATTGGTAGGAGCGATCATTACTTGTCCCCATGCTGTCCAGTTGTTTGCCGTCAGCAGATTGTGATTACACAGCCGGCAAATGATGATTTTTATGCAAGCTTAAAGGGAACCTGTCATCACCTTTATGCTGCCCATACTAACGGCAGTATAAAGTACAGACAGGTGAGTTGATTTCAGCGGTCTGTCATTTATAAGTTAAAGAGGACCTTTCACTACAATAAAAAAAATCTAAACTAACTATACAGACATGGAGAGCGGCGCCCAGGGATCTGCCTGCACTTACTATTATCCCTGGGCGCCGCTCCGTTCTCCCGGTATAACCTACGGTATCTTCATATGTTCGGCTCAACTGGGTGAAGCCTGCCGGCGTCTCCTTCTCCCAGGCTGTAGCGCTGGCCAATCACAGCGCTCAGCTCATAGCCTGAGAGGTTTTTTTTTTCTCTCAGGCTATGAGCTGAGCGCTGCGATTGGCCAGCACTCCAGCCTGGGAGAAGGAGACGCCGGCAGGCTCCTCCCAGTTGAGCCGAACATATGAAGATACCGGAGCCTATACCGGGAGAACGGATCGGCGCCCAGGGATAATAGTAAGTGCAGGGAGATTCCTGGGCGCCGCTCTACATGTCTGTATGCTTAGTTTAGATTTTCTATTCTAGTGAAAGGTCCTCTTTAAATGTAAGTGGTTATAGAACCAACATCACAATTATTGCAGACTGGGCCTGGAAAAGAGTCCCGGAGACCTGATAAGAGTCACGGTTAGGCCTCTTTCCCACGACCGTATGGCTTTTTCAGTGTTTTGTGGTCCGTTTTTCATGGATCTGTTGTTCCATTTTTTGTTTCCGTTGTGTTTCCGTTTCTGTTCCATTTTTCCGTTCCGTTTTTCCGTATGGCATATACAGTATACAGTAATTACATGGAAAAAATTGGGCTGAGCATAAAATTTTCAATAGATGGTTCCGCAAAAACGGAACGGATACGGAAGACATGCGGACTCATTGACTTTAATGGAGCCACGTGATTTGCGGGCAATAATAGGTCATGTTCTATCTTTCAACGGAACGGAAAAACGGAAACTGAATGCATATGGAGTACATTCCGTTTTTTTTGCGGAACCAAAAGAATGGTTCCGTATATGGACCGTATACGGAACACAAAAAACGGCCCGTAAACAGGGAAAAAAAAAACGGTTGTGTGAAAGAGGTGTTAGGCTACGTCTACACGACGACATTTGTCGCGCGACAGATAGGGCACAACTACACTGCAACATTTGTAGCGCAACATTTTGTTGCACTAATGTTGCGTGACAATTTTTATAATGGCAGTCTATGGTGTCGCACTGCAACATGCTGCAACTGCGATGCAACAGTCGCAGAAAAATCCATCTCAAATGGATTTTCTGCAACTGTTGCGTCGCAGTCGCAGTATGTTGCAGTGCGACACCATAGACTGCCATTATAAAAATTGTCACGCAACAAATGTCGTCATGTAGACCTAGCCTTACACATGACTTCCTGCTCTCCCGCCCACCTTCTGATGACTGATCTTCTACCTAGTTTTCTCCCCTTCTATCTAGGATAGAACTGCCAATCATCAGCAGATCGGTGAGAGAGCAGGAGACTATGAATAACCAGGACTCTTCTCAGGTAGATTTGACTCTTTTCAAGGCCTGGGCTGCAATGATTATGATGCTGGTTCTCAGCAACCTCTTACTTTTAGCTCATGAGTGACACACCGCTGAAATCAGCATTTCTGTCACTAATTTATAGTTGATGACGGGTTCCCTTTAAAAATGTGGATTATCCTGCGAATGCTCGTTAACGATGAACCATTGGCCAGTGTAATACAGGCTTTACTAATGTATTGTGTTTGTCCATATTGCTTCCTGTGCTGTCTGGATTCATGTTTCCATCACATTACACACTGCTCGTTTCCATGGTTATGACCACCCTGCAATCCAGCAGCGGTGGTCGTGCTTGCACACTATAGGAAAAGGCACACTGCCGTGGTCCTGGCCACTAGAGACGTTGGTATTTTTTTCCTATAGTGTGCAAGCACAACCACCTCTGCTCGATTGCAGGGTGGTCTGTAACCATGGAAACGAGCAGTGTATAATGTGATGGAAAAATGAATTCAGCCAGCAAAGGAGGCAATATGGACAATCACAATACATTAGGAAGTGGCTTGTAGTAACTTTCTCTACATTACTGAAGTGAGACGACCCCTATGAGTGATATGGCCTATGTATACATCTCTGTTCCTTTCTCTTCTCTATAAATCAGTGTAATGTCTCGCGATAGAAGCATCGCCGGCTTGGCACTGTGCGCTGTGGCTGACATATACAGTAGGGGTGTGGTACCAGCGGAGGGCTGGTAGGGGGCGTGCCTCCTCAGCTGCCGGCTTGCAGTTCACTTCATTCATCTGCCAGAATCAGTTAGTGAGGACTGCGGGGCGGGAGCGTGCACCGAGCCGAGGAGCCGCAGACACCGTACATCTGCACCGGAGTATCATCCTCTGCCTACATCGCCGGTGCTCGCCTCTCTGGGGATGGACAAGCAGTCCGAAAATGCCTCATGTGCCGGATTATTGGGGCAGGAGGATTCCAAATCCCTGGACAAGGTGCTTTCTATGTGATTATTATTATTATTACTATTAATGGCTATGTGCATTGGGGGGAGGGGGGTCAGCCGTCATGCTGCATAGCCCGCACTACATGTGACCGGTCCCCTCTTGTCATTGAGGCAGGTCACGTTCTTTCCTATGACTCCCTGCCTGAGTCCTGGACACTGTGTACTTTCCAAGGATGCCCTAAGTTTCCTCAGTGTCTGACGTGGACAGCAGGGCATGGAATGGGCACAGCATTCCTGTCTATTGTCCACCATAACAGCCTGGCAGAACAATAATGCCCTATTATTCAGAGCGTAGCCTGGCGCTATTCCTGGGCAGTCCCTATAGGAACCCGCTCAGGAATTGTTCACAGGAGGCTATTCCACTACCCTGGAAAATCCTATATATAGATATAACGTGGACATATATCGCTAGCGTCTAGTAAAATGTGGTTGCTATGGGCAACTGCTGCACTCGTATATGAGACTGATGTATAAAGCTAGCCAGATATGTCCTAACCTCAGACCGCATTTTCGAAATACTCTGTAATTTCCATTATTGGACGCAACCCAGACACAGAATCCGGAATTAGTCCATATTCCCGTCCCCTCATTTTCTCCCATAGCCCAGCTACGCATCTAGATGAAATCCAGAAGCGGATGATGGACAGAATAGAGAACTAATGTAGATGTGAATGAGGCCTATTCCTATATACTGTATTACGGGTGAATTTCCTAGTAAATGATCCCTCCCTTAAAGGTTACTACAGTGCACGGCCATCCTTCTGTATACTGTACAGTGTGGTATAAGGATGACTCATGTGTAGTCTTGACACTGACTGGGAAATGCACCTCAAGGGCCGCCCCGCCAAATCTTTCAATGAAAACGCCTGAAATTGTGTTCTCAGATTGTAGGCCTCTTTCACGCGTCCATATGTGACAAGATGATCAGAGGTTCATCCGTGATGCGTCCGTTGGCCCATGTGTCCGTTTCTAACCCTGCTTGTCATCCGTATTCCACGTACACTGGTAGGCTGAAAACTAACTTCTACCAATTGTCCGTGAAAGCCACTGACCAAATACGGACACCATGGTTTTCACGGACCCATGGGCGTGTTTGGGCTGCATGTCTCTGTGGTTTTCCTCCTGATCCATGGTCAGTGGAAAATCACTGATGTGTGATTGAACACATTAAAATCAGTGGGTACATGGCAAACACAGACAGCATGCGTCCACGATTTACTGTCGTGTGAACGAGGCCTGAGAGTAACGATCATTCCTGGGGTGTCCGCTTTGACTGCTGCTGGGATGTCTGCATTTTTGTTTCCTTGTAGAGTTGCACTAAAGTGAAATGAATTGGTAAATGCCACACAATACTTACACTTATGTGCACCTGTGGAAAAGGTATCGCCCTTCGTCTTTACGTGACCTGGGGTAGTAACCGCATAGGGGTTTATACATCATGTGACTCCTACATGCATTGCGAGAACGGATCCATCTCTCCGCTTGTCATGCGGACAGACGGATCCGTCTTGTATCTTTTTTCACATTTTTGCTGGTCTGCGCATGCGCAGACCGGAAGGACGGATCCGGCATTCCGGTATTTTGAATGCCGGATCTGACCCTAATACATTCCTATGGGGAAAAAGGCTGGATCCAGCATTCAGGCAAGTGTTCATTTTTTTTCGCCAGAGATAAAACCGTAGCATGCTACGGTTTTCTCTTTTGCCTGATCCGTCAAAAAGACTGAACTGAAGACATCCTGATCCACCCTGAACGGATTACTCTCCATCCAGAATGCATGGGGATAAAACTGATCAGTTATTTTCCGGTATAGAGCCCCTAGGACAGAACTCCGTGCTAGAAAAGAAAAACGCTAGTGTGAAAGTACCCTAAATTGGGGGTCCTGAGCAGAAAAACGGTCTGTATTAGGCTATGTCCACACGTGACTGAAATGTCACCGATTTTTGGGGTCACATCTGCCGTGTTGTACAGTACCGGAAAAGTGGATGAGAATTTTAAGAAATCTCATCTACATGAAGTGTACAAAAAAAGCGCAGTGTATATTGACCTGCTTTGCGATTTGATTTCACCCTTTCCAATGGACTGTTAGTACGGCGGCAGGCAGCCTGGAATTCACAGCGCTATAAATCATGATGATGCCGTGAGTTCATGCTCAGCCTGGATAATACATCTCCCACACAGATCGTGTTTCCCAGACTGAATAAACTGCTCTCACAGATCCAATTCTGGTTCTCCCTGTAGAACCACGGAGGTCCGGATGTTGTGTCCGTAATTTGGATGCTCCATTGCGGCCTGCCCTTGTGAGGTATTTGAAATGCACCTAGGTGGTCGTTTCTGGAGGAAATATAACAAGAAATGATTTGGGTTGGACTTTCCGGATTTTGTTGTCCGCACAGCGGGGGACTTCTATAGTCTGCAGGTTCCTCTATGACTGTGACATCAGTAAGATGTGTAGACCTTCATTGTCTGCCGTGGTACATCTGCTACCTGCACCGTAAGGGAAGTTTTCACCACAGGCTATGTACATGTCTGCACGCCAGGCACTACCTATGCCAAGCCTGCCTTTACGAAAATGTAAATTTGTATCTAGTAATACAGTGGATCCATCGGTTTTCTCTGCATACAGTATATTCTGTCCCATGCAGGCTGGTATGTGACTTTTCTAATCTGTTCTTGGCATGTGCTGTTGGCGTCGCCGGAGAGGAGAGTATTAACATTCCTGCGAGCTGAGGGCTCATTCTTCCCTCTTTGATTTGTATGTTCTGTATTTTACAGTAGGTTGTGCGCAGAAAATCCATGACTCCCTTTCTGTATTACAGGGTCGAAAAGGGAAGCACAAGCTGTCCGTCTGCAATAAAATATGTTATGCCATTGGTGGGGCGCCATACCAAATCACTGGTTGTGCCCTGGGATTCTTCCTGCAAATCTACCTCTTGGATGTAGTACAGGTAACTATGATGTGGCATAAAAGTGAAGTCCTACATTTAGGACCCCTGCAGTCATTTCAAGCCCACTTTTTCCTTTAATTCTAGATGAGCCCTTTCCATGCCTCCATCATTCTTTTTACTGGAAGGATTTGGGATGCCATCACAGATCCTCTGGTTGGATTCTTTGTCAGTAAAAGCTCTTGGACACGGTTTGGCCGACTGATGCCTTGGTAAGTGAAATGACCTGTACGGACGGAGTTACAGTGGTATCTACAGCAGATGGAATTAGGTTGTGGACCTCAGCTCCTGCAATGTTCTCCGCATTCTGAATATAGCATGGGAGGTGACTACAGATTAACCTCACAATCAAGATGAGGGAAGAAAACTGTTTGCAATCTACTCCTATGTATGTAGATTTCAAGTGTCCACTGAAGTTTTTTCCACCGGGTAGGCTCACATATGCACTGAGAACTGTGGTAGTATGCTCCGGCAGAGGAAGAGACTACCAGAGTTCACCGTCTCCGGCATAACTGGACGGTACCGCGCACCACCACTGACTATCCGCCAGGGATGTGGCTGGTTTGATGTCTTTCAGACAGAGAAAAGATACAGAATTCAGCTTTTATTTGTCTGGCCGAAAACTGGCATTTATAGTAGAAGGCAGCTGGATCCCCATAGGATACCATTATAGTCCATGTGGATCTGGCGGTCTGGCTAAGCTGGATACAGCAAAATCTATTAGTCTGGTCTTCTGTCGGAGTTCACAACGCTAGCTCATCAAGGGTAAAACAATTAAGGGCCCTATTACGCTGCCCGATTTTCAGATAGGATGAGCGGCAATGGATGATAGACACGTGCCTTGGCGCCTGTTTGTACCCGCCTATAAAAAAAAAAAGTGAATGTGGGGGGAGTTAACGCTACCATGGTCGTTCCTCCCCCATTCAGTTGTAATGACTGCCAGCAGCACATCCCCGATTACATAGGGACAGCTGACTAACAAGCATTTGCTAATCCTTTACAACAGCTGGAGGGCCGCAGTTTGAGGATACCTGAGCTAAATGATTATATGAGCCAATTATTGGGAGCAAGGTACCTTCTGAGACCGTCTCTTATTATGGGGGTCTCCCGACTGTACTCTGGCAGCAGATCAAATAAAAAGCTTCTATCTACACTTTATTATGTATAGGATATTTTTGCGAGTGTGGCATGTGTCCTTCAAAATAACAGATTTGTACTGGAGACATTGATAGGTGACCTGCCAACTGCTCGACCTACAAATATCCATGTATTTATTTGAGCCATAGCTGCTAGTAGTGTACTGATAACAGGAAGGTATTCAGGAGGTGTAGTAGTAAAGGCACAGGAGCCGACTGCTCGTTATTGGTTAACTTAAGGCTCTTTATCTACAGAAGGATATTATGGAAGGGGGATCATTCACTATATTTACACCGCCACTATACCATTACACTACAGTTCATTCACCGCTTTGTAGTATAGGGGTTCTCTGAGTGCACACATCAGCAGTGACGCTCTGTGTTCTCCTCTCAAATACTAAATGAATGTATAGATTAAATTATGTATAAATGTGAAGAACCCCCCCCCCCCCCCCTTCCGCCTCATGAACTTGTATAACTTATTATACAGATACACAGGAGCGGAGCATTGAATGAGCTCCGTACGGGTTCTGGAATGTCAGGCACTCGCCAGCACACCACGCAGATGTCTATGGATCTCTATATACCCATCCAAACCAAATCTCCATTGACTTGTATGGGGAAAAAACTCTTGCTTGCTTACAGTATCCAACATTGCGATATATCTTTTATTTCACATGTACTGACCCATAAGAGTTAGCTGATCATTAGGCAGACATACAGATCTTTTCACTTTTTTGTTTTCTGGCACGGACCAATATGTGCCGTTCTTACATGTTTTCCATCTGAAAAGAACTCATTCAAATGAATGAATCTGGAGAAAGGAAAAATAAAAAAAGGACACACCCGGATGCTATTGCACACAACCGTTGTTTTGGTCCGCATCCGAGCCGCAGTTTTGGCGGCTTGGATGCGGACCCATTCACTTAGATGGGGCTGCAAAAGATGCAGACAGCATCCGTTGTTCCTTTTACTGTGGCCCTGCAAAAAAAATATAACCTGTCCTATTTGTGTCCGTTTTGCGGACAAGAATAGGCAGTTATATTAATGGCTGTCCATGCCGTTCCCGCAAATTGCAGAAACGCCCATGGACGCCATCCATGTTTTGCGGACCGCAAAACACACAGCGGTGGTGTGCATGAGGCCAAAGAGCAAACGCTAGTAGTAAGACACACTGGGGGTCACTTATCTTTGATGGAGTCTACACTGCCGGAAGATGCAACTAATTTATGCCAAGCTGCACGCCGGCGGTGCCTTGATTGAAAACCTCTCCAGTCGTCATTTACACCTGCTTACGGGCATAAATGTCAGTGAATTTGATGGGGCTGACGACTCGTCCCCTGTCACTCGGCAGTGGTGAGGATGGCGTAAAAACACAATGTTCATCAAAATTTGTCGCATGGACATTAAAGTCGCTAAATGGGGTCTTGTAACTTTTTTTATGCCAAAAACGGGCATAAAGACTTAGGCTAGTTTCACATCTCTGGCATTGTCGTCTGGCAGAGAATGCCGGGAATCGGCTGGACACAAACCGCAGTATGCAGCAGTTTCTGTCTGGCCGATTCTTGGCATATTTACCAGATTATTGCGTTATAGTTAACGGGGCCGGCGGCCATTCAATTTGCATTCAGCAGTTCCGGATCCAGAGAATTGCTGCCGGAGAGGTGAAACTAGCCTTAGTAAATGACCCCCACTGTGTGCCAAAAATGTGGCAATAGACACAGGTGGCCAAAAAAAAGCATGCATTTTATCTGGCGGTTTTTAGCAGTAGAAAAAAAGGACCCTAAAGGAAGTATTTTATATCCATTTCAAAATGCTAAAATCTACCGATTGTGTCTTTCTTGGTTTACGCAGTTAAAAAAATGCTAAAGTCAAAAGAATTTGCTCATTTCCCGGCTGAGGAGAAGGGAGAGCGGGCAGACAAAGGGTTAACCTTAGTACAGACGTGGTGCTGTGTGACACCTCCAGCAGAACAGGCGGTTTTTGCCTGTGACGTGGCCCTCGCCTGATCAGAGGATACAGAGGCATGGCTGAGGAATGAGTTAACGCATAAAAATGGAAGGGGCGGTAACTTTATTAAAAGCACAACACACCACCTGTTTTGGCCAATGGAAAACTTGGGTGTGTGCAGCCGGGGCTCAGGCCACCCAATCAGAGGCCGGGAAGTGTTTAGCCATTCACTGACAGCTGAGGTTACTACAGGACACAGGATATAGTAACTGCTCCATACAGCAGATGTACGCTGATCACATTTACTGCTGGAGCTCATGTGCTGTACCAGGGGTACATTCGTTTTACAGTATATAACCTTCAATAAGCTTGATTCATGCCTTCAGACATGGTAGATTTGTTGCAAATTTTCAGTTTGAACTTCACACCAAAAATCTGCACTTCATGTTACAATACAGCAGGGTGGATTTGCTTTAAATCAAACCGATTTAAATCACTAGTCAGTAAGGCTTGATTTAAATCATAGTTTTTTACATAAAGATTCATATTTGGACAATTTTTCTGTTGTACTTAGGAAGGAGAAAAATAATCATTACCTTAATAATAACAATTTAAATAGGATTTATTCAACTGAAACAATAACATTACAGCATGTTATTTGCTTAAACATCCATGTTTGTTAACTAATTTGGCTAAAGAAAATATATATATATTTTAAGAAACTTAGACTGTCAGCCCAGCCTACACAAGAAAAGTTTAGGCTACTTTCACACTAGCATCGGGGCTCCGCTTGTGAGCTCTGTTTGAAGGCTCTCACAAGCGGCCCCGAACGCATCCGTCCAGCTACCAATGCAATCTCAGTGGACGCGGATCCGCTCAGAATGCATCAGTCTGGCAGCGTTCAGCCTCCGCTGCGCTCAGCAAGTGGACACCCGAACGCAGCTTGCAGCGTTCGGGTGTCCGCCTGGCCGTGCGGAGGCAAACGGATCCGTCCAGACTTACAATGTAAGTCAATGGGGACGCATCCGTTTGAAGATGACACTATATGGCTCAATTTTTAAACGGATCCGTCCCCATTGACTTTCAATGTAAAGTCTGGACGGATCCGTCTGAACAACTTTCAGACTTAGAATTTTTTCTAAACTATAATGCAGACGGATCCGTTCTGAACGGATCCAAACGTCTGCATTATAGGAGAGGATCAGTCTGTGCAGACAGCAGACGGATCCTCTCTGAACGCTAGTCTGAAAGTAGCCTTAATAATGTCCTCTGTAGCTCACTCGTCATCTTCATCTTCTTCTTTGTTCATAATCTGGAAAAGAAAAACAAGCTTTCCTGCTTTATCGGGACCCAAACGATTTCTCAATTTAGAATGAACGAGTCCAAAGGAAGGGAATATTCTTTCAACGCCCGCAGAAGAAGCTACTGCTGTTAAAAGTGAAATCATTACTTGAACAGTCTCTAAATCCAAGTGCTTAAGTGACTTCCACCAGTTCACTGGTGTGACTTTCTTTAAAATATCTTCAGCAAACATATATTTCTTGAATGGTTCCCCCTTGGCTTTGAAGTTCATTATAGTTGGCATTACAGATGGATGATTGCTGGATACCCATGTCATAGCTAACTCCTCTTCCTCAGCACTTAAGTTTTGACCCTGATACTGGATATTGACAATATTATATATATATAATATTCTCAACTCTTTTCATGTTATAAATTCAGTTTTGAGAACTCCAAAAGTAAACCAAGCATCTGTGATAATATCTTGTAGGCAGAGAAACTACCCAGTAATCTTACAAAAACTTCTGGAAGAGCATGACATTGTGAATGGATTAATGGAATTTAACAAAAAATTAAACATCTACAGCCTTATTCTACATAATTAAAAAAGTAATCTTTATTTCATAATGAAATAACCTTTGGATGGTAATATATTTCCTCAAAAAGCATTTTATATTAAAAAATCTGATTTAAATAAAAAAAAAATCCGTGTTTTTTTTTTTTAAATCATTGATTTTTATCCTCCCTGCAATACAGGTTGGTGAGGTTTTCAAAACCTCATACATGAGGAGGCTAAAATATGTGCGGAATTGCACTGCAAAGGGTGAATGCCACACCAAATCTACACGCGTTAGAGAATATTTACACATAGCAGATGAGGCGGGGTTAAAACTGCATTCCAGAAAAAAAATCCATGTGTTCTCCTCAGTTTTCAATGCAGTTGCATTTTTACAGGGGTAAAATATATAAATATATATAATATAAATATATTTAAAAACTAAAGGTGTTTAGGGTACGTCCACGTGTGTCTGAAAACTCAGCGAAAAAGTTTGCTTTGATACCACGGCAACAACCGCACATATTAGTGATCATGCACACTAACGGATTTTCTTTCAGTGTCCGTTCTGTCTTTGTTTTTTTGCGGACTGTATGCAGAACCATTTATTTCACTGGGTCTGCAAAAAAAAAACGGAAGTTACTCTGTGTGCATTCTGTTTCCATATATCTGTATCTCCGTTCTCCTCCCCCCCCCCCCCCCAAAAAAAAAATAGAACATGTCCTATTATTGTCCGGACAATGATAGTGCTGTTCTATAAGGGGCCAGCTCTTCCATTCGGCAAAATACGGAATGCACATGGACGTCATCCGTATTATTTGCGGACCGCAAAATACATACGGTCGTGTGCATGAGCCCTAACTTGCAGTTTTTTTTTCGCGGAAACAGCAGAGGATTGGACAGACTCCATTCCAAAGGCTGAAATATGCAGCATAAATTTACATGCTGCAGATTTTGAATCCGCACCGCGTGGATGCGATTTTATTTTTATTTATTTTTATGTTATCCACTTTGCAGGTACTGTACAACGCTGTGGATTAGCCGCATCAAAATGACGCATGGCCTTAGGGTGCGTTCACACAACTGTAATTTGCAGTCAGCAAATCACGGAGCCGCAAAATATGGATGCGGTCTGTGTGCATCCTGCACTTTTGCTAGCCCTATTGAAAAAATACCTATTGTCCACACGGATGTAGATTGCGGGTGACATCCGTGTGCCGTCAACATTTTTAGTGGCCCATAGAAATGAATGGGTCCACGTGCGATCCACAATAATACATGTGAATGCCCCCTTAACCTGTAAAAACCTCAACCACATGCATCCACTCTGTATGATTATATTGTTACAGATATGTGGAGAATTAAAAATTTCCATTATGTGTGAACTCATCCTTATATCATGTTGTGTACATTGCTGGAAAACAAACTATATATAGCTGTAAATGTATATTGGGGAAGAAAATGAACCATGTGAGCCATTGAAAAGTGAAAAGCCATACATTAATATGACAAGGCGTGTGCGCAGAGCCTTACAGCAGAGCACAAGGCCGTGACGTTCTTAGGGCTTCCTTTCAATGTATACATTTGACTCTCTTTTTGTTCTATTTAAAAACAAAGTCTAGACTATTAGGGTATGTTCACACAGTGCAGCACAAAATATGATTTCTTCGCATCGTGTGAATGCTGTCTTGAAGCTACCCCTCCCAAGTAAAACTGTATTTATTAGGTGTGCTTGATAGTATAGGGATTTTCATGGCTTTGTACTGAAAGGCCTCCTGCACACGACCGTATGGCTTTTTCAGTGTTTTGCGGTCCGTTTTTCACGGATCCGTTGGGTGAGCACACAGCTTGCTTCATTGGTGTCAATCACTTGTTTCCGTTTCGTTTTTCCCTATGGCATATACAGTAATTACATAGATAAAATTGGGCTGGGCATAACATTTTCAATAGATGGTTCCGCAAAAAACGAAACAGAAGACATACAGATGCATTTCCGTATGTGTTCCGTTTTTTTGCGGACCCATTGACTTGAATGGAGCCACGGAACGTGATTTGCGGGCAATAATAGGACATGTTCTATCTTTGAACGGAAATACGGAATGCATACGGAGTACATTCCGTTTTTTTTTTTTTTGCGGAACCATTAAAATGAATGGTTCCGTATACGGAACGCAAAGAACGGCCAGCAAACGGGGGGGAAAAATTGGTCGTGTGCAGGAGGCCTAAGACAAACAATTATGTATTGGCCCTTCCTTACGTACTTGAGGCCAAATGAAAAAGTTTTATGAAAGCTGTTTGTGTTTTCTCAGGAACTGTCTTTGTTGGCCTGCTGCCATCATGGAAATCCTGTATGATCTCACTGTGTGACTGTGACATAACAGGATTTCCTGTCTATAACGGGAACAGCACAACAGCGGGTAATGCCAAGAGCCGGACGGTCCCAGCACACTGTCCAAAGCCTCAACTGTCACTCTGTTGGGTCTAATCATATCTGAACTTTAAGAGTACGAGAGTGTCTAGTGCGGAAGACGAGCTCGTTGTGGGAGCGTGATTTCCCGTTAAGGAAACGTTTCCTTTCATAGTATTGCATGGCGTTATAATGATTTATAATGCTGTCTCTCTGCATGACCTTGCATCTACTGAATTATAGTAACAGCATTATGTCAGTATGATTCTGTAGAAGCAAGGTCAGGCAGAGACACACTGCATTATAAATCATTATAATGCCATGCAGTCCTGTGAAAGGAGCAGTGTCCAAAACGGTAAGTCACCCTCCCACATGGAGCATGTATTCTGCACTGGATATGCTCATCTGAAATTACTCTATTGGGGTTTTCCAGGCTCCTGGTATTGTTGAATTATCCTCAGGATAGGTCATCAATATCCGGTCAGTGAGGGTCCAACACCCCACAGTCCCACCAATCAGCTGTTCCCTGCAGCCTCTGATGCTGGAACTAGCACTCTCAATGGAACAGAAAGCAGACGGCTCCATTCAAAGTGTAGTGGCCATGCAGAGTTGCTGCAGATTAGCGCTCATTCACTTCAATTGGAGCTGTGCGGCAGTAATCCAGCATCGCCACTACACTTTGAATGGAGATGTGCTTCCTGCTCCATTCACAATGCTAGATCCAGCACCAAAGGCTGCAAGGAACACCTGATTGGTGGAGGGTGCAGGGTATTGGGCCCTCATCAATGGGGTATTAAAGGGGTTGTCTCACTTCAGCAAATAGAATTTATCATGGTAGAGAAAGTTAATACAAGGCATTTACTAATGTATTGTGATTGTCCCTATTGCCTCCTTTGCTGACTTGATTCATTTTTTGCATTACATTATACATTGTTTGCAATCCAGCAGTGGTAGCCGTGCTTGAATACAGTAGTAAAAAGCCTATGTGCACTCCCAAGGTCCTGGCCACCAGAAAGCCGATGCTTTTTTTCTGTAGTGTGAGTGTGCAAGCACGACCACTGCTGCTGGATAGCAGACTGGAATAATGGGATGGAAAAATGAATCCAGCCAGCAAAGGAGGCAATATGGATAATAACAATACATTAGTAAGTGCCTTGTATTAACTTTCTCTACATGATAAATGCCATTTGCTGAAATGAGACAACCCCTTTTAATGACCTATCCTGAGCATAACATCAGGAGCCTGGAAAACCCCTTTTAAGGACATTTGCAACAATGTTTTAAGGCATTTCAGAAGTTATTAGGGTCAGTGCATTGTGTGTGTGTGTGTGTGTGTGTGTGTGTGTGGTCTTAAATGGGTACAGACACATTAAGGCTACTTCACACTGGCGTTTCTGGGTCCGCTTGTGAGATCCGTTTCAGGGCCAAAACGGATCAGTTCAGCCCCAATGCATTCTGAATGGATAAGGATCCGTTCAGAATGCATCAGTTTGGCTGCGTTTGGTCTCCGTTGCGCTTTTCAGGCGGACATAAAACGCAGTTTGCAGCGTTTTGGTGTCCGCCTGATGATGCGGAGCCAAACGGATCCGTCCTGACTTACAATGTAAGTCAATGGGGACGGATCTGTTTTCACTGACACAATATGGTGCAATTGAAAACGGATCCGTCCCCCAAACGGATCAGTTTTAACTTAGACTTTTTAATGAATAATGCAAACGGATCCGTTATGAACGGATACAAGTGTTTGCATTATCTGTGCGGATCCGTCTGTGCAGACACAAGACGGATCCGCACCAAACGCGAGTGTGAAAGTAGCCTAAGATTGATCAACTAAGCTTCTAACATATCCAGGGTCCTGTTTACACTTTGGATTTTATGTTCTGTCACAGTAAAAAAAAAAAAACACGTTCCACCTGTAGAAAACTCCTGTCACCACCCCTGACATGCCTGTTTTAATAGCTTCATGCATTCCCCATGTAATAACAATTCAGGAACATCTATTCTTATGGCTCCATGTTGTGCTATTCCTTTATTATTTGTACTACAAGTTATGAATGAATTGCTAGCAGTCTGCAGTAAGGGTACAGAGGGGTGGTAACCAGTTGGGGGGGTGTCCCTGCACAGACTCACTCTATCCAATCACTGCTGCCATTGTCAGTCTGTGCAGGTACATCCCCCCCAACTGGTTACCACCCCTCTGTACCATTACTGCAGACTGCTAGAAATTCATTCATAACTTCTAGTAGAAATAATAAAGGAATGACACAACATAGAGCCATAAGAATAGATGCTCCTGAATTGTTATTACATGGGGAATGCATGTAGCTATTGAAACAGGCATGTCTGGAGTGGTGACAGGTCCTCTTTAATTCGTGTTTGTTTGTTTTTTTTTGTTTTTTTTAGCGCATCAAAAATGCATTGTGTAAAACCAGCCTCAGGACTGTTGGGTGAGCACACAGCTTGCTTCATTGGTGTCAATCACTTGTATCTGGTGCTACAAGATTCTGTGGCTCCAATTCTGCTAGAGTGATTACTGCTTGTTCAGTATCTAGAAAAATAATACAAGTAAATATAATAGCCAGAGATTGTTATGTGCAGTGATTCCAGAGGCAGAAGGACATGCCAACCTCCTCCAGTTAGTGTATTGTAGTTTGTGGAGACACACATGGGTGGTGGTTCAGTCTACTACACTGTGTAATCATGTGAATATTATTGTAGGTATAAAATATCATCCCTTTCTCATGTTCCTCTTTCTCCACAAACAGGATTATATTGTCCACACCTTTTGCGGTGACCTTTTACTTCCTCATCTGGTTTGTGCCTGGATTCACCAATGGTCAGCTCCTGTGGTACCTAACCTTCTACTGCCTCTTCCAGACGCTTGTAACGGTGAGGATCATGGTGGAATTCAAAATGTCCGTTCTCTGAATATCTGTGCCAAAGAATATTGGAAAAGTGGCAGAGTGGTGCTTATGGCCCCAATGCATTCACGTGGTAGTATGCTTCTACTCTGGTACAAACACCCCAGAAACAAAACTAGACCCCAGTCCTCTAGCGGAAAGTGCGAAAAGGTTCCCTCTTACGGGATGCTATGCATTTAACAGAAAATCTGCCAATAGTACATGGTTTTTACTCTTCTACAAGGAACCTCAGCTGATTATCACTGTCACAGAGCATGGTTTTTGTCTCTTCACACATGATTTTTGTTTTTCAGTGTTTCCATGTGCCTTATTCAGCTCTTACAATGTTTATCAGTAAAGAACAGAGTGACCGGGACTCCGCTACCGGATACCGTACGTAAAACTGATGTTCTTACAAATCTGCTCCTGGAAAGGCCTGCATTCTCTTTAATATTACTATTCCGTTTCTTTCAGGTATGACAGTTGAGGTATTGGGTACTGTCCTTGGTACAGCAATTCAAGGACAGATTGTGGGTAAGGTGGAGGAATCATGTGTGCCGAACTCCTTCCAAAACCAGTCACTGGAAAGTGTTAATGGTTCTCAGGATCCAGAACCTCTTACCAACATGGTGAGTCTCATCAATCTCCATGAATCCAAAGCACTCATTGCTCCTCAAGCTTCTGCAAATATGTTTCTTGTGCTCCTTTATGTGTAAAGATTATTTTCTCGTGGCACTTTGCATTGTGTTTAGATTTTACTATTAGGTTCCTTGTAACTGGTTGTATGTATCAATATCACTTGCATTATTTATATGGTAAAAAAACATATTTGAAGAGAAGACATATGCCAGTAAGATGCACTTGTCACAACCCCCATTCATCAAGATGATATACTTGAAAAGACTACTAAGGCTACTTTCACACTAGCGTTCGGGTGTCCGCTCGTGCGCACCGTTTGAAGGGGCTCACGAGCGGCCCCGAACGCATCCGTCTGGCCCCGAAGCATTCTCAGTGGAGGCGGATCCACTGAGAATGCATCCGCCTGCCAGCGTTCAGCCTCCGCTCAGCGAGCGGACACCTGAACGCTGCTTGCAGCGTTCGGGTGTCCGCCTGGCCGTGCGGAGACGAGCGGATCCGTCCACACTTACAATGTAAGTCAATGGGGACGGATCCGCTTGAAGATGACACAATATGGCTCAATCTTCAAGCGGATCCGTTCCCCATTGACTTTCAATGTAAAGTCTGAACGGATCCGCTCAGACAACTTTCACACTTAGAAAATTTTCTAAGTTTTAATGCAGACGCATCCGTTCTGAACGGATGCGAACGTCTGCATTATCGGAGCGGATCCGTCTGATGAAACATCAGACGGATCCGCTCCGAACGCTAGTGTGAAAGTAGCCTAACCATTGCATATATACAGTGATCACAATCTTTTTAAAACTAGAAATCTAGGGGTAAATTTATCAATATTGTCATAAAATACACAATTCGGTAATGATTCCACTTGCTAGACATGCTGGACACCTCTTTACACTATTTCATGGCTGCTGTAATTTACACCAGCAATTAATGCATTTAGGACTCCTAATAGCTATTGTGCATCCCATATATATTAGAGAATGGAGTACCGCACACTGTTTTACTCTTCCCGGTGCCAGCAAAGACTCGACGATCATCCAACAGTAGTATAAATATGTGGCACACAGAATATTCTTTGCAATTTAAAGGTAATTTTATTTAGTTATTTTTACAATAAGAGGTTACAGAAAATTAAAGAGAACCTTTCATGGTCTTGTATTAATTGTGATAAATACCTTTTACTTGTGGGGTACCAGCCAGGGAGGGGAAAAAAAGCTCACCTTCTCCCTGGCTGTGACGCTCTCCACTGTGATTGGATCGCGGCACAGCTAGGGAGGAGACGACTCCCATTGAGAAACCATGGCGTCTCCTCCTCCCTGTACCGATCTATACTAAGCGGGAAAACTGCAGGGGGGCACAGTGGGGCGTAAGAGCGATATTTTAAAAAATCTGGCAGGGTGGCAGCATCAGCGGGGGAAGGGGGGGGGGGGGGGTACAAGGTATTTATCACAATTAATACAAAACCATGAACAGTTCTCTTTAAATGCTGTTTAACCACTATCCATATACTGTATGAGCCAGACGTTTCGGTCCATAGAGACCTTCTTCAGCGGCTTGGAGTTTCTGTGGTCAGAGAGAAAGGGATATCTGGATTGGCGATCCAGATATCCCTTTATCTCTGATCACAGAAACTCCAAGCCGCTGAAGAAGGTCCCAATAGACCAAAACGTCTGGCTCATACAGTATATGGATAGTGGTTAGCAGCATTTAATTTCCTATAAACTGGATCATGAACTTCTTATTGTGAAAATCGCTAAATAAAATTAGTCACAGAAAATAATGCACTATAATAATAGATGCAAGTATAACATATGGACTAAGCCCTCACTCTATTGATAAAATCTGACACTTGGTCAATACATTTTAATCAAAACACATCTAAGCCCACCTACCAAGCGACAAGGTGGTCTCAGTTCAGGCGGGTCCTATGCTAAACCTGCCTATGCCGTTATGCATCTATGTTCAGGAGCGCAGACCCCACACATACAGTGTGTTGCTCCTAGTTCCCTCCATGTGCAGCAGCAACCGGTGGGAGGAGGAGCACACGCACCTATATGTACCACCTTAATCAATGGACTAAGCCCTCACTCTATTGATAAAATCTGACACTTGGTCAATACATTTTGATCAAAACACATAGCGTAGGACCCGCCTGAACTGAGACCACCTTGTTGCTTGGTAGGTGGGCTTAGATGTGTTTTGATCAAAATGTATTTACCAAGTGTCAGATTTTATCAATAGAGTGAGGGCTTAGTCCATATGTTATGCTTGCATCTATTATTATAGTGCATTATTTTCTGTGACTGTATAAATGTAGCCATGTACATCCGCAACATTCATTATCGTATCGTGCAGGATTGTTTGCGTGTATATGTGTATGTGTATATATATATATATATATATATATATATATATTTTTTTTTTTTTTCGTGATTTGTTTCACAAAATAAAATTACCTTATAATTGCAAAGAATATTCTGTGTGCCACATATTTTATACTATTACAGCATCCCATTTGACATGCGTATAAGTGGGCAAGGATAAAATATTCAGTATTCGGTCAAATAACCACCGATCTTAGCATCAGGAGAACAAAACAATGTGTAGATCTTGATGGGGGCACTGACAGTTCTTTTGTGGGTCTGCATGTGACCGGAGCAGTGTCATGATGTAGGGTTGAAGATTAAGAAAACATTCACAGACTGGGTGTTGGATTTTGAAAACCTCATGATTGCCAAATATTAGTTTGACTAAAGCTTCTAAACTATATTACCGTGTATGAGATTGCCAATGAACCATGTGTCTGTATTTGCAGAGACAAGCCTACATGATTGCTGCAGGGGTCATCTGTGCCATTTACGTCTTATGTGCTATAGTCCTTTCATTGGGAGTGCATGAGAAGAGAGGTGAGTACACGTTAGTCACATATCCTACATGAGTGTATATATATGTATCTATTTCCACTTCTTGTATCACATTGGCCTCTTTGCTTCTCCTGCAGATTCCTGTGAGCTCTTGTCTGACCAACCCATATCCTTCTGGCAGGGCCTGAAACTAGTAATGAGTCATGGGCCCTACATTAAACTCATCACCGGCTTTCTTTTCACTTCATTGGCCTTTATGGTAAGTCTATTCATAGTCATGTTCTTGTATACATTACATTGTATTTCCATGCTTGTTTCATCTTGATGTCTGCCATTCTGTCTCGCTCCTTTCCCAGTAAAAAACAAACAAACCTTGGTTTATTAGATCACAAATTAAAATGGTTTCCCGGGAGTATAATATTGATGACCTGTCTGCAGGATAGGTCTTCAGTATCTGATCGGTTGGGGTCCGTCTCCTGGCACCCCCGCCGATCAGCTGTTTGAAACGACCCCAGCGATGTGCTTGATAAACTGTGAAGAGGCAACAGCGCATGGCGGCCTCTCTAAACGGCTGACTGGCAGTTTGTCGGACCCCCAGCGATCAGATATTGATGATCTATCCTGAGGAAAATCCATAAAATAGAACCCATGCAGATAGTGGTTTCAGGCTGGTATCCTTATAGCTGTAGTTACTCATGTATGCTTTTTAAACGCGTTTTACAGGAAACGTGGTTTTAAAAAGTTTTGGGTGGCTTCCCTCTGCCCGTCTTGGCTTGAATGACAGGTCTCTCCCTATAGGAATAGGGAGAGACCTGGAAACCATAATGTCATGCCAGGAGATAAGTGGTGTCTGGCAGTTGCTTATCTCCAGTTGGGGCAGAAAGCTGATGGCAGAACTAGATAAAAGACCACCTGGAAGACCGAAGTGGTGGTGCTGGAATGGAGTAGGATTGAGCAGGCGAGTACCGGTAATTGCTTTAGTATATTAAATTGCATTATGGCTTTCTATACTATACTTCTTTTCCCTTCACTTTCAAATGACCTAAGAGGAGCCCCAGTTACAAGGGAAATAGCTCTGTTCTAGCATTGTGTCCAGTCTAGAACATTTTTTTTATTTTTATTTTTCATGCTGTGTGGGTAAAATGTATCCGCCTCGAGTCCTTGCTGTATCACTTACAGAAAATTGCCTAGACTGGATACAATTTCTGCAACAGATCAGTCACATGTGAACAATACCCATCTGTCTGTCAAGGCTTTCACTGTGCAAAGAAGGTTAACAATAATTCACAGCAAGTTGAGATAAGCAATTGAAAGACAAAGTATATTAAAAAGTTACATAGGGTACTTTCACACTTGCGGCAGAGGATTCAGGCAGGCAGTTCCGTCGCCGGAACTGCCTGCTGGATCCGTCAAAAAGTATACAAACTGATGGCATTTCAGACAGATCAGGATCCTGATCCGTATGACAAATGCATTGAAATGCTGGATAATACATCAAATGGGCTGTCCAGGATTGGGGGAAAAAAAGGTTTTCCTTTTTAATAAAACCAGAAACTGCAGCGCTCTTGTCTATGGGCAGTGTCTGGTAATTCAGTTGAATGTGGCAGTAATATGTGCTCTTTTAAGATTTCCTGCATAGCCAAGGACACTGTTCATTATTCACGACCTTAGTAGACTAAAAACCATTAAAGGTTCAGACCTATCTAGATATTTATGACCTATCCACAGGATACGCAATAAATTTCCGATAGGCGCGGGTCCAGCGCTCCTATCTCGTGGGTCCCCATCACACTGCAGTGAATGGAGAGGTGGCCACACATGCGATGCCTTCTCCAGTCACTGCTATGGGACTTCAGAAAATAGCCGATCACTTCTAGAAGTGAATAGACAGAGCCAGGCACGTGACAATCCCACATCTTTCGTTGTCAGTCCACATATATTTCTCAAAATGTTCATTTTACAGTGGTGTGACCCTATATCAAATATACCCGTAACCCTTACATTTATAGTTATTATCTGCATATTGAAGATGAAGATGACATTTTTTTTTTTTTTTCCATGTTAAAAAATTGATCAATTATGAAATATGTTTTATATGGTACCGAGAATAATTTGTAATTTTACTAAAAATGGCTTTTCCTGGCGTTCTATATGATGACATAAAGGGTTCATTCTGGGTTGCTGATGTTTGTATAATATAAACCTTGTTCAAACTCTGTCCCCAATGCTGATCTCAGGACCTTGGCTGCAGCAGACCAGTGTCCGTTTTACATAGCACCTGCCACTGCAGATAACTGTGTACATACTGCCAGCACTGACTGTAAAAATGTGTCCTCCGCTATGTCCTAGCACCACCTTAAGTTATTGCAGAGAACTACGTTAGGGTGGGTCCACATCACGTTTTATGCCACCGTTTTACGTATACGTTACAAAAAAATATAAAATCGCAGCACACCGTGTTCTTGTATCCTGCACAGTGCAGTAAAAAAAAAAAAAAAATATTTTTTTTACAATGGTAAAAAGAAGCTTTGTTTTCTTTATTTATTTGTTCTGTTTTTTACAATGGAACTCTTTGGTGAAATGATGCCACTGTATACCATCACTATTTTTGTATACGTTAAACGGATGAGAAAAAGTTGATGTGAACTCAGCCTTAGGGCTCGTTCACATGACCGCTGCCCCTCCGTGCCTGTGCTGTGGGCAGCAAATTGCGGTCCGCAATGCACGGGCACCGACCGTGGGCCACCCGCATGCGGATCGCGGACCCATTCACTCGAATGGGTCCGCGATACGTCCGTTCCGCAAAAAGATAGAGCAAGTTCTATCTTTTTGTGGTGCGGAGGCACGGAATGGAACCCCAGGAAGCACTCCGTAGTGCTTCCGTGGGGTTCCGTTCCGCACCGCATCTCTGGATTGACGGACCCATTTACCGTAAGTGAACTGGTGGCCCGTGTATTGCGGACCCACCGTATGCGGGCTGCAATACGGCAACGGAAGGGCAGCGGTCGTGTGAACGAACCCTTACATGTATAGTGCTTGTGAAGAGTGTGTGACGTGCAACCAAGGTAACCCTTCCATTTTACCTTCTCTTTTCAAGCTTCTAGAAGGAAACTTTGCCCTATTTCTAAAGTATACCCTGCAACACCGCAAGCACTTTCAGAATATCCTGCTTGTTATAATGGTGAGTATATGTAAGGGTCCCTGCAGAATCCAGACTTGGGTTAATGTCTACTCTAGACACATAAATACCCTTTTTGCATGTTACATTTTAGCAATAGTTTTTAATGCTGATTGACATTCAAAGCCAGGCACACAGCTTCTTTTATTCTACCAAGGCCAGGACAGAAAGGCATTGTAAGCTGGCGAGCATAATATTTATGCCCGTGCCCCTCCTCCATTCTCTCTCTCTGACAGATGGGTGGCACTGTCACTTTGTGAAACGGATATTACTTTTTAATCTGTCCCTCTCAAACACTATTTCATTCATTATTTAATTCTTTCTTTGCCCCTAGATTTCTGCTACACTGACGGTGCCATTCTGGCAGTGGTTCCTGACTCGGTTTGGAAAGAAAACTGCTGTCTATTTTGGGATATCGGTGAGCAAAAGTAAAGTAATATAATCTACCCGGCAGAAGTCTGGAAGGAATGAGAGCATGCTTGGCAGAGACTTGTATGATGGGAAGTCTTTTTGATGCTGCCATCTGCTGGTCATTTAGAGAAAAAGCAAACCTGGCTGCTTGTTTTCTGTGTATCTTTAATGTTAAATTCAGTTTTGTTATGTTTTTTTCAATTACAGTCTGTTGTCCCCTTCCTCATTGTTGCTGCTGTGGTGCAGATCAATCTGATACTAACCTACGTTGTCGCCGTAGCTGCTGGCCTCAGTGTAGCTGCCGCATTTCTTCTGCCATGGTGAGGACCGTTTTACAGTTACCTTGTTTTTACATAACCTAAATGTGTCCTTGCTCAAAGTTCACACAATTGTAATGAAATCTAGTATAGAAACGTAAGGAGTGCTTTAAGTGGCTTAGACGTGCTCCCCAAGTGGAGTCCCTGGAATCGCTAGGTTCCATCATATTCACAGCCTGCCGTACTGTTCGTCTAATGTGCTAGATCCTAGTGGAAATGAAGAGGGCCTGTCCAGTTCTGCATATTTGCAATCTGTAGCAGAACTTATGCATGAATGTAAAAACGCTTGACTCGCTTGTCAGGTGCAATACCAGTGCTCAGAACGAACTTCACCGCTCTCAGTAACCATCAAAGTAAAGGAAAAATATATCCAGCACTTGTGTAGGCCCTAAAAAACGTAGCCCTTATCCCAGAAGCATCTAAGACTTTAGCTTGCTTACGTGTTTCTAACTTATGTTTGCTGTGTATTTCAGCAACTCTATGCATTTCGACATCTACATTGTCATGTAACCATTAGTAAGGACTTAGTAACTTGCATATCTCTGAAAATGGGATGAACATGACAATGTGTTACTGATACAAGGGCAGGGTAAAGCCTCACTTTAGGCACAATGCTAAATGCATACAGCATTTTTTGTCTGGCTGAATCCTGGCATATTTGCCTTTTGAAGCAGCTGGATCTCCGCCAGATCCCATTATAGTCAATGAGGATCCGGTGGTACAGGGTGATACTTCCTCACAGCACTGTAGGGTTCCCCATTTCAGGTGTATTGTACACTATGGCTCACCTGATATGGCGAATCCTACAGTGCTGTGACGAGGTATCACCTGCGGTTCTTCAGCGTGTTCACCAAGACTGGATTAAACGTTTAACCATGTGCATCCGGCAGAATGGTGGACGCATAGAACATGTCATGTAAAGCACTTTAGGAAACTTTGACCTCACTTAACTGCTAAACAAGTAAAGATGGGTATAACTGACACATCTAGCCAAGACTGATATATAACCTGATCCCTTTCTATTGGAAAAATTAAAAGCTAAATTCAGTATGGCTGATTTCAAAATGGTGCTCAAAAACATTTCCTCCACAAAATAATGCAGCCCCCCAATTAATAGTTAAATTTTCTACAAATCACACTAGTTAATATGGCGCGTCCAGTCTTTTGCCTCCCCTTGCATAATGTATCATTCGGCTGACAACTATTGAAGGTGTATAGGCACATTTATGGAAGGTTCTGCGGCATACTGCAGTCACTAGATAAAGCGATTCTTAGAATCCGAACACATGGGGAGAGATTTATCAAACTGTAAAGAAGCTCTGAAAAATGAAAGGTGGAATCTGATTGGTTGCTGTGGGCAGCAAAGCCAGTTGTACTTTCCACCAGTTTTGCTAAATCTGCCCCATAATGTAAAGTGAAGATAGTGCTGAAGCTCATCTGTTTACTGGATACCTAAGAGAATTTGTGTCCTCTGTCTATCAGGTCCATGCTTCCAGATGTAATTGATGATTTTGTTTTGAAGAACCCGGATTCTCCTGGACATGAAGCCATTTTCTTCTCTTTTTATGTTTTTTTTACCAAATTTGCCTCTGGAGTATCACTGGGGATTTCCACACTAAGCTTGGAGTAAGTATACGCAGTCAATGGTGTGACACAATGAAGGGTTGTTGGAATAGGTATATGGTAAACTAGGCACTCGGCAAAGGAGAAACTTGTTGGTGCAGCAACCAACCAACATTGATTTACTCTGTGCCAGTTACCAGTACCTTACTTGGTTCGTAGCAAAGAACTGGTTAAAATTTGCTTTAATTATATAAAGGAGTTCTCCGGGAAAGATAAGAATGAAAATACTGAAAAAAACATGTTATTACAAAAAAAAAAAACTCTTAAATGCCTTTAATTATTTAGAATGGCTCTTTTAGTCAAGAGGACAATCTAGTGGAGGAGCTAAAATGGCGGCTCTTATATTTCTGATCATAAAATCCGTCCTTCACGCGACACTGCAGGACGGCCTGTGTGAGAAAGCACAGCACAGAGCCCTATATAAGGTCTGCCGGTCTCAGCACTGGGAAGCTGTATATTATGTGCAGAATCAGATGACGGCTTATCCCATACTCGCAGGCTGAAGTGTTTTCTAATAACACTCCTCCCCCCACAGCAGCATGTCTGGTCCTCCTTCTTACCCTTCAGTCTCCGAATATGGGATAAGGAAACTCCCTTCTGAAGCACAGGGATACAGCGGAGCAGTTATCTCAGCTGTCATCTGCACATAATATACGTATAGTGCTGAGACCGGCAGACTTTACATAGGGCTCTGTGCTTTGCTTTCTCACACCAGCCATCCTGCAGTGTCACGTGAAGGACGGATTTTATGATCATAAATATAAGGCCTCATGCACACGACCGTATGTATTTTGCGGTTCGCAAAAAATCCAGATGACATCCGTGTGCATTCCGTATTTTGCAGAACAGAGCAGCTGGCCCCTAATAGAACAGTCCTATTCTTGTCCGTAATGCGGACAATAATAGGACATGTTATATTTTTTTGCAGATCTGACACACTGAAACGGAATGCACATGAAGTACCTTCCGTTTTATTTTTTATATTTTTTTGCGGACCCATTGAAATAAATGGTTCCGCATACTGTCCGCCCCAAAAAAACTGAACTGACACTGAAAGAAAATACGTTCGTGTGCATGAGGCCTAAGAGCCGTCATTTAAGCTCCTTCACTGATTGCCCCCTAGACTAAAGGAGGCATTTAAGAGTTTTTTTTGTAATAACATGTTTTTCAGTATTTTCATTCTTATCTTTCCTGGAGAACCCCTTTAACGTTCCTAATTTGGCTTTTGAAGGGAATCTGTCACCAGGAAATTCACTGTCACCAGGAACAATACTTTGTAGGACTAGCTTAGCTGATAGCTTTCACTTTTCAGTGTGGCCTTTTTAATCCATTAAGTGTGCCAAGGGTGGGCCCAAGCCCCTAGCTCCTTCTGCTTCCTCTGCCAGCCCCTCCCTCCCCTTCTATATTGGGCGGAACAGTCAATCAAGTACCTTTCATTTTCCTCTACATCAGGGATGCCCAACCCGCGGCCCTCCAGCTGTTGCAAAACTACAACTCCCAGCATGCCCGGACAGCCTACAGCAAGGCATGATGGGAGTTGTAGTTTTACAACAGCTGGAGGGCCGCAGGTTGAGCATGCCTGCTCTACATGTTCAAGGTCTTTCTAAAGCCATTAAAGCTTGAATTTGTTCTTGTAGAAGTACACATGGGAAGCTAATATTTGAGTGATTCAATTGGCATGGGTAATTAAAATGGTCATCCAAGATTTCAATGCTGATTGATATTAGATCTCTGGAGTATCACAGCCCACTAGACTCTTGTGTAGAATAATCAGAGATGTGGATATGTAAAAGTTATACAAAATAGTTTTCCACAAAAATATATTAATCTGCTCAGCTCATTTACACTATAGCACAATACCTGCAGCTTGAACTGCATTTTAAATATGACGGGTTCCCTTTTAAGCCTGGATGATCAAGGAGGAGAGAGAATGCCTTAAATGGTACCTGTCACTATAAAAAATGCAATGTAATATGCAGGCAGCATGTTACAGAGCAGGAGGAGCTGAGCAGATTAATATATAATTTTAAAGAAATAGATTCAGTATAAGTTGTATTTCATGCATTTAAATTCCTGCTTATCTGGGCTTTGAAGTCAAGGAGGCGGTCCTATCAGTAATTGACAGGTATCTCTGTATAAACAGTCAGAGGGAAGGCTGTCAGTCATTGATCCTCCTCTACTTCAAAGCTCAGAATGAGCAGAGATTTAAATTAACAAGATACACAGAATCTCTTTCCACAAAACTATACCTCAATCTGCTCCGCTCCTGCTGCTCTATAATATGCTGTCTGCAGCTCAGACATCATGTTGTGTGACAGGTTCCTTTTAAAGCATTTTTCCATAAAACGTACATAGAAAAAGCAAGACATATATAAAAAAAGCAAGACCATATATAGAAAGTTGCGCCTCCATGTATATACAAAAATCACATTAATTTGAAAAATCCTTGCAGAACATGTCACACACAGCAGAAAAAAAATATATCTATATCTGAAAAATAAATTGATTTAACATCTTAACACTATTAAAGGGGAAGTATGGCGCAGGCTCATGTGCTGAGTTCGCTTCATGCAGGGCGTGTGCTGGGTGCAAAATCAGCTGATACCCATTGGCAGTGACCAGGAATGGAGATGACTCAGATCCTGGTCGTTTAATCCCTCAGATGCCACTGTCAATAGCGACCGCAGCATATGTAGCATTGGAGTTTGGGGGCTCCATCTTTCCTCTGATCGGAGCCCCTGCAGTGAAATCGCAGAACTCTGATTAGTTGGTATGACAGCCTGGGGCATCTGGGGCCTTGTGAAAGCTCCCAAGTCTGTCCGAGCAATCTGCCTGCGAAGCTGAGCCTGAGGCATGGCTTCACAGGCAGCCAGTGAAAATCCCATAGACTGCAATAGTATTCTATTGCAGTCTAAGGGACAAGTGATCAGACGATCACATGTTCAAGTCTCCTAAGGGAACAAAAAATTGCAGTAAAATGTAAATGGGGAAAAAAAATTACAATTTTATAATTTCAATTCTCCCCTCACCTCCCCTAGGTATACACATACAAATAAACAATAAACATCATTGGTATCACCATGTCTGGAAACTTGCTGTTTTTTGGCCATGCCCCCGGAAAAAAAAAAATGTATTAAAAAATTGTATGTACCCCAATATGGTACCAATAAAAAAAATATATATATATTTTATTCACATTATGGCTGTCAGAATATGGTAATGAAAAGAAAAAAAATATAGTACACAGTGAATACTGTAAACGGTGAATACTGTGAAAGTTTTAGATTTTTGTGCGCTGCCTATTTACTGTCTTTTGGTTAAAAGGTTTTTCTGGGACTTCTTATTGTTGACTTTTAGAATAGTTAATCAATATCTGACTCGCAATACTCCCACCATTCAGCTGTTTTTTCGGAAGCTCCAGAACTACACAGCACTATTCTCTGTGTAGTGGCTGGGCCTGGTTACTGCAGCTCTAGTTCCATTCAATTGAATATGCATTACAAGGGGAACAATCTTTCCAGATATACTTTTGCTTCAGTTCCTTGGGCAGACTAAGGCTGGGTTCACAGGGGCGAGATTTCCACGCGGGTACAATGCGTGAGGTGAACGCATTGCACCCGCACTGAATCCGGACCCATTCATTTCTATGGAGCTGTGCACATGAGCAGTGATTTTCACGCATCGCTTGTGCGTTGCGTGAAAATCGCAGCATGCTATATATAGTGTGCGTTTTTCACGCAATGCAGGCCCCATAGAAGTGAATGGGGCTGCGTGAAAATCGCAAGCATCCGCAAGCAAGTGTGGATGCGGTGCGATTTTCGTGCACGGTTGCTAAGATGAAAGTCTATTCACTGTATTATTTTCCCTTATAACATGGTTATAAGGGAAAATAATAGCATTCTTAAATACAGAATGCTTAATATCAGGTCAATTGAGGGTTAAAAAATAAATAAAAAATTAACTCACCTCCTCCAATTGATCGCGTAGCTGCCGGTCTCCTGTTCTTTCTTCAGGACCTGTCAAAGGACCTGTGGTGACATCACTGTGCTAATCACATGATCCACCACCATGATGATGGACCATGTGATGAGGTCAGTGACGTCACCACAGGTCCTTTGACAGGTTCTGAAGAAAGAACAGGAGACCGGCAGCTACGCGATCAATTGGAGGAGGTGAGTTAATTTATTTATTTTTTAACCCTCAATTGACCTGATATTAAGCATTCTGTATTAAAGAATGTTATTATTTTCCCTTATAACCATGTTATAAGGGAAAATAATAGCATCTACACCACACCGAACCCAAACCTGAACTTCAGTGAAGAAGTCCGGGTACCACATTCAGTTTTTTATCACGCGCATCCTGAGCCAAAACGTGACGCCCGTGTGAACCCAGCCTAATAGATTCACAGCTCTTGCAGTAAAGAAGCCTTTTTCCTCCAGGGATAAGATAAGGTACTGGAGTGAGCTGTGAGTCAACCTGTTCTACGTTTAGCTTTAATGAAGTATTTTTACTCAATCCATTCTTTACTCCAGTTTTGCAGGTTATCAGACTGGTAGTTGTGTTCAGCCAGAATCGGTGAATTTAACCCTGAAGTTGCTGGTGTGTGCTGCCCCCATATTAATGATATTAATTGGGCTCTTGCTGTTTAAACTATATCCAATTGATGAAGAAAAGAGAAAAGAAAACAAGAAGGCTCTACAGCTACAACGGTAAGATCTTATATGTGTACCTAGAATTCTACGTGTGTATATATGTATAATAGAGCAGTGTAAATCAGAACTATAAGTATGTGAACCTCATCCACCCAGAGGGTATGCTACATCTACACATAGATGCAAGCCACTCGTATTAAAGGCCCTCAAATAACATTTATAGCTTATCCACAGTATGGGTGATAAATGTATGATCACTGGTGTCCTACTTTTGGGTCTCCCACCACTCACAATAATGCCCCCCCTCCCACAAGTCCCCTGTGTTAATGGAACAGTAGTGTGCAAGCATGGCCACCGCAGTTGCTGTCTTTGGGATTGACGATGATGGCTGACTACACTGTCCTATAGATGGCGAATAGAGTGCGCATTCATGACCACCGCTGCTTTCACACAGGAATTTTAGACCCCCATTCTTGTGATTTGTGGGGGTCACAAAGGTCAGAACCCCCAGCGGTCATACATTTATCTCCTACACTGTAGATAAGTGGTAAAGGATGTGGGCCATCCCCTTTAAAATTTTGAGGGCTACATTGGAGCTACTAAAAATAAATAGCAGTATCATTGAAGGGGTTGTCCGGGTTTGGTGATTATTTGTTAATAGGATACATTTCCCTAATAGCATACTTCCACGTGGGTACCTTCATTGCTTTGCCTTTGATGCCACATTCCTCATGCTGCAATCAAGGACCGGAAGTGAGTTTTTTCGCCTGGCAAGTGACGTACTGGGCTCCTTACTGGTGTGTTAAGCCTCTTCTTCCACTTAGCAAGGAGCACGGTGATGTCACCAGCACACAGGGGCATGTTGGAGCTAGCAAGGAGGCTCTCAGTAGGAGGGAAATGTCAGAGCTAAACCACGCCCCTCTGTGACATCACTGGGCACAGAGGGCGTTAGAGCTCGTTCACACGAACGTGTGAAGCTCGTGCTGTGGACCATCCATGGGGCAGGCGCATGGGGATCGCAGACCCATTCACTTGAAACTGGTCCGCCATCCTTCCGTTCCGCAAAAAAATAGAACTTGCTCTATCTTTTTGCGGAACGGAAGCACGGAACGGAACCCCAGAAAGCACTCCGTAGTGTTCCGTTCTGCATCTCCGGATTTGCGGACCTATTTAAATTAATGTGTCCGCATCCGTGATGCGGAATGGCCACGGAACGGTTTCCGGGTATTGCGGATACGCAAATGTGGTCTGCAATTCGGCAACGGGCATCACACGTTCGTGTGAACGAGCCCTTAGTCTGAGAAGGAGGCAGTATTTGGAGGAGGGAACTCGCCTCACTAAGGAACGCCCCTCTCTGCTGCTTACGTCATCGGCCATAGAGGAGCGTTATTTGGAGTAAAAGGAGGTTGTATTGGAGGCAGCAAACTATGCTATTTAGCATAATGCACTCCTCCCATGGTCATTTACAATGAATGGGATGTGCTACAGTATGGGTGCTAACCACGCCTCTCATGTCCCTACATGCCACTCCAATCGCTCACTGCCACTATTGTCTTTATGCAATTCTAGCAGAGAGCAGATACATGGAAGCAGGGAGGGATTCAGCTTGTAGGCTTAGGAAAAGGCGTTTTTAGGGGAGGAATACTGATGAGGAGTATGAGTGGCAGAAGGCGGGATACTGATTAGGGGGAGTGGTAAGGCTTGTGAGGTCCAGCTGCAGAGTCACGCAGCGCAGACGGAAATTAGATGTAAACTATACCGACAGCAGGGTCAGGGACTCGTAGGAGCAACGGAGATGAAAAAAATAAAATACACACAGGATCAGGATGACTTTACTGCAGCATGTCAAGGTGATTATTAAAGTTTTTTTTAAATTACTTTGATCCTGGACAACCCCTTTTAAAATGTTATTTTTGGAATTGCTGAAGAAAGGCAATTTAAAATTCCACATTCCAGCTTTTCACCAAAAAAAAACATCATTGTGTTTCAAACCACCGTATCGGTCAAGTATGAGATGTCCATGTAATAAACTGCTGTAAAATGGCATCTGTGACTGTAGATCTAGAGACTGGATGGGGGGGGGGGTCCTAGACATTATACAATGTTGTGATGCTTGGAAAAGAACAGGTTTGCTGGGAAGGGATGATGTGAATTAAAAAAATATAAATGTTCTGGCGCACAGGTATCAGTTGTTGTGTTTTTTTTTTTTTTGTATGGTTCGTTTTTCAGATGTGCTTTTTTGTTCACAACCACTGACACATCTTTCTTCATGGCCTACAGAGATGCTGACCGGGACTCTGATTCGGACTCCATAGAGCTTGCAAGCAACGTATGACCCTGGTAAAGTGCCTTGATGAAGTTTATGCACAGGAGCTTGAGACATTCAGTTTACCCCTATGGAGGGTAGCTACCAGCCTGTGAATGACTTTTGTGCACAGTGGAGATGAGAACCATGTCATCCTTTGGGGGCACGTCCCTGCTTTCCTGGTGCTATTTGTGCTTGGCACACACTGAATGCTGCAATCCTACTGAAATTTGCACTAACATAGGGTAAATTTATTAACTGTAAATTTGCAAATGTTTTTTGTATATAAGGGCTTACGTGTGGGGAACAGATGAAGTAATTATTTGTTATATTATATTGTACATGTGACCCCCTCCCCCCTAAATTATAATAGCTTAGTGGCTAGTGGATGCCTACTAAACGCCAGACCTTGAGATTCAGTAATGTATGTACAGAAATCTGGCGTTTTTTTTGTTCCTAATAAATGTATATAATGCAGTGTATGTTCTATGTTTCTGTTGCTATGTACAAAGATATGACTAATGTATATGCAACCAAAATGTGCTGTCTACTTTTTATAAATACTTGCATTTATTTAAATGTGTAAGAAAAAAATGCCAAAATTATCGTTTGGCCACAAAACTCGCAGAGTTACCCCATGAATGGCCAAATAGTCACAAGTGTGAGAACGTGTATATGTGTTGCAAAAGGTTTACTTTACTTTGGTACTTGAGTAACATAAAAGGCTGTGTGGCCTTAAGGCAACTTTCAGATTTATGTCAGTCTGTTCCAACACTGAATGCCAGCAATCGGCTGGACAAAAACTGTTGCGTTTGTCTGGCCGAATACCGCCATATTTGTCTGGTAGCAGCTGGATCTCTGCTTTACCCCATTATCGTCAATGGGGCCGGCGGACATTCTAGTGACATTCAGCCACGGCGGAGCCAGAGAACTCCAGCAGGCAGTTCTCTACCAGAGAGCTGTGCTGCAAATGTGAGAGTAGTCTAACTTGGTTATGGAGAGAATGGTTATTGCAATATATAATCCCATCCGCAGCATTGAATGTGCATACCATACCTCCTGCTGCTCGTCTGCCTTATTAATAGGGAGTGCTGCCAAGAGTATGTATGAGAGCACAACTGAGAAACTTCCCCATTTAAATAGGGAACTTTTACATACAGTATTCACAGCACTGGTGTTTGATCAAGTAGGAGATTTTTACCTATGAGCATGGCCATCCGTCTTCCCACCATCCTTATTGTAGTACATTGTATAGAACCATTCTCAGCTGAAAGTGGTTGATAACAGAGAAGTAGTAGCTTGTTGGGTCAAATCGCATTCTCCTTTGTAGTCAAACCATGTTCCTAACATTGTATTCCAGGTCAAAGAGTAAGCTGGATCTGTATTATGTACAATGTTCTTAACCGCCTCTAGTACAAGAAGCAAAGGGCACAAGGAAGAAGCTGTTATCATTTTGTAATTTTTGGAAAATTAAAGCACTACATCAGAAAGCTAAACCTACCTTTTTTGTAAAAAAAAAATGAATAAATTGGAAATGTTCCATTAAATCTATGTTGGTACAGATGTGCATTGTGTGTTTGTATTACTGCAGTCTCATTGTAAAACGTGTAGTGATTTTTATATTCCAGTATTTCAGAAGCCACAACCACGTGCTTCGCATTGAAGTGTCCATAGCTGCTTGCAGATTGTGACCATGACATTCACCTCTAATGTGAAAATCATGCAGGAGGAGAGTTAGAGCACAAATCAGATTGTTTATGCACAATAGGCTAGTCCTGTTTAATAAAAACGTGCTTGGAAATTCAAAAGAACGAGGTTTATTTAACATTTGTGTGGCAGATGACCCAATAGCAGCTAGATATTATATCAGGAATGGGGAACCGCAGAATGCTCTGCCCCTTCTGCTGTTCAGTGGAAAAGACACATAAATCTCATGTGTATTTTACAATAAATTTATTTTCAATGGGGTTTTCCCTCAATACCATCTCACCATATCAATAGATCTCCAGTTTAAAATCCTACGTGTCCATTAGTGGCAGAGAAGAACAGGCTATGGACCTTTGAGGATGTTAATTTCTATTATGTCCAATGTTTTTTTATTTATTCTCTTACTGAACAGAAGCATTAAAATAATAGACGAGTTAAAGGTCTTGGGTATAACTTTGAGTGTCTCTCCAATGGTCTCCTGCACTTGATAATTTGGATGACCATTACTGTGACCTTGTATGAAATACTAAAGAACCAGTAGATGCTGTAGCATGCAGTTAAGTTTTGTATGCGTAGTAGTCATCTTGTAATATTTAACTAGTTCTCAGGTATGGAAGAGACCAAGGTTTTTAACTTTATAAGGGCTATTGGAACAACTTTTCTATGACCATCATCTGACAAGTGACCCTTTTTTATTGGGTGTATATTCTCCTACTTGTCCCTGAAACTGTAAATTTTATTTATAAGAGTGCCCATCTTGAATATTATTTTCTGCTCTTTTTTTATTGTTGTAAATTATGCTTTTTGTCTGTCAAAGTGAATGTGTTACGTGCATGAATACATTTTGTATTATACATTATGTCCCACCTCTGTAAAGAATGGATAAGAAACTGTGTCTCTGACAACAAGTCTCACAGGCCATGACACTGTTAAACTGAAATTGTTTAATTTTGAAATAAATCTTTACTGTATTTGAAAAAGAGAATGTTTCAGATATTTTTTCTATATCTACTGTATTAATACATAATGATAAATGGGGTGACTGAATCCAAACCTTTTAATGGTTACCTGTTACCATGAAAATGCAATGTAAGCTACAGCAACCATGTTATAGAGCAGGAGGAATTGAGCAGATTGATATAGTATTTTTTGCCCTATAAGACACACCTACCCATAAGACGCACCTAGGTTTTAGAGGAGGAGAATAAGAAAAAATAAATTTTTCATCTGACCTCAGCTCAGACCCCCAATGTTAATCAGACTTCAACTCACAGCCCCAGTCAGACCTCCAATGTTAAACAGACCCCCAATGTTAATAAGTCCCTCAGATCAGACCATGTGAATGACCCCCAGTCAGATCTCTATGTGAATCACGCCCATATGATCAGATCAGCTATAAAAGAAAAAAAAGTTGCCTCTCCAGACACCGCTGCCCCCATCATCCAGTTTTCTTCTTCTTCCTGCCGTGCGCTGTGCTGTGACCGATACGCACAGAGTGAGGTCACAGAGAGCTGATGTCCTCATACTATGCGCAGTCACCGTACAGCAAACGGCCGAGGAAGACCAGGAAGTGGTGAGTACAGAGCCCGGGAAGCACTGCATTCAGAGCTTCCTGGTCCTCCTGTATGAATGAGCACTTCCATAATAGAGCACTAATTAGTATTCACCCCATAAGATGCACTGAAAAAAAACTGCATCTTATGGGGCAAAAAATATGGTATATCGTTTTATGGGAAAAGATTCAGTAAAACTTGTATGTCATTCACTCAAATTCCTGTTCATTCTGGACTTTGAAGTCAAGGAGGTGCAGTCAATCACTGATAGGACTGCCGCCTTGACTTCAAAGCCCCGAATAAACAGGAATTTGTATGAAAAGTTTTATTGAATCTTTTACCACGAAACTTTATATCGATCTGCTCAGCTCCTCCTGCTCTATAACCTGCTGCCTTCAGCTCAGGTGACAGGTTCCCTTTGATGTCAAAAAGAGTGACCACTCTATTAACCCCTTCCTGACCAGCGGCATATATGTACGGTACGGTGCTCTGATCGAGCAGGTGCTGCGCCTGCACGAACAGCGGCAGGGGCCCCAGCTGTACCTCTGCTGTATCTGCCAAAATCGGTAAATACACCGATACTGGCATACTAACCCTTTTGTGTGCTGTTGTCAACGCTGCCTGTACAAGGTTTCCGACTGCATCTGGTCCCTGCAGGGCGGCGATGGGAGCCTGATGCCATATATCAGTGATGGCTAGCCTCCGGCACTCCAGCTGTGGTGAAACTATGACTCCCAGTTTGCTCCATTCTATTCTATAGAGCTCTGAGAACAGCCAAGCAAGTGTGCATCTTGGGAGTTGTAGTTTTACCACAGCTGGAGTGCCAGAGGTTAGCCATCACAGCCTTATATAGTCATCGGAGCCTGCTAATAGAGATGAGCGAATTTCATATTTTGAAATTCATTCACGCTTCGTTTACTGGTAAAAGGTCAATTGTGTTATGGATTCCGTTACCACGGACCATAATGCAATTCTATGACTGCATTCTGTTATGCATTCCGACATAGAATTGCATTATGGTCCATGTAACAGAATCTATAACGCAATTCACCTTTTACCAGTAAACGAAGCGTGAATGAATTTCAAAATATGAAATTTGCTCATCTCCACCTGCTAGCTATGGAAGCCTGTGAGACCCACCCCCAGGCTTGGTCTTATAGGCAATATGTCAGTGTATTACACTGAAAAAAATAAAGTTTAAATAATAAAGTTTCAAGCAAAAAAAAGCACCTCTTGCTTATAATTAAGTCATATAAAAAAAACTGAGACACAGACATGTTGGGTATTGTCATGTCTGCTCGAAAATTGTAACATGATCTACTGCGTCAGATGAATGCTGTAAAAAAATAAATAAAACTGTGCCAAAATATCCAATTTTGGTCATCCTCTCTCCTAAAAAGTGTAATACCAAGGGATTAAAAAGTTGATGAACTATCGGCTCATCCCACAAAAAACAAGCCCTCAAACAAGACCATTGCCAGAAAAATAAAAAAATAAATGGCAGAAAATGAAAACATAAAACATGACTTTTCTTTACAAAAATGCTTTTTGTATAACGTAAAAAATGGCAGAATTGCTGCCTTTCTTTATTCTGCTTCCCAAAAAGCAAAATCATATGCTTGTCATAAAATAGCTGTACTGGTACCCCAGATACCAGGGGCGTAGCTTAAGGCTCCTGGGCCCTGGTGCAAGAGTTCAGCTTGGGCCCCCCTTCCCTAAGTGCTTTGTGGCCAGGGGCAGGGAAGCACATAGCCTTCATGCTGCCTGAGGCAAAAATTGAAGTTGCACCCTCCTTGCCAAATTTTGACCTAACCCCTTCCCTCCAGCCAGGTGTAACTTGACCAGCATGCACTTTCTACAATATCAGTGTCTTCTTATGTGGCACAATGGTCTTTGGGCCTCCTCATGTTCCTGGGCGACTGCTACCTCTGAACCCCCTATAGCTATGCCCCTGCCAGAGACTGTTCAATACCTCTTGTGAAAATGAAAAAATTGGGGCTAAAGTAAAATTTTTTGGGAAGAAATAAAATTTTCATTTTCATAGCCAAGTGTTTCTAAATTCTGTAAAACGCCTGTGGGGTCAAAGTGCTCAGTACACCTCTTACTATATTCCGTGAGGGGTGTTGTTTCCAAAATGGTGTCACTTTTTGTGGGTTTCCACTGTAGGGGTAACTCGGGGTATGTCCCCTTTTTGTTTTCCACACAGAGGTCCTGTGCATAAAATGTCTATTGATGGAGGGTCATGTGACCACGCAAATCACGCCGTCTCCTTTCAAATACACTGTACTTGCACTGTTGAAGTTTAATGCAGGTGCAGTGTGTTTGAATGGAGAAGGCAGAGTGATGTCTGGTCACATGATCCTCCATCAGAAGCCATCTTATGGACAGGGCCTGTATGTGGACCACACAGAAGATTTGCCTTAGGCCGCATGCACACGACCGTTGTTGGGTTCCGTGTCCGTTGTTCCGTTCTCCGTGATTTTCTGCGGACCCATTGACTTTCAATGGGTCCGTTGAAAACTCGGAAAATGCACCGTTTGTCATCCGCGTCCGTGATCCGTGTTTCCAGTCCGTGAAAAGAATATGACCTGTCCTATTTTTTTCACAGACAATGGTTCGCGTACCCATTCAAGTCAATGGGTCCGTGAAAAAACACGGAGGCACACAAGATTGTCATCCGCGTCCGTGATCCGTGTCCGTTTTTTTCCTAACATTTTCAAGGCAAACTTGACTTTTTTTTTCACTTTTCTTGTCTGGTAATCCTCCAAAAATCAAGGAAGACACACGGAAACAAAAACGGATCACGGAACAACGGAACCCCGTTTTGCGGACCGTGAAAAAATACTGTCGTGTGCATGAGGCCTAACAAGGGGCATGGCCTTTGAAATATAGCAAACGACACAGAATCAACCAAGGCTATATTAGTAAGTGCCATATACACATCTTAGGCCTCTTTCACACTTGCGTTGTTGGGATCCGGCGTGCACTTCCGTTGCCGGAGGTGCCCGCCGGATCCGGAAAAACGCAAGTGTACTGAAAGCATTTGAAGACGGATCCGTCTTCCAAATGCTTTCAGTGTTACTATGGCAGCCAGGACGCTATTAAAGTCCTGGTTGCCAAAGTAGGAGCGGGGAGCGGGGGAGCTGTATACTTACAGGGCCAGATTTATCATTACTCTGACAGCTCACTCCACTTTCACATATGGCTAAAGTCAGTTTTAGCCAAGTCAGATTTATGATCGGCCCTTTAAGACTGTAGTAAATGTGGTTTGACGGTAGCAGTTTATCCGTCAGTAAGCAGCTTTACAAAAGTCGCACATCTTTACGAAAAAGTCGCACGTTTTTATGAAAAAGTCGCATGTTCTATTAAAAAGTCTCATAAGATAAGCATGGTCCTCACTGGAGTGAAATTGGGACTTTTTTGCGACTTTTTTGCGACTTTTTTAAATAGTCCCAATAGTAAATCTGTCTAGAGATTCATTTACATAAGAAAACACGCCCACTTTCAGAAAACTGGCGAGCATAGTGCAGAGCAGAAAAAAGTCGCAAATTTGTGCGCAGTTTTAGCGTTTGGGACTTTTTTGGGACTTTTTCACTCCATTATTCTGACCTGAGCTAATGATAAATCTGGCCCACAGTCCGTGCGGCTCCCGGGGCGCTCCAGAATGACGTCAGAGCGCCCCATGCGCATGGATGACGTGATCCATGCGATCACATGATCCATGCGCTTGGGGCGCCCTGAAGTCACTCTGGAGCGCCCGGGGAGCCGCACGGACGGTAAGTACACTGCTCCCCCGCTCCCCGCTACACTTTACCATGGCTGCCAGGACTTTAGCGTCCTGGCAGCCATGGTAACCATTCAGAAAAAGCTAAATGTCGGCTCCGGCAATGCGCCGAAACGACGTTTAGCTTAAGGCCGGATCCGGATCAATGCCTTCCAATGGGCATTAATTCCGGATCCGGCCTTGCGGCAAGTGTTCCGGATTTTTGGCCGGAGCAAAAAGCACAGCATGCTGCGGTATTTTCTCCGGCCAAAAAACGTTCCGTTCCGGAACTGAAGACATCCTGATGCATCCTGAACGGATTTCTCTCCATTCAGAATGCATTAGGATAATCCTGATCAGGATTCTTCCGGCATAGAGCCCCGACGACGGAACTCTATGCCGGAAGACAAGAACGCAGGTGTGAAAGAGCCCTTATATACACATTGGTCAACCATAGCCACAAAGTGTCCAACCCCTTTAACCTTACAGGAAAGCAGTTTGGAATTGATTGCAAAAGGAATATCCCTTTAAATTGTTTATACAGGATTATAAAAGCATGGCTGCTTTCTTCTATTAACAGCCATGTTTTTTATAATTCAGTACAACCTTGGATATGGAAACCAAAATCACACAAAATATAACGTGTTAATTAGATACATATAATATATAAAACATCTAATGATTGGCATAAAACTTCCCATGGAGGTGTGCATCACATGATTTTTTTCACATATCAGGAACTGTATTATCAACATTTAAAGGGGTTGTCCCATCTTGCAAAGTTGCTTTCATTTTTTTCCTTTTAGCATAATATTAAACTTACTCTATGCAAGTTATTTTCACTGTGATCTCCTTCCATTCCTAATTCTTTTTTCCCTTTATCGCTCATTGGCAGGGATTACAGACACCACTGCAACACCGCACAGTGTCTTCCGTTCCTTCATCTGGACTGTGGCGGCCAGGACCACAGAATCACGTATATTCACACATGTGCGACCTCTCCCATCCCGGCCACCACGTTGCTGCTCGATAGAAATCAATTGTGCAGCTCCTGGGCATCCTGGAGCAAATGCTCTTACCATGGATGGCTGTGAAGACCCTGTAGGCAGGGGCATAGTTATAGGGGGTGCAGAGGTAGCAGTCGCTACTGGGCCCAGGAGCCTGAGGGGGCACAAAGACACTTGTGGTGCATAAGAAGACACCGGTATCCTAGAAAGAGCATGCTGGTCAAGTTACACTGAAGGAAGGGGTTAGGTCAAGAATTTGGCACAGGGGAGGTGTTGTTTCAATGTTTGCCTCAGACAACACGAAGGCTATGAGCTTGCCTGCCCCTGGCCACATAGGAAAAGGGTGCCCAAGCTGAACTCCTGCCCCAGGGCCCATGAGCTTTTAGCTACGCCCCTGCCTGTAGGACGACACTGATAATAGAAACAGCTAGTAGCTGCATGGGGAGCAGCGAGATGATGCCAACAGAGCACCGCTTGCCTGTACGGTCAATCAAATGTGTTGGTAACCACCCCCAGAAGATTCAGGAAGCTGGTGCTGTGGCGGAGGACGGTTAGGGAACAGCACAGATGGGACTACCTCTTTAAAACAGGCCATATATTAGAGAGAATTTACAGGCGTTCTGTTATATTTTGATACCTGCATAGATATTGTCATGTATTTTGTTGTACAAGCTAGCTGTTCAAAAATGCCATGTGGAAGTGCAGCCATAGTGGTTGGCACCGTTTAATTTCTCAAACTACTGACAAATTGTAACTTTGTCATTTGGAGAACATGCTGATAAAATGAAAGATGGTCCCAGCAACAAAACCGGAACGTGCCAATAGCTACAGTAATCAAATTAACCATCACGTCTGCACTTTAGCTACAGCTCCAATTTAACCACCTGCCATCTGGGCCATTTGCCCCCTTCCTGACCAGGCCAAATTTTGCAAAACTGACATATCTCACTTTATGTGGTAATAACTTTGGAACGCCTTTATTTATCCAAGTCATTCAGAGATTGTTTTCTCGTGACACATTGTACTTCATGATAGTCCTAAATTTGAGTCAAAATATTTCACCTTTATTTATGAAAAAATCCCAAATTAACCCAAAAATTTGAAAAATTCGCAATTTTCTAAATTTCAATTTCTCTGCTTTTAAAACAGAAAGTGATACCTCATAAAATATTTATTATTTAACATTCCCTATATGTCTACTTTATGTTGGCATCATTTTGGAAATGTAATTTTATTTTTTTAGGACGTTAGAAGGCTTAGAAGTTTAAAAGCAATTCTTCAAATTTTTAAGAAAATTGCCAAAACTCACTTTTTAAGGACCAGTTCAGGTCTGAAGTCACTTTGTGGGGCCTACATAGTGGATACCCCCATAAATGACCCCATTGTAGAAACCACACCCCTCAAGGTATTCAAAACCGATTTTACAAACTTTGTTAACCCTTTAGGCGTTCCACAAGAATTAAAGGAAAATGGAGATCAAATTTTTAAATTTCACTTTTTTGGCAGATTTTCCATTTTAATCAATTTTTTTCTTTAACACATCGATGGTTAACAGCCAAACAAAACTCAATATTTATTACCCAGATTCTGCGGTTTACAGAAACACCCCACATGTGGTCATAAACTGCTGTATGGGCACACGGCAGGGCGCAGAAGAAAAGGAACTCCACATGGTTTTTAGATGCCATGTCCCATTTGAAGCCCCCTGATGCACCCTTACAGTAGAAACTCCCAAGAAGTGAGCCCATTTTGGAAACTAGGGGATAAGGTGCCAGTTTTATTAGTACTATTTTTGGGTACATATGATTTTTTGATCATTCATTATAACACTTTATGGGGCAAGGTGACCAAAAAATTGGTTGTTTTAGCACAGTTTCTATTTATTTATTTTTACAGCGTTCACCTGAGGGGTTCAGTCAAGTGACATTTTTATAGAGCAGATTGTTACGGACGTGGCGATACCTAATATGTATACTTTTTCTCATTTATTAAAGTTTTACACAATAATAGCATTTTTGAAACCAAAAAATTATGTTTTAATGTGTCCATGTTCTGAGAGCTATAGTTTTTTTATTTTTTGAGAGATTTTCTTATGTAGGGGCTCATTTTTTGCGGGATGAGGTGACGGTTTTATTGGTACTATTTTGTGGGACATACGCGTTTTTGATCACTTGGTGTTGCACCTTTTGTGATGCAAGGTGACAAAAATTGCTTGTTTTGACACAGTTTTTTTTTTTTTTTTTTTTTTTTTTTTTTTTACGGTGTTCACCCAAGGGGTTAGGTCATGTGATATTTTTATAGAGCTGGTTTTTACGGACGCGGCAATACCTAATGTGTATACTTTTTTTTAATTTTTTCTATTTTTAACTTTTTTTTTTTCATTCCTTACTTGGGGACTTTTTTTTTTTTTTACATGTGAAACTTTTTTTTATTTTTTTATTTTCAACCTTTTATTTTTATTTTTTTTATTTTACACTTTTCGTCCCCCATAAGGTCATACAAGACCTCTGGGGGACATTTGCTTCACTTTTTTTTTTTTTTTTCACTGTTGATTTCTCCTGTAACTGGGGCTGACATAGTAGCCCCAGTTACAGGACAAATGCACCCCTAGAGAGGCTGTACAGCAGCAATCCAGCGCTGTACAGCCTCAGAGCAGGGCTGATCGAGGTCTGTGAGAGACCTCACACAGCTCCTGCACACTCCGGTCACGGCGGTCACATGACCGCCGGGCCGGAACAGGAAGCGCACAGCGCTTCCTTCTCTGCAGACACAGCGCTCGGTGAGCGCTGTGTCTGCAGCGATCTAGAAGGCAGGGACACCTGGGCACTGTCCCTGCCTTGTCTTAGGGTTGCCCTGCTGTCACTGACAGCGGGCAACCCGATCAGCAGCTGCACGATTAGCGTGCAGCTGCACTTTCTGAACGGACGTTCTGGAACGTCCATTCAGAAATAGACGTCCACCCATAGGACGTTTATATCCTATGAGCGGACGTAAAGCGGTTAAGATTAGCATGAGCGGCCCGCAAATTGAAGATCTGCAAAACAAGGATGTCCGCCTTGTGCGTTCCAAAGTTTACGGAACAGGCCGCCCATTATAGAAATGCCTATTCTTGTCCACAAGACGGACAAGAATAGGACATGTTCTATTTTTTTGCAGGGCCACGGAATGGACATACGGATGCGGACAGCACAAGGAGTTCTGTCCTCATCTTTTGCAGCCTCACTGAAGTGAATGGATCCACATCTGAGCCGCAAGAAATGCGTCTCGGATGCGGACCAAAACAACGGTCGTGTGCATGAGGCCTAAAGAACAGGAATTAGCTGGGGTGGTGGGTTGCTGGGACCTATGCCCAGATGGTCATTTTCAGAACAACTTGTTGTTTATGGTTGGTCTGTGAGCGTGGTTGTTTCAGACAACTTACCCATAAGTTAAACTAACAAATCACTGATCGGTCTCTACCCTGATCTGATGGCCTGGTAGGGGCTTGCATTAATGAGATGCAGACCAGATGCTTGACATGAACGACTTTCCAGCTAAAGCATACTACCATGACTGAAGAAACAACAACATAAAGGTCAAGTTCTCTACTGCTATACACCTTCGGTAGGGGTCTGTCATACTCATTCATGTTATAAAGGCCTTATGCACACAAACGTATTTCATTTCCATGTGCATTCCATTTCCGGATTTCCGTTCCGCAAAAAAATAGAACTTATCCTATTATTGTCTGCATTACGGACAAGGATAGTACTGTTCTATTAGGGGCCAGCTGTTCCGTTCCGCAAAATACAGAATGCAAACGGACGTCATCTGTGTTTTGCTGGCCGCAAAATAAATACGGTCGTGTGCAAGAGACCAAAGAAGCATCAACAGTTGGCAAAAAATGGTCCAAGGTGCTTTTTTTCAGCTATCCATAATCTCTACTGAATAGCCAGTTTGTGTCACTAATTATACAGTAGCTGTATAGTTGCTAAAAATGGCTTCTGTGACTTTGCCACTTCCTGGACTGGAAGATATGGTCATTATAATAACCCACAGGCTTAAGGGTACATTCACAGGACAGTGAAAAAAACTGTAAAAAAACAGATAAAGTGCTCATGCACATGGCCCCGTGTTTTGCGGTTCACAAATCGCGGATCCGCAAAACACGAATACCAGCCAAGTGCATGCTGCCTTTTTTTTTTTTTTTTTATCCTGCGGAAATGTCCAATCCTTGTCCACAAAACGGACAACAATAGTACATGTGCGGACATCACACAGGTGTGCTGTCTGCATCTTTTGTGGCACCCATTAGGATGAATGGGTTCACAGCTCAGCTGCAAAAAACGTGGATCAGATGCGGACCAAAATTACGGCCGTGTATATGATCTCAAACTCCATTTTTCATGGCTATTTTGCATCAGTGTGTGCATCTATTTTCTCTCCATCCATTTATAACATCTGTTTTTTATCCATTTTTTATCTAATTCATTTTTTAAACTGATAGATTTCATTGGCTTTTTTTAACCCCCAACCCCTGCAGTTTGCTTAGGGTACTTTCACACTAGCATTTTTCTTTTCCGGCACTGAGTTCCGTCCTAGGGGCTCAATACCGGAAAAGAACTGATCAGTTTTATCCCCATGCATTCTGAATGGAGAGAAATCCGTTCAGGATGCATCAGGATGTCTTCAGTTCAGTCTTTTTGACTGTTCAGGACGGAGATAATACCGCAGCATGCTACGGTTTTATCTCCGGCCAAAATTCCGGAACACTTGCCGGAATGCCGGATCCGGCCTTAACCACCTCAGCCCCCAGTGCTTAAACACCCTGAAAGACCAGGCCACTTTTTACACTTCTGACCTACACTACTTTCACCGTTTATTGCTCGGTCATGCAACTTACCACCCAAATGAATTTTACCTCCTTTTCTTCTCACTAATAGAGCTTTCATTTGGTGGTATTTCATTGCTGCTGACATTTTTACTTTTTTTGTTATTAATCGAAATTTAAAGATTTTTTTGCAAAAAAATGACATTTTTCACTTTCAGTTGTAAAATTTTGCAAAAAAAACGAGATCCATATAGAAATTTTGCTGTAAATTTATAGTTCTACATGTCTTTGATAAAAAAAAAATGTTTGGGTAAAAAAAAAATGGTTTGGGTAAAAGTTATAGCGTTTACAAACTATGGTACAAAAATGTGAATTTCCGCTTTTTGAAGCCGCTCTGACTTTCTGAGCACCTGTCATGTTTCCTGAGGTTCTACAATGCCCAGACAGTACAAACACCCCACAAATGACCCCATTTCTGAAAGTACACACCCTAAGGTATTCGCTGATGGGCATAGTGAGTTCATAGAACTTTTTATTTTTTGTCACAAGTTAGCGGAAAATGATGATTTTTTTTTTTATTTTTTTTTTTCTTACAAAGTCTCATATTCCACTAACTTGTGACAAAAAATAAAAAGTTCTATGAACTCACTATGCCCATCAGCGAATACCTTGGGGTCTCTTCTTTCCAAAATGGGGTCACTTGTGGGGTAGTTATACTGCCCTGGCATTCTAGGGGCCCAAATGTGTGGTAAGGAGTTTGAAATCAAATTCAGTAAAAAATGACCTGTGAAATCCGAAAGGTGCTCTTTGGAATATGGGCCCCTTTGCCCACCTAGGCTGCAAAAAAGTGTCACACATCTGGTATCTCCGTACTCAAGAGAAGGTGGGGAATGTGTTTTGGGGTGTCATTTTATATATACCCATGCTGGGTGAGAGAAATATCTTGGCAAAAGACAACTTTTCCCATTTTTTTATACAAAGTTGTCATTTGACCAAGATATTTATCTCACCCAGCATGGGTATATGTAAAAAGACACCCCAAAACACATTCCTCAACTTCTCCTGAGTACGGGGATACCAGATGTGTGACGCTTTTTTGCAGCCTAGGTGGGCAAAGGGGCCCATATTCCAAAGAGCACCTTTCGGATTTCACTCCTCATTTTTTCCTGAATTTGATTTCAAACTCCTTACCACACATTTGGGCCCCTAGAATACCAGGGCAGTATAACTACCCCACAAGTGACCCCATTTTGGAAAGAAGACACCCCAAGGTATTCCGTGAGGGGCATGGCGAGTTCCTAGAATTTTTTATTTTTTGTCACAAGTTAGTGGAAAATGATGATTTTTTTTTTTTTTTTTTTTTTCATACAAAGTCTCATATTCCACAAACTTCTGACAAAAAATAAAAAAACTTCCATGAACTCACTATGCCCATCAGCGAATACCTTGGGGTCTCTTCTTTCCAAAATGGGGTCACTTGTGGGGTAGTTATACTGCCCTGGCATTCTAGGGGCCCAAATGTGTGGTAAGTAGGTAAATGACCTGTGAAATCCGAAAGGTGCTCTTTGGAATGTGGGCCCCTTTGCCCACCTAGGCTGCAAAAAAGTGTCACACATCTGGTATCTCCGTACTCAGGAGAAGTTGAGGAATGTGTTTTGGGGTGTCTTTTTACATATACCCATGCTGGGTGAGATAAATATCTTGGTCAAATGCCAACTTTGTATAAAAAAATGGGAAAAGTTGTCTTTTGCCAAGATATTTCTCTCACCCAGCATGGGTATATGTAAAATGACACCCCAAAACACATTCCCCAACTTCTCCCGATTACGGAGATACCAGATGTGTGACACTTTTTTGCAGCCTAGGTGGGCAAAGGGGCCCATATACAAAAGAGCACCTTTCGGATTTCACAGGTCATTTTTTACAGAATTTGATTTCAAACTCCTTACCACACATTTGGGCCCCTAGAATGCCAGGGCAGTATAACTACCCCACAAGTGACCCCATTTTGGAAAGAAGAGACCCCAAGGTATTCGCTGATGGGCATAGTGAGTTCATGGAACTTTTTATTTTTTGTCACAAGTTAGTGGAATATGAGACTTTGTATGAAAAAAAAAAAAAAAAAAAATCATCATTTTCCACTAACTTGTGACAAAAAATAAAAAATTCTAGGAACTCGCCATGCCCCTCACGGAATACCTTGGGGTGTCTTCTTTCCAAAATGGGGTCACTTGTGGGGTAGTTATACTGCCCTGGCATTTTCCAGGGGCCCTAATGTGTGGTAAGTAGGTAAATGACCTGTGAAATCCTAAAGGTGCTCTTTGGAATATGGGCCCCTTTGCCCACCTAGGCTGCAAAAAAGTGTCACACATGTGGTATCGCCGTATTCAGGAGACGTTGGGGAATGTGTTTTGGGGTGTCATTTTACATATACCCATGCTGGGTGAGAGAAATATCTTGGCAAAAGACAACTTTTCCCATTTTTTTATACAAAGTTGGCATTTGACCAAGATATTTCTCTCACCCAGCATGGGTATATGTAAAATGACACCCCAAAACACATTCCCCAACTTCTCCTGAGTACGGCGATACCAGATGTGTGACACTTTTTTGCAGCCTAGATGCGCAAAGGTGCCCAAATTCCTTTTAGGAGGGCATTTTTAGACATTTGGATACCAGACTTCTTCTCACGCTTTGGGGCCCCTAGAATGCCAGGGCAGTATAAATACCCCACATGTGACCCCATTTTGGAAAGAAGACACCCCAAGGTATTCAATGAGGGGCATGGCGAGTTCATAGAAATTTTTTTTTTTTGGCACAAGTTAGCGGAAATTGATATTTTTTATTTTTTTCTCACAAAGTCTCCCGTTCCGCTAACTTGGGACAAAAATTTCAATCTTTCATGGACTCAATATGCCCCTCACGGAATACCTGGGGGTGTCTTCTTTCCGAAATGGGGTCACATGTGGGGTATTTATACTGCCCTGGCATTCTAGGGGCCCTAAAGCGTGAGAAGAAGTCTGGAATATAAATGTCTAAAAAATTTTACGCATTTGGATTCCGTGAGGGGTATGGGGAGTTCATGTGAGATTTTATTTTTTGACACAAGTTAGTGGAATATGAGACTTTGTAAGAAAAAAAAAAAAAAATTCCGCTAACTTGGGCCAAAAAAATATCTGAATGGAGCCTTACAGAGGGTGATCAATGACAGGGGGGTGATCAATGACAGGGGGGGTGATCAATGACAGGGGGGTTGATCAATGACAGGGGGGTTGATCATCGACAGGGGGGTGATCAATGACAGGGGGGTGATCAGGGAGTCTATATGGGGTGATAACCACAGTCATTGATCACGCCCGTGTAAGGCTTCATTCAGACGTCCGGATGCGTTTTGCGGATCCGATCCATCTATCAGTGCATCCGTAAAAATCATGCGGACATCTGAATGGAGCTTTACAGGGGGGTAATCAATGACAGGGGGGTAATCAATGACAGGGGGGTGATCAGGGAGTCTATATGGGGTGATCACCACAGTCATTGATCATGCCCCTGTAAGGCTTCATTCAGACGTCCGGATGCGTTTTGCGGATCCGATCCATCTATCAGTGCATCCGTAAAAATCATGCGGACGTCTGAATGGAGCTTTACAGGGGGGTAATCAATGACAGGGGTGTAATCAATGACAGGGGGGTGATCAGGGAGTCTATATGGGGTGATCACCACAGTCATTGATCACGCCCCTGTAAGGCTTCATTCAGACGTCCGGATGCGTTTTGCGGATCCGATCCATCTATCAGTGCATCCGTAAAAATCATGCGGACGTCTGAATGGAGCTTTACAGGGGGGTAATCAATGACAGGGGGGTAATCAATGACAGGGGGGTGATCAGGGAGTCTATATGGGGTGATCACCACAGTCATTGATCATGCCCCTGTAAGGCTTCATTCAGACGTCCGGATGCGTTTTGCGGATCCGATCCATCTATCAGTGCATCCGTAAAAATCATGCGGACATCTGAATGGAGCTTTACAGGGGGGTAATCAATGACAGGGGGGTGATCACCACAGTCATTGATCATGCCCCTGTAAGGCTTCATTCAGACGACCGGATGCGTTTTGCGGATCCGATCCATGTATCAGTGCATCCGTAAAAATCATGCGGACATCTGAATGGAGCTTTACAGGGGGGTGATCAGGGAGTCTATATTGGGTGATCACCACAGTCATTGATCATGCCCCTGTAAGGCTTCATTCAGACGTCCGGATGCGTTTTGCGGATCCGATCCATCTATCAGTGGATCCGTAAAAATCATGCGGACGTCTGAATGGAGCTTTACAGGGGGGTAATCAATGACAGGGGGGTAATCAATGACAGGGGGGTGATCAGGGAGTCTATATGGGGTGATCACCACAGTCATTGATCACGCCCCTGTAAGGCTTCATTCAGACGTCCGGATGCGTTTTGCGGATCCGATCCATCTATCAGTGGATCCGTAAAAATCATGCGGACGTCTGAATGGAGCTTTACAGGGGGTTGATCAATGACAGGGGGGTAATCAATGACAGGGGGGTGATCAGGGAGTCTATATGGGGTGATCAGGGGTGATTAGGGGTGATCAGGGGCTAATAAGGGGTTAATAAGTGACGGGGGGGGGGTGTAGTGTAGTGTAGTGGTGCTTGGTGCTACTTTACTGAGCTACCTGTGTCCTCTGGTGGTCGATCCAAACAAAGGGGACCACCAGAGGACCAGGTAGCAGGTATATTAGACGCTGTTATCAAAACAGCGTCTAATATACCTGTTAGGGGTTAAAAAAAACACATCTCCAGCCTGCCAGCGAACGATCGCCGCTGGCAGGCTGGAGATCAACTCTCTTACCTTCCGTTCCTGTGAGCGCGCGCGCCTGTGTGCGCGCGTTCACAGGAAGTCTCGCGTCTCGCGAGATGACGCGTATATGCGTGACTGTGCGCAGGGCTGCCACCTCCGGAACGCAATCCTGCGTTAGGCGGTCCGGAGGTGGTTAATTTACATTGAAATGTATTAGTGCCGGATCCGACATTAAAAATACCGCAATGCCGGATTCGTCCTTCCGGTCTGCGCATGCGCAGACCTTTAACAATGTGAAAAAAATAGAAACTGATCCGTTTGTCTGTATGACAAACGGACAGACGGATCCGTTCTTGCAATGCATTTGTGAGATGGATCCGGATCCGTCTACAAATGCTGTCCGTTTGCATGAAAATTGCCGGATCCGGCAGGCAGTTCCGGCGAAGGAACTGCTTGCCGGATCACTCTGCCGCAAGTGTGAAAGTACCCTTAGTATATATTAATGGAGCAGGACCTGATGATGCCAGCATCGTGATGTCACATGATCATGCTGGGAATATCAGGTCCTGATGCTTTCAGTTCGGAGCGAGGATTACCGGCCTGCCTGTGGTAAGTTTTTTTTTTCTCATAGTCTACCCATTTTTAATGGCCGTTAGATGGGCGGACTTCAGTCTAAATGGCCGTTAAAAACTGACCCACTGATTTTTTTTTTTAACTGTCGTGTAAAAGGAGAGAAAAGTTTTTAGACAGTTACCTTAGGTATGCCCTAACACAGAGATCAGCAATCTTTGGCACTCCAGCTGCTGTGAAACTACAACTCCCAGCATTCACACTTATTTGGCTGTTCTTGTAACTCCCATAGAAGTGAAAGGAGGATTCTGGGAGTTGTAGTTTCAGAACAGCTGAAGTGCTGGAGATTGCTGATCGCCCTAACAAATGCCTTTTCTTTTTATATGTAGGGACTGTAATGTAATATGACTTTACTTTACAGTTCAAAAAAACTTTTACAGTCAAAGTCCCCTAATAGGGCTGGAAAAATGTTAAAAAGAAGGCATGTGATGCATGGGGGAAACATCACAGCTGCCGCTAGTCATTGGCTGCAGCAGCCAAATGACCCCCGTCAAACAGGAATTTCTGAGCAGGGACTGATGGAGCCGGAACCCAGCAGCAGGAAGCAAGTAAGTCCCTCCGCAGGTACGGCGAAGTAAGGGGGTCTGCCCGAAAGGCAAAATAAAAAAACACTATTTTTTCTAATCATTTTTTGTTGAATAAAATTATTTCAGGGTAACATACGTACCCTGTTAGAACAGTTATTTGATTGCATGTATTTTGGCTAAAAATTATTTTTGCAATTGTTTTTTCTTAACAATTTTGGACTCTTTGGTTTCTGCATCCTGTATGTACTTCATTACGTAGTAGGCCGTAGAATGCCATTTACTAGAATAGCCGTGCAGCCAGCCAGAACCGCAGGGGCAGCACGTGAGGTGCACGGTGGGCCAATGAGGGGCCAAATAACAACACAGTTCATCGATTTACTCACGGTTAGCAGAAAGCCTCCCTGGGCTGGCAGCACACACAGTGTTGAGGAAGACAGCACAAAATCCTCCGGGGCACGCTCTGTGGTAGGGAAGCACCAGCCTAGATGGAGGTTGAGGTGCCCTTGGTGGCAGTGGTGTTTAGGGTGCTTGTGGCGGCTGGGTCCCTTGGTGGTGTTTGTTGTGACCCCAGTACCGTTATTGGTGGTACAACCAATGGTAAGAATGAAGTAGACAGTGGTAGGATACAACTCACAACTTTTACTGATGTTGGTTCCAGTTGCGGCATATACATCCAAACAGAATACAGTCTTTTGCAATTTAGAGGAATTCTGTTGATCCACTGTTAATAGGTTTGGCTGGGTTTAGCTTAGCTTGAAGGTTCTGTATCAGTGCTTCTGGTAGGTGACTTTGCTTCGGGTCCCTAGTAAACCAGAGTTATTTGGTGAGGTTGCCTGTATTACTTATTTGGTATGCTTAGTCCTTTTGTTTCTGTATCTTCCAAGCCCTTGAACAGGTAGCTAGTCTGTATTCTTCAATGTATGGTGAGGCTGCCTGTAGCTAGATTGTCCTCCACCATGTGCAAAGGTGCCCATTAAGCCTTAAGTAATGGCTGTTATCACCGATGTCTCTCTTTAGCTTGGTTAACTTCTTCCAGGGACGAAAACGCTATCCTCTGGTTATAGGATCTAGGATCTAAGAAGGTCACAGAAGGAAAACGCTCTCCTGTGCCTCATACCTTGGCTCTACCTCATTTCTGCATCTTGCTTCACCCACTAATCTGTAGTGTGTAGCCTCAGAGTAACCACTGACTCTGCTCCTCACTAACTCTCCCACTTTACTTCACTCCTCCTCTACACTAGGCCTGACCTAAGTATATATATATATATATATAACCTAAGTACTATCCCCATCTAGAGAATCGCGGAAGCACCTCTAGCGGCTGTCAGGGAGACAGCTACAAGAAGCTTGATTAACCCTAAGGGAAACAGCTGAGAAAGGGGTGAAACATATGTGATGTCATGATATGGGCAGATCATCTGATAAGGGGGGGGGCGGCAATTTTTATCTTGCCTAGGGCGGCAAAAATCCTTGCACCGGCCCTGACCATCATAACCCATAGATTACCCTGTAAACACGATGGCAGCCAGGGGCAGACTGGCCATAGACCCCACAGGGTAATCTCCTGCACTGTGGTATTTGGTTTTGCTGGGGCGGTATTATGTGCTGCACTATGGTATTGCTGACTCCGCCTACTTCTGTTGTCCCTGCCTGTTTGTGGCTTGTGTTGGCCCTACCTACTTGTGTTGCCCTGCCTGCTGTCAATTTGGACTCGCCTACAACATGGGGCCAGGTTTTTTCCAGGGCCACTATAAGCTCCCAGTTCGCTCCTAGAGGCAGCATACACCATAATCCTCGCAGCATAGGGTATAATCTGTGGCGGTTTGGGGCAGTAAATTAGTTCATGGATAAATCTCTGCTGATCTGGAGTGGTGAAGTGGTTAGTGTGATTTTGTTTTATTTATTATATGATATAATGCATCAAATTAAAACAAAAACTACACTGTGTGAACATGACACAAACACATAATTGCCCAATAAAATAAAAAAATACTTTATCAGCTTCCCAGCAGTAAAGTCAAATCCATCATAAACAGTGGCGTCGCCAGGGGGGGGCCAGAGGGGGCCACGGCCCCCCTACATCACGCTGTGCCCCCCCCCAACTAAAATGCCCCCCCAACTGAGCGGCTGCAACAGGGCACAACAGGGAGATGAGCGCTTCCATTGAGCTCATCTCCCTGTGCTGCGGCAGGGGAGGGAGAGGCGTGTCCCTTCCCCTTCCTCTGATAGGCTGCAGGTACTAGGCCGGCAGCCTACCAGAGGCCGGCGCAGGCGGCGCGATTAGGTCATCGCGCCGCCTGAGCCATACAGCGCGGGACACAGGCCGGAAAAGGCCTGCATTGCATCGCTGACATGGAGGTAAGTATAAGGTTGTTTTTTACAATAGTTTTACTGGCACATTATGGGGGCTTATTACTGGCACATGATGGGGGGCTTATTACTGGCACATGATGGAGGGGCTTATTACTGGCACATGATGGGGGGCTTATTACTGGCACATGATGGGGGGCTTATTACTGGCACATGATGGAGGGGCTTATTACTGGCACATGATGAGGGGCTTATTACTGGCACATGATGGGGGGCTTATTACTGGCACATGATGGGGGGCTTATTACTGGCACATAATGGGGGGCTTATTACTGGCACATAATGTGGGCTTATTACTGGCACATGATGGGGGGGCTCTTGTTACTGGCACATGATGGGGGGCTCTTGTTACTGGAAAATTGGGGGGGCTCTTATTACTGGCACGTGATGGGGGCTGGGCTCTTATTTTTTATTTATTTTTTTCCTCCTCTTTTTTTTATAAATAAATCTTTATTACAATTTTCCAATTCTTACAAAAAAAATTGACAGAACATCTTGTTTTTACATAGTTACATAAATTTGTTACATATGAATATTTCCCCACCTCCCCACCCGTAGTATGTCGGTTGCCACAAAAAAAAATAAAAAATAATATTACCGTCCTCCCCCCACCACCCCTGATTTTTCCTTTTTCTTGCTTTCCTCTTTTTCCCCCTACCTCCTCCTCCCTATCCCTCTAGCCACCTCCGCCACAGCCTGGCAAATCTATGTTTTTTCTTCAACCCGGTCAAATGAAAATCTTCCCTGGCTAGCGACATCCTTGTGCGGTTCTCCCATTCTTTAATTGTAGGGGCCTCAATTCCCCCCCCCCCCCCCCCCCCCCCCCCCCCCCCAGTGCCCAACTATACATTTCCTGGCTTGGAACAATAATTTAGCTGCAATTTCCCTGTGTTGAGACCCTTCCACATCATCCAGCACCCCTAAGATACATTCCTCAAAATGTCTAGGCACTGTAACCTGGTGGTATTCCTCTATTTTTTCAATTATCCTTACCCAGTAGTTTTGGATTTTTATACATGTCCATAATATATGTATATCGTCCACGCCTATCTCTCCGCATTTTTGGCAAGTGAAGACTTTAGTACTATAGTACTTCATTAACTTTTAGGGGAGTAGTAGAGACGATACAATATATTAAATTGGATTATTCTATAGGAGAAATTCCTTGACACCCTGTTCTTTGCCTGTATGGCTGAGTCCCAAAAGTCTTCCCACACAGGTTCCAGAGTGCCCTGCCATTTATGGGTCAGGTTATCTACTGCTCTTCTGTTGTTCTTTTGGTGCGACAGCCATTGGTATATTCTTGAAATCAATTTCTTGCCAGGTCTTAACGCAGTAATCTTCTCCAAAGGCTGTGGCAAAGTGGCTATTTGTGTGCCTTTCCCTATCATCTTATACAGTGCATGTTTTAATTGTAAATAATAGAACCTCGACCCTATATTTTTCAGTTGATATTTCCTTTTTAGCTCTTCATAAGATATTATATCCCCCTCTTCCCATACCTGTCCCAATTTATATATTCCATGTTTCCACCAGAACTTCTGATGTATTGTATCTAGTTCTGTGAGGCCAATATTGTCCCATAATATGGTATCTACATATAGCCCACTTTGGGACCATAGTTCTTTTACCATCTCCCAGCTCTTGGCCATCAATCGAATCAAAGGTCTATATTTGCCTCCCTGTTGGGCGAGAATACCCGTTTCCATAACTTGAAAGATATTACATTTCTCCAGTCTTTTATTTATCCCTGCTATTAAATTTTTATAGTTTTGCGAGTTACTCCATGTTATCATGTTTTTTATAGTCCCTGCCCTGAAGAAAAGTTCCGAATCTGGTACGGACAGTCCGCCCTCCCTTTCCTGAATGCTCAGTATCTGTGCCTTTATTTTTTGGGGATTATTACTGGTGTGTTCCACAGAGTATAACAGAAAGCGGGTAATACACACATCTTTATCAGTGAAATACGTCCTGCCATTGACATGTACAGTCTTTTCCAAACCTCGATTTTTTTCTTAATTTCCTGAATTTTTGGAATCACGTTTAATCTAACATAGTCATTGAGATCCAGAGTAATCTGGATTCCCAAGTATTTAACAGGTTCATTCATCCTCTTAATTTCCAACTGTCCCAGTCTAAAATCATTCAGAGGGTCAATCGGGATGCATGCCGATTTAGACCAGTTAATACTGAGTCCTGCATGTCCACCAAATTGCTCGAATACCTGAAATATCCTATTTAGTGATCCATGTGAACCCACAAACAGCATGATATCGTCTGCATATAAAGCAATTTTTTCTTCGTGGGTGCGGTATCTGAAGCCCACAATTCCCGGATCCTGTCTAATCATGTCTGCAAGCGGTTCAATAGATATAGCAAAGAGCAGAGGGGAAAGGGGGCATCCCTGTCTGACCCCCCTGCCGATTGGTACTCTACCTGAATGTTCTCCATTTACTATCACCCTTGCAGAGATTTCCGTATACAATAGTTTTACCCATGTAACAAAGCGATCCCCAAATCCCATTTTCTTCATTGTGTTGAACAGGAAGGGCCATTCTATCGTGTCAAAAGCCTTTGAGGCATCTATCGTTACAATCAGCCGTTCTCCGCTATCTGTGGGTTCAAACTGGGTGTTCACAAAATATCTCATAATATTCTCTGTGAATCCCGACTGGTCCTCATGCACGAGCACCGAGATCACACTCCTAAGTCTATTTGCCAAGATCTTAGCTAGTATTTTATTATCTGTAGTGATCAGTGAAATAGGGCGATACGAGTCCATCAGGGCCGGGTCCTTCCCTGGCTTTGGGATAAGTGTAATTAGGGCTTCCCGCATAGAGTCTGGCAGTTTTCCCACCTGCTTCGCTGACTCCCAGACTATAAGCAGTTTCGGAATTAATATTTCTTTATATTGAACATACACCTCAAACGGGGTGCCATCCATACCTGGAGCCTTGTTCTTTGTTGTCCCATTTAACATCTCATACACTTCTAGAGGGGTTATGGGAGCTTCCAGAGACTTGCATTGATCAGATGTTAACCTCGAGATAGTAATTTCATTCAAAAATTGTTGTATTTGTTCTGAGTTTTTTTTTATCTTGCTTCTATATATATCAGTAAAATACTTTTGGAGTAGCTCTATTTTGGCTGGTTGCTCGGTATTTTTATGTCCCGATTCATCCGTTATACGATGGATATATTTGTTCTTTTTTGTTTGGGTCGCTACCAGGGCCGCAAATTTTTTCCCAGGGATATGTGCATGGATATAGTTGTCCCTTACATAGTTTTCTTTTTGTTTTTCTGCCAATAATAGCAATTCATCTTTTAATTCCGAGGCCTTCTCTATCCAGGAAGTATAGTTTTGGTCTGTAGGGTTTGCAATATAATTTTTTTCATTTTTTTCTGCCTCGCCTTCTAGTTTTATTATTTTCTCCCTTATTCCTTTCTTATATAACCCTGTATACTTTTTAATAATCCCTCTAATAAAGGCCTTGGCTGCCTCCCATACTATATTAACTGTCGTTGATCCATCTTTCATCTCGAAGAACTCTATTATCTCTCGCAAAATCTTGTCGTGTGTATCCATCATATTTATCCATCCTATACTTATATTCATCCCTCTTTTTTTTTTTTTTTGTGTTTTAATATTTATATTAATTAGATTGTGGTCCGAAACACCCCGTTGCTCATATTTCACCCCTTTAATTTCCAGTGAGCCTTTCTCATTTGTGAAAACTAAATCTGTCCGTGATAGACTCCTGCGAGTCTTTGAAAAACATGAGTATTTCCGTGAATTGGGGTGCATAACCCTCCAAATATCAATCCATCCCATCTCTTTAGTGATATTTTTTAATTTGGATCCCATACAGGGACCCTGATTATTCCCCAATTTACTTCTGTCTAATCTTACATCCATCACATTATTAAAGTCTCCAACCACCAACAGTAATTTATCCCCTGCCTTAAGTGCAATATCGTAAATTTTTTGTAGGACGTCAATTTTAAAGGGTGGCGGTATATACACACTTGCTATTAACCATGCTCTACCTTCCACTATGCAGTCCAACAGGACGTAACAGCCCTTCTGATCTATAGTAGCTTTCACTATTTTTATGTCTATGTCCCGATGTATTAATATGCTTACCCCTCTCGCGTATGCTGAGTACACTGAGTGAAAAGCATATTGCATCCATGGTTTACCTATCCCATCCCTGGTCTCCTTTGTCTAGTGTGTTTCCTGCAGACAAACTATTGCGGGGAGAGATCTGTGTATTGCACCAAAGACCGCAACTCTCTTGGAACCCCTACTCAGCCCCCTAATATTCAATGAGATAATTCTCATATTTTTTATTCATGATCCTATCCATTACCAGAGTATGGGGGACCCCCATTCTTTTGAAGGGCTTGGGAATATTGGGACAGGAATAGGAGGAGGGTGGCACAACAGGGGTAAAGGAGGGGGACAACGGGAGAAAAAAAAAAAAAACAACCGGCATACCTCACCCACCCCTCACCAATGATCCAGGAAACCTAAGTCCTGGTTCTCTAAACTTGCATTCCCCCCTACGGCAGCCCATGCATCCCAGCCCACCGCTCAGCCCTTTAACTTTTCCTTAACCCATTCTCCTGCCGCCTCTGCTGTCTCAAAAAACCACGATTTGGCACTGTCTCTAATTTCAAAATAAATTACTCGAAATTGGTAGCAATGGGTGTAGCTATACCTTCCCAACTGGTTCATTCTCTAAAAAATGCCTTTCCCTTCAATTGGAACGAAAACTCCCTCACCTACTTAGGAATTGAACTAACAAAAGACCCCTCTAACCTATTCAGACTGAATTATCTGCCTCTACTGAAAAAGATACAAACTCATCTCCAATCATTAACATTACCTTGGGTTTCTTGGATCGGACGAAAGAATCTATTGCAGACTTATATTGTTCCAAAAATAACTTACCTTCTACAAATGATTCCCATCCATGTCCCTAACTCGTATTTTAAAAAGGTCAGACAAATATTTACCTCATTTCTTTGGAGGGACAAAAGGCCCAGGATAGCACATGATAAACTAATCAAAACTCGTATAAATGGAGGAATGGGTTTGCCGGACATACATTACCATTACTATTATAAAGCGATCCAACTGAGACGCTGGTTACAAGTGTGTATACCCAAATACCGAACGATTGGTACAGACATAGAACTAGACCTTATGTCTAGTAAACAACAGGCAGGGCTTTGGGGAATCACTACCCCCATTAACACTCCAATGGGCTTGTCTAGGGGTATATATCTAACTATGCGTTGTCTTCAATCTGAAGTTCATTTACTCTCAGATCCCCCTGTCAGCTTGCCAGTGAATCTTATACCGTATCTTATCAAACCAGAATTACCTGACATTCCACAATTCTGGAATACTCTAGGAAAAGTGGCTTTAACTGACTTGTTATCAGACCTGAAACAGAAAGAGAACGTCTCTATTATAGACTACAACTATATCAAAGAAGGAGATTTCCTGGCAAAGTATGAGTTTAAGAATATATGTCAAACTCTTAGCACCAAATTTGCTACCATACCTACCCCAACTTGGTTTGAGCAGTTATCCTCTCACGACATCCTTCCAAGACATAGTATGTCGCTACTGTATAACTGGTTGATCCCCAAAAAAGGTGATTGTACTCCAGCTTTTATAAGAGCTTGGGAAAATGATTTAGATTGTTCTTTTTCCCCTCAGGAGATTGATCTTATATACCTGAGATCTCATGGATTCTCCAGGTGTATAAAGGTGCAGGAACACTCTTTTAAAACCCTTACTAGGTGGTATAATGACCCCCACAAGCTCTTTAGAATGGGTTGTGCAGAAAATGATACATGTTGGAGATGTGGGTCCCAGACAGGTACACTAGGTCATATCATGTGGAGGTGCCCTCTAATTCGTCCGTTTTGGGATCAGGTCGAACAAAAAATCAATGAAATCTGTGGCACTACAATAGAATTGACACCTCATTCAGTTCTTCTATGGCTTCCCTCCAAGAAATGGAAACCCTCAAAGTTTGACTTACCCACTCTGCTTGTTCAATCAGCAAGGTTATTAATACTAATTAATTGGCTTAGTACTTACCCTCCTTCACTAAAAAATTGGTTCGAAAAGATTGACCAAGTTTTCCTGATGGAGGAACTTGCTAGCTGGGCAACCAGATCTCACTCAAGGTTTCAGAGCCTGTGGAATCCATGGAAAGTGTTCCGCGACTCAAGGATCTTGTAGAAGCTTCCCATAATTGCACCTAACATTCCGCGCCAACTTGAACTCTAATTTTGAACTTATGGCTAATATACATGAGAGTTTATACTGCCCAATATATAGAACATGCAATGAGTGTGTAGCTTGTCATTTAGCTTGTCATTCATTACTGATTCATGGTACCTATGCGTGAGTAGTTTTCCGGTATTATTAAGATGCTACCAACTTTGAATGAGACATAATTTTTTCATAACCTGTATACTGCTCCATATAACTTTATAAGCTGAGCTGCTTATCCTTATCCTTATTTGTAATCTTTAATAACATTTGTCATGAAGTTATAATACAGTTTATGCTATGTTCCCACTCATCCTTTTTCCCCACATCTTCTTTACCCTCCCCCTCTCTTTATTTTCTTTCACCCTTCTTTTTCTCCACCCCTCCCCCTCTCACCTTCATCTCTTTTTTGGGTCTCATCAGTATCACACGATATTTGCTAGACTTTAAAATGCTATTATTATTATATCTTCAATGTCTTGTCTAACTTTCATGTCTTCTTAAATAAAAAGAGATTTGTTAAAAAAAACAAACCACGATTTACTTTCCCATTCAATTCTCAGCTTACCCGGAAACATCATTGAATATTTAACATTCTTTGACCACAATATTTTTTTCAAATCCATAAACCGGCTTCTTTCATTTACCGTTTCTTTTGCATAGTCGGGAAATATTATCACTGTTGTACCCGCATAGTCCAGCCTCCCTTTTCTTCTTGCGCTGCGCAATATCTCCTCCCTGTCCCTGACCGAGAGCAGATTCAGAATCATTACCCTCGGTCTTGTACATGGAGCAGGCATCTTCGCTGGCACTCTATACGAACTCTCCACAAAGCTTTTATATTCAGAGATATCCTGACCCAGTTGTTCCTGCAACCAATCTTGTATAAAAATGCGAGGGTCTTGCCCCTCTGCTCCCTCTGGGATCCCCAGGCATCTCAAAGTTGACCTCCTGGCCCTATTTTCCAACTGTATTAGTTTATATTTTATTTCCTTATTTTCTACCATTAACCTGTTTTTCTCTTTGACCACTGTCTGTACCATATCCTCCACTTCTGATGTTCTTTTCTCTACTTTTATCAGTCTATCTTTATATTCTTGTAGGTCCGCCCTAAGGAGTCCGACCGATTCCCTAATATTTCCAGTCTGGAGAGAGAGGTCCCGTATCGCCGTATTGCATTTTTTTATTTCCTGAAATATATCTTGCAGGCTAGGAGCCTGTTCCAGAGCAGCTCTTTTACTTTCAGCCTCTTCAAGCTGGCCGCCACCTCTCTCCCCAGACTGAGGGCTTTCCCCTACCAACATTAATTCCGAGTTTCCCTCCAAGAGCAGTTCCCCCTCCTGGTCCAGTAACCCATCCTATCTTTTTTTCTTAGCCGGGCTGTGTCCGCGCCTACTAGTCAGGAGTAACTGTTTGGATTTCTCATTTCTTTTAGGCACTGGGGAAACCGTAGTATTCAACTCCAGTTGCCCCTTTGCCTTTTTCCCTGTGCCCTATCTCGCCTTGCCCCACTACACCCCTGTCCACCCTTTCCTCCTCCCCAGACTTGCCCAGGTACTCTACCGAAAAAAGGCGACAGAGAGGGACAGATCCTATCCTTATAAGACACACAGGGTAGAACCGCTCACATTCCCTCAACAATAGTATATCAATGATTCTATAGCATACACTTAAATCAGCAGCCTTGCATATATAGACAGGCAGTAATACATTAACAGTCCGTCCGTGCTTATTAATAATATGGTACAAATTCGGGCCAAGGAGCTCTACAGTTAGTAACAGCAGCAGTTCCAGGTTGTTAGTTCGCAGAAGTTAGAGGCAGTCTCTTAATTATTTGTATTCTTTTGATACCTTCTCATATGGTTAAGTTAAAGGGATTCTGTCATCAGAAATGAGCCCTATAAGCTAAACATATGGCGATGTCCCTTGTAAAACACTGAATCCTAAAGTGAGTTTATCAAATGCCCCTGTGGCTCTATATTCATAAAAAAGCGGTTTATATCACCTGTCAATCACTTCAAAATGGGGATGTCTCATGGTGAAAGGTACCTCTACACTGTGCCACACAATATACAGTATACCTCTACACTGTGCCACACAATATACAGTATACCTCTACACTGTGGAGTCTGTTCTATAAGCACCTTTGTTCTGTGGCGGCGGACAGAAAATAATCTGGAAGTGCCCCTCCTGAGACCAGGCTCTGGATCCGCCCCTGGACCGCTCACAGGAGTGTACATTTCTTCTAAACTGTAATCTGTATCCTCTGACCTGCAGAAATCAGCACTCGCTCGGTAACAACTAACAGGCAGTACCTGTAGGCTGTAGCCTGGCCCTGTTACCGAAGCTAGCCGAGTGGTGTAAGGTTAAGGTACTAGCAGAGATGAGCGGCCGCTGAATCCTGATTTAAAGTTAAAGTTACTGCAGGATATAGATTACTGTTTAGAAATGTCAAATGTACACTCCTGTGAGAGGCGGGGAGGGGGATCTGTGGCTGACACTGTTATAGGGAGGGGGATCTGTGGATGAAACTGTTATAGGGAGGGCTATCTGTGGATGACACTGTTATAGGCAGGGGGATCTGTGGATGACACTGTTATAGGCAGGGGGATCTGTGGATGACACTGTTATAGGCAGGGGGATCTGTGGATGACACTGTTATAAGGAGGGGGATCTGTGGATGACACTGTTATAGGGAGGGGGATCTGTGGGTGACACCGTTATAGGGAGGGGGATCTGTGGATGACACTGTTATGGAGGGGGAAATGGGGATGACACTGTCATGGGGTGGATCTGTGGATGACACATATAGCATAAGATGCTATACAGGGAGTGCAGAATTATTAGGCAAGTTGTTTTTTTGAGGATTAATTTTATTATTGAACAACAACCATGTTCTCAATGAACCCAAAAAACTCATTTATATCAAAGCTGAATATTTTTGGAAGTAGTTTTTAGTTTGTTTTTAGTTTTAGCTATTTTAGGGGGATATCTGTGTGTGCAGGTGACTATTACTGTGCATAATTATTAGGCAACTTAACAAAAAACAAATATATACCCATTTCAATTATTTATTTTTACCAGTGAAACCAATATAACATCTCAACATTCACAAATATACATTTCTGACATTCAAAAACAAAACAAAAACAAATCAGTGACCAATATAGCCACCTTTCTTTGCAAGGACACTCAAAAGCCTGCCATCCATGGATTCTGTCAGTGTTTTGATCTGTTCACCATCAACATTGCGTGCAGCAGCAACCACAGCCTCCCAGACACTGTTCAGAGAGGTGTACTGTTTTCCCTCCTTGTAAATCTCACATTTGATGATGGACCACAGGTTCTCAATGGAGTTCAGATCAGGTGAACAAGGAGGCCATGTCATTAGATTTTCTTCTTTTATACCCTTTCTTGCCAGCCACGCTGTGGAGTACTTGGACGCGTGTGATGGAGCATTGTCCTGCATGAAAATCATGTTTTTCTTGAAGGATGCAGACTTCTTCCTGTACCACTGCTTGAAGAAGGTGTCTTCCAGAAACTGGCAGTAGGACTGGGAGTTGAGCTTGACTCCATCCTCAACCCGAAAAGGCCCCACAAGCTCATCTTTGATGATACCAGCCCAAACCAGTACTCCATCTTCACCTTGCTGTCGTCTGAGTCGGACTGGAGCTCTCTGCCCTTTACCAATCCAGCCACGGGCCCATCCATCTGGCCCATCAAGACTCACTCTCATTTCATCAGTCCATAATACCTTAGAAAAATCAGTCTTGAGATATTTCTTGGCCCAGTCTTGACGTTTCAGCTTGTGTGTCTTGTTCAGTGGTGGTCGTCTTTCAGCCTTTCCTACCTTGGCCATGTCTCTGAGTATTGCACACCTTGTGCTTTTGGGCACTCCAGTGATGTTGCAGCTCTGAAATATGGCCAAACTGGTGGCAAGTGGCATCTTGGCAGCTGCACGCTTGACTTTTCTCAGTTCATGGGCAGTTATTTTGCGCCTTGGTTTTTCCACACGCTTCTTGCGACCCTGTTGACTATTTTGAATGAAACGCTTGATTGTTCGATGATCATGCTTCAGAAGCTTTGCAATTTTAAGAGTGCTGCATCCCTCTGCAAGATATCTCACTATTTTAGACTTTTCTGAGCCTGTCAAGTCCTTCTTTTGACCCATTTTGCCAAAGAAAAGGAAGTTGCCTAATAATTATGCACACCTAATATAGGGTGTTGATGTCATTAGACCACACCCCTTCTCATTACAGAGATGCACATCACCTAATATGCTTAATTGGTAGTAGGCTTTCGAGCCTATACAGCTTGGAGTAAGACAACATGCATAAAGAGGATGATGTGGTCAAAATACTAATTTGCCTAATAATTCTGCACGCAGTGTATACGGTATGTGTCATCCACAGATCCCCCCCCCCCATAGCAGTGTCATCCACAGATTCCCCTCCCTATAAAAGTGTCATCCACAGGCAACTAGGACATGTTGAAATCTCAGTGATTGTATTTTTTTTTTTAAAACCACAGACAGCAGGATTTTTCTTCCCTGTTGCGGTTTTAGGTATTGGGTAAAGTATCGCAGCATTTCTAAGCATACTTGTGTAAATGTATCGTTGTTATAGCTGCCCCTCTACTTTTGTCCTGGCCCCCAGTGTGCCCCCCCCCCCCCCCCCCCAAAAAAAAAATTGAAAGCTAGAGACGCCACTGATCATAAAACCAGTTGTCCGTCCTGCCAAAGTGGACACTGACCGATCCACTGAGCAAAACACTATCTGGCAATATGACAGGAACTAGGGAACTCAGAACTATAATTTCTTTTACCAGCTATTGCCAGCAGAGGGCAGCACAGTTTTCCTGCACAGTGCATGTGTGTCAGAATTTGCCAGCCACTTTCCCCCTTACATTTATCTTCTAGGGTGTGTTTCTTTTAAAAACTCTGAGCTCTTAATTCACACACTTGCCATAACTGTGCATATCACCTAAGTATATCAATTATGTTGCGGATTTAACCCTTTTCAACTCAGGAGGTGAAATCTGCAACAACTCCAGATGTAATTTTGCCGCAGATTGGTGATGGATTTTCCACACCAAACTATATATTGTGTGGACATACCCTTAAAGGTTCTTTTTATAATGAAAAGTTTGCTTTCCGAGAATGCTGTCTGTATCAACCAAGGTGTTGATACAGGTTTACTACAAAATTGGATAATTTTTCATTACAGAAAGAATTATATGTATTTTACTGAAACCAGAATACTCCTTTAACCCCTTCAAGACCAAGCTAGTTTTCACCTTAAGGACCAGGCCATTTTTATAAAATCTGACATGTGTCACTTTATGTGGTAATAACTTTAAAACTCTTTTATTTATCCAAACCATTCTGAGATTGTTTTCTCGTCACATATTGTACTTCACTTCAATCTACGTTTATAATAGACAGTAATACCTCCAAAAATAGTTATTACTTTAAATTCCCCATATGTCTACTTCATGTTTGGATCATTTTGTGAATGCCAATTTATTTTTTGGGGACGTTAGAAGGCTTAGAAGCAAATCTTGAAATTTTTCCGAAAATTTTCAAAACCCACTTTTTAAGGACCAGTTCAGGTCTGAAGTCACTTTGTGAGGCTTACATAATAGAAACCACACAAAATTGACCCCATTTTAGAAACTACATCCCTCAAGGTATTCAAAACTGATTTTACAAACTTTGTTAACCCTTTAGGTGTTCCACAAGAATTAAAGGAAAATGGAGATGAAATTTCAGAATTTAACTTTTTTGGCAGATTTTCCATTTTAATCCATTTTTTCCAGTAACAAAGCAAGGGTTAACAGCCAAACAAAACTCAATATTTATTACCCTGATTCTGCAGAATACAGAAACACCCCATTTGTGATCGTAAACTGCTGTACAGGTGCACGGAAGGAAAGGAACACCATATGGTTTTTGGAGGACCCAGTCACATTTGAAGACCCCCTGATGCACCCCTAGAGTAGAAACTCCCAAAAATGATCCCATTTTGGAAACTATGGGATAAGGTGGCAGTTTTGTTGGTACTATTTTAGGGTACATATGATTTTGGGTTGCTCTATATTACACTTTTTTGAGGCAAGGTAACAAAAAATAGCTGTTTTAGCACCATTTTTATTTTTTGTTATTTACAATGTTCATCTGACAGGTTAGATAATGTGGTATTTTTATAAAGCAGGTTGATACGGATGCGACAATACCAAATATTACAACTTTTTTTGGTTGTATGTTTCAGTTTTACATAATAAAGCATTTTTGAAAAAAAATATTTTTTAGTGTCTCCATATTCTGAAAGCCATAGTTTTTTTTTGGTTTTTTTAGACGACTGTCTTATGTAGGGTCTCATTTTTTGCAGGATGAGATGACGGTATTATTGGTACAATTTTGGAGTGTGTATGACTTTTTGATCGCTTGGTATTACATTTTTTGTGATGTAAGTTAACAAAAAATGCCTTTTTTACACAGTTTTTACTATTTATTTTACAGTGTTCACCCGAGGGGGTAAGGTCATGTGATATTTTTATACAGCAGGTTATTACAGATGCGGCGATAACTAATATGTATAGTTTTTTTATTTATTAAAGTTTTACACAATAATAACAATACATTTTTGAAACAAAAAAAAATTGCAGGATTTTACTAAGTTATGACGTAAAGTCATGATTTTATTAAAGACACGGAGGCGAGTATTGCTTTAACCTTTCTTTACTGAATCTACCATAGCAGCAAAGAAAAAAGGTATAACAAGTGGAAACCATGGTAACAACTCCTCCCCTTATCCCAGTATATCAGTCCTTGTCTGCCTGGGATCCTCCTCTTTCTTTGCGCCTCAACCAGCGCATATCAAAAACCGGAATGCAACGAAAAACCTTTGGAACCTGTCGGCTTGGACCGCAACATCCGGACATCCGACTGATCCAGAACTGTGTAACTCAAGTGCCTGAAGACCTTGGTCTCTCAACCTAAGAAAAAAGGATAAAAGAAAACATTCTATGACCATAATCCAGTGCATCAGAAAAGGTAGGATCTACATGTAGAGGATACTACAAATCTTAATAACGTAATCATAGAGCATCAGACATAAAATACTCACCCAGGCCCTAACAAGGGTGGGTCCAGGGAGGGCAATACTCGCCTCCGTGTCTTTAATAAAATCATGACTTTACGTCATAACTTAGTAAAATCCTGCAATTTTATAACAAGACACGGAGGCTCATATTGCTTGTTTAAAGCTGAGCCACTAAAGTATCAAAAGCGTGTGTTGCCGGTCTGAAGTAAAATTCGCGGAATGTGGAAGTCCTGGACCAATCCGCCAATTTCATAACATCTTCCAAGCGTGCCCCTGATGTAGTCATTGAAGTAGCAGCCGCACTGCGAACTGAATGCGCTGTGAAAACAGTCGTATCAATCCCGGAAAGGGAGAGAATCCACTTAACCCAGCGAGATAAGGTAACGCTGGTGACCGGAGCATAAGGACTGCGAAAAGAAATAAATAACTGAGGAAGAGAAGGCGACCGCAAGGGGCGGGTTCTATCTTCATATTCCTGCAAACAAACCACAGGACAAAGTTGTGGAGACGCCGGGAAACGGGGGTAAGAGACCGAATGAATATTGGTCTTAGTGCGTCGAGAAATATTGAAGTGAACCCCTTCCGGGGTGAAGGACCTAGCGTCCCAATCCAAAGCACGCACGTCCGACACTCTTTTACAAGAGATTAGACAGAATAAAGTGACCAATTTGGCCGATAATTGACGTAAGGATAATTGAGCATTAGATGGCCAGTTGATCAAAAAGGTTAGGACCCCAGAAACATCCCAGGTTGACGAGAACCGCGGCCGAGGCGGTCGGGCCAACCGTGAACCTTTGAGCAAGCGACAGACCAGGGGATGTTGTCCCGCCGGACGGCCATCGAAACCGTTATGTCTGGAGGAAATTGCTGACCTAAAGACATTGATGGTACGGTAGGCCTTCCCCGCCTCAAATAGTGAAGTCAAAAAGGCTAAGACGGAATTCACAGGAGCCTCAACGGGATCCAAAGACCGGTCGACGCACCAGCGAGACCAAGAGTCCCAGGCGGCTCTATAAGCTCGTCTCGTACCGGGTGCCCAAGCGCAGTCCAATAGGAATCTAGTTGTCCCTGAAAGGACAGTGCCTCCTCCGGGACTCCCGAGATCTTGCAGGCCAGGAGACGCAAGGATCCGTTCTGCAGGAGTGGATGAAATTCTCCTGCTGGCCCTAGAAGCAGCGACAACTGATTGGGAAGAAGGAGCGGAAAATCCACCAGAAGTTCCAGGATCTGGGGGAACCAGGACTGAGTCCTCCAAAAAGGCACAATCAGAATCAGGTTCGCCAACTGCTGGCGGACTTGAAGGAGTACCCTCGGGATGAGCGCAAAGGGAGGAAAAGCGTACATCAGCGCGTCTCCCCAGTGTTGAAGCAGGGCGTCTACCGCTTCCGCCAAAGGATCCGGCCTCCAGCTGAAAAACCTGGGCAGCTGGGTATTCAATCGGGAAGCGAACAGGTCGACTGAAAAAGGACCCCAAAGAGAAGAAATAGCAGAGAAAACCGTCTCGTCTAATCTCCAGTCGCTGGAGTCCGAAATGTAGCGGGAGCTCCAATCCGCTAGGGTATTGTGAAGGCCCGGAAGGTATTCTGCCACCACAGAAATGTTCCTGTCGAGACAGAACTCCCAAAAGTCCTTCGCCAAATAGGTCAGAACAACTGACCGTGTTCCCCCCATGCAGTTGACGTATCTGACCGCAGAGATGTTGTCCATGCGGAGTCTGATGGCCGTACTGACAATCCCATTGGCAAAACTGCGAATGGCAAACGACCCTGCAAGAAGCTCCAGGGCGTTGATGTGAAGACGAGATTCTTCCCGCGACCAAGGACCGCCCGTGGAAACGCCACTGCAATGTGCTCCCCATCCGTGCAGGCTCGCATCGGATTCTATGATGAGATCCGGTTGGGGACCCACAATAGCTCTGCCATTCCAGGACGACAGGTTGTGGATCCACCACCTCAGTTCGTCTTTCGTTTCTGCGTCCAACGTGACAAAATCGGCGTAAGAGGCCCCTGTCCGCAGGTGAGCGATTTTGAGTCGCTGCAACGCCCGATAATGAAGGGGGGCTGGAAAGATAGCTTGGATCGAGGCGGCCAGAAGTCCGATTACCCTCGCCAAATGCCGCAACGACATCCGGGGCAGTTGAAGAACATGTCGCAGCTCTTTGCGGATGGCCTTGATTTTGGAGAGAGGGAGACTGAGGGATAGCTCCAATGAATCCACTTGGAATCCCAGGAACTCCATTGACCTGGCAGGAGTCAGACAAGACTTTTCCTGGTTGATGATGAACCCTAAATTGGAAAGGAGGGACACCGCCAGGTGAATATGCTTCAACAGGAGAGATTGAGACTGGGCCATGATCAAGATATCGTCTAAGTAGACGATTAGGCGGACACCTCTGCCGCGGAGCCACGCCACCACTGGGCGCATGATTTTGGTAAAGCACCAGGGGGCGGAGGAGAGGCCAAACGGGAGGCAGGTGAAACGCCAAGTCTGACCGTTCCACAGAAATCGGAGCAGGTCTCTTGAAGAGGGGGACACCGGGACTGTCAGGTATGCGTCTTTGAGATCTACCTTTGCCATCCAGTCGCCTGGAAGGAGCAGATCTCTCAACAGATGGATGCCCTCCATCTTGAAGTGCCGATACTGTACGAAGGCGTTTAAGGCTTTCAAATTGATCACGGGGCGCATCTGGCCCCCTTTCTTTTGCACCAGAAAAATACTGCTGACCACACCCCATCGAGCCACTGGTGCACGCTCGATCGCGCCTTTCTGTAGTAAATCCGACAGCTCCCTCTGAAAGAGGGACCGAGCCGAATTGGACAGGGGTATTGAATGGGGCACCGGGATAGAACTCGGATCGGCAATCAGATCTATTGTGAACCCTTGTACAGTGGAAAGAACCCATTGGTCGGAGGTTATGCCTGGCCACACATGGGAAAAGAACCGGAGTCTGCCTCCAATACATTGGTCTAAAAAAGGTAGAGGACGAAGAACGGGACTTACCAAACGGTCGCCGGGAGTTCGGATTCCCTCTGTAACCGCGTGACCGGAAGGGAGCACCTCGCGATGGGAAAAAGGATGGCTGGTGTCTCTGATCCTGGAGGGATGCTCGGTAGGAAAAGGAGCCTCTGCCGGAACCCCGGGCATGAAAACTGGAACGGCCGGACAGTCGGCCCCTAGAACTGCCGGCCCTGTTGGAAAAACGCCCTTGGAAGACTCGACGCATTGATGTCTGGGCCTTATCAAGCGCCGTAAATGCTCCTACATACTTTCCCAACTCTTTTATAAAAGAGTCGCCGAAGAGCAATCCCTGGGCATCTTTGCCCGCTTCAGTCAAAGCCAGATTGGACAACTTTGGCTCGATTTTCATCAATATGGCCTTACGCCTTTCAATGGCCAGTGAGGCATTGACATTACCAGCCACACAAATGGCTCTCTGGGCCCAACCTCTCAGTTCCTCAGGGTCCACCTGGCTACCAGCCGCCCTAGCGGACTCAGCCATGTCAAAAATTTTGGCTAAGGGACCCGTAATATCCAGTAACTTATCCTGGACTGCTTTTAAAGCAGAGTCCAGCCCTTTGCGGGGATTAAAACCCGTCTTCGCCAAGAATTGGACCATTTTCGGATCCACTGAGGGGGTTTCACACACTTTGTGTGGTATCAAAGGGCGAGGGCATTCGGCCCGTAATTTATTTCGCGATTCCTTGCTAAGAGGATTGCGTATGCGAGCTTCCAAGTATTGTGCCACATGTGTGGCGGGTATCCATTCCGCAGAGCGGGGATGGTGCAGCTCGTCGGGGTTAAACAATGGTACTCCAGTCGGATCCTTTAACAGATCCTCTGCTGACCCCTGAAGTTGTAAAGTGGGCTCCGGACATACATTAAGTGCCGGGTCCACGGCGACGTCCGCCAAATCATCCTCCATATCAAAAAGTAAATCATCCTCATTATCATGAGCCTCCTCCTCCGACTCTCTATCAGAGTCTGACACTGGCTCAGGTAGAGACCTGGCAGTCTTCCATGCCCGCGTTTTTTCTGCCTGGCGGGTGCAAGCTCTTTTACGCGAGCGAAGCGCGTTATCCTGGGATGGGGATGGCCCATCAATCTGAATTGTTCTGGAGGCAGTAGGTAATGGTTCTGGAGGTGGGACCGTGCTCTGAACAACGGTGCTAGGGCGAGCCATGAGGGCCTGAGAAATAGACTGGGTTAATGCAGAGGACATTGAACCCATGGCGGCTATAATGGCATTAGAAATGGACTGTTGAAGTGCCAAATCATGAGCATCCGGGTGCAGCACCTCGGACCTTCTATCCTGCGTAGGGGAAACCTGTCCTGCAGGGGGAGGGGGGTCATTAGGGGCCACAGAAGCAACAGAATTTTTTCGAACGGACATTGTAGCAGCGAGTGGCAGGAGTTAGTCACCCCAGCCAGGAAGCAGCAGAAAGCACTAGAAGAGAAGAAAGGGACAGTAATGTAATACCATTCAAGAAATAAGTAGAGGAATGAACAGGAAAACGGTAGTACTCACAGGTCACTGATGGGCACAAGAAACTGCACAGGGCACAGATAATCGCAAGGGGTTGCAACGGGTACAAATAGATACTGGGACACGTCCGACAAGCCGAGCGGTACTGTCCGGTGCGTGCAGTAAGTGGAACACACAGGGACACCGAAGTCTCGCGAGATCTCGGTGTCCGCAATAGGCAGAATAGCCGAAGTCCCGCTATCGCGAGACTACGGCCGGAGCGCAGAGGGGAAAATGGCGCCCGAAATCTCGAATCGCGAGACTTCGAGCGGGAAGGCAAAGAAGACAGCCGGGACGCGCGCGAAATGGCGGCCGCAACCTGAGGTAACAAGGGGACAACAAAAGTACCGCGAAAGAGCGAGGTACACGTCGGAAGGCAGCGGAGCCGCAAGGGTCCCCAAAGGGGGGAGAAATAACCTTAGGGAGGCAAAGGGGAATAAGACCTGTAAGGAAAAATACATATGACACGAAAAAACCACCCCACAGGTTAGCAGACCGCAATAAGACAACAAGATGCCATAAGACACCCTTAAAACCCCGAAGGGTTAACTCAATACAGCTAAAATAGAATGTACCAGACCCTGAGCAGAGCTACAGAGCTGGAGTGTACTTATCTGCCTGGTAGCAGCAAAGAAAGAGGAGGATCCCAGGCAGACAAGGACTGATATACTGGGATAAGGGGAGGAGTTGTTACCATGGTTTCCACTTGTTATACCTTTTTTCTTTGCTGCTATGGTAGATTCAGTAAAGAAAGGTTAAAGCAATATGAGCCTCCGTGTCTTGTTATAAAATCATGTTTTAGTGTCTCCAAATTTTGAGAGCCATAGTATTTTTTTTTATTTTTTTGGGCGATTAAGTAGAGTCTTATTTTTTGCGGGATGAGATGATGGTTTGATTGGTATGATTTTGGGGTGCGTATGAGTTTTTGATCGCTTGGTATTACACTTTTTGTGATGTAAGGTGACAAAAAATGGCTTTTTTTACACAGTTTTTATTTTTTATGGTGTTCACCTGAGGGGTTAAATCATGTGATATTTTTATAGAGCAGGTCGTTACAGATGCGGCGATATGTAATAGGTCTACTTTTCTTTTTTTCCCTACTTTTTAAAAAAAAAATTAACTTTATTTTGGAAAAAGGACACTTTTTTTTTACTTGAAACTTTTTTCACTTTATTTTAGTTTTAAATTTGTCCCTGTTTCAATTCAGTACAATACATTCTGTATTGTACTGAATTGAACTGTCAGCGTCTCACACAGTGAGACGCTTACAGTTGCCTAGGAGACCCAGCGTTCAGGCTGGATCTCCTGGGCTTCCATAGGCTGTCAAGTCTGATGCCTGTGTAAGGCATCGGGGCTGCCATGGCAACCATAAACCCCCTGCCAGCGCAGCACGGGTGGGCGATGGAGTCAAAGAGAGCCCCCTCCCTCTGTATACCCGGCACGTGCCACGGTCAGCGCTGACCGCCGCACGTGAAAGGGTTATCAGTAACAGCCGGGCTGCGAATCGGGGGGCGGTCCTAGGGATGGGTAGGGGGCGGACTTAGGGGCGGGTAGGGGGCGGTCCTAGGGTTGGGTAGGGGCGTGACCAGGGGAGGGGGGGTGAGTTCCACCACCTTTTCTCTGAGAAAAAAAGCCCTGCATTTGACTATGGCATGGGGGTCGGATGGCAGGAGGGACTGATGGCATGGGGGAAATTGAAGGCACTATGATCAGTGATTGCAGCTTAGCTGCATTGTGTATAGGAGGTCCTGTCTCCATAGAAACGTGGTCTGCTGTTCTGTATCTCCCTCATGCTTTACACTGCAGCACTGCCTGTTCAATTTTGCTGCTGTTTGTAAATGGAAGGTCAGGAATGGAGAGATGATTAGGTTACAGTAAGGACAGAGGATTAGAAACTACAGGGACCCAACAGAAGATTATAAACTACAGGGACCCAAGCCCCCAGAGAAAAGAAGACTATCAGGAATCTGCTGCATGTAGATGGAGGGGAGGGGCATTAATAAGGGGGAAGGGCCTGGGGAGGTGCTTTTATCAGCCATTGATTAGTAAACTCTGGACTCCTCCTGACTCGCTGCAGGAGAAGAGGTTTTGGGGAAGTTGCTTGGGGTGTTTCCAAATGTTGCGCCTAGTACAGCCCTTGTGTACAGTAAGGCCCCATAGACTACTTTGGGGGTTGTATTATTGCTGCGTACCACTTGCATATTACTCTGGTGTCAATGGGTGGCCATAAAATGGACTCTACAATTTGGACAACCCCTTCGTAGGGTTGCATCAGGTATCGAACTTTTGATACCCAATCAATACTTTTGTACCCGGATCAATACGATACCAGGATTTGCTATTTTCCAATACTAGTCTGCAATACTGCACAGCCTAGTATCTCTTAGAGAACATGGTGCGCACCGTTCTTGATGCGCAACATGTTCTCCTGAGCAGGCAGAGTGCAGAAGGAGGGAGTCCCTCCCCACTGTGACGCAGCTGCTGCCACTGCCACAAATAACAGGATTAAAGGGGAGGGGCTGTGAAGCTGCCACTGCCACAAATGAAGATAATGCAGATGAGGGGGGACTGTTATATGTGCCACCAATGCATATATTTAACCCTTAAATACAAATGTAGGTTGCGGGTGCCGCCAAACTGCTGCACCGGAGGGGTTAATTGACGGGGTTCGGTGGGATCGCCATTCCCGGTCACTGAGACCGGGTGCCGGCTGTGTGATACAGTCAGCACCTGCAACCTACATTTGTATTTAAGGGTTAATTATATGCATTGGTGGCACAGGGTTGACAGACCCCCCCCCTCAGTATTATAATAATGTTAATTATATTCATTGGTGGCGCAGTGGCCACAGGGTCCCTTTTCCTCCTCCTCAGTATATTCATTGGTGGCAGCTTTCGATCGGAGCCCCAGCAGTGAAATTGTGGGGTTCCGATCGGTTGTCATGGCAGCCAGGACGCTACTAAAGCCTTCCATGGCTGCCATGGTAATATCCCTGCTGCGGTGTGCACAAAGCACAGGGCAGCAGGGACAGCGTAAAGTCGTATTATTCCTAATAGATCTCTGTTAGGGTGAATAGGACAAGAAATTAAAAGATCACAGGTTCTAGCCCCTTTAAGGGGGCTAATAGTTATTAAATAAAAAGTAAAAAAATATATATATATTAACCTTTTTAAATGCCCCCTTTCCCAATTTTGCATATAAAAATATATAAACAATAAAAAAAAAACATATTAGGTATCACCATCAGTGATGGCCAGTTCACAGTGTTCGCCCGCGAACACATGCGATCTGCCATCTTAACTGACAAGTCCGGCGAGGCACAGGTAAGTCTTTACCTGTGCCTGTATCGGGAGCCGGTCTGAAATGAAATGCGGTCTCCGAGAACAGCCCGATGTAGGCCCCCGGAGGCTGTTCTCGGAACTGTCTGCTCCCGGAGACCACATTTCATTTCAGGCCGGCTCACGCACAGTAAGTCCGGCGAGGACTTACCTGTGCCTCGCCGGACTTGTCATTTAAGATGGCAGATCGCATGTGTTCGCGGGCGAGCACAGCGAACTGGCCATCTCTAATCACCATGTCCGAAAAAGTCCAAACTATTAAAAAATACACTTCTCATGTACTGCAGACCTTCTTATGAGAAGGACGAGGCCTTATCCAAGCAATCAACGGTGTTCAGGAATCTCTTCCTTACTATTCAGAAAAGAAGTTATGCAGCATCTGCATCTCAAATTCTGTAATTTTATTTAAAAGGTTAGAGTGTTTCATATAACATAAATATCTAACCCCTAAATTTTGGAACTATACAGATTAAAAAAAAATCAGCAACCAAATCAAACTGAAATGTGAAGCAGAAAATGTACTGTAAAGGTAAAAATCTATGTATCCTCAAAAACTGAAAATCTACATCCATAAAAAAATTAAAATCCATATATCTTAGTTCATTAACATATTAGATGCTCTAGCCATTAAGTGGTTAAAATAATCTGGCCTTCATCCTGGCATAGTATTGTGATGTCACCACAATTGCATAGAATGTCCTAGGACTGGGCCTACAGCTGTTATGTTACTGGATGATATCACAATGATGAATTTGTAAAGGTGTGACTCTATGTTGGATGCACACAACTTCAGAAAGAAGATTGGACGCCATCATGAGGATTCATAGGCGTCGGCGCTATGTTGATCGGCGGCTGCTGGTCAACTCTCTCTCATCCTGCATGTCGATTGGCTCATTCCTTCTGACCCAATTCAAGAAATTGAATCAAAAATGGAGAACTCTGATTAGGAACTCCAGCTTCCTGGCCAAGAAATCAATCATCATGACATAGGCCAGGAGCTTCTTCAGGTCAGTTGCTTTAAGCGTAAAAACCACGTAATTCGCCATGACACAGCTAAGAAGACACCAACCAACTTTATTGCTGATCCAAAAGTTGCACATGAGGGACCCCTAATACCACAAGGCAAGTCCCTGGGAGAAAAAGAAGGAAATGGACCTCCCTGCGCTCCCTTTGTTTAGATGTGTAAACGTCAGCCTAAATTGGATGACTCCGCAGCTGAAATGTCCTAGGAAGGAGCTGTTGTACTCCTTGGAGTAAGGTTATGATAAGGGCCAATGTGTCACCCGTGGGTGATACTGGACATGTGCGCAGGAAATACACTCAAAACGGCTACTGTTGCTGGGTGAGAGGACTAGATGGATCGGGGACGCGATGGATCGGGGACGCGACAAAGAAACTGACTCAATTAGAAGGTGTCACATGAATCCGCTAGAGCTGGGGATATAAGAATGGTACTGGTGTGGTTCCTACCTGAAAGGAGGTTCGTCCTGATGTGCGTTCTTGTTCTGGTTCGGATAGCCTTCCTTCTTAGACGGCTTGTGTGGAATCTTCTTTATTAATATTCTTTGTTGCAAATGAGCGTGTCCTCTTCGTTCACCTGCTAGCACGAGCGCTGCCCCGGCCGGAAGCAAGCGCGGTGCGAGGTGACTGGTTACTGTGGTTGTCCTGGAAACCAAAATGGTGACGTCACCGGTAGGAGTACTATGGCCTCCGTGGGACAAAAAACCTTCCTACGCGTTTCGGGGCCGTGCGGGCTCCTTCGTCAGGGATAGTTTTTTCTCTCTCTAGGACCCGGATTTTTTCATTCTATCGAATTCACCTGCCCCAAGGTGGGTGTCATGCCCCACTCTGACGATGTGCGGAGAAAAAACTGGGAGAAAAAACAGAAAGTGGGGAACCCCCACAAAAAAGACCCCGAGACGCTGATGCTGTGGAGCCATTCCTTGTCAACAAAGCACCACCTGCTAAAAAAAACACCAAAGAGCTGTAAGCAACGATGTAATAGAAAGACTCGGCAAAAACAAGACACAGCGATGAAGGATGACATCTCTTTAAATACTGAGACCCTTAAAACATTGGACAAGAAAATGGTTGAGTCTGCTGAAGACCTTTTGAAGGCATCTCATGAAGCTTCCAAAGCCAGTCTTAAAACGAAAGCACCAACCTCCAATGTCCGTCAATCTGGAACATTTCCACCATCCAAAAGAGCTGCAGCAGAAAACACGTCTGCTCCATCTACCAAATATGTAGGAAGCCCCGAGCTGGGAACCCCACAAGTGGAGATGGCCTATACCCGTAGAGCACAGAACAACTTGTCTCCAAAGCACTTATCCATCCTGAAGAGCAGCGGCCAGGAAGGCATGCTGGATGATGACATCATCAACAAGGTGTCACGGCGTGGTGTGGGAGGATAACTCCACACTGGCCACAAGAGGGAAGGGAAGAGGTACTAGGCCTGGAAACTAGGGAAAGGGAGAAAGGTCGCCACCTAGTGAATCCCTAACCAGGGCCCTGACTACTATAAGCATGAACAAACCTTGATGGTAGGAATGTTCATAAGCTGGAACCTAGGAATCTAAAGGGCCCTGGAAATAGTGTCAGGACAAGAGATGACCTGTTCCTTCCCAGCTGAAGAAACAGAAGACTCCCTCATGCCTAATACCAAAAGGTAGGGGAAAACCACGAACAAGAAATAGGGAACAGACACTTAACTCCAAAATATGCAGATGAGCAGGAACTCAGAGGAGAACCAGACACCAGCTCTTCACAACCAAAAGGAGCTATCAACCGCATAGCATGATGGGTGAGGTCAGACTACATAGAGGAGTAGGAATTACCACTTAAGCTACACCTGAGACAAGAGGTGTGGTGATACCCAGCAACAACACAGAAGAGTGAAACCAGAGAGGCTGTCAGCTCACATCACGTGCAGCCAGTCTCCTAGAACTTCTGACCCCTGTCACAGGAGAGACCGTGACACGAGGCCCAGGATCTCCTGCAGAATCAGTTTGGGGACTTTGATGGCCTGCAGCCCACTGCTGCTATTCACTTTCCAGGGTACAGTGTGCTAAAGAAGGCCGTACAGATCCACTACAACCAGGACAAGGCGACATCCTAGTGGCCGACACCATCAAGACCAGCAATTTGCCTCTATCAGTTTGCGAGCAGATTAATAACATCTAAAGTGTAGTGGTCAATGAGCCCCTAAAACATCTAAAATTTGGATCAGCAGAGAAACACCTATGACTGTGGGGTGTTCACCATAGTATTTGCCCTTGAGATTCTGGCAGATGACAGTGAACCCACGGTGATCTTCCAGCACAACGTGATGAGAGACCATTTAATATCCTGCCTGCAGAATGGCAGGATCACAGGCTTTCCCAAAAAGTCAATTAGCAACTCCATGTCTTTCATGGCATGTTGAGTCTATGATGGGCCAAGAGATCGCCCTGTCCAGAAGCCTGATATTACTGAAACCAGGGATCTCAAGTCTCCCGGAGGTTCAGGGAGTCTCCCACTATTAGATAGCGGCTCCCTGACGCCCGCATGTGAAACAATATATCCCGGAAAGGTTTACTCGCAGTAAACCTTTCCGGCAACCTGTAGCAGTGTCCCCTTCTCGCCACGTGCGCACAGTGCAAGAAGAAGCCGATGCCAGCCGTCTGCAACGGCGCATCAGCCTGTGCGCACGCGCGGGATCTCAAAAAGGGATGCACCATGCATCCACAGACCTCCCCTGCTTGGGCACCTTAATTCAATGATTGACAGGTTAGTAAAACCTGTTTTTCCGCAGAATAAAGCCACAAATAGATTTTATAAGGCCACCTTAGAAATCAGAATGCTACCCTGGACATGAGCATATGTTTAGCTCACAGGGCTTATAGGTGGTGACAGAATCCCTTTAATCATATACAGAAATATGATAATTTGGGGCAGGGTAATGAGCCCAGTCCTCCACACCATAGAGCAAAGTGTGCAGATAGGGAGGCATTGCCAGTCCCTGCTTGCCCTACCTTCTACCTCATATCATATCAGAGACAACTTAAGTTTGCCAAAAGAGAGAGTGTGACGATCACTCAGCACCATGGCAGAATGTGCAAGTAAAAAAAAGAAAAAAAGAAGTACAAAACGCACTTCACCCCTGACTACACTAAAGTGTACCCTTGTCTAATAGGGGTAAAAAAAATGAAAGTGTAGCTCGCTGCACTGTTTGCAGCAGTGATTTTTCAATTTCCCATGGTGGGTTAAATGATTGTAAGAGACATGTTGAGGTGAGTTTAAGATGTGTGACACTTTACAGTTAACCCCTTAATTACCAAGGACTCTTTTTCCTTTTTTGCACCCATGTTATAATCAATTTTAGGCCTGAAAATTAGTTCAAACCCCAAAACATTGTATATTTTCTGAAAGCCAAGACCCTTTAGAATAAAATAGTGGCAGTTGCAAATGTGTATGTTGCACTATATTAGCGCAACGTATTATCAAACCCAAAATGTAGTGCCCAACGCACAATAAAATACCAATTGTTTTTACAAGATATAAAAGATGAGGTATAATGAGTAAATAGATACCCAACATGCACAGGTTAAAAATTGTGTGCGTCCGTGAAACTGCGACAAAATTCAATACCCCCAAAAAGTCCATTACATAACACAATATAAAAAGGGTACACCTTATGCTTTTATTTCTTTTAGGGACTTCTGCATATTCGGAAGGTTAAGCACAGGGAAGGCTGCTCAAGTATTTCACAGTTCTTTTCAGCAGAAAACCAAAGTCTGACACAGAAGGTCACTAGAGCTGAGGTATACTTTACATCTTTCGTTGTTGAGCATAACCTGCCATTCCAGTTGTGTAAGCACACAGGCAAGCTATTCAGGAAAATGTTTCCCGATTCAGAAATAGCAAAAAAAAACTATGCCTGTTCATCAACAAAGACAGCAGCTATCGTGAACATGGCACTGGAACCTGAATGTTCAGAGGAACTGTACAAGTTCATTAGGATAGAAAAAAGACCATATAGTATTTTGGTTGACGAAAGCAATGATATCATGTGTGAGAAGGAATGTGCCATTTTAGTCAGGTACTACAATGAAACACAGGATAAGGTAACAGTTGGATTTGTAGACATGCCAGTGTGCAATGATGCCACAGCTGCAAATATATTCAACTCCATTGCATCATCCATGCATGACAAAGGCCTTGAATGGTCTAATTGTGTAGGATTTAGCAGTGATAACTGCAATGTTATGATTGGCAAAAACAACTCTGTATTGTCAAGAGTGAAAGCACAGGCCCCTCATATTTACAGTGTTGGTTGTCCAAGTCACCTGGTCAACATTTGTGCCAAAACTGCGGCTAAGGAGCTTTCAATGTCACCTGAAGAACTTGCTCATTGACATCTATTACTACTTTGAGAAAAGTTCTAAGAGAAGAGAAGACCTAACAGTTTCAAGAGTTCTGCAATGTTGCCCAGCAGAGAGTACAAAAGCATTGTCCTACACGCTGGCTTTCTTTAGGAAAAGGTTTGGACCATCTGCTCCACCAATGGCCAGCTTTTCTATCCTATTTTGAATCAAAAAGTGAGAATCTGAAGTCATTTAATATTCTGAAAAGGCTGAAAGATCCCCAAATGAAACTATATGCATGCTTTTTACATAATGTCACACAGTGCTTTGACAAATTCAATTTGATATTTCAAAATAAGGCACCTATCCTCTTCAAGTTGAATCAGAGCGTACAAGAGCTCCTGCATGACATGGCAAGCAGATTTATTAAGTCGAAGGTATTGAGAGAAAACAACATTCGGGAAATATATGTAAGCAACACTGAAATTTACCTTCCAGATGAGCTATTTGTTGGGTACCTGGCCAGGATGCAGTTGCTAAGTGAGGAAGGACAATAGATGCCCCCCTTACAAGACAACGCAGTTCTTTAAAGATGTCAGAGCATTCTATGTCAGGAGCATTAAAAAAATCTTGGAGAAAGTCCCAATGGGAGACCAAGTCTTGAAGAATCTGTCAGTGGTTAATATGGAAAACCAAGATGAGGTGAAACCAGAGCAGATTTTAATTTTGGCAGAGAGATTTCCAAATGTGATCAAGGCAGATGCCAGAGAACAGCTCTACTTGGAAGTCCTGGATTATGTCTCAATAAATCTTGAGGGACTGGTGCCAAACTACAAAAGTTTACCAGTAGATGAATTCTGGGGGAAGCTGTCCAAAGTAAAATCTGTGAGCACAGGGCAGTTGAGGTTTAAAGAGCTCTGCCAGCTGATGAAGTTGCTTTTGGTGCTGCCAAATTCTAATTGTGATGTGGAAAGGGCATTCAGCATTGTGCGTCACATTAAGACGGAATTCAGAAGTCAGCTGTCTCACAAAACTCTTGTGAATCTGATGTCTTGCAAAATTAACAAATTTATTGACACAGACTGCTATGTTCATGTTATACTTGCCTTTAACTGTTACAGTTGCTGCAACATTGTTATATGTTATGTTTTGCATATGTTTGGAAAATGTAATAAAAAGTTTGTGAAAGAAAAAAAAAAGAAAACCTCCCTGAAATGAGAAGTGCACCTCCCTGAAATGAGTTTTTGCAGGTTGGGATGTCTGTGAAACAGACCTGGATCCTCTACGTCACCAAAGCTGCAGTCTCTACCCAACCCCAGATTACAACAGCTGACCAATGGTACAGGTCTAGAACCCACAGACTTGTTGGCATCGGTAAGTAACCAGTGACTTTTCTAAGTTTGATCATCTTCTCATGTGATAATATATGTATGTGTAGTAAGTACTTAGACAACCACCAAAGGTTTAGACAACCACCAAAGGTTCAGAATTGTGTCACACCCCACAATCACTGTCCTTTTAGCCTATGGGCCCCATAACTTTGTTGTAGTTATACCTATTAATGAGGGGGGTATCCAAATTTATTATTTTTACTCGGTCCTAAAGACCTGATTATCAGGCAGTTGTGTCCCGGGAACATGTGTCAGACTATCAGTTGATAGGGACCGCATCTGTGAGAAGACCTTGTTTCTTCCTTGAGTATATTGATGATCTGTGAATATTCTGCTTCTTGAGATTTATGGTATTTTCTGTATAACTTGGACACAGCGGTATCCACTGGTCACCACTGGAAAAAAAACTGCCTGGGGTTAAGAAGAGAATTGCAGCAGATCGGATCACCAGGGGTCTGAGACAAAATGAGGCGCAGAATAAACCATCTCGTGATCTTCACCAGTGACCCCTACTAGAAGGTATTGGTCTTAAGAACCAAGAAGATCCCTAAATAAGGTAAGATTCTTGTTACAGAAGTCATAAAATGTAATGTGATTTTTGACAGGAGCTCATAATAATAACAGACATGATGCCAAGTTCTGAAGACACCAGAGTGATGACACAGAATAATTGAAGGTTTAGATTCTCCACGAAGATGAGCAGAGCAGTGGCCCTTAGTAGAAAATCATCCAAATTGCCTGATACATGGCATATAACTATGATAAACTTCTAAGTGCCTGCAGTGACCACTAGGGGGAGCTCCCATTGACCTTGATATGTAGATCACCTTGAGCAATGGCTCCCAGAATTGTAACTATGGAAGTGTGTAAGAAAGTAGGGGTTTTGGCGATTTGTATCAGAAAAACTGAGCTCCAAACCCTATAAAATATATATGAAAATAAATCAGCCCACAATTATAAGGTATATTCTGTTTATACAAATAAAAAGAAGTGACGCACTGGGTTAGAGCTGACTACGGAAGCGGTGCTCTCAGTAAAAAGGAATCACCCTTCCTTTGGTAAAATGTGAAATATTAAAAAGATACTGGGCACTCACTTAATATAGGAACCTCACAATTTATTATAACTGGAACATATAGACAATTGATACAATACTACTTAAAACAATATGACATAAAATCCGGATGAATAAAATTAGATTCCTAAACCTCTAAAAGCAACAATTTAAAATAAGACAGCCTCTGATTATTGGGGATAAAAGTCTTTTGAATAAATGTCCATCCAACCTGTGGTTTGGATATAGTACAAAACGTTCTTTAGGGTATAGATGACCCCCAAAACAATCTCCTCCGAAATGAAATAAAATCACAGCTTTTCAATACAGTGATTTATTTGCGCGGCGTCCCGCTCTACTCACTGTTCAGCTGTGATGATATACTCCGCTGCTGTGCCGGTACTTTGAGTTCAGGGATATCGTGTATTCCCCTCTCTGTCTCTGCAGGCGCCGCTCCGTCAATGTAAGAGCCGGCGCTCAATGGATTTGCAGACTCCTTTTTCCGCGCTGGACTTGGTTTGTGAATGAGCCTATCAAACTTCCAAAAAAAGTCCTTTTGAGATGCGCGTTGGGTCTGCGGTGAGACAGGGTTAATCCAGGTATATAGAGTACTTCAGCACAAAGGATCAGTATCCATCGGGGGGGTCCTAGCACCAAACGCGTTTTTTTAAGCACTATAAATGTAAATGATTTTAATCTTCAATTTACTCACAACATTAGCCAAGAGTTTTTAGAATTTTTAGATTTGAAGATATATGTAGAAGACAGGGTTTTAAAAAATTGCACATTCATTAAACCTGCAACTAGGAACAGCTTCATTTTGTACAGTAGCTGTCACCTTCCCAATTGGTTGGTGAATATCCCACAAGGACAATTTCAGCGACTAAAACGCAACTGTACAATGGAGGTACAATTTGAGAAGGAGGCATTCTCAATGTCAGAAGCATTTAGGGAAAAGGAGTATCCTGAGAAAATAATTAAGGGATCCCTAGACAAAGTGAGAGGAATGCAAAGGAAAGATTTTTTCGAAAATAAAAAGGTGGAAGATAAAGAATTCAAAAATGAACAAATTAGGATCACACTACCATTTAATAATGAATATAGAAAAATTCAGGGAATCATACGCAAACATTGGCATATATTAAAGAAAGAAAAAATAATAGGTTCCCTGATTCCACCTAATCCATGCATCACCTTCACTAAAGCCCCTAACCTGGCGAATATGGTGGCACCCACAATAAAAAAGGATAAGAGAACTGAACCTTCCATACAAAATTGGATCCATATGGAGGGATTCTATAGGTGTGGGCAATGTGGCAATTGCAAAATCACCACATTCCCACGCAAAACAGGAGAAGTGATTTCAACAGTGAACCAATATAAACATGTTATAAAAGACTTCTTAACCTGCAGTTCCGAAAACGTAATTTATAATTTATATTATAGAATGCCCATGTGGGAAACAATATGTGGGGAGAACAAAAAGGAGTTTGAAAAAACGTATCTCTGAACATGTAGCCAACATTAAAAAAGGATTGGAGACACACGTTTTGTCCAAACATTTTAAAATGTTACACAATCAGAATCCGTCTGGGATGAAATTTGCCGCAATTGATAAGGTGACCAAAGAATGGACGGGGGGAGACCATATTAGCAAAATGTCGAGGGTGGAGACGCAGAGAATTTATGAGTTCAACACACTTGTGCCGGGAGGACTGAATTCAGAGTTCGAGTTATTCGGATTCTTATGAGATGGGGGGGGGGGGGGCCTGCGGCGGGGGATGGGATCCTTCCCAGTGAATTCATTTTCTGGGGGGGTCCGGTCCTCCGCGGCGGACCTCCACCGATCCTTCGGTCATGTATCCGACACAACTCATGCATGTTCTGCGCATCCACAAACTCGCCCTTACCCTATACAAATACTAGGCAGGAATTAAGAATTTAATTTAAAAAAAAACACATAAAATAATTCAGAATGTGAAGTATTCTTATTTATTATTATATATTGATATTTATGCATGTGCAATTATTTAAATAGAAAGAAAGTTTGTGATGAAAGTATATATAGGATGATATAAATTTTGGGTGATAATAAGGAGTCTGAACAAAATCGCATGAATGCCACAGGATAGATTGCGTTTTGTTGCAGACAATACAATTTATAAATGATGATAAATCATAGTGGACGGGCTGTAGAATGTAGGAATATAGTTAATATGAACTGAATATGTTACTTTGCAATTAGTAACTCGAATACTGGAAAAGGAAGTATATACAAACAAACATAACATGGAGAATAAAGTTGATATATTTGGAAAAGTAGGCGTTTCCGAAATCCACACCAGGCTTTGTGAAACAAGCCCAATTACACAGCAGACGATGGTGATCTAATTATCAAAGACTACATAAAGAAAGTTCAGAAGGGGGACACATTACCACTGAGGAAGGGGTGATAACAGACCCCGAAACGTGTTTGGTGCTAGGACCCCCCCCCCCCCGATGGATACTGATCCTTTGTGCTGAAGTACTCTATATACCTGGATTAACCCTGTCTCACCGCAGACCCAACGCGCATCTCAAAAGGACTTTTTTTGGAAGTTTGATAGGCTCATTCACAAACCAAGTCCAGCACGGAAAAAGGAGTCTGCAAATCCATTGAGCGCCAGCTCTTACATTGACGGAGCGGCGCCTGCAGAGACAGAGAGGGGAATACACGATATCCCTGAACTCAAAGTACCGGCACAGCAGCAGAGTATATCATCACAGCTGAACAGTGAGTAGAGCGGGACGCCGCGCAAATAAATCACTGTATTGAAAAGCTGTGATTTTATTTCATTTCGGAGGAGATTGTTTTGGGGGTCATCTATACCCTAAAGAACGTTTTGTACTATATCCAAACCACAGGTTGGATGGACATTTATTCAAAAGACTTTTATCCCCAATAATTAGAGGCTGTCTTATTTTAAATTGTTGCTTTTAGAGGTTTAGGAATCTAATTTTATTCATCCGGATTTTATGTCATATTGTTTTAAGTAGTATTGTATCAATTGTCTATATGTTCCAGTTATAATAAATTGTGAGGTTCCTATATTAAGTGAGTGCCCAGTATCTTTTTAATATATTCTGTTTATGTTGGATACAACAGTGAATCCCAGAACAAGAACAAAAGCTATAACAGTCAATAACATTGATAAGCGTTGGTATCGCTGTTAGAAACATGGGCCCAAGTTTTATAACGTTGAAGGGATTACCATGACTCACAGTGACCAGGAATGAATTGTGTGTCACTTACATGTAATTTTACACTGCTCATAATTAGTTATATTTTTTGAATCTGCAGATCATTGTACCAGAGCAGGGGTCTCACTGTGTCCCTGCAATGAATATGGGATACAGCTGGAGGTGAGGACTCTACCACAAGCAGGGGCGGATTAAGTGCATGATAGGTCCGGGGCTGTCTACCCAACTTGGGCCCCTCCCTCCATTTTGGTTTAGTTTTTTTTTGTATGAAGAGGCTGCGGTGCTTCATGAGCGCCACAGTCTCTTCTTAGGCCATATGACATCTTCAGGAGAATACAGCACCACATACCTCTTACATCCAGTGACATCTCCTGTCATGTAGTCTTTCCTCTTCTCCTCCATTTGACCCAGACCACCATGGCAAATTCTTTCAGCCACATCTCGTCTCTACAGTTTGTAACACAGACACATTAGATTTCTCAATTTTTCCATCAACCTCCTCATCCTGGTGTCCCCACAGTGTCATCCTGCTGCCACTCCCAATACTGTGCCCGTTTTGCTCCCCAATGCCCCAGGTACTATACTGCTGAAAAAATAGTGACCCTAATAGACATAATTGGAGTCATTTATCAAACTGGTGTAAAGAAGAACTGGATTTCCAAAAGAGTTGTCAAATATGAAAAGTGGAATCTGATTGGCTGCTATGGGCAACTAAGCCAGTTCTACTTTACACCAGTTTGATAAATTACCCCAAATGTTCCTATAGTGTCCACAGCAGTTATAATGTCCCCTAGAGTGCCCTGAGTAATAATACCACTCTCTATTGTGCTCCAGGTAATAATCCCTGTATAGTGTCCCCAAAAATAATAGAATTGCCCCTACAGTGCCTCCTCAATAGCAACACCCCCATATAGTAATTTTCACCACACTGCCCCATATAGTAATCCCCCCATAGTAATTTGCCCCCACACAGTAATTTCCGCCAAACTGCCCCCATATAGTAGTTTGCCCCCACACAGTAATTTCCCCTACATAGTAATTTGCCCCACACTGCCCCTACATAGTAATTTCCACCACACTGCCCCACATAGTAATTTCCCCCACACTGCCCCCACATAGTAATTTTCCCCCACACTGCCCCACATACTTATTTGCCCCCACATAGCAATTTCCCCACACTGTCCCCACATAGAAATTTCCCCACATTGTCCCCACATAGCAATTTCCCCACACTGCCCCCACACAATAGTTTCCCCCACACTGCCCCCACATAGTAATTTTCCCCCACATGGTAATTTTCCCCCACATAGCAATTTCCCCACACTGTCCCCACATAGCAATTTCCCCACACTGTCCCCACATAGCAATTACCCCACACTGTCCCCACATAGCAATTACCCCACACTGTCCCAACATAGCAATTACCCCACACTGTCCCAACATAGCAATTACCCCACACTGTCCCCACATAGCAATTACCCCACACTGTCCCCACATAGCAATTTCCCCCACACTGAACCACACAATAGTTTCCACCACACTGCCCCCACATAGTAATTTGCCCCCACACTTCCCCAATTAGTAATTTGCCCCCACATAGTAGTCCCTCCCATAATAATTTTCCCCCACATAGTAATTTGCCCCCACATAGTAGTCCCTCCCATAATAATTTGGTCCCACACAGCCCCATATAGTAATTTTCCCCCACATAGTAGTCCCTCCCATAATAATTTGCCCCCACATAGTAATTTGTCCCCACATAGTATTCCCTCCCATAATAATTTGGCCCCACACAGCCCCCACATTCCCCCCCATGTACTCAATGTCTCTTCCCTAATATGTCCTCCTGTGTGTCCCCCCCACATGTCCCCCAAAGTAGGCACATGAAATTAAAAAATAAAAAATGAAAAAAAATGAAAAGCTAAATACTCACCTATGTCCAGGGCCAGGCGCTTGCTCGCAGAGGAAAGTGGGATGAGGCAGGTGTGCACACGTCACTGTGCTGCGTCCCGGCACAGGCGTGAGATGACTTCATCACTCACGCCTGCGCCAGGATTTCACTACCGCATAGGCCTCAGGCCTACTAGGCCTGAAGCCTATGGCTGTGATCGGTGACAGGACAGGGAGCTATGCGCTCCCGTGCCCCGCCGCAGTATGTGGGCGTTCGGGTCGGCGTTGGGCAAATGACCACAAGTCAGTTACATGGTGGCAACCGTGTCAGGATCAGGAGCAGATTACCTGCACTTCAGCAAGAAGCAGATTCCGGGCTCGTTCTCTGAACTCACCCACCGGACTTTCTGCAGTCATACGTATTCACTAAAGAAGTGAGTTTCCTGCTGCATCAAAAGGCAGATTCCAGGATTGGTCTCTGCAGAAGTCAACGCACTTGACATTCACCATCAATCAAAGGAAAAATCTACTGTTTTCCTCTCCTGAGTGCTGAAGGCCCAACTTTTCATGAGACAAAGGCCCATCATCAACAGGGCCACATTTAATACCATTGCCCTGACTTCTAATGAGAACATCTACTGTACATTTGATACCCTGCAGTTAATAAAGATGTCAGGGTATATTAACCCCTTCAGGACCGGGCTCATTTTCACCTTAAGGACCAGGCCATTTTTTGGAAATCTGACCAGTGTCACTTTAAGTGCTAATAACTTGAAAACGCTTTGACTTATCCAGGCCATTCTGAGATTGTTTTTTCGTCACATATTGTACTTCATGACACTGGTAAAATGAAGTCAAAAAAATAATTTTTTTTGCACAAAAAAATACCTAAGTTACCAAAAATTTGGAAAAATTTGCAAATTTAAAAGTTTCAGTTTCTCTACTTCTGTAATACATAGTAATACCCCAAAAAATTGTGATGACTTTACATTCCCCATATGTCTACTTCATGCTTGAATTGTTTTGGGAATGATATTTTATTTTTTGGGGATGTTATAAGGCTTAGAAGTTTAGAAGCAAATCTTGAAATTTTTCAGAAATTTACAAAAACTCAATTTTTAGGGACCAGTTCAGGTCTGAAGTCACTTTGCGAGGCTTACATAATAGAAACCACCCAAAAATGACCCCATCTAAGAAACTACACCCCTCAAGGTATTCAAAACTGATTTTGCATACATTGTTAACCCTTTAGGTGTTGCACAAGAGTTATTGGCAAATGGGGAGGAAATTTGAGAATTTCATTTTTTTGTCTAATTTTTCATTTTAACCCATTTTTTCCACTAACAAAGCAAGGGTTAACAGCCAAACAAGACTGTATCTTTATTGCCCTGACTCTGCCGTTTACAGAAACACCCAATATGTGGCCGTAAACTACTGTACGGCCACACAGCGGGGCGTAGAGTGAAAGGTGCGCCGTTTGGTTTTTGGAAGGCTGATTTTTATGGACTGGTTTATTTACACCATGTCCCATTTGAAGCCCCCTGATGCACCCCTAGAGTAGAAACTCCCTAAAAGTGACCCCATCTAAGAAACTACACCCCTCAAGGTATTCAAAACTGATTTTACATACGTCATTAACCCTTTAGGTGTTGCACAAAAGTTATTGGCAAATGGAGATGAAATTTGAGAATTTCATTTTTTTGCCTAATCTTCAATTTTAACCCATTTTTTCCACTAACAAAGCAAGCGTTAACAGCCAAACAAGACTGTATCTTTATTGCCCTGACTCTGCTGTTCACAGAAACACCCCATATGTGGCCGTAAACTACTGTATGGCCACACAGCGGGGCGTAGAGTGAAAGGTGCGCCGTTTGGTTTCTGGAGGGCTAATTTTGCTGGACTGTTTTTTTTACACCATGTCCCATTTGAAGCCCCCCTGATGCACCCCTAGAGTAGAAACTCCATAAAAGTGACCCCTCAAGGTATTCAAAACTGATTTTACAAACTTTGTTAACCCTTTAGGTGTTGCACAAGATTTAATGGAAAATAGAGACACAATTTCAAAATTTCACATTTTTGGCAGATTTTCCATTTTAATATTTTTTTTCCAGTTACAAAGCAAGGGTTAACAGCCAAACAAAACTCATTATTTATGGCCCTGATTCTGTAGTTTACAGAAGCACCCCATATGTGGTCGTAAACTGCTGTACGGGCACACGGCAGGGCGCAGAAGGAAAGGAATGCCATACGGTTTTTGGAAGGCAGGTTTTGCTGGACTGTTTTTTTTTACACCATGTCCCATTTGAAGCCCCCCTGATGCACCCCTAGAGTAGAAACTCCATAAAAGTGACGCCATCTAAGAAACTACACCCCTCAAGGTATTCAAAACTGATTTTACAAACGTTGTTAACCCTTTAGGTGTTCCACAAGAATAAATGGAAAATAGAGATTAAATTTCAAAATTTCACTTTTTCGGCAGATTTTCCATTTTAATATTTTTTTTCCAGTAACAAAGCAAGGGTTAACAGCCAAACAAAACTCTTTGTTTATGGCCCTGATTCTGTAGTTTACAGAAACACCCCATATGTGGTCGTAAACTGCTGTATGGCCACACGGCAGGGCGCAGAAGGAAAGGAACACCATATGGTTTCTGGAAGGCAGATTTTGCTGGATTGTTTTTAGACACCATGTCTCATTTAAAACCCCCTGATGCACCCCTAGGTTAGAAACTCCAAAAAAGTGGCCCCATTTTGGAAACTACGGGATAAAGTGGCAGTTTTGTTGGTACTATTTTAGGGTACATATGATTTTTGGTTGCTCTATATTACACTTTTTTGTGAGGCAAAGTAACAAAAAATAGAAATTCAGAAATTTCATCTCCATTTGCCATTAACTCTTGTGGAACACTTAAAGGGTTAACAAAGTTTGTAAAATCAGTTTTGAATACCTTGAGGGGTGTAGTTTCCAAAATGGGGTCATTTTTTGGAGTTTATACTCTAGGGGTGCATCGGGGGGGCTTCAAATGGGACATGGTGTCAAAAAACCAGTCCAGCAAAAACTGCCTTCCAAAAACCATATGGCGCTCCTTTCCTTCTGCGCCCTGCCGTGTGGCCATACAGCAGTTTACGACCACATATGGGGCATTTCTATAAACTAAAGAATCAGGGCAATAAATATTGAGTTTTGTTTGGCTGTTAACCCTTGCTTTGTTATGGGAAAAAATGAATAAAAATGGAGAATTTGCCAAAAAATAGCTGTTTTGGCACTGTTTTTATTTTTTATTATTTACAACGTTCATCTGACAGGTTAGATCATGTGCTATTTTTATAGAGCAGGTTCTTACGGATGTGACGATACCTAATATGTATACTTTTTTATTTATTTAGGTTTTACACAATAATATCATTTTTGACACAAAAAAAAAACATGTTTTAGTATCTCCATAGTCTGAAAGCCATAGTTTTTTCAGTTTTTTGGCGATTGTCTCAGGTTGGGTATCATTTTTGCGGGATGAGATGACGGTTAGATTGGTACTATTTTGGGGTGCACATGACTTTTTGATCGCTTGCTATTACACTTTTTGTGATGTAAGGTAACAAAAAAATAGCTTTTTTGACACCGTTTTTATTTAATTTTTTTTACAGTGTTCACCTGAGGGGTTAGGTCATGTGGTATTTTTATAGATCAGGTTCTTACGGACATGGCAATACCTAATATGTCTACCTTTTTATAATTTATCAGGGTTTTACACAATAATATTTTTGAAACAAAAAAAAAATCATGTTTTAGTATCTCCATAGTCTGAGACCCATAGTTTTTTTATTTTTTGGGCCATTGTCTCATGTAAGGGCTCATTTTTTGCGGGATGAGGTGACGGTTTGATTGGTACTTTTTTGGCGTACATGCGACTTTTTTGATCACTTTTATTACCTTTTTTGGGAAGTAAGGTGGGCAAAATTTCAATTTCCTCATAGTTTTTATTTTTTTATTTTTATGGCGTTCACCGTGCGGGGAAAGTAACATGACCGTTTTATAGATCAGGTCGTCACGGACGCGGCGATACCTAATATGTGTAGGGAATTTTTTTTTTTTTTTTTTATTCAGTGATAAATGTGTTTTTTTTGAAACTTTACTTTTTTCACTTTTTTTTACTTTTTTTTTGACCCAGACCCACTTGGTTCTTGAAGATCCAGTGGGTCTGATGTCTGTATAATACAGTACAGAACAATATATATTGTTCTGTACTGTATTTTACACTTGTCTGAACAGATCTATGCCTTTTAGCATAGATCTGTTCAGCACCATGGACAGCAGGACGCCTGAGAGGCGTCCTGTTGCCATGGGAACCTTCCCCGTCTGCTCAGTACTGGTCAGAACTGCGCAGACGGGGAAGGGTAAGTACAGGGCTGAGGGGGGCTCTCTGGGGGCTCTCTGGGGGCTCTCTCCCTCTCCCATCGGGGGGCTGCAAAGGCACAGCAGCCCCCCGATGGGAGAGGGAGGGAGCTCCCTGCGCTGTTAACCTTTTCCATACAGCGGTCCGTACGGACCGCTGTATGGAAAGGGTTAAACGGCTGACATCGCATCGCAGATGTCAGCCGTTTATACCAGGGTGCCAGCAATGTGCTGGCACCCTGGTATCCCCACTAGACACCAACGATCATTGAAGGGGAGGCGGGCGGGGGATCGCGATCCCGCCTGCCGCACCGCCCGCCTCCCGCACCTTACCGCACCTCCGCACCGCCTGCGACACCCCCCCTGCACCACCCTCCCACATAATATCATTCAGGGGTGCAGGGGGGGGTGAAACATCTTTATTTTGGGCATACTAAAGTTTCTGATCCCCGCGGTCAGGGACCGCGGGGATCAGAAACCGCAGAAAGCGCTACAAACCGCAGGTCTGAATTGACCTGCGGTTTGCAGCGATCGCCGACATGGGGGGGTCACAGGACCCCCCTCGGCATTGACCTAAGGTGCCCGGCTGTGTGTGACAGCCGGGATCTCAGCGCTGTCACCATGTCTGCAGACATGGTGACAGTTTATGCCATGACGTGTATACTCATCATGGCGCGCTAAGTAGCAGTGCGCCATGACGAGTATACTCATCATAGGTCGGGAATATTTTCACACTTTCTCCTTCTCTGATCGCTTACCTGACAGGAATTGGGGCGATCAGAGAAGGAGAAGCACATAGTCCCTCCCTAACCCCCCCTTACCTGCCCAGATGCGCTGTGATTGGTCCCTCTGCAGTAATGGACCAATCACAGCGATCGTGGGCGGGTCAGAGCTACAATACAGCTCCTGCCGGCTTCTCTGGTTGCCTAGCAACCCCAGCACGCCGGCTTCACTGAAGCTTCAGCGCTTCGCTCCCTGCGCTGACAGTGAAAGCCGATCACGTACATGCACGTGGGGATGCGGTGAGGCACCACATTCCCCCACGTACATGTACGTGATGTTGCGTGAAGGGGTTAAGTAATGGTGTGTCTGAGTCTCTTTATGAATCTTCATAGTCAACTGGATGGGGGTGCAGGGTGTTGGACTCCTGCTGATCAGATAGTGATGGCCTTCCTTGGTTTTACAGCTCAGCTTATTTTTTTATCCCCTACCTACAAGATATGGGATAGGTATCTGATTGGTGGGGATTGATGGGTCCCGCATGATCATGAGGATCCTGTGTCCCTAAAGAAATCGAATGGTAGGTAAACCATGTTCCTTCTGCTTCATTCAATCTCTATGGGACTTCTGGAAATAGCTGAGCATTGTACTTGACTATCTCCAGCAGACCCATAGAGAGTGAACAGAGTAACTATGTGCACGCTCGACCTGCCACTTCATTCATAAGGGGACACAGGATCCAATTCTCGTGATCAGTGGTGGTCCCAGATATTCTGTGCATAGGGGAAAGTTTTGTATTGACAGAAACTATCCCTGGACCACATGCCCATTTAAGTCAACGGGTCCACAAAAAATGTAACAAGGACCACATCTATCTTTTTTGTGGATCTGTAATTTGCAAACCACAAAACGGATATGGTTGTGTCCATGGGGCCTTGTACAGATTCTACTGGGGGGGAAAAATTGAGAGGTACAGTCAGCGGAGTACCTCGAACAAAAGGCAGCCCACACAGCTGCTATGGGGCCCCTGGAGGAAAGGGGTCCGGTCTTGGACAAAAGGCCCAGCCTTCGAATTGCACTTAATTCTCGCTCCTGTATTGAGTCCCTGTCCAGGGCTCAGGCTTGGCTTTTCAGCTCACTGCTTCCTCGGTCTGACCTCGGTGCCCCCCTTTACTCAGCGCATCATCAGTAGCTAGCGTTGCACCCACTAGAGTCGCAACTACAGCTCTATGTTGTCTCGCTGCTGGGCGCTGGGTATGAAGTGAACCCCTCATTTCCAGTGCTGAACCCCCAGTTCTGATGCAGAGTTCTACTCTCTCAGCTCTGCAGATGAACCTGAATCTTCACCCTCTCAGTTACCGACACAGTGTAATGCTGCCATGCCCTACTTTTTGCACATAGGTGTCTCTGTGTCAGCTTCATGCAGCGATGTAGAGACACATTGTTTCTCCTGCTTTACACTGCAACTTATTACTATGATCAGTGTGAGACTGGGATGCCTAGGGCCCACCGTATGGATTCATTCAAATATTACCTGCTCACACAGCAGCAAGATGCTACCAGATGATTGAATATGGGGGTCCCTGCAGCAACTTTTAGAAGGTAGGTCCTGGGGAAAATAGGACACTGGCTAGCTTTCCTCTATGCCTAAAAGTCATCTCAGCTCTGGTTGTGTCTATAATAATAAACTGGGGCGTTTCTTTAATAATATATCCAGTTTTTTTATATGAATATAGGCTGGTTGAGGTGCTGTACATTGAATATACTGTACATGAACAAGACTAGTACTCAGCAGTCTTTATGCCCTGACAACCCAATAAATTCAAGCTGGTGTCTTCTATGGGATGATGTACATCTTTAGAGATAGCATTTCATTTACTGCAGTATTCTTTCATGAAAAAAATGTCCATGGAGCAACTGTGGAAACTGTCCTTATTCAAACGTATGATTTTCACATTGGTGTGCTGTCTGAGTGTAGAATGGACAGCACAAAGACTGAACACAGACCCATTATAGCCAATGGGCCAATTCATGTCTGATATTTTTCACAGACCATCAGTTATTTTGGTCTGACTTTAATGCTAGACACACACATTCAAATCAACTGGTCCGTAAAAAAAATGACAGCACACAGGCACGATCCGGTTGTAGTCCATTTCTCAATTTCTGGATGGTTGCTAGGAGATGCAAGATGTACTGCTTTTTAAACTAATGTGAAAAACAGACTAAAATAATGCTGTCTGAGACAGTACTGATTCCACACAGATGGAAAATTAGCAGTTTTTAGCAGATGGAACACAAATGAGTATTAGAACGCTCATCTACAATACCTGAAACTACAAAGCTTTCCAACAGTAATGTCAGAAGTTTTGATTTCTATTGTTATTCTGTTTTCCCTTAGGCTGGGTTCACACTTGAGCGTTTTACAGCGCGTTCAAACGCGCTGTAAAACGCTCAACACATGTAAACCAATGCTTCCCTATGGCCCTGGTTCTCACTTGAGCGTTTTACAGCGCGTTTGAACGCGCTGAAAAACGCCCTACGCTCAAACAAGTTCTTGAGCTTCTTTGGGGCATTTTGACGCGCGTTTGTGGCCATAGGACACTGCAGTCAATCACACAAACGCGCGTCAAACGCGCGTTTACTATTGCAAAAAACGCGCGACAAAAACGCGCGTTAAACGCGCATATCAAATACGCTCAGGTCTGAACCCAGCCTAAGTCCCAACAACGAATAAGGGAGAGGGGTATTTCTGCCCTTGTGAACTGGTAGACAGATGGAACTTTTAATAATAAACTCACTACCGTCGCCTACACTATAAATGTTGCTACTCCTCCACTTTTGTTATGTTTAATTATGAAAAGCAAAACATAAAGATATTTCTACTGCTGTTAGGACTAAGGGAAAACAGATTAAGTTTAGATCAAAACTTTCCTTACATCCTACTAGTATAACAAGTAATGGGTTACTTTAATAAGTAACCCTATTAGGAAGGCCCTCTTATACCACAGAATTCAATATGGACTTCCAAAGGCCATCCTTTCTGAATTCCAAAAGTCCTACCAATCATTGTTGATGAAGGAAAAATACAAGCTCCAAGAGGCTGCAATACATATCTGACTAAAAGGAATCAAACGTTTCTCTGCCTAAGAAATAACAACTGCATGAGTTGAATGCATTTTTTACAGGCAGAAAGGCAGCTTTTAATGGCCTCTTTAATCCCCTACCTGCTTTTGAGGCCTTAATGCCTTTTTCAGCCAGAAAAGAGAATTAAACTGGTTGGACCTTTAAAGATACATTTTCAAACTTCCAAAGAATATGGTTCAGAAATACAAGACTCCATTTGTCCTTGAACCAGAGATAAACACAGTGTATGTAGGGTTGTAACATACTTTATAGTGTATGGGAGGATAGTTAATTATTTAATTGTTAAATGTTCCATCTGTCTTACCAGTTCCAAGGGGATGAAATACCACACCCTCCATTTGTTGTACAGCTGGTAGGATATAAGAGAAGTAAAAATTCACAGAACCTCTCTGTCAAGGACGTTCCCGTGACAGGTGCCAGGAGATCAGTGAGACTGGCAACACGTGGTTTGATCTCACAGGTTCCTTGTGGATCAATTTGTGTCTGCGTTGTTTCTGGTAATGGCCACACCCCTTGCCTCAGGTGTTGCTTATGTGGTCATTTAACCTTCCTGATTTATTGTGGCTTCTCCCACCATGTAGTGGATTGCTGGTCATTGGATCTCGGCGGAGTTCCTGTTCTTCCATAGTCATTTGAAGTTAAGTGTCTCCTTTTCCTTTTGTTTATTGTTGGGGTTATCTTCTGTTGTTCTTTTCCCTGCCATTAGTGTTTAGGCCTGAGGGAGACTCCTGTTCATCCTACGGTTTGGAGGAACAGGTTGTCTCTTGTCCTGACATTAGTACCAGGGAACTACAGGGTAAGTTTGGACTTTAGGTTTCTGTGTATGAACTCACCTACCTCTGGGGTCAGTTCATACTTGCAGTCAGTCAGAACTTCGATTAGGGTTTCTCTAGGAGGTGACCTGCTCCTTTCCCTAGTTACCAGGCCTATTCCGCTCACCTTTTTCCCTCATACGTTCGGTGTGGGTTTCCCTCCCACACCGAAGCGTGACACTCATTTGAGAACTTCCTAGAATTTTTATATGATGGTTTTCAGATTGGACTGAAGCTTCTCATTACTGAAGTTCATAAATGTCCTAAAATAGCACACAAATAGACTAGAGAGACTCTGAGACCTAGAGTAATGTGTGCACACTTTTTGACTTAGTACAACCAGGAGTGATGGAAATCCTTAGACATTTCAAGGCAGTATTCCTAGTGATGATTACATAATCTACAAGAAATATCAAGATACAAACAAAAGAAATTTCTAGAGGTGTGTGTGGCAACAGTAAAATAAAACTAATATGTATTAAGCTTGTTCTGCCGTTTTTAGAAACGTGGTTCTAATGTGCTACTTGACTCAAATTACCTGCATCAGAAATCAAATGTTTTGTAGATGTTGGGTCTCTTTTTTTAAGGTGTTTTTCAGGCGCTATTTTATGTTTATGTACCAAACAGAGATGAGCGAATCAATTTCGGATGAAACATCCGAAGTCGATTCACATAAAACTTTGATCTAATACTGTACGGAGGAGGAGCTCTGTACAGTATTAGAATGTATTGGCTCCGATGAGCCGAAGTTATTACTTTGCAAAGTCTCGCGAGACTTTGCATAATAACTTCATAAATCAATTTCTACTGTAAAAAACGATTTCCCAAACTCGGGTTCGGTTCCAAGGTACCACTCCCCAAAAAGATCGCATTTTGAACACTATGCCCTTTAATGCAGGGGTGCACAATGTGGGGCCTGCATGCAGGCTGCACTGCTGTGATTTGTGGCTCCTGTCCTGCTGGACATGAACACAGCTGATCAAATGCCCTAGCTGTGTTTCATCTGCAAATCCGACGCAGATACAGACTTTGTCTCTGTGACCAGAGCTGTATTAACCAATTAGTGCTTTCCCCCAACTTGGTACAGGGCTTTAATCCAGAGTGCCATACATGTATGGCATGGGATGAAAGCTACTGCAGGAGCAGGTCAGGTGCCCAAGGACAGAAGCGGTATCATATCACTTCTGTTATCTCCTTTCCTTGGTGCGTAGTGCTCCTGTAGGATCTAAGCAGATCCTGATCAGCTCTCCATGTGTAAAATAGGAGGCTGCACTACCCTGTAACTGGGTCCCCTTTGGATGCCCCAGTTACAGAGGAAAAAGTGCACCTGTCTACGAGTATTTTGGCAAACTCCTCATGAGAAAACTGGTTTGAAGGGTGCCTTCTCCAGACTGCATGTGAGGAATATGAATCATTATTTTATATCAGCCATATTTCCACACCAGCCATCAGCTGTCAGATAGCAGAGGTAGTGAACTCCACAGGGGGCCCTGCTTCAAAGCCTAGCCAACTGGCAGAGAACCTCTAGCAGGCCACCGTTGTTTACAATTTCTCACCTCCATTCAGCCAGCCAGGAACCCAGCTAATGGAACAGGAAAAACCTATCTGAAGGGGGTCTAGGCCATTCCTCAGTTCAATGAACATTATCGGACATCATGGAACTGGCTATTCATAAGGAATTATGAATCGCCCGTCCATCACAAATATAAACCAGATGCATATTTGTGTCCCTGTGGCCACGATGAACAAGCCCGTGGTTATAGTTTGGTGGTGGGATGCCCGGGAAGGGAGATATACATATCTGCCCACAGAAACCAAATAACGGTACCATGCTTGGACTCTACTGGTAGCTGGAACTTAGGCGGATCCATTGGTCCCAGAACCACCTCCCTGCGACATTCTGGTCTGGAGCCATGAGCCCTAATCGGTTTTGTGGCTCATGTGCTGCCAGCCCAACAGAGGGGGGGGGTGGACCCCTCCCAGAGGCTGGGAGGGGCCGGCTACAGGTTAGAAGGCTTGTGCCAGCAAGCTGGCGTGTCTTTCTCTGAAGGGAGGTCACATCGTGCCATGTGTTTAGAGGGACCTGCAACCAGCTGACATCACTGCTTCCCATGTGACCACAGCTAAGAACTCATCACATCCCAAAGGACTTCTAAACCTGGTAAACTGACTTTTGTTCTGCTTAACCCTGTGTGTACCACACCATCTGTATTTACCACTCAGACCACTGTTTATATTTTCTGTGTCTATTGTGTTACGTCTAGTGCGCCCTTAAGGCAATTAAATATATAATTTAATCTTGTGCTGTCCTTGTATTTCGATCACGAATCCCCATGTCCATGTTTCGGCCTAGTAATACGCCAACCGCGGGTTGGTTTCTTACCCTATATAATCCCGTTAGCGGACCGGGCATATATCAAACAAGGAACTGGTGGCAGTATACCCGGGCTGAGAATGCGCTGTTTCACTGGGGCAGTGAAAAGGCTATCTCAGCTTGTTGCCTCTCTGTGCCCGTGTGGACAGGAGGAGTCTGTAAACACTGTACCAAGCTGACCTTACCTGCTCCTCAGGGACGGCATCATGTCACGCCTTGGTAACCAGTGACCATACCGTATCTCGCTGGCTCTACGTATTTGACGTCCGACGTCAGTCGGGGTACGATATTCGTCACACTACATCTTTCAGCTCCTTCCACAAATGTTCAATCGGATTAGGATCAGGGCTCATAGCCATTCTTTGATATTTTTGGCTATGTGTTTTGGGTCATTATTCTGTTGGAGGACCCATGACCTGCGACTCAGACCAAGCTTTCTGACACTGGACTGCACATTTCACTCCAGAATGCCATGATAGTCTTGAGATTTCATTGTACCCTGTACAGATTCAAAACAACCTGTGCCAGATGCAGCAAAGCAGCCCCAAAACATAACCGAGCCTCCTCCAAATTTCACAGTAGGTACAATGTTCTTTTCTTTGTATGCTTCATTTTTGCATCTGTGAACACACTGCTCATATGACTTGCCAAAAAGCTCGAGTTTTGTCTCATTTGTCCAAAGGAGATTCTACCAAAAGCTTTGTGGCTTATCAATATGCATTTTGGCAAATTCCAGTCTTGCTTTTTCAAGATTTGCTTTTAACAGTGGTTTCTTCCTTGGTTGTCTTGTATTAAGTCCACTTTGGGTAAGACAGCAATGGATAGTTTGATCTGACACTGATGTACCTTGACCTTGGAGTTTACCTCTAATCTCTGTGGAAGTTGTTTTGGTTACCATTCCTATTATCCTTCTGTTCAATTTGTCATCAATTTTCCTCTTGGGGCCACATCAAGGGAGGTTGGCTACAGTCTTGTAGACCTTAAAGGGGTTGTCTCATCATGGACAATGGGGGCATATCGCTAGGACTGCTGTGACCTGCACCTATATCGAGAACGGAGCCCCGCAAGGTGGTGGCTGGAGGACTCTGGTCCGGCCACCACCAAACCGACTCCCCATAGAAGTGAATAGGAGTGTACCGTGCATGCTCGGCCCCTGCTCCCATTAATTTCTATGTGGCCGACGGAAATAGCTGAGCCAGCGTTCTTCTATTTTCGCCAGCCCCATAGAAAATGAATTGAGTGCGGCTGCAGCAATGGGACCCGCACCTATAAGACAATGGGGGCATATCCTAGCTATATGCCCCCATTGTCCATGATGAGACAACCCCTTTAAACTACTAGATAACATGTGAAACTGTAGTAAAAGGAACATCAAACTATTTGGAGATGGTCTTATAGCCTTTATCTTTAACAGGTCTGTCTATAACTATTTTTCTAATCTCCTGAGACATCTCTCTCCTTTCTTTCGTCCATGTTCAGTGTGACTTTTTTTCGCCTTTGAAATAGGCAGAGTGACTGATTACAAGTTTGAAGACACTTGTGATGCTAATTACAGGACACAACATATAATTTTTTTAACGTGTGTTTTTTTTTTGTTTTTTTTAAGGCCTATATGCGGAACCATTCACTTTAATGGGCCTGCAAAAAAACTAAAATTACTCAGTGTGCATTCCATGTCCGTTTCACCAAAAAAATAGAACATCATTAGAACAACATAGTCCTAATATATTCCGCATTACAGACAAGAATAGGACTGTTCTATTAGGGGACGAAAAGAGACAAACAGGAGGGCCCACCACCAGAAGGGCGCCAAGCTAGATTTGATCCCTGGAAGAGGGACTGAAATGTTGTTAGGATCTAGGCAACTCTCAATATATATTTGGACAGTTCTGCAGCTCAATAAAAGCGTTTAAAGTTTGCACTGTATTAAAGCACATTGACACTCTCTCAGGCAAACAAGTGGGGCTTATTCTCATAAGGCAATGGCACGCAGTTATATTGCAAGAATCCTGTTCGTAGTGACGCCAATTCATGCAGATTGCATGGGGCTCCCTATGGAGGATGCGCGTGAGCGTACTAGTGATAAGGTGCCGAGGATAGTAGTACTCACAGTTTAGTTGTCCCTTGGGGCCGGCAGTGCAGTGGATGGGAAGACAGCACGAAATCCTCCGGGGCACTCTCGGTTGCAGGGAACACCAGCCAGATATTGGTTGAGGTGCCCTTGATTGTAATTGGTGTAAGTTTTTTTTTGCGGCTGGGCCCCTGGTTCGTGATGCCAGCACCATTAGGTGCAAATGTTGATGGTAGTAGTTGAAATGATGATACAGAATAAGGGAGACTAGAGCTTTTAACAAACTCCCAGTACTTTACTGAAGCTGATCAACAGATCATCAAGGTATGCAACAGTAATTTACATAAAGGCAGCTTTCACATTGATTCACATTAGTTGCCAGAAGTTGCATAAGGAATCGTCCTCTATAACAATCAGTCTTTCTCTCTCTTGTTTCTCCAGGCTGGAGGGATGAACTATCTCTGCTGTCCAGTATAATCCTGTAGTTCAGTATCATCCTCTAGGAATACTATACTCTGACAAATGGCCCTTTTGTCTTTAATTTTGGTGGGTAGCTTGTAGCTTTGATACTCTCCACCTGATGCAAAGGAGTCTGGAGTCTGATAAATGACAGTTAGCTTCCTTTGTCAATATCCTCATTCCCTCTCTGGATTGCCTGGAGATACTGTAATCGTTTCCCTTTTATGGGCTGATGCATGGAACTAAGTATGGAACTTTTATATCTCTGCAAAATGGCTGCTGAGGTTCAGCTTGTCCTCAGACATCATCACACACTGATTGTAACAGTCCTATGGCTCACCTCAGAGGACAGCTGGCTGGAGTCAGAGGACAGCTGGCTGGAGGTAGGAGTGGAGCCCAGTGGCAAGGACCGCAGAAAGGTAGTAGGTGCAGGAAGTCTGGCAGAGGCGTAGTCGGTAGGCAGGCGGTGGGTCAGGGCAGGGCAGGCGGCAGTAAGCGTGGTCAGACAATCTGGATGGCAACGGTGGTAGCACTTCAGTAGGTAGGGACAAAGCAGAAGAGTAGTCGGTAGTCAATTCCTGGTCAGCAGTGGACTTCCAGTAGTAGCAAGAGCAGCAGATGAGGAGACGCTTGATCAAGGCTCAGGAGCTCAATAATCAGCAAACTGGAGTGCAAGGGGCTGGACTTATATAGGGAAGTACCAGGTGTGGGGAATCAAGGGTGATGAGCAAGGCTTGGCAAGACTGAGGTTAACTAATAGGCTTCAGGGAGGAATGTCCAGAGAGGACGGTAGCCTAGTAAGCAGGGCTACCGCCTGGGATGTGGCTGGTCACGGGTTCGAATCCCGACAGTACTCCCCCCCTTCCAAGGTGACCTCCGGGCACCGCAGGGGCAGGCTTACCGGGGTGCCGTCAGTGGAATGTTCTTTTCGCGGGCGAAGGTTAGGTCCATGAAGTTGCCTCCCGCCCCGGAGTCTAACATCGCTGAACAGGGGAGTTGTCGCCCCTCAATTTCGATGAGGATGGGAACGATGAAGTGGGATCCATGATCCGCCGTGTTGTTATTTTCCGGGGTTGGAGTCTGTGGTTGCTCCTTTAGTTCCGTGACGGCAATAGTCTTTCGGATCTTATGAGGACATTTGATGGCAAAATGACCCGGCTCCCCACAGTAGAGGCAGAGGTTTTCGGCCAGCCGTCTCTCCTTCTCAGCTGTGGATAGAGACCTACATAGAGCGTCGACCTGCATAGGTTCAGTTGCTGATTGGGGGGTCGTGCTGGGCGGTGGAAGAGAAGGAGTAAGTGGGTCTGTGGTCCGAGGACCAGAGTCCTTCTTTCTTCCTCTCGGAGAGTCTTTGATCTATCCGGATGCATAACTGAATGAAGTCATCCAGATCGTCCGGGGCCTCAACTCTGGCGAGTTCGTCCTTTATTAATTCGGACAGGCCTCGCCGGAATTGGCTCCTCTGTGCCGCTGTATTCGGCAACGGAGCGTCTCCCTTGCCGCAGACCATGTAGTCGCGCCTCGGCTGTCGCACAGCGGTTGGGGTCGTCGCCGCCAAATCTTGATCGGAGTGGCATGCGGGTGTCTGCGGCCGCGCCGCGGATGTCCAGGAGTTGCCTCTGTAGTTCAATAATCTCCCTTTGCTGGCTTTGGACTACGCCTTGGAGCTGGGCAAATTTCTCTTGATATGTAGTACCAAATTCTTGAAGTTCGGAGACCTGCTTACGCAGAGTGGCCATTGCGGACTCCATAGTGTGGCTGATTATTCTATAACAGTCCTACGGCTCACCTGAGTCAGAGGACAGCTGGCTGGAGGTAGGAGTGGAGCCCAGTGGCAAGGACCGCAGGCAGGTAGTAGGTGCAGGAAGTCTGGCAGAGGTGTAGTCGGTAGGCAGGCGGTGGGTCAGGGCAGGCGGCAGTAAGCGTGGTCAGACAAAAATTCGGATGGCAACGGTGGTAGCAGTTCAGTAGGTAGGAACAAAGCAGAAGAGTAGTCGGTAGTCAATTCCTGGTCAGCAGTGGACTTCCAGTAGTAGCAAGAGCAGCAGATGAGGAGACGCTTGATCAAGGCTCAGGAGCTCAATAATCAGCAAACTGGAGTGCAAGGGGCTGGACTTATATAGGGAAGTACCAGGTGTGGGGAATCAAGGGTGATGAGCAAGGCTTGGCAAGACTGAGGTTTTTTTCATCAATATACATCCCAGGAAAGCGGCACAAGAATGCATTGATACAGAATGAGGATAATCTATAAGGTACTGGTGATAGTTTATTAAGTAAAATCCAGGTGAAAGGTTCGCTTTAAGCAGTGTGTTTCAGGACACTGCATGTGTATATATAATCTTCAAGCGCCAAGACCTCCCCACAGCAAATAATACTAACACCACCACTACCAAATGCCACAATGCAGCATAAATTAGACCACTACAGCCAGATTATAGTTCCCCCTAATAATACACACATATTTCCCCTATAATACACAAAGAACATACACAGCTCCTTTATTCACAGTATATACTGCATGAATAGCTCCTCCGCTCACAGTATATACACAGCAGCTGCTCTGCTCACAGTATATACATCTCCGCTCACAGTATATACACAGCATCTCCTCCGCTCACAGTATATACACAGCATCTCCTCCGCTCACAGTATATACACAGCATCTCCTCCGCTCACAGCATATACACAGCATCTCCTCCGCTCACAGCATATACACAGCATCTCCTCCGCTCACAGCATATACACAGCATCTCCTCCGCTCACAGTATATAGTGCATGCACAGCTCCTCCGCTGACAGTATGTACACAGCAGCTCCTCTGCTCACAGTATATACATCTCCACTCACAGTATACACAGCTTCTCCGCTCACAGTATATACACAGCATCTACTCCGCTCACAGTATATACACAGCATCTCATCCGCTCACAGTATATAGTGCATGCACAGCTCCTCCCCTCACAGTATATACACAGCATCTCCTCCGCTCACAGTATATACACAGCTCCTCCTCTCAGTATATACACAGCATCTCCTCCGCTCACAGTATATACACAGCTCCTACGCTCACAGTATATACACAGCTCCTCCTCTCACAGTATATACACATCCTCTCCTAGCTATATATACACATAGGCTCCCCTAGCAGTATATAAAAAAAAAATAAAGGGAACACTTAACAACACAATGTAACTCCAAGTCAATCACACTTCTATGAAATCAAACTGTCCACTTAGGAAGCAACACTGAGTGACAATCAATTTCACATGCTGTTGTGCAAATGGGATAGACAACAGGTGGAAATTATAGCCAATTAGCAAGACACCCCCAATAAAGGAGTGGTACTGCAGGTGGTGACCACAGACAACTTCTCAGTTCCTATGCCTCCTGGCTGATGTTTTGGTCACTTTTGAATGCTGGCGGTGCTTTCACTCTAGTGGTAGCATGAGACGGAGTCTACAACCCACACAAGTGGCTCAGGTAGTGCAGCTTATCCAGCATGGCACATCAATGCGAGCTGTGGCAAGAAGGTTTGCTGTGTCTGTCAGCGTAGTGTCCAGAGCATGGAGGCGCTACCAGGAGACAGGCCAGTACATCAGGAGATGTGGAGGAGGCCGTAGGAGGGCAACAACCCAGCAGCAGGACCGCTACCTCCGCCTTTGTGCAAGGAGGAACAGGAGGAGCACTGCCAGAGCCCTGCAAAATGACCTCCAGCAGGCCACAAATGTGCATGTGTCTGCTCAAACGGTCAGAAACAGACTCCATGTGGGTGATATGAGGGCCCGACGTCCACAGGTGGGGGTTGTGCTTACAGCCCAACACCGTGCAGGACGTTTGGCATTTGCCAGAGAACACCAAGATTGGCAAATTCGCCACTGGCGCCCTGTGCTCTTCACAGATGAAAGCAGGTTCACACTGAGCACATGTGACAGACGTGACAGAGTCTGGAGACACCGTGGAGAACGTTCTGCTGCCTGCAACATCCTCCAGCATGACCGGTTTGGCATTGGGTCAGTAATGGCGTGGGGTGGCATTTCTTTGGAGGGCCGCACAGCCCTCCATGTGCTCGCCAGAGGTAGCCTGACTGCCATTAGGTACCGAGATGAGATCCTCAGACCCCTTGTGAGACCATATGCTGGTGCGGTTGGCCCTGGGTTCCTCCTAATGCAAGACAATGCTAGACCTCATGTGGCTGGAGTGTGTCAGCAGTTCCTGCAAGACGAAGGCATTGATGCTATGGACTGGCCTGCCCGTTCCCCAGACCTGAATCCAATTGAGCACATCTGGGACATCATGTCTCGCTCTATCCACCAACGTCACGTTGCACCACAGACTGTCCAGGAGTTGGCAGATGCTTTAGTCCAGGTCTGGGAGGAGATCCCTCAGGAGACCGTCCGCCACCTCATCAGGAGCATGCACAGGCGTTGTAGGGAGGTCATACAGGCACGTGGAGGCCACACACTACTGAGCCTCATTTTGACTTGTTTTAAGGACATTACATCAAAGTTGGATCAGCCTGTAGTGTGTTTTTCCACTTTAATTTTGAGTGTGACTCCAAATCCAGACCTCCATGGGTTGAAAAATTTGATTTCCATTTTTTTATTTTTGTGTGATTTTGTTGTCAGCACATTCAACTATGTAACGAACAAAGTATTTCAGAAGAATATTTAATTAATTCAGATCTAGGATGTGTTATTTTTGTGTTCCCTTTATTTTTTTGAGCAGTGTACATACACTCCCCTAGCAGTATATGCATAGGCTCCCCTAGCAGTATATGCATAGATTTTTTTTTTAATACATACTATTTAACAAAGATACAGGTCCCATAAGCACAATGTCCTATACATGGATGGTGGTTAACTTTACATGAATCTGTCCTGCAGTGGTAACACACGTCTCTGCTGTTCCATATTGTCAGGTTGGTAGTGGCTGCTGCAGGGCTGGCAGAGGATATTTCCAGCAGTGCTGACCTGGACAGCTGGAGCAGGGCAGACAGCAGTAGCTCTGGAATCTGCTTGTCCTGTCTGAATCTTCTGCAGGGCTGGGTCTGGTCCTCTGCTGCCAGGCCTGAGTGAGGGGCGGGGCTGAGCACAAGCTCCGCTTCCTGCTCTGTAACTGAGACACCAGTGCGGGGCTGCTGGACGATCTCACTGCACTTCAGCCCGGCGCACAATGGAGTTCCTTACAGGTTTAATGTGCGCCTGGCTGATGTCATTTGGGGCCCCACTGCAGCCCCGCACTGGTGACTCAATATAACCATAAAAAGAAGCTGCCAGTGCAGCGAAAAATACAGCTATTGGCCCGAGATTCGGGGCAATGTGCTTCTAGTCCGGGGCCCAAGCCCCAAATCTACATGCCTAGCGACGCCACTGGCTGTGATATAATCACCCACAACAGAAAAGAGATCAATATTCCATCTTCCAATTAAATATTCTATCTCAAACATAATATGAACTGTGGGACCAGTAATGTCATCTATCTCTTAGGCTTCTTTCACACGGGTGTCGCGTGTGAGGGTCGAATAGGATGCCGATGCGTCACAGGAAAATGCGCAATTTTTCTGCGTGAGTGCAAAGCGTTTTAGAGCGTTTTGTACGCGCGTGAGAAAAACTTCTTCACAGAAGTTCGGGTTTGGGTTAGGTGTTATGTAGATTTTATTATTTTATTATTTTATAAGGGAAAATAATAGCATTCTTAATACAGAATGCTTAGTAAAATGTCCCTTGAGGGGTTAAAAATAATAAACTAATTTAACTCACCCCATCCACTTGATCGCTTAGCGGATCTCCTCTTCTTTCTTCAGGACCTGGGTAAAGGATCTTTGATGATGTCACTGTGCTCATCACATGGTCCATCACCATGGTGATGGACCATGTGATGGATTATATGATGGACCATGTGATGAGCGCAGTGATGTCATCAAAGGTCCTTTACCCAGGTCCTGAAGCAAGAAGAGGAGATCTGCTACGCGACAACGTGGATGGGGTGAGTTAAATTTGTTTATTATTTTTAACCCCTCAAGGGACATTTTACTAAGCATTCTGTATTAATAATGCTATTATTTTCCCTTATAACCATGTTATAAGGGAAAATAATAAAGATCGGGTTCCCATCCCGATCGTCTCCTTAGCAACCATGCGTGAAAATCGCACCACATCCGCACTTGCTTGCGGATGCTTGCGATTTTCACGCAGCCCCATTCACTTCTATGGGGCCTGCATTGCTTGAAAAATGCACAATATAGAGCATGCTGTGATTTTCACGCAACGCACAAGTGATGCGTTAAAATCACGGCTCATGTGCACAGCCCCATATAAATGAATGGGTCCGGATTCAGTGCGGGTGCAATGCGTTCACCTCATGCATTGCACCCGCGCGGAAAACTCGCCCGTGTAAAAGAGGCCTTACAGTGCCCCTCTAAACTGTGTAAGGGATCGTCTCTTATTCGGGGGTCATTCTCACAGAATTATCTTCATAACCACTGGGTTTCAGGTCCAAACAGTGTGATTTATTTTAAGCTCTTCATACACAACATGGCATAAAACAAAAGCCTGCCCGTCTGGGCTCTACCTAAACATAATAAACATTGTATCCCTAACTCGGCTATACGATAGCGTTCCCACATGGAACCAGGTGCGGCTTACCCCAGACATACAGTCCACCAGCCCTTTAGGCTGTAACAAATGCAGTACCTTTGGAGGGGGTTGTGGTCTAGCAGTCCTCTCGACTCTGACATCAAGCACCCCACCACAGTTATTCCCAACTCCCGCCATATATATTTATACCGGAGCCAGATCCATTCCTCTCTGTATTTATATGATCCGTTCCATCTGTCGTTAGTTCCAATCTTCTGTATATACCCATACCACAGCCAGATCCACTGCTCTATCTATTTATATATATAACGAGTTATAACCGTTTCAACAACATGTTTTTGGTATTGTACATATAAACATACCCACTAATGTGATGCATTTATTTTAGAGATCTATTTATTTCTCTGATGGTTCTCCATTTATACATATGTACGACCCCATATACAGTATGTACATACAGCTATTATACCATAGCCCTAAAAACCCATGCCTTTAGATGCATGCATACCACACCAGATAGATAGATCCTATCAATTTTCTTTGATGTCGCTTCAGTATCTTTTTTTATATATTTTGCATATTATTTTAATGGTCCTTTTTTTAGTGTACCTACTTTCTATGACCAGATAACCCTGTGATGTTGATGATTATTCCTCCCCGTGGTAATCTGACTATCCTGTACTTTTAATGACGTTTTTTTAATAATGATTTTTATTGACTTACGCCGAACCTACCCCTGTAATTCTAATGAACCATGATTTCTATCTGTTGTTTCATATATATTTCTATGTACAGTCATGGCCAAAAGTTTTGAGAATTACATAAATATTGGAAATTGGAAAAGTTGCTGCTTAAGTTTTTATAATAGCAATTTGCATATACTCCAGAATGTTATGAAGAGTGATCAGATGAATTGCATAGTCCTTCTTTGCCATGAAAATTAACTTAATCCCAAAAAAAACTTTCCACTGCATGTCATTGCTGTCATTAAAGGACCTGCTGAGATCATTTCAGTAATCGTCTTGTTAACTCAGGTGAGAATGTTAACGAGCACAAGGCTGGAGATCATTATGCCAGGCTGATTGGGTTAAAATGGCAGACTTGACATGTTAAAAGGAGGGTGATGCTTGAAATCATTGTTCTTCCATTGTTAACCATGGTGACCTGCAAAGAAACGCGTGCAGCCATCATTGCGTTGCATAAAAATAGCTTCACAGGCAAGGATATTGTGGCTACTAAGATTGCACCTCAATCAACAATTTATAGCATCATCAAGAACTTCAAGGAAAGAGGTTCACTTCTTGTCAAGAAGGCTTCAGGGCGTCCAAGAAAGTCCAGCAAGCGCCAGGATCGTCTCCTAAAGAGGATTCAGCTGTGGGATCGGAGTGCCACCAGTGCAGAGCTTGCTCAGGAATGGCAGCAGGCAGGTGTGAGCGCATCTGCACGCACAGTGAGGCGAAGACTTTTGGAAGATGGCCTGGTGTCACGAAAGGCAGCAAAAAAGCCACTTCTCTCCAAAAAAAACATCAGGGACAGATTGATCTTCTGCAGAAAGTATGGTGAATGGACTGCTGAGGACTGGGGCAAAGTCATATTCTCCGATGAAGCCTCTTTCCGATTGTTTGGGGCATCTGGAAAAGGGCTTGTCCGGAGAAGAAAAGGTGAGCGCTACCATCAGTCCTGTGTCATGCCAACAGTAAAGCATCCTGAGACCATTCATGTGTGGGGTTGCTTCTCATCCAAAGGAGTGGGCTCACTCACAATTTTGCCCAAAAACACAGCCATGAATAAAGAATGGTACCAAAACACCCTCCAACAGCAACTTCTTCCAACAATCCAACAACAGTTTGGTGAAGAACAATGCATTTTCCAGCATGATGGAGCACCGTGCCATAAGGCAAAAGTGTTAACTAAGTGGCTCGGGGACCAAAACGTTGACATTTTGGGTCCATGGCCTGGAAACTCCCCAGATCTTAATTCCATTGAGAACTTGTGGTCAATCCTCAAGAGGCGGGTGGACAAACAAAAACCCACTAATTCTGACAAACTCCAAGAAGTGATTATGAAAGAATGGGTTGCTATCAGTCAGGAATTGGCCCAGAAGTTGATTGAGAGCATGCCCAGTCGAATTGCAGAGGTCCTGAAAAAGAAGGGCCAACACTGCAAATACTGACTCTTTGCATAAATGTCATGTAATTGTCGATAAAAGCCTTTGAAACGTATGAAGTGCGTGTAATTATATTTCACTACATCACAGAAACAACTGAAACAAAGATCTAAAAGCAGTTTAACAGCAAACTTTGTGAAAACGAATATTTGTGTCATTCTCAAAACTTTTGGCCACGACTGTATATCTATATTTATATCCTCATACTATCACCCCTTTTTTACCTATGAATTGTACTAATGGGCTCTATATATTAAGAAACTTATAGGGTCCCCTGACAACCACTCCACTTTAATTTTATTTCCCTAGTATTGATTTTAGGCCTTTTATAGATCCTATAGTGCACCCCATGCTTTGTCACCAAGTTTTTATTCTAGCTCCATATTTATGAATTAATATTTATTTATTTATTTATTTATTTAATAATTTGCCCCGGTATCAAGAAGTTCCCCTCTTCCCATTAAAGAATGTGATAGAAACACATGTGACCGCGGATGCTACCGTCACCTTAAACACTAAATCGGAAGTCCGCGAGCCACTTGCGTTCCGTGGACCGGAAGTGCGCTCCAGAGGAAATTCGGATCGCATATCCGTTCCACGACGAGAAGGACCGGAAGTACTCCTCCATCCCGCTCGCCACCATGAAATTGCACTTCTTACATTCACCATTACCCTATGACCACCATACATACAGTCAGGTCCATAAATATTGGGACATTGACACAATTCTAACATTTTTGGCTCTATACACTGCGTGCAGAATTATTAGGCAAATGAGTATTTTGACCACATCATCCTCTTTATGCATGTTGTCTTACTCCAAGCTGTATAGGCTCGAAAGCCTACTACCAATTAAGCATATTAGGTGATGTGCATCTCTGTAATGAGAAGGGGTGTGGTCTAATGACATCAACACCCTATTATAGGTGTGCATAATTATTAGGCAACTTCCTTTCCTTTGGCAAAATGGGTCAAAAGAAGGACTTGACAGGCTCAGAAAAGTCAAAAATAGTGAGATATCTTGCAGAGGGATGCAGCACTCTTAAAATTGCAAAGCTTCTGAAGCGTGATCATTGAACAATCAAGCGTTTCATTCAAAATAGTCAACAGGGTCGCAAGAAGCGTGTGGAAAAACCAAGGCGCAAAATAACTGCCCATGAACTGAGAAAAGTCAAGCGTGCAGCTGCCAAGATGCCACTTGCCACCAGTTTGGCAATATTTCAGAGCTGCAACATCACTGGAGTGCCCAAAAGCACAAGGTGTGCAATACTCAGAGACATGGCCAAGGTAAGAAAGGCTGAAAGACGACCACCACTGAACAAGACACACAAGCTGAAACGTCAAGACTAGGCCAAGAAATATCTCAAGACTGATTTTTCTAAGGTTTTATGGACTGATGAAATGAGAGTGAGTCTTGATGGGCCAGATGGATGGGCCCGTGGCTGGATTGGTAAAGGGCAGAGAGCTCCAGTCCGACTCAGACGCCAGCAAGGTGGAGGTGGAGTACTGGTTTGGGCTGGTATCATCAAAGATGAGCTTGTGGGGCCTTTTCGGGTTGAGGATGGAGTCAAGCTCAACTCCCAGTCCTACTGCCAGTTTCTGGAAGACACCTTCTTCAAGCAGTGGTACAGGAAGAAGTCTGCATCCTTCAAGAAAAACATGATTTTCATGCAGGACAATGCTCCATCACACGCGTCCAAGTACTCCACAGCGTGGCTGGCAAGAAAGGGTATAAAAGAAGAAAATCTAATGACATGGCCTCCTTGTTCACCTGATCTGAACCCCATTGAGAACCTGTGGTCCATCATCAAATGTGAGATTTACAAGGAGGGAAAACAGTACACCTCTCTGAACAGTGTCTGGGAGGCTGTGGTTGCTGCTGCACGCAATGTTGATGGTGAACAGATCAAAACACTGACAGAATCCATGGATGGCAGGCTTTTGAGTGTCCTTGCAAAGAAAGGTGGCTATATTGGTCACTGATTTGTTTTTGTTTTGTTTTTAAATGTCAGAAATGTATATTTGTGAATGTTGAGATGTTATATTAGTTTCACTGGTAAAAATAAATAATTGAAATGGGTATATATTTGTTTTTTGTTAAGTTGCCTAATAATTATGCACAGTAATAGTCACCTGCACACACAGATATCCCCCTAAAATAGCTAAAACTAAAAACAAACTAAAAACTACTTCCAAAAATATTCAGCTTTGATATTAATGAGTTTTTTGGGTTCATTGAGAACATGGTTGTTGTTCAATAATAAAATTAATCCTCAAAAATACAACTTGCCTAATAATTCTGCACTCCCTGTACACCACCACAATGGATTTGAAATGAAACAAACAAGATGTGCTTTAACTGCAGACTGTCAGCTTTAATTTGAGGGTATTTACATCCAAATCAGGTGAACGGTGTGGGAATTACAACAGTTTGCATATGTGCCTCCCACTTGTTAAGGGACCAAAAGTATTGGGACAATTGGCTTCTCAGCTGTTCCATGGCCATGTGTGTGTTATTCCCTCATTATCCCAAATACAATGAGCAGATAAAAGGTCCATAGTTCATAGTGTGCTATTGGCATTTGGAATCTGTTGCTGTCAACTCTCAAGATGAGATCCAAAGAGCTGTCACTATCAGTAAAGCAAGCCATCATTAGGCTAAAAAAACAAACAAACCCATCAGAGAGATAGCAAAAACATTAGGCGTGGCCAAAACAACTGTTTGAAACATTATTAAAAAGAAGGAACGCACAGGTGAGCTCGGCAACACCAAAAGACCCGGAGGAATTCTTTCCCTGGTGAAGAAAACACCCTTCACAACAGTTGGCCAGATCAACATATGTGTGTCAAAGTCAACAATCAAGAGAAGACTTCAAAAGAGTGACTACAGAGGCTTCACCACAAGATGTAAACCATTGGTGAGCCTCAAAAACAGGAAGGCCAGATTAGAGTTTGCCAAACGACATCTAAAAAAGCCTTCACAGTTCTGGAACAACATCCTATGGACAGATGAGACCAAGATCAACTTGTACCAGAGTGATGGGAAGATAAGAGTATGGAGAAAGAAAGGAACTCCTCATGATCCTAAGCAAACCACCTCATCAGTGAAGCATGGTGGTGGTAGTGTCATGGCGTGGGCATGTATTGCTGCCAATGGAACTGGTTCTCTTGTATTTATTGACGATTTGACTGCTGACAAAAGCAACAGGATGAATTATGAAGTGTTTCGGGCAATATTATCTGCTCATATTCAGCCAAATGCTTCAGAACTCATTGGGCGGCGCTTCACAGTGCAGATGGACAACGACCGAAAGCCTACTGCAAAAGCAACCAAAGAGTTTTTTAAGGGAAAGAAGTGGAATGTTATGCAATGGCCAAGTCAATCACCTGACCTGAATCCGATTGAGCATGGATTTCACTTGCTGAAGACAAAAGTGAAGGCAAAATGCCCCAAGAACAAGCAGGAACTGAAGACAGTTGCAGTAGAGGCCTGGCAGAGCATCACCAGGGATGAAACCCAGCGTCTGGTGATGTCTATGCGTTCCAGACTTCCGGCTGTAATTGACTGCAAAGGATTTGCAACCAAGTATTAAAAAGTGAAAGTTTGATTTATGATTATTATTATTATGTCGCATTACTTTTGGTCCCTTACCAAGTGGGAGGCACATATGCAAACTGTTGTAATTCCTACACCGTTCACCTGATTTGGATGTAAATACCCTCAAATTAAAGCTGACAACAATCTGCAGTTAAAGCACATCTTGTTTGTTTCTCTTTAAATCCATTGTGGTGGTATATAGAGCCAAAAATGTTAGAATTGTGTCAATGTCCCAATATTTATGGACCTGACTGTATATCAATGTATTTACCAGCCTTATTTAGGACATTGGGAACCTTTATCAATAGATGATCAGCATTTATAATATGCGTTCCACCCTGGAACGCATACTTCCGGGTCACCACACAGGAAGTGACATTCTCCTCAGCCCCTCCCCAGCACATGCTTTTTGAGATCCACTTTATAAGGCCCACTGGTAAGTTTATATATTATGATTTTATTATCTGTTTACTTACTTTTACTGCTAATGATGAAGGGGGTATTTATTGTCAAACCCCCGAAATGCATTGAGCCCACCTGTGATTTTAAGAAATAAAAAAGGAAAGCACCAGAAGTACTGGATACTGCCATGTTATTCCTACGAGACTACAAACTATCCTGGCGGGGGAAGTTGTGTCCTTGGATGTCTTGAGCTATATCCCATTGACCTCCTCAGTGAAGTAAGTCAATTGCTCTGATTTTATTTGATTTTATCTTCACAGAAATACCTTTTATTCTATCTATGCCAGCCTTGTTAAGGCTTTGGGCTATTTATACCCATGTATTTCTTCCATTTATCATTTTTTAAACATTTCATTTATTTACTGATATATTTTAATTCATCCTAACAACATTTCAGTCCCTCTTCCAGGGATCAAATCTAGCTTGGCACCTGGTGGTGGGTCCTCCTTTTTGTCTCTTTTCGTTTCAAGATGCGGTAGGTGACCCTACGCTTCCAGCCACCATAGGCAGCCTCTGTGTTTTGCAGATCCGCAATTTGTGGACCACAAAACACCCAACGGTCGTGTGCATGAGCCCTAAGCCTCATTCACAAGTCAGTGATTTTGTTCAGTGATTGTGAGCCAAAACCAGGATTGGAGCCTCCACAGACATAAGGTAGAAGGGAAAGATCTAAACCTGTTCTGTGATTAGAGCTGCACCTGGTTTTCGTTCACAATCACTGATAGAAATCAATTACCAAAACACTGACTGTGTGAATGGGGCATTAGTTTAATATTTCCCTATGTACCATCATTTTTGTCCAGTTTCATTAGTATGTTTTTTCAAATTATTCTGTTGAACCACAATTCATGAGCTGATTTTCAGTAAACTTTTATTTATTATTACTTTTATCATTTTTTGGTTATTTCCGTGACTATTGTGGGTTTTCATTTAACAAAAGGGTACCAACAATTTTGTTCCCTCTACCACATAAAGACTTCCCAACTTTGTAATCCTGTGGGCAGGGCCGTCTTTAACACGGGCCCAGTTGCTCCTGGGGGGCCCAAGGCAGCTGCCTCTTGAGCCCCGCTGGCCAGTGGCATAGCATGGAGGGGTCTGGGGGGCATTACCCCGGGCGTAAAATTCCAGGGGGCGCTTGCAGGGCCACATCGCCAATTAGGCAAAGTGAGGCTATGGCCCCAGGTGGCGCGGCCCTGGTTACAAGTGTGGGGGGGGGGGGGGCGGCAGGGCACAGGGAGATGAGCGGTTCCATTGTGGAAGCGCTCATCTCCATAGTCATCTATATCGCGGTCCTCAGGACAGCAATACAGATAGATGTGCTGCGGCGGGGCAGGGGAGGGAGAGGCGTCTATCAGTGGCCGATGCAGGCGGTACGATGACATCTTCGTGCTGCCTGAGCCGTACAGCACGGGACACAGGCCGGAAGAGGCCTGCATCACATCGCTGACAGCCTGATGGAGGTATGTATAAGTGTTTATTTTTTTTATATGGTACTACTTGCTGGCACATGATTGGGGGGCATCTATAGGGGCACTTGTTACTGGCACATGATTGGGGGGCATCTATGGGGGCACCTGTTACTGGCACATGATTGGGGGACATCTGTGGAGGCACTTGTTACTGGCACATGATTGGGGGGCATCCATGGGGGTACTTGTTACTGTCACACTATTGGTGTATTCCGTGACTCACTCTCACACCCGCTGGTTGATTAGCTACATTCGACAGGCAACACAGCTTGCAGCTGTGAGGACAATACCGCACGTTAAGTGTATGCAACGTGTCTTACAATGGCCTATTCTCTATTACCGGATCGAATGTCTAAGGCTGACCAAGTATTTTCCGTAAGTGATAAACAATCCCAAGATGTCTTTGATATGAGAAGTAAGATGTCTGAATTGGAGAAACTATTATCACAGGAGACAAGATTATGGTGGGACCATACCACCCTGGTCAAATATCTACAAAAGTCTATGATACCAAGGGGTCTTAGGATCAAGAAGATTCCAACAGTCTACTCAGACGATTTTGTATTACAATGGAATCAGCTACTCTTGGACTGCTCGCTACAACTTATGTCACTCATAGTCAAATGTGAGAGTGAAAAACTCCTACAGATACAAGATGAAATTAAAGTCTGCAAACACTCCCTCAAACAGTTTGAATCTGCTAGTGATTTCGAAAGTTTGGAATCAGAAATGTTAAATACCATAAAACAAATGGAAGAGTATATTACAGATATCAAACACAAAAAATTCCAGAGGGATCTTTATGATTATAAACATGACCAAGTATATGAATGGGGTAGGAGACAAAACCCATACTCCATCCCTAGATCTATTCTTAAAAGAAATAAGAAATCAAATAAAAGTAAACAGAAATATAACAGCAGATCGAGGTCATCAAATAAATCACCAAGAGTGAGTTTTTCCTCAGAATTGGATACTATAGAAACCTCTGATGGCTCACAAGATTCATCACAAGGTCTCCATCAATCTTTGCAGTATGGAGCAAGACCGAAAATATCCTACTATAAGAAAAACTAAAATCAACAAAAACCAAAATACAGATAATAGAAAAGAGGACATTCCCATAATATCATCAAAAAACTAGTCCGCCGTGCGGGACGAAAACATACGAATGCCGCACACCAGGTCAACACGTCAACAGAAAAGATAGTCGATCGTTCACAATTATCATTAGATGTAATCAATTTGTCTGCTGTAGTTCTTACGACTGAACAAGTAGAAGTCCTTAAATTGGGTTTGAACTATGTACTATCTGTAAATTTTGATCTGTTTACGACTTTGTTGGATATAAATAAGTTCATAAGACAATTGACTGTTGCGAGACATTTTAGTGATATTGGCACAGATGAGTCTGTGCGGGATATCGCTCAGACATGTTCAATGGGACATATAGATAACGAATATTGTAATCTCTTATTTAAAGAACAATTATCTCTTGCATGTCTTAGCGATCTCCACCGGGAGTCGTCTGTCCAGAACATGGAAATTAATATTCAAAAGTTGAAAACCTATAACCCTGGGTTTTATCCAACTATGTCTCGAACAGCTAATATGGATATTTTCCAAGATATTATGGAAAGGGAATTAAAGGAGATAGACAGTCGCTGCCATGACGAGAGCGGACATAATAACCTATCTGTTAGCCGTAGAAAAGCACTGCAGGAATTATCTGATAATAACCGCATTATAATTAAAATGGCTGACAAAGGAGGGTCCGTTGTCGTCCTGGACAGTGACATGTATTGTCAACAAATGAGTAATCTCCTTTCGGATTCCACCATGTACCGAAGATTGGACACTGATCCATTCCCGCGGTACAGGGTGGAATTCTTAGAGGTCTTGCTTGTGGGCTTAGAACAGGCTCATATTAACCAAAAGCAATTTAACTACCTTAATGTGGAGTCCACAGTCACGCCTATAATGCGCGCCCTTCCCAAAGTCCATAAGGGTCAATTCCCTCCTCCGCTACACCCCATAGTTAGTGGCATTGGATCTTTAACAGAGAGATTGGGAATATGGTTAGACTGTATTTTGCAGCCGTTCGTCAAGAGAATCCCAAGCTATGTCAAAGATACCTCATCAATTTTGAGATCTTTCTATGACATGACCTGGGCTGATAATTATAGATGGCTGACGATAGATGTAATTTCATTGTATCCCTCGATCCCACACAATGTGGCGATGCTTGCACTCGAACTCCACCTTCATAGGTACAGTAGTTTTTCTGATGATTTCATCGATTATGTTCTGGTTGTGACTCAGTTCCTGATGTCTCACAATTATTTAACTTTCAACTCCATATACTATGTCCAAATCTCAGGTGTGTCAATGGGTGCGAAGTACTCGCCCTCATTGGCTAACCTTACTATGTCCTACTGGGAGGAGACATATGTCTATAATACCAAAAATCCATTCTCAGAGTATATAGTCTGGTATGGCAGGTACATCGACGATATGCTCCTTATCTGGAGCGGCGATGTACCTGCCATACAACGGTTTATGCAATATCTCGAAAGTAACCCCTATAATTTGCATTTCACTTATACTGAGCATTTCCAACGTGTCAATTTCCTAGATCTTACACTTTCGGGAATACCCGGACAGATTATACAAACAGAAAGGAAGTGACAGGAAACACAATATTACGTGCGGATAGTCAACACCCTGCCCACACGATTAAATCGATCCCTGTGGGAGAGTTCACACGTGCCTATAGAAACTGCAGTACTCTTGCGGCTTTTGAAAGGGAAGTCCAGATGGTTAGAATGAGGCTAGCACAGAGAGCGTATCCGGGGTGGATGATATCCAGAGGCCTGGCTATTACCAGAAATAAAACTAGAGAGGAATTGCTTTTCCCTACCCAGGGTTAGAGACTATACCTGATTGGGAATCCCTAATCTAAAGGGGATGATTCTTAGATAAGGGGGGGGAATAATTACTCGTGTGCGGAGCAGCAAGGGAGATCCATATAGATCAATATTAAGCCATAGATCCATCCATCCATTCATTCAATCAAAAAGAAAACTTTACCAGAAGAAACTTGGATTATTTTTTTGGATTACTAGGAAAGTTCTTCAGAACTGGTCCCATCTGAACTCTGTCTACCTTTGACCCGGTAACATATATATTTTGTTTACTACTTGTGATATTAATAAGATATTTCTCTCGGTATATAGCCAAGAGTTCCCATACTGTGGGAATATATAGTGTTAGGCGCCTCCATAATGCTGATTATTCTCTTAGCAAAGATGCATATTGTTAATGGAAGATCTGACATTATTTAAAAGGAGGACTAAAACCCTTGGGAAGTTATTTTCCATAGTCTGATTGCCGAGCTGAATATTTTATCATATTAATATCATATATTTTTGATTGGTCATAGGAAAACAGTCATTTTCCTGTATAATCAGTGTTTTATTGCTATAGCCTGTTTGATAAACAGAAGATCCTAAGTTTCTCTTGGTATATGAGTCTGTTTGTTAAAAGTATGACACTGGTTGTCATAAATCACTAAGTCCCACTGTGTTGATCAGATAGGGGGGTGTTAACACCACCGTGTGGTACATTTTGGGTATTATTTTGTAACTTCATCATCTGTTTTGCAATTGTATTGATTTTATATTCTTTGTTTTATAATAAATGATTAGATATTTTTGCATATACAATTGTCCCTTTGTTTCACTGCTTGCACAAATCAAATTAAGATACTTGATAAAAAGAACTTAGAGGCGATTATGTCCGCCTGAAGGATAATATAATTTTATGTGTTTTTTTTTATCCTCTCTTTTATATGAAGATTCTTTTTATATAGAAGATATATGACAATGTTGAGACAATGATGTAGAATTGTCTCCAGAAGACCTCGAACTATAGGGAATGATATATCCCCCTCCATGTATATGCAACGGGCTAAACAAAAAGAGGATACCTGGCTCACTTATAAAGGTTTTACCAGGTGTGGAAGCTCACGCTGCCGCACTTGTACCTATGCAGTGAATACGAAAACTTTCCATGATGAGAACAATTCCCATGTATACCCAATAAAATCGTACATCAATTGTAATTCGATGGGTGTAGTATATGTCATCCAATGTACAGGCTGTACATTGTGAGATGATGTATGTGGGATGCACCACTAGAAAATTCAAAGTCTGAATTTTGGAGCATCTCAACTACATCAGTAATCCTACCACTGTGAACATATCCAATGCAGCTAAACACTTCATATACAAGCATGAACGCAAGGTGCAGAAATTTAGAGTTTTTGCGATTGAACAAGTGAGGCTATCGAAAAGAGGAGGTGATTTAAAGCGGTTGGTTAGATTGAGGGAAGCATTTTGGATCTTTAAAGGGCTTCTGTCAGCCCACTAAACCGTTTTTTTTTTTTGTTTAATAATAATCCCTACACTGCGATCTCTGCATACATAAGTAAAATAATAATTTTCGTTCAGTAGAATTTGATAAAACGCTATTTTTATAATATGTAAATTACCTTGCTTACCAGCAAGTAGGGCGGCTACTTGCTGGTAGCAGCCGCATCCTCCGATCCTAATGACGCCCCCTCCGCATTGTGATTGACAGGGCCAGGGAACGGAATCGTTCTCTGCTGGCCCTGCCTGTTTTCATTCAATATCTGGCGCCTGTGCCGCGGCCGTACCTATCTTCAATCTGCGCAGGCGCACTGAGAGGCGACCACTCACTCGGCCGCTCGCTCCTCAATGCGCCTGCGCCGGGTGTAGATGTGACGTCATCGGCGCAGGTGCATTGAGGATGGAGCGGCCGAGTGAGTGGCCGCCTCTCAGTGCGCCTGCGCAGATTGAAGATAGGTACGGCCGCGGCGAAGGCGCCAGATATTGAATGAAAACAGGCAGGGCCAGCAGAGAACGATTCCGTTCCCTGGCCCTGTCAATCACAATGCGGAGGGGGCGTCATTAGGATCGGAGGATGCGGCTGCTACCAGCAAGTAGCCGCCCTACTTGCTGGTAGCAAGGTAATTTACATATTATAAAAATAGCGTTTTATCAAATTCTACTGAACGAAAATTATTATTTTACTTATGTATGTAGAGATCGCAGTGTAGGGATTATTATTAAACAAAAAAAATACAAAAAACGGTTTAGTGGGGTGACATCAATGTTGCTACACTAGTGGGTGCTTGTTCTGTACATTATTTTCTACTGCCTGAATAAAGACGAGGAACTGGAACTTTGTTTTACCACTAATGCTACATAGGCTCACCTGCCTGTTCTGTGCACGCGGGTGATCCAGGTGATTAAGTGAGCTGGACTTTTCTCTATACTTGTTACTGGCACATGATTGGGGGGCATCTATGGGGTGTGGGGATTTGCTCTGGTAGACAGGCTTGCGGACGCAGTACAGAGGCAATGACAACATCTTTAACTTACAGTGCAGTGTTTTATTCACACAGACGTAAAGTGACAAAATAACAAGTTCAAGGAAAAACAGTCACCTTGAGTCTGGTGTTTGTTCACACCAGGCTGCAGCACATAAGTCCTTGAATGAAGCAGTAGTCCACAGACTTTTGTCCGCAAACAATGTAGCATGCCTTAATCCCAGCCCAAACGCTCAGGCTCCAACACCAAGACTGACAAAGCTCCACTGTCAGATGGAGGATAATCCACACATCTGAACATGCTGGCTGGGTTTTTATATCCCAGCCCAAAACCCGGCCTGGAACCGTGGGGAACAGCCACCCAACCTGCTCTTTGGCTGCTCCCAATAAGAACCGGCCCGGATCAGCTTTACAGCCATACTAACAGCTGAAGTGTCAGCCTGCAATTGCAAAACTGACACTTCAGGGAAAAATCCAGTTCTTACCTCACCGAGGCCAGGAACCTCGGTGACACGTATCTTCCGTCAATGACGGCTCCTTGCTCCTTCTTACATACCTCCCACCTTTGTTCAACCCTGAGGGGGTGAACACTTGCCAGACAGTGTACGCGGGACAGGGCATCCGCGTTTCCCTGTAACCTGCCTGCCTTGTGTTCCACGGAAAACTTAAAGTTTTGCAAAGACAAGAACCATCTGGTGACCCGAGCATTCCTCTCTTTGGCCTGGCTCATCCATTTGAGAGGGGAGTGGTCAGTCACCAGACGGAACCTTCTCCCCAAAAGATAATAGCGGAGAGACTCGAGTGCCCACTTGATGGCCAGGCACTCTCTCTCCACTATACTGTACCTAGTCTCGGCTGGGGTGAGCTTCTGGCTGAGGAAGACAACGGGATGCTCCCCCCCGTCAATATCTTGAGACAGTACAGCACCGAGACCTACCTCGGAGGCATCGGTCTGCACTATAAACTTCCTTTTGAAGTCGGGCGTCACCAAAACCGGGGACCCACACAGGGCCAACTTCAAAACAGAGAAAGCCTTTTCCGCCTGCTCATTCCAGTAGACCGTCACTGACTTGCGTCCCTTCAAAAGGCCTGTCAATGGTGCGGCGACTGTAGCAAAATTGGGGACAAACCTCATATAGTACCCCACCATACCCAGGAACGACTTTACTTGCCGAGTAGTGACAGGTTGGGGCCAATTCCTAATTGCCTCTTTTTTGTTCACCTGAGGTTTGATCATTCCGCGCCCAATTACATACCCCCGGTACTTGGTCTCTTTTAACCCTATCGAGAACTTTTTTGGGTTAGCGGTTAAGCCAGCCTTCCCAAGGGAGTCCACTACAGCTTGTACTTTAGGTAAGTGACTTTCCCAGTCGGTGCTATGGACAACGATATCATCCAGTTACGCCGAAGCGTATCGAAGATGTGGACGGAGTACAATATCCATTAGCCTTTGAAACGTGGCGGGAGCGCCATGTAGACCAATGGGTAATACCTTGTACTGATACAGCCCCTCTGGCGTGACGAAAGCCATTTTTCCTTTGGCAGCCTCCGTCAAGGGTACCTGCCAGTACCCTTTGGTGAGGTCCAACACAGAAAAATACCGGGCTTGGCCCAACTTTTCAATAAGCTCATCCACTCGGGCATGGGATACGCGTCAAACTTGGACACCTCATTAAGTTTGCGGAAGTAATTACAGAACCGCAATGTCCCGTCTGGCTTGGGTATTAATACTATCGGACTGGCCCACTCACTTTTTGACTCCTCGATGACACCCAGCTGGAGCATTAGCTGCACTTCCTCCATGATGGCTTGTCGCCCAGCCTCAGGTACCCGGTACGGTTTTAACCGGACTTTCGCCTGAGGCTCAGTGATAATGTCATGCCGGATTACGGACGTGCGTCAAGGGAGGTCTGAGAACGCATCCGTGTTCCGACTAATGAACTCCCTGGCTTCCTGAGCCTGTTTAGAGGAGAGACTGTCAGCAATTTTCACTGTGGCAGACGCTTCCCCTGCTTCCGACCGAGGGTCCGAAACCGCTTCCCCTAGGAACCCTGTTCGTGGGCTGTCTTCCGTACAGGTTTCCCTTTCCTTCCATGGCTTGAGCAGATTCACATGGTACACCTGCTGCGGCTTTCGCCCCCCTGGCTGGTGTACTTTGTAATCTACCTCTCCAATTTTTTCAAGTACCTCGTAGGGCCCCTGCCACCTAGCTAGGAACTTACTGTCTACAGTCGGTACCAGAACCAACACCCGATCACACGGGTTAAAGTTTCGGACCCGAGCCTGCCGATTATAGACCCTACTCTGGGGTCGCTGCGCTGCCTCCATATGCTCCCTAACCAGAGGTAACGCTGTTTCCATCTGTCCCTGCATCTGGGTGACGTACTCAACAACACTTTTGTGCGGTGTGGTTTGTTCCCACGCCTCTTTGGCGACATCCAATAAACCACGAGGGTGTCTGCCGTATAGAAGTTCGAAGGGCGAGAACCCAGTAGAGGCCTGGGGCACTTCTCGCACTGCGAACATGAGATAGGGCAGAAGAAGGTCCCAGTCCCTCCCATCCTTAGACACCACTCTTTTCAACATATTTTTTAACGTCTGGTTAAACCTCTCTACCAGGCCACCCGTTTGCGGATTATACACGGATGTCCGTAACAGTTTTATGTGGAGCAACTTACAGAGTTCCCTCATGACCTTGGACATAAATGGAGTCCCTTGGTCAGTTAGAACCTCCTCTAGAAAACATTTCCATTAACTCCTTAGCTATGAGTTTAGCTGACGTATGACGCAGTGGCACCGCCTCCGGGTACCGCGTGGCGTAGTCGAGGATGACCAGGATGTGCTGGTGCCCTCTAGCTGACTTCGGTACTGAGCCTATGAGATCCATAGCGATCCGCTCGAATGGAACCTCAATAATCGGGAGAGGGACTAGAGGACTACAGAAATGTGGCTGGTTATCTGGCAGGTTGGGCAAGACTTGCAATACTCTTCTACCTCTCTGAACACACTGTGCCAGTAGAACCGCTGTAAAATCCGGTCCTGCATTTTCTGCTGGCCCAAGTGTCCCCCAAGAACATGTTGGTGGGCTAACTCTAACACGAGATTGGGATATGCCTTGGGCACCACCAGCTGTTCAATATGCTCACCCCGTAGTTTATTTACCCGGTACAGCATCTCCTGTTGAACCACAAAACGGGGGAACATAGATTCCGCCCCCGGTTGTTGCGGCTCACCCTCAACTACTACCACATTCTCCCAGGCTCGGGATAGAGTTGGATCCTGGTGTTGTGCTGTACCGAAATTATCCCCAGAGACGTTGAGGTCTGCCAGCTCAGGACCCGGCGGCAAGTCCTCTACTTCTCCCACCATCACACTTAACGGGGCTGTCTCCCCCTCTTCCACCGAAGTGGCGGTCACCCCTACTGCTGGTCCTTCTGACTCAGATTCCCAAGGTTCTGGCCTCCCCTCTGAGCCAGGCCACTCTGCTAGGGTTACATCTGTCTCCCGGGTATCGGTAACTTTCGTATCCGGCCAGAGTGCCGGAAGTCTCTCCCAATTATCAATTCATACAGTAACTTTGTGGTGATGGCCACCTCATGCATCCACCTGCCGGCCACCATTGACAGAGAGACCAGGGCGGTGAAATACACCTTTAAGTCCCCATGAATGCAGACAATGCCGACTCTTCGGCCAGTATACTCAGCCGGCCGCACCAGGGCAGCTCTTACCAGGGACACCAGGCTCCCTGAATCCAACAGTGCCACCGCTAGAGTGTCCCCCACTTCCACCTGGCACAGGTGACTATTGTCTACAGTCTCTGAGATACCTGTGGCACATAGCTTCCTGGCATACAATGAGTGACGGTAGCCATAGTTGGTATCCATGGGTTCACCCCGATGGGGACAGTCAGCTCTTATATGTCCAGGTTCGTGACACCGCCAGCAGGCCACCGGGGCTGAGTCTACAGGGGGTATGTCCTGGGCGGGTTTGGCTGGCACCAGCCACCAGGTTTGGAGTGGAGATTTCCGGGGTTTAACTGGCCCCTCCCAAAAGAACCCCCCTGCAGATTTCTGGTGGCCTTATAGCACTCCACCAGGTCGACCATCTCCAGGGCATTATTTGGAGACACCTGGCCGATCCAGTGCTGGAGAGGGTACGGCAAAGCCCCCCAAAACACATCCGCCAACAGCCAATCCAACATAGCAGTGGGAGTCAACATGTCAGGCTGCAGCCATTTTTGCAAACGGTGCAGCAGATCATAATATTGTGGTCTGGCGTGTTCAGCCGGGTTAAATTCCCACTGATGCACCCTCTGGGCCCGGACCAATACATTCACCCCGAGTCTCGCCAGGATCTCACCTTTTACTGTTGGGTAGTCGGCCGCCTGATCATCGGGGAGATCAAATAATACTTGCTAGGGACCAGACGCTAGGAATGGAGCAACGAGCTCAGCCCACTGGTCTCAGGGTAACTTTTCCCTCACGGCCACTTTTTTTAAGACCGCCAGATAGGTCTCGACGTCATCCGAGGGGGTCATCTTCGGAATCGCCGCGTGGACAGCTTTCCAGGCATCATGGCCATTCTGGGACGCTCCTGCTTGTTGCTGCTTGTTAGCCTCCCGCTGCTGCAAGTTAGCCTCCATGAGGGTCTTCACGACCGCCTCCATTTTGTCAGGGGACAAACCTTGCCGGCTTAATGTAGGACATGCACTTGTGCCAGGGAAAAACAAAAACTTTTCGGCCTTCAGGCCTGCCATACTGCGTTTGCCCGCATCCGACACCAATTGTGGGGATTTGCTCTGGTAGACAGGCTTGCGGACGCAGTACAGAGGCAATGACAACGTCTTTAACTTAAACAGTGCAGTGTTTTATTCACACAGACGTAAAGTGACAAAATAACAAGTTCAAGGAAAAACAGTCACCTTGAGTCTGGTGTTTGTTCACACCAGGCTGCAGCACATAAGTCCTTGAATGAAGCAGTAGTCCACAGACTTTTGTCCGCAAACAATGTAGCATGCCTTAATCCCAGCCCAAACTCTCAGGCTCCAACACCGAGACTGACAGCGCTCCACTGTCAGATGGAGGATAATTCACACAGCTGAACATGCTGGCTGGGTTTTTATATCCCAGCCCAAAACCCGGCCTGGAACCGTGGAGAAAAGCCACCCACCCTGCAATTTGGCTGCTCCCAAAAAGAACCGGCCCGGATCAGCTTTACAGCCATACTAACAGCTGAAGTGTCAGCCTGCAATTGCGAAACTGACACTTAAGGGGAAAAATCCGGTTCTTACCTCACCGAGGCCAGGAACCTTGGTGACACGTATCTTCCGTCAATGACGGCTCCTTGTTCCTTCTTAGGCCTCTTTCACACTTGCGTTGTTGGGATCCGGCATGCACTTCCGTTGCCGGAGGTGCCTGACGGATCCGTAACAACGCAAGTGTACTGAAAGCATTTGAAGACGGAACCGTCTTCCAAATGCTTTCAGTGTTACTATGGCACCCAGGACGCTATTAAAGTCCTGGTTGCCATAGTAGGAGCGGGGAGCGGGGGAGCGGTATACTTACAGTCCGTGCGGCTCCCCGGGCGCTCCAGAATGACGTCAGAGCGCCCCATGCGCATGGATGACGTGATCCATGTGATCACGTGATCCATGCGCTTGGGGCGCCCTGACGTCACTCTGGAGCGCCCGGGGAGCCGCACGGACGGTAAGTATGCTGCTCCCCTGCTCCCCGCTACACTTACCATGGCTGTCAGGACTTTAGCGTCCCGGCAGCCATGGTAACTATTCAGAAAAAGCTAAACGTCGGGTCCGGCAATGCGCCGAAACGACGTTTAGCTTAAGGCCGGATCCGGATCAATGCCTTTCAATGGGCATTGATCCCGGATCCGGCCTTGCGGCAAGTCTTCAGGATTTTTGGCCGGAGCAAAAAGCGCAGCATGCTGCGGTATTTTCTCCGGCCAAAAAACGTTCCGTACCGGAACTGAAGACATCCTGATGCATCCTGAACGGATTACTCTCCATTCAGAATGCATTAGGATAATCCTGATCAGTATTCTTCCGGCATAGAGTCCCGACGACGGAACTCTATGCCGGAAGACAATAACGCAAGTGTGAAAGAGCCCTCACAAAGGGTACTTGTCACTGGCACATGATTCGGGGGCATCTATGGGGGTACTTGTTACTGGCATATGATTGGGGGGCATATATGGGGTACTTGTTACTGGCACATGATTGGGGGGCATCTATGGGGGCACTTGTTACTGGCACATGATTGGGGGGCATCTATGAGGGCACATCTTACTGGCACATTATTGGGGGGCACTGTGGGAGCATCTATGGGGGCACTTCCTACTGGCACATTATTGGTGGCCCTTTTTTTACTGGCACATTATTGGGGGCATCTACTGAGGCCACAAAGATATGGGGGGCTCTGTATAGGGGCATTTTATGCTGGGGCACATTATGGTGGGTAATATGGGGAAGGGGAGAGAGGAGTACTATGAGCTCATCTATGGGGGCACTAAGAAGGAGTATTTTATACTTGCAAATGATGGGGGACACTGAGGGACACTGATGGGGGACACTGAGGGCATCTACTGGGGCACTATATATGGGGAATTTTATACTGGTACATTATGGGGGGCACTAGGAAGAAGGGGGAGAGGAGCACTATGGGGTCATTTACTGGGGGCACTATATAGGGGTATCTTATACTGGCACATTATGGGGGCACTATGGGGACATTAGCTCAACTGGGGGCATTAAAAGGGGGTATTTTTTGCACTGGCACATTATAAGGAGAATTATTACTACTGGGGGGCATTATGATGGGCTTTATTAGTTTCAAATTTGTTTGACCACAGCACTCTTTCTTGACCTGGCAAAATTGGGTGGATGTCCGGGTTTTGTTCTTAGCTCCACCACAAGAACTGTATACGTCGTATAAATTTAGACAGCACTCCAACAACAGTTATGATGCTCAGTGAATTTTATTTCATTTCAGCCGGGCACAGTGGTACACAAGAAGTAACGTTTCGGGCTAACATAAGCCCTTCATCAGGCTGATGACAAAAATGAGAAAAGTAAAATGAAAAACATATATAGTGAGTGCACTAGCATTTCATACAAAAAGAATTTACAGATCTAGGTAATACATGATTCGTGTGTTGAAAACAATATTTAAACATGATTTTTTTAACATGATTTTTTTGAACATGATTGTACACAAACGACATAATTGATATACAGCTGGAATTCATAAAATTTGGTTATCAACACCCAACAGACAGTCCATATAGATGGTGGAGATGGGTGTGATACAAGATACATATACTCCATACATGGTCAAATCAAATCCATAATGATTGTGAGTAAAGTCATTATGAATGTGATCCGAGCTGAGTAGAAAATACTAGACACAGTGTAGCTGATGACAGGCTGAAACATAGTAACCTGATAGGCAAAGGGAGAAACAGAAAAGGACAATAGTGGGTGATAAGGACAGATATAAGGTTAAAGGTATATAGGGAGAATAGGATAGGGTGAAATCAGGCCCCGTAGGGCAGGAGCTGAATGCAGTGAAGCTCAAACTTACCAGTATCGTGACCACATTAGGGACGCAGCCGGCGCTGAACTGTAGTGCAGGGCGCCATGTTAAATACAGGTAAAAGGTACCTGATTGGTGGCCGTGAGTTACCGACCAAACTATGTGGGCGGGGGTATCCAAAGAGTGAGGTATGGGAGGCGGGGGCAGCTCTCCTAAGGCGCAAGCGCTTTTCTGATGCGTGACGGGAGCGTAACGTGGGTGCGCATGTGCAGAACACAGGACCAAGAGCCGGCGGCCATCTAAGGTGTGGGCAAAACTGTGGGTGCCGGCAAATGCCTAATTATAGTAGGTAATCTTAGTACAAAGTTACTATAATGCAAAGTAAAGCTGGGCTAGTGATAACTAGGCAATTCTCTAGGTGAGAGCGTGGTCCCAGATATACTGATAATGAGCCGGACTGTGTCGATGGGCCATAAGGAAAGGAAGAAATAAGAGGGGGGAAATAACATCAAATAGGGGTATCTGAATCTCAATGAGCATGAGCACATCAAATATATGAGTTATATAGGTTAGTTCATTTAAGAGGCTTTTTAACATTATAGCAGTAGAGAAGAGGTACCATATGTTGCTATGGGGTATGATTGGATAGGGTACATGGTACAATGAACAAATGGACCATGGGACGTGCTTGGCGGATGTCTTCACCCGCTACTGGACGGCTCCAGTCCTAAAAATGAAAAAGAATAACATACATTAGAATATCTCATAGGGGAAAATTGCAACACTATTCATCCAAGAAGTAATCTCTATTGAGTCCAATGGGTTGCAAATTACTCAGGCGTCGAATCCACGCCATCTGTCTCTTCCGTAACATCATTTGACGACGTCCCATGGTCCATTTGTTCATTGTATACTATATATTTGTGTCAGAATGTGTGCTTTTTTAATTTTTAGAATAATAATACAGCTATTTTATTTAATACTTTTGTGCTGATTCTTTTTCCCCCCTCTATATTAAGGGACACTATAGTCACCAGAACCACAACAGCTAAACGTAGTAGTTCTGGTGTCTATAGCATGTCTCTGCAAGCTTTTTAATGTAAACACTGCCTTTTCAGAAAAAAAAAGGCAGTATTTACAATACTGCCAAGGAACATCTCTAGTGACCACTCATCATTATTAAAGTTTACTACTCTACGAGGTGTGTGGATTTTTTGTGTGTGTGAGTTGTGGTGGAGGGCGCGATTGCATGCTAGGGTGTGGGAAGGCAGGATCCAGGGGGCCCAAGTAAATTCTTGCCCAGGGTCCAATCAATATTAAAGACGGCCCTGCCTGTGAAACTGAAAAGTGACAATGGTTGCCCTGTGTTCTGCTGCGAAATTAACATTCTGCTGTGTAAATAATGATGTGTTGTGGCTTTTCTAGAGAATGTATTCATTCATTTCAATGGGGGATGTAATCCTCACAGGAATTCACATCTTAATCTGCACATAAAAATCGACAACAAAAACTGCACAAAAAAATCTGCATCTTTGCAAAAATCCTCAACCTGTATATTTTCTAGTAGATTTTTCTGATTAGTGTGAATGCACCCTAGTGGGTTAAACGGCCAGGATTGGAGCTAGCTCCAATCTCACCCATTTCATCGAAAGTCTAGCTGTTTATTACAACTAGCTCCCACTATAGATTGCATGGGATTAGCTCCTAAGCCTGTGCAATGCCAGAGCCATACAGGTATGGTGCTTTGCATAAAGTAACTGCATGGTTAAAGAGCCTTTCCTGTTTGGAAAACTCATTTTTAATTATTATACACTCACCTAAAGAATTATTAGGAACACCTGTTCTATTTCTCATTAATGCAATTATCTAGTCAACCAATCACATGGCAGTTGCTTCAATGCATTTAGGGGTGTGGTCAAGACAATCTCCTGAACTCCAAACTGAATGTCAGAATGGGAAAGAAAGGTGATTTAAGCAATTTTGAGCGTAACATGGTTGTTGGTGCCAGACGGGCCGGTCTGAGTATTTCACAATCTGCTCAGTTACTGGGATTTTCACGCACAACCATTTCTAGGGTTTACAAAGAATGGTGTGAAAAGGGAAAAACATCCAGTATGCGGCAGTCCTGTGGGCAAAAATGCCTTGTGGATGCTAGAGGTCAGAGGAGAATGGGCTGACTGATTCAAGCTGATAAAAGAGCAACGTTGACTGAAATAACCACTCGTTACAACCGAGGTATGCAGCAAAGCAGATGGGCTACAACAGCAGAAGACCCCACCGGGTACCACTCATCTCCACTACAAATAGGAAAAAGAGGCTACAATTTGCACGAGCTCACCAAAATTGGACTGTTGAAGACTGGAAAAATGTTGCCTGGTCTGATGAGTCTCGATTTCTGTTAAGACATTCAAATGGTAGAGTCCGAATTTGGCGTAAACAGAATGAAAACATGTATCCATCCTCTGATGACTACTCCCAGCAGTATAATGCACCATGTCACAAAGCTCGAATCATTTCAAATTGGTTTCTTGAACATGACAATGAGTTCACTGTACTAAAATGGCCTCCACAGTCACCAGATCTCAACCCAATAGAGCATCTTTGGGATGTGGTGGAACGGGAGCTTCGTGCCCTAGATGTGCATCCCTCAAATCTCCATCAACTGCAAGATGCTATCCTATCAATATGGGCCAACATTTCTAAAGAATGCTATCAGCACCTTGTTGAATCAATTCCACGTAGAATTAAGGCAGTTCTGAAGGCAAAAGGGGGTCCAACACCGTATTAGTATGGTGTTCCTAATAATTCTTTAGGTGAGTGTATAATGAAATATAATGTTAATAAAGAGGGGTTAGCAGTTCAGGGCTTTCATATACTAGCTGACAACTACACAGTTGAGTCACTTTATCATGACCACCAAATAATATCCAGAGTACCGAGACAGCAGCTAGACAGGCTGGGAGAGACTCAGTAAGGTTCTGGTAGATTGCCACAGGTATCTGGAGCCATGATGACTGCAGTGCATCCCACAGCTGCTGGAGGGTGCATAGGGGAGGAGCAATAGAGCGAACATGATGATCAAGGTGGTCTCACAGATACTCAATTGGGTTCAAGTCTGGGGAATCAGAGGTCCAGGGTAGTAGTCGGAAATCTTGGTCATGGTCTTCCAACCAGTGTTGGACATTTCTAGCTGTGTGACAATCTGCCCCAATTATGGGTTACGTAATCTGCAAGGATGGATTCATACCCAAATAGGTTGAGAGTGCCTTCCACATGGATGAGTGGACCCAAACAATGCCATGAAAACATTCCCCAGACCATAACTCTGCCACCACCAGCTTGTGTTCTTCCAGCAATGGTTGAAGGGGGTTTGTTCTCTGAGGTTTCTCGCCTGAAATGCCAACATCCATCCGTTCGATGAAGACGAAGTAGGGTTTGTTGAACTATGGTGTTAGAGTCGTGTCTGGTAGAATCCCTGGTTCATTTTGGCAGTGAGCTGCTCCATTGTAGTGTGCTGGTTTGCGCTCACTCACCTATGTTGCCAACGTTCACTCCTCCCATCAATGGCCACTCACGATACACTTTCACCACAGCAGAATGCAAACAGTTCACAAACTGTGCAGTTTCAGAAATATACCTTTTTTCAATCATGTCCATGGATATATTTGCAAAACTTGGAGCTCTGGAGGAGCCTCCCTATTAGTCAATTAACAAGAGTGGAGAGAATCTGTAGTACATCTCAATATGCTTATGAGAATAAGGAAAAATATGCCAGAAATTTGTAAGTAGGGGGTACCCAGAAAAAAATATTAAAAGGATTAATGAACAGGTACATTTTTAAAAATCCTAAACTGTTTTCCCACCTAAACACCTAAACTCTTTCACACATGTAGCCCCAGAGATGATCCCTGTGGGGTGCATTCTCACCACAGAGGAAATGTTCCAGGTCCATAGGCAATAGGTAAGGGACATGGCCACTGTGATTTTCTGCTGTTTTCACACATGCACTCACTTGAGCTAAACCCAGAGTTAGTGCTAGGGCTCTGGGGAGAAAAAGTTTAGGTAAAGTTGAGGACAGATATTGCAGATGCGTTGTCACGGGGTTCCGAAGGTGCACTCGGTCCCCCATCGCCCGCAGACCTGTTGCTTAGCTTTGGGAGTGAGGATCTGTGTTTGACCTCATTCCCAGGGCGGCTTTACTAGCTGGGTGGCTCCCTGCTCCTAAGTCTGCCTTGAGCGCCGAGCTGATCACTCGGTGCTCGACTGGTTGGTCTGTTGGTCATGTGATGCTGGCCACGTCACATGACCCTCACTCCCCACTATAAATACAGGCAGCCTGCTGGCTACAGGTTGCCTGTTAATTTCTAGGTTCCTGGCTATTTGTTGGACTGCTGAATACTTACCTGATCCTGTTCCCTGACCATCCTTTTGCCATCCTGGTATTGTGACCTCGGCTCCCACCTGACTACTCTCTTAGGACTCCTCTTGTACTTCGCTACTCTCCAGGTATTTGACCCCGGCTTCTCCTGACCATTCTTTGCTTAATCCGTTGTACTGCGTAGCTCTCTTGGTTCTGACCCGGTCCGTTCATGTTCCATATTTTGTCTTGTCTGTCTTCCCTGCACATATCCTAAGTTAGGGACTGCCGTCCAGTTGTCCCCTGTCATCAGGACTCGTGAGGCAAGTAGGCAGGGCCAGGGGTGAGGGTGGAGCGCAGTGGTCACTACCCTTCCCCCTGTGTGTGTGTGGACGTGACCGTTACAGATTAACAGGCCCAATAACCACTGTATCATGAATCCTCTTACTACCCTGACTGACCATGTCTCTAACTTGACACAGAGGGTGCAGGAGCTAGGAGAGAAACTCCGTTCTTGTGAGTTAGGGCAAGGTTCTTCCACTCCTCTGTCCTCCAGTCCATATTTTGAACCCCAGATCAAGCTCCCAGAACCCTTTTCTGGAGACCGGAAGAGGTTTCTCTCCTTTAAGGAGAATTGCAAACTCTACTTCTGTTTGCGCCCCGTGTCCTCCGGTCCCGAGAGCCAACGCGTGGGGATTATCATTTCTCTACTACAGGGTGATCCCCAGGACTGGGCATTTTCGTTACCTCCTGGGGCCAGTTGTCTAACTTCTGTGGAGTTTTTTTTTCAGGCCCTGGGTACCCTCTATGACGAACCAGACAGGGCCCTGGTAGCCGAGACAGCTCTTAGGGCACTGGTTCAGGGCCATCTCCCTGCGGAGGAGTATTGCACCCAATTCAGACGGTGGTGTGTCCCCTCAGGATGGAATGAACCAGCCCTGAAGAGTCAGTTTAGGTCTAGTCTATCTGATAATTTAAAAGATCTATTGGTCAATTACCAAATTCCTGAGACCTTAGAGGAGATGATGACCCTAGTTGTCCGACTTGACAGACGAGTTAGAGAGAGACGACAAGAACGACAGTTCTGTTCTCAGATGGTGGTCCAGCCAGAGGCCTTTTCCAGGGACAACACTGAGGTCTCCACCGAGGAACCCATGCAGGTTGGCATGACCCGGGGTAATCTTCGATGCAGACGCGGAGAGTGCTTCTACTGTGGAGATCCTGGCCATTGGATCAACAAGTGTCCTAAGAGGGACCTCTCGGACAAGTCTTCTAAGGCAAGACAACCTAAAGACCAGGTACACCCTGATTTTTCTAAAGGTAAGCTTTTGGTACCCATAACAATTTCTCTGGGGGTTAATAAGTGGCCGGGTAAGGCCTTTATTGACTCCGGTTCAGCGGCCAGCTTTATTGACTTTGAGTTTGCTTGTAAATTGGGTATTCCAATGTTTGCTTTACCTACACCTATCCATGTCATGGCTATTGATGCTACTCCCCTGATTGGTGGTACGGTGAGGTCATGTACCTCTGAAATTTCTCTGTCCGTGGGTGTGTGCCACTCTGAGAGATGTTCTCTTCTAGTCCTGGAGAACCTACCGGTTGAGGTGGTACTAGGGTTGCCTTGGCTCCGTTTACATAACCCCACAATTGATTGGTCCAAAGGAGAGTTGGTGAAATGGGGACCTAAGTGTGACTCATGCTTGTCCGTGGTCCAGGCTGGGGTTTCAGTAAGGTCTAATACATTACCCTCTGTTATTAAGGAATATTCTGATGTGTTCTCGTCCCTTACTCCAGAGGTTCTACCCCCCCATAGACCTTATGATTGCGCCATAGAGCTAATTGAGGGTGCCGAATTTCCTAAAGGTCGAATTTATAATCTTTCAGGGCCCGAACGCAAGGCTATGGAAGATTATATTAAGGAGAGCCTTGCTAAAGGGCATATTAGACCTTCAGTCTCTCCTATGGGAGCAGGGTTTTTCTTTGTTAAAAAGAAGGATGGTGGTCTAAGGCCTTGTATTGATTACCGGAGATTAAATAAAATCACTGTCCAAAATAGATACTCTCTCCCATTGATTCCGGATTTATTTAACCAGGTTTTGGGGGCAACCTGGTTTTCCAAGATTGACCTGAAAGGGGCATACAATCTAATCCGAATCAAGGAGGGAGACGAATGGAAGACAGCGTTCAATACTCCGATAGGACACTTTGAATATCAGGTGATGCCTTTTGGACTCAGCAATGCTCCAGCTGTGTTCCAAAACTTAATGAACGATATTCTTAGGGAGTTCTTAGGTAAATTTATTATTGTCTATCTTGACGACATTTTGATATTCTCTCCTGATTTCGAATCTCATGTGTCCCATGTCAAACAAGTATTAGAGGTGTTGAGGGAGAACCAGCTATCCGCTAAGCAAGAGAAATGTGTCTTTGGTGTACAGGAGATACTGTTTCTAGGGCATGTTTTGACTCCTCACGCCTTTAAGATGGATCCTGGTAAGGTTTTAGCAATTAAGGAATGGGTAAGGCCTTCATCCTTAAAGGCTTTACAACGGTTTTTGGGTTTCGCTAATTACTACCGTAAATTTATCATGAATTTTTCTGTAATTGCTAAGCCATTGACCGACCTTACTAAGAAAGGGGCGGATTTGGAGAATTGGTCTACCAAGGCCATTTCTTCATTTGAAACATTAAAAAAGGCATTTAGTAGCGCTCCCATTCTGATCCAGCCTGATCAGGAGAGACCCTTTATTGTGGAGGTGGATGCTTCCGAGGACGGCGCAGGAGCAGTCCTTTCACAAGGTCCTGCTAGCCTCACTAACCTGAGACCGTGTGCCTTCTTCTCTAGGAAATTCTCTCCCACGGAGAGAAACTACGACATAAGGAATAGGGAGCTGTTGGCCATTAAATGGGCATTTGAGGAGTGGAGACATTTTTTGGAGGGGGCAAGGCATCGAGTAACTGTTGTCACTGACCATAAAAACCTAATGTTTCTCGAGTCCGCTAAGAGGTTGAATCCCCGACAAGCCCGATGGGCTCTGTTTTTTACCCGTTTTGATTTCTCCATTACGTTCAGGCCGGGAAGTAAAAATGTGAAGGCAGACGCATTATCTCGGAGCTTCCATGCTTTTCAACCCACTGAGACGCCGCCTGAATCCATCCTACCAGCAAACATCTTCTTAGCGGCTCTAACCCAGGATATCTCGGCTCGCATTAAGGCTGAACAACATCTGGCACCGGCATCCACCCCAACAGATAAGTTGTTTGTTCCCGTACAATTTCGTCTCCAGCTGTTGGGTGAGTGTCACTGCCTTTTGTGGACATCCGGGTATTGAGGGCACTAAGGATCTGGTTTCTAGATCTTATTGGTGGCCCACTCTGACCAGGGATGTCAAGTCCTACGTGTCAGCCTGTGAGGTTTGTGCCAGGTCTAAGACACCTAGGACTCGCCCTGCTGGTAACCTACGACCCCTACCCATTCCCAGTAGACCCTGGTCCCATATCTCGATGGACTTTATAACTGACCTACCGCTGGCGGAGGGTAAGACTGTGGTTTGGGTAGTGGTCGATAGGTTTAGCAAGATGGTTCATTTCATTCCCCTGTCTAAACTTCCGAATGCTAAAACCCTGGCGTCTATTTTTGTGAGAGAGATTGTTCGTTTACATGGCATCCCGGAAAATATTGTTTCGGACAGGGGTGTGCAGTTTGTGTCCAAATTCTGGAGGGCCTTCTGTCAAAGATGTAAAATTTAGTTGTCTTTTTCTTCCGCCTACCATCCTGAGAGTAATGGGCAGACTGAACGCCTTAATCAGTCTGTGGAACAATTCCTGAGGTTGTATGTTGCTGATGACCAGCAATTATGGGTCAAATTCCTTCCGTTGGCTGAATTTGCTCTGAATAACCATGTCAATTCTTCTGCTGGGGTCTCCCCTTTCTTTTGTAACCATGGTTTTCATCCCCGTTTTCATTCTGGGTCGTCCGTCTCCTCCTCTAACCCTGAAGCTGATAAACTCTCCTCCGAACTGTGCACAGTTTGGGCCCGGGTTCAATCGAATCTAGAAAAGGCTCAAAGTTCTCAAAAACTCAAGGCCGATAGGAAACGTTCAAGGGGGGTGAACTTTCAGGTTGGGGATAAAGTACTGTTGTCCTCCAAGAATCTATCTCTCAAGGTAGCTTCTAGAAAATTTGCTCCTCGTTTTATTGGACCATATAAGATCACGGAGGTGATTAACCCGGTATCATTTAGGTTGGAGCTGCCCGAGTCATTCCACATTCATAATGTGTTCCATAAATCTCTGCTTAAAAAATATTTTGAACCGGTAGTACCATCAAAAGCCTCGCCTCCGCCGGTTCTTGGTAATGATGCTGTCGAGTATGTGGTGTCTAAAATAGTGGATGTCAGGAAGGTGCGTAATTCCTTGCAGTACCTGATTCACTGGAAGGGGTATGGACCTGAAGAGAGATCCTGGGTACCTTCCAGGGAGGTTCATGCTCCTAGACTTGTTCGTAAATTTCATTTAGAACACCCTGAAAAGCCATCGCCTGAAGTCTTGGGTCCGGTGGCCCCTCGTAAAAGGGGGGGTACTGTCACGGGGTTCCGAAGGTGCACTCGGTCCCCCATCGCCCGCAGACCTGTTGCTTAGCTTTGGGAGTGAGGATCTGTGTTTGACCTCATTCCCAGGGCGGCTTTACTAGCTGGGTGGCTCCCTGCTCCTAAGTCTGCCTTGAGCGCCGAGCTGATCACTCGGTGCTCGACTGGTTGGTCTGTCGGTCATGTGATGCTGGCCACGTCACATAACCCTCACTCCCCACTATAAATACAGGCAGCCTGCTGGCTACAGGTTGCCTGTTAATTTCTAGGTTCCTGGCTATTTGTTGGACTGCTGAATACTTACCTGATCCTGTTCCCTGACCATCCTTTTGCCTGCTCCTCCTGTACTGCGCATACATCCTGGTATTGTGACCTCGGCTCCCACCTGACTACTCTCTTAGGACTCCTCTTGTACTTCGCTACTCTCCTGGTATTTGACCCCGGCTTCTCCTGACCATTCTTTGCTTAATCCGTTGTACTGCGTAGCTCTCTTGGTTCTGACCCGGTCCGTTCATGTTCCATATTTTGTCTTGTCTGTCTTCCCTGCACATATCCTAAGTTAGGGACTGCCGTCCAGTTGTCCCCTGTCATCAGGACTCGTGAGGCAAGTAGGCAGGGCCAGGGGTGAGGGTGGAGCGCAGTGGTCACTACCCTTCCCCCTGTGTGTGTGTGGACGTGACCGTTACATGCGTGCGTTCACACATACAGTCTGTCACGGACGTTCCCGTAACAGGTGGCAGGAGATCGGTGAGACTGGCAACACGTGGTTTGATCTGACAGGTTTTCCTTGTGGCTCAAAAGGGGTTTGTGTTGTTTCTGGTAATGGCCACACCCTTTGCCTCAGGTGTTGCTAATGTGGTAATTTAACCTTCCTTATTTATTGTTGCTTCTGCCACAATGCTGTGCGGTTTATAGTTTCAGTTTCAGTTGTGGATTGCTGGTGTGTGGATCTCGGAAGGGTTCCTGGTGCTTCCATTACTCCTTTGAAGTTAAGTCTTTCCTTTCCCTTTTGTATTTTGTTTGGGTTCTGTGTGTTGCATAGGATACCTAGGCCTTTATATCCCTATTAGGCCCTGGAAAAGGTTAGGACCAGAGACAACCCATTCCTCCCCAGATGGATGAATGGTAGTCTCTGTCACAGGCCCAGATACAAACAACAGGGAATATATCAAACACAAACAAACGCAATACTTAACTTCTGTAGAGACGGACGAGCAGGAACACCAGAGACAAACTCACACCAGCTCAGCCAAACCCAAATGAAGCTATCTACAGCATAGTCAGAAGGGTGGGGTCAGACTATAAAGGGTAGAAGTGATGACCACTGAGCAACAGCTGAGAAAAGGGAAGTGGTCATTAACCCTATCAACACTGAATCAAGAAAAATCAAGGAGGCTGTTAGATTCCTCCACGCTCAGCCAATCTCCTTAATTTCCTGACATCAGTCACCTGAGGGACCGTGACAGTCCATCTTCCTTCCTTAGTTCTCAGGCCTGATTCCCTGTTCCCCCCTTCCCTCTTATGCTCGGTGTGGTGTTTCCCTCCCACACCGAAGCGTGACATTATAAACCACCAAAACCGTCATATTTTCTTTGTGTGCAGCCACGGATCCTATTGCTGGATTGGCAGGTCAGCTGCAAGGGCTGTCTTTGGAGGTAGCTGACCTCCGCACGACCATCTCGCAGATGCAGAGACCACAGGCTGCTGGTCCTAGTGGTGGTGGTGGTTACCAGGCCTGTCTTAAACCTAAAGTTGCCCTCCCAGACATATTCTCTGGGGGACGTGATCATTTTGAGTTGCTGTGGTTATTTCCTTACTTAAGGGGGATGCGCAGTCATGGGCTTTTTCTCTGCCGACCGGATCACAGTCTCTCTGGTTGGTAGACAAATTTTTCGAAGCTTTGGATCTTATCTATGATGATCCGGATCGGACCTCTCTAGCCAAAACCAAACTGCGCAGCCTTCGTCAGGCTGATCGTTCCACTCAGATTTATTGCTCTGAGTTTAGGAGGTGGGCTATGGATACAGAGTAGAACGATCCTGCCCTCCGTAGCCAGTTTTGTCAAGGGTTATCAGAGCGGCTGAAGGACACCTTGGCCTTTCATGAAACCCCAGTGTCTCTGGAGGCTGCTATGTCTCTGGCTATACCAGTGGCGTCTCTAGCTTTCAAATTTTGGGGGGGCACACTGGGGGCCAGAACAAAAGTAGGGGGGGCAGCTATAACAACGATACATTTACACAAGTACGCTTAGAAATGCTGCAATACTTTACCCAATACCTAAAACCGCAACAGGGAAGAAAAGTCCAGCTGTCTGTGGATGACACTTTTATAGAGAGGGGGATCTGTGGATGACACTGCTATGGGGGGGATCTGTGGATGCCACATACCGTATATAGCATCTTATGCTATATGTGTCATCCACAGATCCACCCCATGACAGTGTCATCCCCATTTCCCCCTCCATAACAGTGTCATCCACAGATCTCCCTCCCCGCCTCTCACAGGAGTGTACATATATAAAATAAACATATTTCACATAAACATTTACAGTTACTTGGCTTGGTCCTTGGGGATCTTGGACGCCACTTCCACACTTTGGCCGGGGGCTCGGTGGAGCTGATGTTGTGTTTTATCCTAATGAGAAAGATTTCATAATAAGGATTTGGAGAAGGGGCAGAGGAATGGCAGAGCAGGGAGAGGCTGGTGCTGCTACTAGGGGGTCATACCATGGGGGAGTAATAAAGCCCACCATAATGCCCACCCCAGTAGAAATAATTCTCCTTATAATGTGCAAAATATACCCCCTTATGCCCCCAGTTGAGCTAATGTCCCCCATAATGTGCCAGTATAAAATACCCCTATATAGTGCCCCAGTAAATGCCTCCATAGTGCTCCCCCCCCCTGCTAGTGCCCCCCATAATGTACCAGTATAAAATGCCCCATATATCGTGCCCCAGTAGATGCCCTCAGTGTCCCCCATAATTTGAAAGTATAAAATACCCCTTCTTAGTGCGCCCCGTAGATGACCCCATAGTACTCCTGTCTCCCCTTCTCCATAGTACCCACCATAATGTGTCCCAGTATAAAATGCTACTGTACAGAGCCCCCCATATAAAACACCCCTTCTTTGTGGCCTCAGTAGATGCCCCTATAGTGCCCACCAATAATGTGCCAGTAATAAGTGCCCTCAATAACGTGCCACTGCCAGTAACAAGAGCCCCCCAATGTACCAGTAATAAGCCCCCATCACGTGCCAGTAATAAACCCCCCATCACGTGCCAGTAATAAGCCCCCCATCACGTGCCAGTAATAAGCCCCCCATCACGTGGCAGTAATAAGCCCCCCAATGTGCCAGTAATAAGCCCCCCATCACGTGCCAGTAATAAGCCCCCCATCACGTGCCAGTAACAAGAGCCCCATCACGTGCCAGTAACAAGAGCCCCCATCACGTGCCAGTAATAAGCCCCCCATCATGTGCCAGTAATAAGCCCCCCATCACGTGCCAGTAATAAGCCCCCATCACGTGTCAGTAATAAGCCCCCCAATATGCCAGTAATAAGCCCCCCATCACGTGCCAGTAATAAGCCCCCCCCATCACGTGCCAGTAATAAGCCCCCCCATCACGTGCCAGTAATAAGCCCCCCATTACATGCCAGTAATAAGCCCCCCATTACGTGCCAGTATTAAGCCCCCCATCACGTGCCAGTATTAAGCCCCCCATCACGTGCCAGTAATAAGCCCCCATCACGTGTCAGTAATAAGCCCCCCAATATGCCAGTAATAAGCCCCCCATCACGTGCCAGTAATAAGCCCCCCCCATCACGTGCCAGTAATAAGCCCCCCCATCACGTGCCAGTAATAAGCCCCCCATTACATGCCAGTAATAAGCCCCCCATTACGTGCCAGTATTAAGCCCCCCATCACGTGCCAGTATTAAGCCCCCCATCATGTGCCAGTATTAAGCCCCCCCATCATGTGCCAGTATTAAGCCCCCCATTGTGCCAGTATTAAGCCCCCCCATCATGTGCCAGTATTAAGCCCCCCCATCATGTGCCAGTATTAAGTCCCCCCCATCATGTGCCAGTATTAAGTCCCCCCATCATCATGTGCCAGTATTAAGTCCCCCCCATCATGTGCCAGTATTAAGTCCCCCCATCATGTGCCAGTATTAAGTCCCCCCATCATGTGCCAGTATTAAGTCTCCCCCATCATCATGTGTCAGTATTAAGTCCCCCCCATCATCATGTGCCAGTATTAAGTACCCCCCATCATCATGTGCCAGTTTTAAATCCCCCCATCATGTGCCAGTATTAAGTCCCCCCCTTTGTAATAAGCCCCCCCATTGTAATAAGCCCCCCCATTGTAATAAGCCCCCCCCAATGTGCCAGTAACACTATTGTAAAAAAAAAACCACTTATACTTACCTCAGTGTCAGCGATGTGATGCAGACTCTTCCTGTGTTTCGCGCTGTAAGGCTCAGGCGGCGCGATGACATCATCGCTCCGCCTGCGCCGGCCTCTGATAGGCTGCCGGCCTAGTGCCTGCAGCCTATCAGAGGAAGGGACACGCCTCTCCCTCCCCTGCACCTCCGCTGGCACAGGCAGGTTACAATGGAGATGAGCGCAATGGAAGCGCTCATCTCCCTGTGCCCGGCGGCGGCGGCTCACTTAGGGGGGGGGGGGCATTTTAGTTGGGGGGGCACATCATGATGTAGGGGGGGCCGTGGCCCCCCCCTGGCGACGCCACTGGGCTATACACATGGATAGACGTCTGATAGAGATCTAGGGGCCCCCACTCTCAGGACGTACTATCACATGATGTATCGTCCTCCTCTGACACTTTGGGTGAAGCTACTCCTGGGTTTATGTCTGGGGACGAACCCATGCAATTAGGGGGAGCAACTCCTGGATCCGCTTTTAAGCATACAGGTAATAGGAGGGAAGAGTGTTTTTTCTGAGGACAAAAGGGACATTTTATCAGAGTATGTCCATGCATTCAACGGCAAAAAGAAAAAAGAGGGACATTTAATTTCCATCTGACAGCTGGATGGGTGAGAGGACAGTCAGAAAATGTGCATTTGAGATATAGATATTTATAATCAGATATAAAAGAGAGTAATGTCTTAGGCTACTTTCACACCTGCGTTCAGGTGTCCGCTCGTGAGCTCCGTTTGAAGGGGCTCACGAGCAGTCCTGAACGCAGCCGTCCAGCCCTGATGCATTCTCAATGGAGGCGGATCCACTGAGAATGCATCCGCCTGCCAGCGTTCAGCCTCCGCTCCGCTCAGTGAGCGGACACCTGAATGCTGCTTGCAGCGTTCGGGTGTCCGCCTGGCCGTGCGGAGGCGAGCGGATCCGTCCAGCCCTAATGCATTCTGATTGGATGCGGATCCGCTCAGAATGCATCAGTCTGGCTCCATTTGTCCTCCGCTCAGCAGGCGGACACCTGAACGCTGCTTGCAGCGTTCAGGTGTCCGCCTGGCCGTGCGGAGGCAAACGGATCCGTCCAGACTTACAATGTAAGTCAATGGGGACGGATCCGTTTGAAGATGACACAGTATGGCTCAGTTTTCAAACGGATCCGTCCCCCATTGACTTTCAATGTAAAGTCAAAACGGATCCGTTTGCATTATCATGAACAAAAAAAAAAAAAAAAATCTTTTTTTTTTTTTTTTCATGGTTATGCAAACGGATCCGTTCTGAACGGATGCAAGCATTTGCATTATAGGAGCGGATCCGTCTGTGCAGATACCAGACGGATCCGCTCCTAACGCAAGTGTGAAAGTAGCCTTAGTAGTTAAAACAGAAAAAGATGTATTCAGACAATTGTCAATGCAATAATCACCCCAATCCAGAATCTGTCTAGCTTTCCAATCGATGGTTGGATTGTACTTGCTTAACCACGGTAAACCCAGAACCACTGGTGCAGGGAGACCCTCCAACACAAAACACAAGATAAAACTGGTAGTACTCGATTTCTCCTGGCTGCTGAGGTGGCGCTAGAGTCAAAAACTGTGGGGATTGAGGTGTTTATCGACAGCAGGGTCGGGGTGAACCTGATTGATTCTCAGTTCGTCCGTATGCAAGGGTTGTCACTGAGTGCATTAGAAAAAAACATTTCCATGGTGCATGATATCAGATTGGAGTGAGTGACTTTCATCAAGAATTTATCTTGTGTTTTGTGTTGGAGGGTCTCCCTGCATCGGTGGTTCTGGGTTTACCGTGGTTAAGCAAGCACAATCCAACCATCGATTGGAAAGCTAGACAGATTCTGGATTGGGGTGATTATTGCATTGACAATTGTCTGAATACATCTTTTTCTGTTTTAACTACTAAGACATTACTCTCTTTTATATCTGATTTTGCCGACGTGTTTTCAGAGAGTGGATGCCAGGATTTACCTCCGCTTCGGGAATATGATTGTCCTATCAATCTTATTCCCAGAGCTAAGGGTACTTACATAGGGGCTCAATACCGGAAAACAACGCTTCAGTTTTGTCCCCATTCATTGTCAATGGGGACAAAACTGAACAGAACTAAATGCTCCAAAATGCATTTCGTTCCTCTTAGTTGCGTTTCCAGACCGGGGAGCAAACCGCAACATGCTGCGGTTTGCTTTCCGTCCTGGGATGCGGCGCAAGACGGATCCGGCATAACCCCCAATGTAAGTCAATGGGGACGGATCAGTTTTCTCTATCACAATCTGACACAATAGAAACTGGATCCAACCCCCATTGACTTTCAATAGAGTTAATGTCGGATCCGTCTTGGCAATGTTAAACTGTTCTACATTCATGACCTCTTCATCTCTCAAAAACTTTCCTTTCTGGGTCTCACAGAAACATGGCTGACACCTCCTCCCCTGCTGCACTCTCCTATAGCGGATTTAATTTCACTCACACCCCCCGTCCCGGCAGCAAACATGGTGGAGGAGTTGGTCTTCTCCAATTAAACACCTGCTCCTACAGCCCAACTCCACTGCCACCCTCCATTACACTCCCTTCATTTGAAGTACACTTTGTTCGCATCTACTCCCCCTCCAAGCTTCAAGAAGCTGTCATTTACCACCCCACAGGCCCAGCCACCATCTTTCTTGACCACTTTAACACCTGACTCCTACACTTTATTTCTGCCGACATCCCCACTATCATCATGGGTGACTTCAACATCCCTATTGACACCTGTAACTCAGCCGCCTCTAAACTCCTATCACTCTCTCTTCCTCCTTCGGCCTCTCACAGTGGTCTTCCGCTCCCACACACAGAGATGGTCACACTCTGGATCTTATCTTTATCTGCCTCTGCTCCCTAGCTAACTTGTCTAATTCACCTCTCTCTTCGCCTGACCACAACCTACTCACCTTCTCTTCACTGGCCTCTTCTGCTGCTCCCCCGGTCCACACTAATACCCCCCCCCCGCAGGAACCTTAAACATCTCGACTTTCACTTGCTTCCTGACTCTCTTCTGCCACTCTCTACCATTTGTTCCCTCCAACACCCAGATACGGCCACCACCCTGTATAACACCACAATAAGTACAGCTCTGGACATTGTTGCCCCCGTCACACACAACAAAACCCGAAAAATCAACAGACAACCCTGGCACACCAACCTGACTAAAAAACTCAGACATGCTTTCAGAACTGCTGAGCGGCGATGTTAGAAATCCCATTCTAAGAATCACTTCACCACATACACGACATTCCTCCTCATTTTCAAATCCTCACTCGCTGATGCAAAATGGGCCTACTTCTCATCTCTCATATCTTCCGTGTCCCACAGCCCTAAACAAGTTTTTAACACTTTTAACTCCCTTTTCCGTCCCCCAGCGCCCCCACCCTCTCCTTTCAGCTGAGGACTTTGCCACATACTTCAAACAAAAGATAGTCAACATCAGAGAAAGCTTCAGTGCACAGTGACCAGAGACCCTCTAAACAACTGCTCGGTCCTCTGCCCCCAAAACCCACTTCTCCACCATTAAAGAAGAAAAACTCTCCACTCTACTCTCCAGATCACATCTCACCACCTGTGCACTTGACCTGATCCCATCCCACCTCATTCCTAACCTCACCACAGTGTTTATCCCAGCCCTAACTCATCCCTTCAACCTATCACTAACCTCTGGTGTCTTCCCCTCTGGTTTTAAACATGCTACCATTACACCCATCCTCAAAAAGGCTTCACTTGACACATCTTCTTTGTCCAGTTATCGCCCAATATCACTTCTTCCATATGCCTCAAAGCTACTTGAGCAACATGTCCATTGTGAACTGTCCTCTCATCTCTCCTCCTGCTCCCTCTTTGACCGGCTATAATCTTGCTTCTGACCCCACCATTCAACTGAGACTGCCCTCACCAAAGTCACCAATGACCTAAAAGCCAAAACCAAAAAACTCTGTCCTCCTTCTCCTTGACCTGTCCTCTGCCTTTGACACTGTCGACCACTCCCTTCTGAGTGGACCTCACAGAGTGGACATTTAGCGTCACCCACTTTCACACCACCTTGTCTCATTCCCTCTCTTTTGGTGTCCCGCAAGCCTCTGTCCTAGGACCCCTGCTCTTCTCTATCTACACTTTCGGCCTGGGACAGCTAATAGAGTCCCATGGCTTTCAGTATCACTTTTATGCTGACGACACACAAATCTACCTCTCTGGTCGGGACATCACCACCTTACTATCCAGAATCCCACAATGCCTATCTTCCATATCCTCCTTCTTCTCCTCTCGCTTTCTAAAACTTAACATGGATAAAACAGAATTCATCATCTTTCCCCCATCTTGCTCAATCCCCCCAACAGACCTATCAATCACGATCAATGGCTGCACACTCTCCCCGGTCAACCAAATCCGCTGCCTTGGAGTGACCTTGGTTCTGCCCTCTCCTTCCGACCGCACATCCAAGCCCTTTCCACCACCTGCCGCCTCCAACTCAAAAACATCTCCGCATCCGCGCTTTTCTCAACTTTGAGTCTGCGAAAATGCTTGTACATGCCCTTATCATCTCCCGCCTAGACTACTGCAATATCCTCCTCTGTAGCCTTTCATCTAGCACTCTCGCACCCCTCCAATCTATCCTCAACTCTGCTGCCCGACTAATCCACCTCTCACCCTGTTACTCCTCTGCCTCTCCCCTCTGCCTATCGCTTCACTGGCTCCCCATTGCCCAGCGAATTCAGTATAAAATACTAACAAATACATACAAGGCTGTCAACAACCTGTCCTCTCCCTACTTCTCTCACAAGACCTCCTTCTCTCCTCTCCTCTAATCACCTCTTTCCACAATCACTTCCAAGATTTCTCCCGTGCATCCCCCACACTCTGGAACTTGCTACCCCAACAGATCAGACTCTCACCTACAGTGGAATCCTTCAAAAGAAACCTAAAAACCCACCTCTTCAGACAAGCCTACAACCAGTGACCCTGCTGCCTCTATACCACCATGACCAACTTTACCCTCTCCTACTGTGTCCTTCTCCCATACCATGTAGATTGTAAGCCCTCAAGGGCAGGGCCCTCTCTCCTTCTGTACCAGTTTGTAACTCTTCTTGTTCATGCTTAGTGCAATTGTCTGTATTATGTATGTATACCCATTTTCATATGTACAGCGCTATGGAATGAATGGCGCTTTAATAATAATTATAATAATATGTTAAAGATAATACAACCGGATCCGTTCATAACGGATGCACCCAGTTGTATTATCAGTAACGGAAGCGTTTTTGCAGGACCCTGCTGGATCCCGCAAAAACGCTAGTGTGAAAGTACCCTAAGTTGCCAAAATCTAGGTTGTATAACCTTTCTGAACCTGAAAGACTGGCCATGAGAGATTATATTGCCGAGAGTTTGGCTATAGGACACATAAGACCTTCCAAGTCTCCAGTGGCAGCAGGGTTCTTATTTGTAAAAAAAAAAAGGACGGAGGTCTTCGACCATGTCTGGATTTCCGTGAACTCAATCGTGATCCTTACCCTCTTCCTTTGACTCCCGATTTGTTTAACCAGATTATTGGTGCCAAGGTGTTCTCCAAGTTGGACTTAAGGGGGGGGCATATAATCTGGTTAGGATCAAGGAAGAGGATGAATGGAAGGCGGCTTTTAATACTCCTGAGTGGCACTTTGAGAACCTGATCATATGCCTTTCGGGTTGACCAATGCTCCTGCGGTTTTCCAGCATTTTGTGAATGACATTTTTCATCACCTTGTGGGGAGTTTTGTAGTCATGTATTTGGATGACATTCTAATTTATTCTCCAGATGTAGAAACACATCAGTATCACGTTAGAAAGGTGTTACAGATCCTAAAGGACAATAAATTGTACGCAAAATTAGAGAAGTGTGTTTTTGCTGTACACGAGGTTCAGTTTTTGGGCTACCTGCTGTCATCTTCAGGTTTTCGAATGGATCCAGAGAAAGTCTGTGCTGTATTGGACTGGGATCGACCCAAAAATATGCGGTTTTTGGGGTTCACCAACTATTACCAAAAATGTATTCAGAATTATTCGACAATAGTAAAACCGTTAACGGACATTACTAAGAAAGGGACAGATGTCTCAGTGTGGTCTGATTCGGCGTTGCAAGCCTTTTCTGCGATTAAGGAATGCTTCTCTTCTGCCCCTATATTGGTGCAGCCGGATGTATCACAACCTTTCATTGTGGAAGTGGACGCGTCCGAGGTGGGGGGTAGGCGCAGTTTTATCGCAGGGCCCATCACCTGATAAATGGGGTCCATGTGCCTTTTTTCTAAAAAAAAACCTCTCTTCCACAGAGAGAAATTATGATGTGGGTAACAGAGAGTTACTGGCCATTAAGTTGGCTTTTGAGGAATGGCGTCATTGGTTGGAAGGGGCGATTCATCCGATCACGGTGTTCACAGATCATAAAAACCTGGCTTACCTGGAGTCGGCTAAACGACTGAACCCGAGACAAGCCAGATGGTCTTTGTTTTTCATCAGATTTAATTTCATTGTCACCTATTGTTCTGGGGTTAAGAACGTCAAGGCAGATGCCTTGTCACGTAGTTTTCCTGGAGGTGGTGATTTTGATAATCCGAGTCCTATACTGTTGGAAAGTGTGGTAATGGTGATATCCGCTCTATACCCTGACCTAGAGTTGAAGGTGTTAGAGGCCTAGGGAGACGCACCGGAATCTTGTCCCTTTGGGAAACTGTGCCATCGGAATTGCATCACAAGGTGTTTGAGGAACATTACTGTACGGTTCTTACGGGACACCCTGGGAGTAAATCCACTGCCGACCTCATCTCTCGTAGATTCTGGTGGCCGGGGTTGTGTAAGTGTGTTGAGGACTATGTGTCAGCTTGTAGTACCTGTGCACTTGCTAAGGTGACACATACTCGGCCTTCCGGATCTCTACTTCCGTTGCCCATCCCGGCCAGACCATGGACTCACTTATCCATGGATTTTATCACTGATCTACTTAATTCTTCAGGAAAGACAGTTATTCTGGTGGTAGTTGATCGCTTTAGTAAAATGGTGCACTTTATAGCGTTGCCGGGCCTACCTAATGCTAAAACTCTTATGCAAGTGTTTGTTGACAACATTGTGAAACTCCATGGCATTCCCTCTGACGTGGTCTCGGATAATGGGACTCAGTTTGCTTCCAGATTCTGGAAGACGTTCTGCACTTGACTGGGAGTACAACTGTCCTTTTCTTCGGCTTTTCATCCTCAGTCGAACGGACAGACAGAACGCACTAATCAAAGTGTGGAGACTTACTTGAGATGTTTTGTCTCTGAGAACCAGGAGGAGTGATCTTCATTTTTGTCTTTGACAGAGTTTGCCATAAACAATCGTAGACAGGAGTCCACTGGTAAGTCGCCGTTTTTCGACATCATTGTCATCTATATGGCAGAAAATTCAAAATAACTTGATAAATATGGGCAACAACTATAAACGTGTGGCTGACAGGAAACGTATGAATGGACCGGACCAAAGAGTGGGTAATTCTGTGTGGCTGTCCACAAGAAACATTAAGTTAAAGGTACCTTCTTGGAAGTTGGGTCCAAGGTTTATTGGTCCATATAAGATCACTGCCATTATTAATCCTGTGGCTTTTCATCTTGAACTTCCTCAGACCCTGAAAATTCATAATGTGTTTCATAAATCTTTGTTGAAGAGATATGTGGAGCCATCTTCCTTGCGACCCGTGGAATTTCAGATTGCCAAGATAATTTACTCTCGAGTTCTCCGTAGATCTCTTTAGTATCTTGTTCACTGGAAGGGTTATGGACCAGAGGAGAGGATGTGGGTACCGTCATCTGATGTGAATGCCAGTCGTTTGGTGAAAGCTTTTCACAGGTCTCACCCAGATAAGGTCGATCCTGGGTGCCCGGAGGTCACACGTAGAAGGGGGGTGTCACGGTCCCTCTTGTGAGAGAGGTGAGGAGATCGGATAGACTTGCTGCACGTGAGGCTATCTGACAGGTCTCTCTGTGTTCTTCTCTGTATGTTGTTATTTGGCAGGATCTCGTTATCAGTTGTGAGGCTCTATCTAGGCCCGCCTCACACTGCTAACCATGCGGTTGATACTTTTTGCTTGGAGCAGCTTGAGCTTGGTTGTATTGGATCTCCAGCTTCTCCATTCTCCTCTAAGCTAAGTATTTGGTTACTTCCCTGCTTGTTATTCTTTGGTGTGTGTTTCTAGGCCTTAGGGAGACACGGGTTCCTCTATCTGGGGAGGAACCAGCAGTCTTGTCTACTGCTCCCTATTCTAGGGTTTGTCAGCTTTAGCAGGGCTACAGGTTTCCGGCATATGAGTATTTCCACCTTCAGGATCTGCTCATACTGGCAGGAGTTAGGGTGAGGCCTAGCGATTGCTACAAGGTTACCATCCCTCTTACTTAGCTTTACAGGCCTAGATTGTTGTATTTACGCTGTTGTGTTTATTTGGTGTTTTCCCCTCCCCATACCAGTGACAGGGGGGGTACTGTCACGGACGTTCCCCCGACAGGTGGCAGGAGATCGGTGAGACTGGAAACATGTGGTTTGATCTGACAGGTTTTCCTTGTGGCTCAATATGCGTCTGTGTTGTTTCTGGTAATGGCCACACCCCTTGCCTCAGGTGTTGCTAATGTGGTCATTTAACCTATCTTATTTATTGTTGCTTCTCCCACAATGCTGTGCGGTTTATAGCTTCAGTTTCAGTTGTGGATTGCTAGTGTGTGGATCTCGGCAGAGTTCCTGGTGCTTCCGTTGCTCCTATGAAGTTAAGTCTTTCCTTTCCCTTTTGTATTTTGTTTGGGTTCTGTGTGTTGCATTTCCCTATTGTTTGTATTAGGCCTGAGGGAGACTCTTGTTCATCCTTCCTTTTGGAGGAACAGGTAGTCTCGTCCCTGCCATTAGTACCAGGGTACTATAGCTCTAGATAGGACTCTAGGTATTCCTGTTTATAAACACACATACCTCTGGGATCTGTTCATACTGATAGTCAGGATTTTGGTTAGGGTTTTACTAGGAGGTGTCCATTTTCCGTCCTTAGTTCTCATGCCTGATTCCCTGTTCCCCCCTTCCCTCTTATGCTTGGTGTGGTGTTTCCCTCCCACACCGAAGCATGACACAGTCCTTCCGGGTAAACTCCAGAAAATGTCTGAAATCCACTATAAGTGTGAATGGGGCTCTAGAGAGATACTGGGGAATTCTCCAAAGTGATGTCAAATAACGTAGTTTATTTAACCACTTCCAGACCGGGCCATTTACCCCTTGATGACCAGGCCTAATTTAGCAAATCTGACATGTGTCACTTTATGTGGTAATAACTTTGGAATGCTTTTACTTATCCAAGCCATTCAGAGACTGTTTTCTCGTGACACATTGTACTTCATGTTAATGGTAAATTTGAGTCAATATCTTTTACCTTTATTTATAAAAAAATCCAAAAGTTTACGATAATTTGAAAAAATTCACTGTTTTCTAAATTTGAATCTCTCTGTTTTTAAGGCAGATAGTGATGCCTCATAAAATATTCATTAATTAACATTCACCATATGTCTACTTTATGTTGGTATCATTTTAATAATTTTAGGGCATTAGAAGGTTTAGAATTTTAGACAAGCAACTTTTGAAATTTTTATGAAAATTTCCAAAGTCAACTTTTTTAAAGACCAGTTCAGTTCTGAAGTCACTTTGTGGGGCTTACATAATAGAACCAACTCATAAATGACCCCATTTTAGAAACGAAACCCCTCAAACTATTCAAGACTGGTTTTAGAAATTATGTTACCCCTTTAGGTATTCCACCGGAATTAAAGCAAAATAGAGGTGAAATTTGAAAATGTCTTGAAATTTTTTTGCAGATTTTCCATTTTAATCAATTTTTTTCCTGGAACACATCAAGGGTTAACAACAAAACAAACCTTAATATTTATTAACTTGATTCTGCAGTTTGCAGAAACACCCCATATGTGGTCATATACACAGGGCACAGAAGGCAAGGAGCGCCGTATGGTTTTTGGAGGGCAGATTTTGCTGGAATGGTCTTTTGGCGCTATGTTGCGTTTGAAGAGACCCTGAGGTATCCCCACAGTAAAAAACCCACATTTTGTAAACTACACCACCTAAGGAATTTTTAGGGGTGTAGCGAGTACTTCACTCAAGTGTTTCATAGAATTTTTAATACTTGGTGTGGAAAACTTAAAAATTACATATTCTTTTTACAACAAAATTGTGCTTTAGGCCCAAACTTTCTTTTTCACAAAAGATAACAGGAGAATATTCCCCCACATTTTGCTACCCATTTTCTCCTGAATATAGTAACACCCCAATTGTGGTCGTAAACTGTTATTTGGGGATATGCCAGGGCTCAGAAGGGAAGGAGCGGCATCTGGATTTTCTAACGTGGAATTTTCTGTCATGAGCAATAACTTTTTTTCTTTTTTGTTGAATGAGCTGCGTGAGGGCTTATTTTGTGCGAGACAAGCTGTAGTTTTTATTGGCACCATTTTGGGGCACATTTGGCTTTCTGGTTGCTTTTTATCTAATTTTTTGGGAGGTGAAGTCACAAAAAAAGCTGTTGGTGTCATTTTTCTATTTTTTTTTATACTGTTGACTTGATGGGGTAGATCATGTGATATTTTTATAGATCCGGTCATTATGGACGCAACAATGCCAAATATGTCTAGTTTTATTTTTACGTTTCACACAATAAAAACATTTTTAGAAAAAATAATCATGTTTTTCTGTTACCATTTTCTTAGAGCCATATTTTTTCATTTTTCTGGCTATAGTCTTGAGAGGGCTTGTTTTTTGTGGGACTAGGTGACATTTTTATTGCTACCATTTTGGGGTACATAAGACTTTTTGATTGATATTATGTTTTTTGTGAGGTGACTAAAAAAAGCTGTTTTGGCATACTTTTTTTTTTTTTTTACACCGTTCACTTGATGCGGTAGATCATATGATATTATTTTAGAGCCGGTCGTTGTGGACGCGGTGATACAAAATATGTCTATTTTTTTTTTTCTATTTTTAACATTTTTTAAATTACGGATTTGGGGGGAATATATTTTTTTAAATGTGAAACATTTAAAATAATTTTTGTTTTCAAAATAATTTATTTATTTATTTTATTTTACACTTTGTGTCCCCCATAAGGTCATACAAGACCTCTGGGAGACATTTTTTTTAACTATTGATTTCTCCTATAACTGGGGCTGACATAGTAGCCCCAGTTAGGGTCCATTCACACGTCCGCAATTTCGTTCTGCATTTTGCGGAACGGAATTGCTACGTCCGCAATTTCGTTCTGCATTTTGCGGAACGGAATTGCGGACCCATTCACTTCTATGGGGCAGCACGATGTGCTGCCCGGATCCAGAATTGCGGACCCGCACTTCCGGGTCCGCAATTCCGTCCCCGAAAAAAATAGAACATGTCCTACGAACAAGAATAGGCATTTTCTATTAAGTGCCAGCGATGTGCGGTCCGCAAAACACACACGGACGTGTGAATGGAACCTTACAGTGGAAATATACCCCCCAGAGAGGCTGTACAACACGGTATTATGTTGTACAGCCTCTCTGGGGGGTATATTTCCACTGTAAGGGTCCATTCACACGTGTAGGGCTGATAGTGGTCTATGGAAGACCCAGCAGCTCCTGCACTCCCAGGCCCCGGCGGTCACATGACCGCCGGGCCAGAACAGGAAGCGGCAGATTGCTCCCTCAGCTGTATACACAGCGCTCGTTCAGCTCTGTGTATACAGCGATCCAGAAGGCAGGGACACCCAGGAATGGTCCCTGCCTTCTCCCTGGGATGCCCTGTTGTCACTGACAGCGGGCCCCCTGCTCGGCAGCTGCACGATTAGCGTCCAGCTGCAATCTCTGAATAGACGTTCCAGAAGGTCCATTCAGAGATAAACCCGACTGTCCAGTACGTTTATAGTATGGGCGGTCGGGAAATGGTTAAGGAGAAAATAATGATAATGCATAAAAAAGAAAGAATGCTAGGCAATCAATTGGTGAGAGCAGATTGATGTGAACAAGGGCCAATGCGGCACATAATTAAGATCGAGAACTGAAAAGAAAGGGACTTATCTTTGCTTAAAGGCCTCTTTCACGCGAGCGTATTGAAATCCGTCAGTATTCTGGCTCTGGATTAGGCTGCATTCACACGTCCGTGCTGTGTTGCGGACCCGCAAATTGCGGGTCCGCAACACACCAGCCCAGCACCCCCATAGAAATGCCTATTCTTGTCCGCAAGCTGTGGACAAGAATAGGACATGCTCTATCTTTTTGCGGAGCTGCGGACCCAAAGATCGGGGCCGCGCACCGCAAATGCGGATAGCACACTGTGTGCTGTCCGCATCCATTCCGTCCCCATAGAGAATGAATGGGTCCGCACCCGTTCCGCAAAATTGCAGAACGGATGTGGACCCATTTTGCGGATGTGTGAATGGAGCCTTATGCACGGATTCCTGATGATATACCATCAGTATTGCTTCAGGATTTCATCAAGATCTACATGGGTATTCTTACCTTCCTGAGTTTTTGATGCACTCCATAGACTATAATGTAGGTATTTGGAAGCAAATACACACAAAACTCGGACATGCTGCAGATTTCAAATACTGACGGAAATGATATGGCTCTATTCATTAACATTAGCAGGGGATTCCGGGACATAAAATTCGGGCCATATACAGATTGCAAATACACTTGTGTGAAAGCAAATTGTCACTGCAATTCTGTAATCAAAAGACAGGTTGTACATCATCCAAGAAGTGGTGAAAAAATACAGTTGCAGCTTTTTTGCACATGCAAAACTAAATCTGTTGTATATCTTTCAAAATGTCCTTGTGGAATAGGGTGTGTTGAACAAACATCTCGTCCTAAGAAAGTACAAATGAATGAGCATAAGTCATCTATTAAGAGTTATAAAGATAAAATGATAAAGGGTGTCATTGAAAATATACAAAAGAAAAAGAAGTATGGTGAGACTTTGCCATTTTTGGGAGAAAAAACATCATTTAATTTCACACTGGCGTTTTGGCTTTCAGTTTCTGAGATCCGTTCAGGGCTCTCACAAGCGGTCCAAAAGGATCAGTTTGCATTCTAATGCATTCTGAATGGAAAAGGATCCGCTCAGAATGCATCAGTTCAGTCTCCATTCCGCTTTGGAGACGGACACCAAAACGCTGCTTGCAGTGTTTTGGTTTCCGTCTGATGAAACTGAGCCAAACGGATCCGTCCTGGCACACAATGTAAGTCAATGGGGACGGATCCGATTTCACTGACACAATCTGGCACAATAGAAAACGGATCCGTCTTGGCTATGTTAAAGATAATACAAACGATCCGTTCAGAACGGATGCAGACGGTTGTATTATCTGAATGGATCCGTCCATGATATACAGTATACAGTAATTACATAGATAAAATTGGGCTGGGCATAACATTTTGAATAGATGGTTCCGCAAAAAACGGAACGGAAACAGAAGACACACGGATGCATTTCCGTATGTGTTCTGTTTTTTTGCGGACCCATTGACTTGAATGGAGCCACGGAACGTGATTTGCGGGCAATAATAGGACATGTTCTATCTTTAAACGGAACGGAAAAACGGAAATACGAAAACGGAATGCATACGGAGTACATTCCGTTTTTTTGCGGAACCATTGAAATGAATGGTTCCGTATACGGACCATTTGCGGAACGCAAAAACGGCCAGTAAACGGGGGAAAAAACGGTCGTGTGCAGGAGGCCTTATATAGTGGCCTATGAGGGTGAAGAGCAGGGCTGGGAACCATGGGCTATGCCGCAGTATTCATCTGTATCACCGTCCTGATTACAAAGATACTATTTAATTCAGAAGGGTGCAGTCGCCCAGATACAGAAGTACCTGATGCTCAGTGGCATGCCCAGGGTGTTTGGCACCCGGGGCGGGTCCTTTCTCTGGCACCCCCCCCCGATACTTGACCACATACCTCTTACATCCAGGGACATCTCCTGTCATGTAGACCTTCTCTTTCCTCTTCTCCTCCGTTAGACCGCCATGACAAATTCTTTCAGCCGCATCTCGTCTCTACAGAGTTTGTCACACAGACACATTAGATTTCTCCGTTTTTACATCAACCTCCTCATCCTGGTGTCCCCACAGTGTCATCCTGCCACTCCCAATACTGTGCCCGTTGTGCCCCCCAATGCCCCAGGTACTATACTGCTGAAAAAATAGTGACCCTAATAGACATAATTGGAGTCCTTTATCAAACTGGTGTAACGTAGAACTGGATTTCCAAAAGAGCTGTCAAATATGAAAGGAGGAATCTGATTGGTTGCTATGGGCAACTAAGCCAGTTCTACTTTACACCAGTTTAATAAATTACCCCAAAGGTCCCTATAGTGTCCACAGCACCTATAATGTCCCCTAGTGTGCCCCCAGTAATAACACCCTATATTGTGCTCCAGGTAATAATGCCTGTATAGTGTCCCCAGACATAATAGAATGGTCCCTACAGTGCCTCCCCAATAGAAAGGCCCCATGCTGCCCCCCACACAGTAATTTCCCCCCCACTGCCCCCATACAGTAGTGTCCCCCACACTGCCCCCCATACAGTAGTGTCCCCCACACTGTCCCCATACAGTAGTGTCCCCCACACTGCCCCCAACACAGTAGTATCCCCCACACTGTCCCCATACAGTAGTGTCCCCCACACTGCCCCCAACACAGTAGTATCCCCCACACAGTAGTGTCCCCCACACTGCCCCTATACAGTAGTGTCCCCCACACTGCCTCCATACAGTAGTGTTCCCCACACTGCCCCCAACACAGTAGTGTCCCCCACACTGTCCCCATACAGTAGTGTCCCCCACACAGTAGTATCCCCCACACTGCCCCCATACAGTAGTGTCCCCCACACTGTCCCCATACAGTAGTGTCCCCCACACTGCCCCCAACACAGTAGTATCCCCCACACAGTAGTGTCCCCCACACTGCCCCTATACAGTAGTGTCCCCCACACTGCCCCCATACAGTAGTGTCCCCCACACTGCCCCCATACAGTAGTGTCCCCCACACTGCCTCCATACAGTAGTGTCCCCCACACTGCCCCCATACAGTAGTGTCCCCCACACTGCCCCCATACAGTAGTGTCCCCCACACTGCCCCCATACAGTAGTGTCCCCCACACTGCCCCCAACACAGTAGTGTCCCTCACACTGCCCCCATACAGTAGTGTCCCCCACACTGCCCCCAACACAGTAGTATCCCCCACACTGCCCCCATACAGTAGTGTCCCCCACACTGCCCCCATACAGTAGTGTCCCCCACACTGTCCCCATACAGTAGTGTCCCCCACACTGTCCCCATACAGTAGTGTCCCCCACACTGCCTCCATACAGTAGTGTCCCCCACACTGCCCCACACAGTAGTGTCCCCCACGCTGCCCCCACACAGTAGTGTCCCCCACGCTGCCCCCCACATTGCCCATATAGTATTTTCCCCCCACATAGTAATCCCTCCCATAATAATTTGCCCCCCACTGTGCCACACAGTATCCCATCATATTCTCCCCCCCGTCCTCCTGTGTGCACCCCCCTCATGTCCCCCAAAGTCGGCACATAAAATAAAAAAATTTGTCCCCCACACAGTATCCCACCATATTTTCCCCCCACACGTCCTCTGTCCTGTGTGCACCCGGCCCCCTCATGTCCCCCAAAGTTGGCACATAAAAGAAAAAATATTTAAAAAAAATAATAAATAAAAGCTAAATACTTACCTGCGCTTGCTCGCAGAGTCCTGGCACAGGCGCGCGCGATGACGTCATTACGCGCGCCTGCGCCGGGATTTCACTACGGCTTCAGGCCTGCAGCCTATGGCGGTGATCGGCGGCGGGGCAGGGAACTATGCGCACCGCTCCCTGCCCCGCCGCAGTATGTGGGTGTCAGCGCTTCAGCAATGAGCACTTTCATCTGTATTGATGGAAGCACTCATTGCTTCTGGGCCTGCTGGCACCCCTGTGAGAGTCGGCACCCGGGGCGGACCGTTCCCCCCCCTGATGCTCCCAGCGTTATTACAGATAGCAGCAGTGAGAAGGGCTCAAGTGGAACCCTGGGCATCGGCCCACCCTGTAGGCTTTCTGGCCAGCCCGCCCCCGAATGCAGCCCTCATCTCCGCTGATTATCTGATAATTTTTGGGAACATCTGGTTCATTCCCGTTAATTGACTGACAAACTAGTCCACGTGAAAAAGGACTTTAAGTTGGTTTCATACAAGTGAGGCCTCATACACACAACCGTTCCGTTTTTTACAGTCCGCAAACCGTGGATCCGCAAAAAACAGAAGCCGCCTGTGTGCCTTCCGCAATTTGCGGAACGGGTGGCCCATTGTAGAAATGCCTATTCTTGTCCGCGAAACGGACAAGAATAGGATATGTTCTATTTTTTTTGCAGGACACGGAACGGAGCAACAGATGCGGACAGCACACGGAGTGCTATCCGCATCTTTTGCGGCCCCATTGAAGTGAATGGGTCCGCATCCGAGTCGCCAAAACAACGGCCGTGTGCATGAGGCCTTAGTCCGATGTGTTGACCTCACAGCGTGTATCTGCAAGAGCTCCCGTCCTGACCTAAGGAGCATTGCCGGGATCGCATACCATTATACTGATTTAATATGCTATGTAACCCTTACAGTTCTGGAATGCATTGGATAACACTGACATCATGCTGTCAGTGTTAGGGCTCATGCACACGAACGTTGTTTAGGTCTGCATACGAGCCACATTTTGTGATTATTCCGTTTAACGGAGCCGCTAAAGAAAACGGAAATGACTCCCTATGCATTTTATGTCCTATGTTGTCCACATTACGGACAAGGATTGAACTGTTCTATTAGGGACGGACGTTCCATAAAATGCAGCATGCACACGGCCGGTATCCTCGTTTTACAGAGAGCACAAAACATCAGTGGTGTGCACGAGCCCTGACTGGGATTTGTGTTCTGAGCCAGTACAGCGTTAACCAGTACCAGTAAACCAGCCCGTCTGGTGCTGCTGGGCTTAGTACCATCAGACTGGGACGTGTCAGGGCTTGCGGCACGTTCTAGTATTTAGTAATCCAGATTCCAGGGCTCGCAGGTCCGCAGAGACACGCTGCCACCTGCACCTGATAAGTGCGCGTCCTCTGTGACCAGCGCTAGCCCCGCCCCGCAGCCTGCCAGATCTCTGACCATCTTTGGTAACAGAATATGAGCCGACTGGTCGACATGATGTCATCCGGCTGACCACGTCATGGCTTGATCTTCCTTATCGCTATGGCAACTGCCCACTTCCCGTGGTTCCAAGGCGGGTGCTACCCGCCATCTTTAAATTGGGCAACAAACGTGTTTTCCGTACAGCCATCTCTGGCACGACGTGGCCCCTTGCCTTTACTTAATCCCGGGCGGTGGAGGGGGAGATACATTCTGTTTATTTTACACGGAATTTGCTAGACGCGTTCGAACAGTGAAAGCAGCCGCAGGTTTCCTCACCCCGCCCCAAGCCCCGCCCACCGCTCATCTCGCGGAAGTAATTTCCCGCTGCGCATACTGGGAGGTGACTGCCGGAAGTGGGGCAGAAAGGGAGCAGCGGCGGAGGTGAGCAGGGCGGGGCTGTGCTGGCGACCGGTGCCTTTTGCCGGTATGGTAGTGGCTTTGGGGACGTGTGTACCTGCATGTTATATTTGCATTGGGCTGTGCGTGCGTGTGTGAAAGACGCAGGTTTGCTGCGTTATTAGTTTGTGAAATAGTATCTCTGCCTGCCCTTAGTGTGCAGGAAGCCTAGTAGTGCTTACTGACAGGGGGTTTTATGGACCATGTCTGCCCCCGTCATCTGGGTCACATCTTATGCTGTCAGATTGGCTCCTATTACAGTTATGGCTAGTTGTCAGAAGTCATATGGCATGGCTTCACTTTGGATGACGTCATGACTGCTTAGATAAATTAGAAAGTTTTTTTCTTAAGGTCCCCAAAAATGACCTACTATGTGGGGAGACTCCTGTAAGTTGACATCACAGTAATGGGGACCCCCATTTATTACCCCTGTCACATGTAAAAAGGGGCATAGCTAAAGGCTCATGAGCCCTGGTGCTAGAGTTCAGCTTGGGGCCCCCCTTCCCTCAGTGCTTTGTGGCCAGGGGCAGGGAAGCACATAGCCTTCATGCTGCCTGAGGCAAAAACCTCACCCTCACCCCCACCCCCGCCATGCCAAATTCTTGGCCTAACCCCTTCCCTCCAGCCAGAGGGGTAACTTGACCAGCATGCACTTTCTATAATGCCAGTGTCTTTTGATGTGGCACAAGGATCTTTGGCCTGGTAGCGACTGCTACCTCTGCACCCCCTATAGCTACGCCCCTGCATGTAAACCTTATGATCATGCCATTGTCTTAGGGGGATCTCGCTCTTGTACTATTTGATACTTTAGGTTTAGTTTTCCTTTTATGCGGTTACTTTCCATTCTAGCGCTGCAGTAAGTGGCATCACTAAATAATGTATCAGTAAAGTAGTTAATGATCAGTGTGACGAGGGCGTCTGTAGATGAGTGGCATCCCGCACGGTCGCATTGCACTTTATTTTGAGCCATGAAAGTAAATGGTGGTGTTTGCATTTGTGGAATGCCTCGGTATCTGCGCTGACACGCTCAGTCACTTCCTGTAGTATTAATATAGGCTGCCTACAGCTATGTGTGCAGCACTGGGAGACTTCCTCATTCTGAGCTGCAGTCAGTGAGGTCTGTGGTCTGCATACATCCTCCTTACTGTTAGTCCTCGTGAAAGCAGCTTTTCTGTCTTCAGGTTTCTCTGTAGAATTAGTTAATTCTCATTTATAATTATATATATTATTATAATATATATATTTTTTTTTTCCCATAGGTTATAAGCCATGGCAGACCTGCAGAATCTAGTTGATCGCCTGGAAAAGGCAGTGGGGAAGCTGGAGCTTCTTGCAGGAGGCTCAGGAGGAGGTGGATCTGCAGGTGAGGTCACTGTTTTATCAGCCTGTACTTATAGATTAAGGCTACTTTCACACTCGTGTTTTGGGCGGATCCGTCATGGATCTGCAAAAACAGATCCGTTACAATAATACAACCGTCTGCATCCGTCATGAATGGATCCGTTTATATTATCTGTAACATAGCCAAGACGGATCCGTCATGAATTCCATTGAAAGTCAATGGGAGACGGATCAGTTTTCTTATGTCAGAGAAAACTGATCCGTTCCCATTGACTTACATTGTGTGTCAGGACAGATCCGTCTTGCTCCGTATCACATGGCGGACAGAAATACGCTGCAGGCAGCATTATGGTGTCCGCCTCCAGAGCGGAATAAAGACTGATCGGAGGCAAACTGATGCATTCTGAGCGGATCCTTTTCCATTCAGAATGCATTAGGGCAAAACTGATCAGTTTTGGGCCGCTTGTGAGAGCCCTGAATGGATCTCGCAAACGGAAAGCCAAAACGCCAGTGTATAAGTAGCCATTCATAATTTATTAATCTTCTTCTTCTTGTGTGATTTGGTTTTAGACACTGCACAGTTTGTTCAGGCCTATGATGCTCTTGTTAGCAGAGCTGTAGGAGAATTTATGAAAATCAGCAAGGAAATAGGTGGAGATGTGGAGACGCAGGTGAGTGGAATTAAAACCTGGGTGTGGGGGGTCCGTAAGGGTACAACCACAGGCTGCAGGATAACCCCCAGCTATACAGGCCACAGTGGGTCCTAATTAAACTAATGAGGACAGCAGTATTTAGTTAGTTTTCATAGTTAAAGGGGTTGTGTCACTTCAGCAAATGGCATTTATCATGTAAAGAAAGTTAATACAAGGCACTTACTAATGTATTGTGATTGTCCATGTTGCCTCCTGTGCTGGCTTGACTTATTTTTCTATCACATTATACACTGCTCATATACAGGGGCTACGACCATCGCTGCAGCGCAGATACGAGGTGGCCGGGAAGGGAGATGCTGAATCTCTTAAGTACACTCCCATTGTTCCAGTCACCAGAGAAGCCGGTGTTTTTTTTTTATAGTGTGCAAGCACGACCACCACTGCTGGATTGCAGGGTGGTCGTACCCCTGGAAACGGGCAGTGTATAATGTAATGGAAAGATTAATCCAGCCAGCAACCACTGAGCCACCGTGCTGCCCCATTTGTATGAATGGTCTTTAGCAATCATCTTGCAGTGTAAGGCCTCATGCACATGGCCGTTCTGTCCATTGGGGACCGCAATTTGTGGTCCCCAATTCACGGGCCCCATCCATGTGGCGGCAGCAACAGATACAGATCCTGTGTAATACTGCCTTAATTTCACACCCGTTGAATGTAATGAACTGATAATTTTCCAGCACTGTGGGTAATGCCAAAGGGGTAGCGTTGAAGCGGCCAATAGCCACAGTGGTATGTGAAAGATACTTAAGTTTTCCTAGAAACAGCAGTTTCACTCGCAAAACCATGTGACCGATTGTAATGGCTGCATGATTTGGAGGGCAAAACAGCAGTTTCCCAGCAAATTTGAAAACCGCAGTGGCCATGTACTATGATTGTTTCCACTACCACCCAGTTTGACCTTATCCTTAGAAAGCTCTGGTAGATGCAGTCGAATTGTTGTAGGGTCAGAGTATACCCTGTCGTGATCTGTGGTAGGGGTGTATAGCAGTTGTACTTGAAAGTATTAGAAAGTTGGGCTAGCGGTATTCTGACCAAACATTTGTGGCATATCCATAGAGAATGTCATAATTGTTCAATGTTGGGTGTCTGAGCACTGGGACTAGGTTCCCATGTCCTGTTTATATCACAGCCAAGGTGGGAGAAGAGGAATAGTTTGTTGTGTGCTGGGGTATTCTCCATTATAGTCTATGGGAGATGCAATGTGTATATAGTCAGACTAGTAGTTCTGCGAGTTTGGCTGAGAACTGGAGTATGGAATATGTTTCTATGGCAGGGGTCAGCAATGCCCAGCACGCCAGCTGTTGTGAAACTACAGTTCCCAGCATGCTCCATTCATTTCTATGGGATTTCAGAAAACAGCTGAGCTAGTGTGCATGCTGGGAGTTGTAGTTTTACCACAGCTGAAGGTTGCTGACCCCAGCTCTGTGGGTTTCTGGAATGCCGGGTATGTGGGAGCTTGAGAAATGTCTATTGCAGGATGTATTTTCATGGTATGATAGGGAATAAGTGCAGTGATGACAGCTCAGTTTTGGTGTACGGGGGGGGAGTGTAATGGCAAGGTCTACATCTCCAGCCCTTCAGAAATGTTGATTGACCTGTGCATTAGCTATTTCTATTTGGAGGAAGGAGAAATGTATAGCCGTCAGCCCCTTTGGTTGATGGCCATTTTCCGCTCATTGGAAGAACGCCGCTGCGCTATGCTGTACACTACGGGTTAGAACATATGCGGTTGGCAGTAAGGCTCCACACACTTAAACGTTGCGCTCTTATTTTTCAGGCTGGCCTGTTGCTTTTGGGCCTGAACATGCAGCGTGACATCTTGGCTAAAGCATCTCAGTGTCAGCAGCCAGACGAGGTACACTTTCTTCTGACTCAATATTTCCTTTCTTGCATATCAGCATTTCCTGTTGCATGTTAAAACTCTTCCTTTTTTTTTTTTAACCTTTTATGTACAACCGTTGCAGATGACTTATGTGCGAAATTTACTTTGTCCCACCCACAACCTACTACTCTATGTACCCCTCAGTGGTAGAGATTCACATTCCATGTGCCTCATAGCACAGCATATTACAGGAATAGGTATGTTCTCCAAAAATATTGCGCTGTTTAGCTAATAGAAGTAATCAAAAAGTACAGCGGAGAAGCAGACAATTAGCATTTGCTGTATTCTTTGATTGCTCCTTTTGGCCATTTTTATGGCGTTTTGGTTAAGAACAAACTGGACTTATCCCTGTAATTTGCTGCCCTCTCCTATGGCGCATTTTTAGGAACCTGAAATGTGGATTTATATTGCTGACTGGTACATGGAAAATCAGAAATGGCAGCCATCTAATCATACAGGTTTGTAGTTGGCGCACAGTTGTATCCTGCCTCTGTAACAAGTAGTCAGAACCACTAGGTTGGTCTAGGAGGTCTTCTCACATCACTTGGATGGAAGATGAAATAGACAATGTGATTGTATTGATTTCATGTTATTTCTATAATAAAACCTCATGAATAATTGAGTTGTCTTATTTTTGCTAAAAGAGCCGATTAATAATGTAAAACATAGGAGTTCTGCTGAAATATTCCATTATTTTTATTGCATTTCCTCTTTAGTAGGAACATATATTGACGACATACCACTAAATATATACCGTTTTCTATATTATTATTATATCTAATTTTTCTTTACGTCATATATCGTGATTGCAATGGGTCATTCTTGTTCCGTTTATTTTTGTTATATATAATATACTTTGTGCTTGATATATCGTCTATTCGTGTTGTTGTCCATTGTGCATCGGAGGTCCATCCATCCAGCTTCGATATATTTATATTTTTTGGATTTGTATTATCTTCTTTTTGACATTCTTATGAATGTGCGAGATGGTGGCGCCCCTTGATGAGGTGTGGATACCTCCCGGTGATTTTCATCTCTCCCTCCTATACTGATGGCTCTGATCCGTCACTATTGGGTGATGCACCATCTCGCCAATTTTTTGCATTCTAATTGCGATCACAATGGAGCTCGGCGCTGTGCCCAGCGACCTCATGGACTTTGTCCTGTGGACCGGTGGTCAGCATCGCCTATGCTCCTTTCTGATCGTATGATCTGCTGCTAGTGTTTACGTGTATTACTTTGTTGTTCCCTGTTTCCATGACTACGCTAGTGTAGTGAGAGCTGGGCGGAACCGAGCACTTACCGGACATGCGCACATTACATGTGAGGCCGCTATGGCCATTTTGGTATAGGTTATTTTTTCAATCTTGGGCTATCGCGAGACTTACCGTTCCCACGCATGCGCAGTGTGAGAACCGGGACGCCACTGCACACGATCCATGCAACATACAGTCCCCCACCGGACAGTGAGTTTTTTAATTCACTTCATTAGCACGATCACCTGCACCAATTAAGTTTTCTTTCACAGTAAACAGGATATACTTATTTATGCTCTATTATTTTTATGCACTATGTTTGCCGGATATTGGCGCCTCAATACATGTATCACTTTCAGATTATAAGATGTATATTTATACTATAATGTATTTGATTGATGTTAATGGATTGTAGATTGACATCCCTATTTAAACCATGTTTGTGTCACATGTGCACTATGCTTGACAAAGACAGCAACAAGCTGTCGAAACGTCGCTTGACTTTGGGTCTAATAAACCACCGTTTGCCTTTGATTTCCTGGAGTGCTGCTGGCTATTTTTTACTTCTAGCTTATTGGACCTAGGTGCTGGTCCACATCTGCCGGACGTGCACCCCTTGTTCATACAGTGTGCTGCCTTCTCATCTTTTCAAGTTTAATTTTTCTTTATATATATTTTTTTTGCAATTATCTCCTACAGAAGGATCTTTCTGCGATCTTAGCTCCTCTATCCAAACAGATTCAGGTGGTTCAAAACTTCAGAGAGAAAAACAGGGGCAGCAAACTATTCAATCATCTTTCAGCTCTCAGTGAGAGTGTTCCTGCTCTTGGATGGGTAGCTGTGGTGAGTTGTCATTCATCCATTATTTCTCCAATCCCTCCTTTCTTCTTTTATTCTAGCCATATACAGCGCCGTGGGTGTGTGTATGCTCCCCCATCGCTTTATAAAGAATGACTAGCATTGTGCCGATGAACTATTCTAAGCATGGTCTTAGTCCCCGCTACCCGAGAGCCCATCTTTCTAGTCTTAGTGCTGTATTGTAACTAGGAATATATGCTTCCAGCACTTCTGTTACTGACGACACTGGATGTAGACAATGAGTCTGGAAAAAAACATCAGCTAGAAAGACTGAGTGATTATATTGAGAAACTGTAGATGTTACCAGCATTTTGAGATTTTTATTTATTTTTTCTCTCTATTTTTAAGTCTCCCAAGCCTGTTCCTTATGTGAAGGAAATGACTGATGCAGCAATGTTTTACACCAACAGAATCTTAAAGGAGTACAAGGATGTGTAAGTTGATCTTAAAATGGTCACCTATGACCTATGTCAAGAGCAGCTCCTAGGTATCATTTGTCACGATCTATGGTGCACACATGAGAACAGAATTGGTGCATTAATACTTTGTGTGCTCCTGACAGTGATAAGAAACATGTAGACTGGGTCCGCTCGTATATGAACATCTGGACGGAGCTTCAGAACTACATCAAGGAACATCATACAACAGGCTTAAGTTGGAGAAAGACTGTAAGTGTGTGTATATACGTGTGTGTGTGTGTGTGTATGTATATATATATATATATATATATATATATATATATATAATTTTATTTTTTTTTGTAGTAAAATATTACAGTTAAGTAGTTGTATATACATATATACTTTGTTTTATTTTCAGGGCCCAAAGGCTGGACCCACCACTTCTGCACCAAGCGCTCCTTCTGCCCCCAGAGCTGGACCCCCACCTCCACCTCCCCCTCCTCCACCAGCCCCAGAATCAGCTCCCAGTGATGACTCTGTGGCTCGTTCCCAGCTGTTTGCACAACTTAACCAGGGAGAGAATATTACCAGTGGTAAGAAACGGGCATTAATTCTTTACAATGTGGTACAGATAAGATGATGTGGCTGCCGAAAACTATTTCAATTGGTTTTGCCAATTGTGCATAAAAAGGTCAAACGACATAGGGTTGGTACATATGCCATCAATGGATAATTATTGCTATTTACACATTGCCACCATCTTCTGTGGCACACCTGATATGATACAGTGGAGTGTGAATAAAATTACAGGGCAAGACTGCTCAACCATGGCCACAGTAGAGACAGTAGAAGAAAACCGAACATGTTTAAAGTGCAAAGTATTATAGTAACCAGAGGCATGGACATTTCAGTATATAGTTTGTTAGATAATGTGGATGGTCGTACTTGGCTTATGGTAGAAGGCTATGCGGCAGAAATCCTGTCAAAAATGCACCAGATTTATCACAGTGGCTGATGCTGGATGATAAATCTGATGCACCGTTAGATTGTCTAGCCTAAATTTATATCACTTAATAGTTGGCTTATTTTACGTCAGAATTTCGGCACAAATTATGACAGTGTTGCATCCTAAGTCACACCTCTTTCTGGTGAAGCCATGTCCCCTTTTACTAATCCACCCCTTTGTTGGCCACAGCAGAAAGTGCCCGAAACCTTTTAATAAATGCCAGACATGTGTGCCAGGGTTCTGGCTCAGTCTGTTTAAAGCTGAGATTTTTCGATCAAAGTCTTGAAAGGAGCACTGACCAGTGCTGTACAGAATTCCAAAGGAGTGGGGATTTGCAGGAGACATGAGCGTGACAAAGTTAAGGCTTCTGACAGTGTACTTTAGTCCCAAGATAAGGTGTTGCAGTAGTCCATCCTGGATATGACAAAGACATGCACTTTGGTTGAACCAAGGAAGGACAGCTGTAAAGTGTAGCTGTCATATTTTCAGCAAAAAAAATCAATTTTAGCATATGTTACTACTTGCATAAAGCAATCTTTAGTTTCTTCACTTACCACTGTTTTCCTTGAGTTTTCCCCTTAGTTACCGCTGTTTAAACATTTACAATATGAGGACCTTCTCAAGATAACTCCTCTGCCAGTTCTCTGAGGCCAAAACTGCTTTCCCTCACTTCCCATACACACTTGCTGTAGCCAGCAGCTCCCTGCCAGCCAATCAGATTAGATTACTGAGAGACACGCCTCCTCACTCTGAAGCCTAATACAGGCATGCAGTATGAAGGAGCACCCCTCTGTCTTCTTAGCCAGAGACAGATGAGCTATAGCAACTGTCTTTTAAGGGAGCAGTGGAAAGGGACAGAGGACATTAATGAAAGCTGTTATTATAAAAATTACAGATCTTTTGACAATCATTGACAGACTAACTCAGGTATACATGCCTAGCTCTAATAAACTAGCAAATAAAAAAATGACAGTTATCCTCCAGAGATGCTCAACCTGCGGCCCTCCAGCTGTTGTAAAACTACAAGTCCCACAATGCCCTGCTGTAGGCTGATAGCTGTAAGCTGTTTGGGCATGCTGGGAGTTGTAGTTTTGCAACAGCTGGAGGGCCGCAGGTTGAGCATGGCTGCTTTAAGTCAAGAGTTCTGGCTAGGCTTATAAGTAAACATTTAGGGGGAAATTTATCTTGGGATTTTTTTTGTCTGTTTTCTTGTGTCTGCATTGCCATTATTTGCACCAAATTTATCAAATGTTGCACTTTATTTGATAAGTTTTGGCGTATCTTTAAATGTAGAGATGTGCCATACCCCTAATTAACAAAGTTAAACACAGTCACTTTTTGGAAAGTGCAGAGAGCAGCATAAAATCACAAACAGTTGCTAATGAGCCCAAAAAGTCTTATTTTGTGACTTTTTGAAATTAGAATTCTGGAGTGCAGATCTTGATAAATTTCCACCTTAGTTTAAAGCAGTGCTTCTCAATTATTTTCTGTCATGCCCCCCCTAGGAAGAAGAAAACATTTTGCGCCCCCCGCGTGACTGTAAATAGTATCATTTATCTATAAAATTGTTATAAGTACACCTCTGCATAATACTGTACCCTTATTAACGTATAAGAGAATAAAAAAAAGAAAGAAATGTGGATCGGACACACACTTATGGGGGGGATCTGTGGATGACGGACACTTATGGGGGGGATCTGTGGATGACGGACACTTATGGGGGGGGGGGGGATCTGTGGATGACGGACACTTAAGGGGGGGGGGGATCTGTGGTTGACGGACACTTAAGGGGGGGGGGGATCTGTGGTTGACGGACACTTATGGGGGGGGATCTGTGGTTGACGGACACTTATGGGGGGGGATCTGTGGTTGACGGACACTTATGGGAGGGGGGATCTGTGGTTGATGGACACTTATGGGAGGGGGGATCTGTGGTTGACGGACACTTATGGGAGGGGGGATCTGTGGTTGACGGACACTTATGGGAGGGGGGATCTGTGGTTGACGGACACTTATGGGAGGGGGGGATCTGTGGTTGACGGACACTTATGGGAGGGGGGATCTGTGGTTGACGGACACTTATGGGGGGGGATCTGTGGTTGACGGACACTTATGGGGGGGGATCTGTGGTTGACGGACACTTATGGGGGGGGGAGATCTGTGGTTGACGGACACTTATGGGGGGGGGGGGGTCTGTGGTTGACGGACACTTATGGGGGGGGGGTCTGTGGTTGACGGACACTTATGGGAGGGGGGATCTGTGGTTGACGGACACTTATGGGGGGGGGATCTGTGGTTGACGGACACTTATGGGGGGGGATCTGTGGTTGACGGACACTTATGGGGGGGGGTCTGTGGTTGACGGACACTTATGGGGGGGGGGATCTGTGGCTGGCACTGTTATATATGTGCCATCCACAGACCCCCCCCCCCCCCCCCCCCCATAACTGTGCCATCCACAGATTCCGTGTGCCCGCCGCCATTTAAAGTTATTAAACATGCCCCCCTCACTCCTAATAGTACTGTATATCCGAATTTCTTCTGTATAATGCCGGCAGGCGGGCCGGCGCGTCCCTCAGTGACGTCACTTGTCTGCGCCGCCTGCTTCATTCATAAAGCAGGCGGCGCAGGCACGTGACATCACTGAGGGACGCGCCGGCCTGCCTGCTGGCATTATACAGAAGAAATTCGCACACCCCAAAGGCCGGCCCTGAATGAGCCCCCCCCCCCCCCCCCCTTTACGGAGCCTGGCGCTTTATTTGAGAAGCACTGGTTTAAAGGGACACTGACAGGCCCAATAAGCATAATCATACATACATACATACATACATACATACATACATACATACATACCTTCTAATGTGCATTAAAAACATATAAGTATAACCCCTGTCCACCTTATAAATACAGCAAACTCATGTTTTATAACCTGATGTAATCGGTCTTCTTTCTGCCCAAGGGGCGGCGTTTCAGCTTTACTTCTGCCCAGCCAGCCGCCCCCCCAACAGCCGTTTTGAAGCGCCGCCCAGCTCATCAATATTCACTTCGCTGGGCGGCTTCTGCTGTCCCCGACGTTCCGAGATCCTGCGCATGCCCAATAGAAAGCTATGGGCATCGGATTCACTTTCCGCTTCTGCGCATGTACCCTCACTCGCCGGGATCACATCACGCCTGCGTCCCCTCTGCTTCTTTGAGGCCGCTTCAGCCTCTCCGTTCTGCGCCGGGCACAATTGGCCAGCACACAGAAGCCGCCCAGCGAAGTGAATATGGATGAGCTGGGCGGCGCTTCAAAACGGCAGTTGGGGCGCGGCTGGCTGGGCAGAAGTGAAGCTGAAATGCCTTCCCTTGGGCAGAAAGAAGAGCGATTACATCAGGTTAAAAAACATGAGTTTGCTGTATTTATAAGGTGGACAGGGGTTATACTTATATGTTTTTAATACACATTAGAAGACCTGTGTATGTGTGTGTGTGTGTGTGTGTGTGTATATAATATATATAATTATGCTTATTGGGCCTGTCAGTGTCCCTTTAAAGTATTGTAATGAAACAGATTCTGAAGCTAGAAGTTTAATGCCAGTATAGAAGTATATGCATAACCGTAGTATGTAGAGTAAGGGGTGTAAACAGGGCTGTCAAACCACCTTCTTTGGTTTTATACATGAGATGCACTGTGTAGTCCAAGTGTTCTTGTTCTTCTCAATAAATGACACTGTTGGGGTCTATTCACACGTCCGCTAAATGGGTCTGCATCGATTCTGCAATTTTGCGGAACGGGTGCAGACCCATTCATTTTCAATGGGGCCGCAAAAGTTGCGGACAGCACACAGTGTGCTGTCCACATCCGCACTTCCGTTCTGCGGCCCCGCAAAAAAATAGAACATGTCCTATTCTTGTCTGCAGACACTGACAAGAAAAGGCATTTCCATTATAGTGCGGTCCGCAAAATGCGGAACCTACATGGCCGGTGTCCGTGTTTTGCGGATCCGCAATTTGCAGACCGCAAAACACTTGCGGACATGTGAATGGACCCTTATTCTTTATTGTGAAACGCAGTGCAGGTCGAAGCATTCCTTTTTAATGCTGTGTACAGGTAGACGAGGACAGAGTCTCCATTGTGTATCTTGAGATAAGCATTATTAGTCATACAGAGAATACTTGTGTGCATACTGAATGAGTAATATGTACGATAGACAATCCAGAGATTTTTTTTCTGAAGGTCATATTTGGAGTTGGTAAGGATTTTATTATCCTAATATGGGACAATTGATATCTGCCTCGCAGGTGTTTCTGACTTTTTCTGGATCAACACTGTAGGATTATAGGTTGCAGTTGATGGACATGTGTCTTTTAGCTTTATCAACTATAACACTAACAATTTTTTGCACTTCATTGTGTTCTAGCCCTAAAACATGTGTCTGATGATATGAAGACTCACAAAAACCCTTCTTTGAAGTCACAGAGTGGACCAGTCCGAAGTGGACCTAAACCATTCACAAGTCCTAAACCGACAAACATTGGTTCTCATCCAGCCAAACCAGCTCCCAAGAAGGAACCTCCTGTGCTTGAATTAGAAGGCAAGAAATGGAGGGTGGTAAGTATAAAAAGGAAGGTTCACCAAAGATTGATCTGTAGTTAGATTTAATTTTGAAAAAAAGGCAAAATATTTTTAAGGTACTGTGTTCTGTCCAGGGACCCTGAAGCTAGATTAGGCTGTGGATTGCTGTAAGTTCCCTATGTTGGCAAACCGACAACCTATCCTTGTTGGCATGCTGTAGTGCAAACCAGTCAGTCCTAGCTAAACACAAGCATACATTTGGTGCTAGGACTTGGGTCAAACAGGATTGCAGTTCAGGGAATGTCTAGGCTCTCTACAGCCTGGAAGATCTTTCATATCTTTTAGCTTGAGTGGATAATAATGGAGCAGTCATGCATGCAAAGGTTCACAAATAATAAATTACCTCCTTCATTTGTTAAAGGTGTGTTGGCCAAATACTCGTTCAGCCATTTGCAATCCCTGCCTACTGCCCTATTTACATGTACACTTGCCATGTTAGAGTGTGCATAGCGTGGAATAAACTGCTACCATACACTTCTGATAAAATGTAACATGCCAGTCTTGGTTCCTGACGTCGGCGGCTGGAGGACAGTCTAGATAGAGGTTCTTGTACATATTCAGGTGGCTGGGTTTATACATACCTATGGTGTGATTACTGTACCCCTTCCCCAATGACATTGAGCGGTGTATTGGGCTGGCTTCACACACTCACACAGAAACTGTTTGCCTTCACAGGAAAACCAGGACAATGCATCCAATCTGGTGATAAGTGACACTGAGCTTAAGCAGGTGGTCTATGTATACAAGTGTGTGAACAGCACCCTGCAAGTCAAGGGAAAGATCAACTCTATAATTATCGGTCTGTAAGCAAGGCAGAGTGTTCATAAAAAATACCTGAAATTCATTATTTCCTAGTGTTATATCTGTTCTTATATCTCTACAGATAGCTGCAAGAAGCTTGGCTTAGTGTTTGAAGATGCAGTAGGTATTGTGGAAATCATTAACGCTCGTGATGTTAAAGTGCAGGTGAGAACCCCCCCCCTTCCATTTATGTTTTGGCCATTGAATGAATAGAGCAGCCATTCTGGGTCTTTTGTATAGTTTTATGTTAATGCTTAAAGGCAATCTGTCCCCAGGTTTGTGCTGCTGTATCTGCGGATGGAATAAACTGGTGGCAGATACCCTTAGCTTAGGGAGATCTGGGAGCTCATGAATATGAGGACTCTCGGGTGCGCACTCTGTATTAAACAGCTCCAGGCAGTTCCATTGAACTGAATGGGATTGTTTTAACAGCAAGCCCTATTCAGAAGAATAGGACATTCGCAGAAATTCTGCCGCATGTGAATTTATCCTTAAGTGGTTTGTAACCTTGTAAACATAAATATCTGCCTAGGAGCTGTGGACACAATATAAATATATATATATATATATTTTATTTATTTTTAATCAAGACTATTCACTAGGTTAACTTTTATGTTAGATGCACTGAACTAATGAAAAATGGTTCCCAATGGTGTACATGCAGTTGTCCTCTCTTGCTTCACTAACCACAAATATACATTTTCCTGGTTTCCTATGAAACATTGTAATTTTGCATACATAATTATTTTTTTTGTTAGGTCTTGGGTAAAGTACCAACAATATCAATCAATAAGACTGATGGCTGTCATGTTTACCTAAGCAAGGACAGTCTCTGTTGTGAGATTATCAGCGCCAAATCTTCTGAAATGAACATTTTGGTCCCAGGCAGTGGAGGAGAATATGTAAGTATGGTTTGTCTGGCTGGCTATTGTTCCACTATTATTTTAAGAGGTTGTCCAGGATTACATGGTAGCTATCCCTCCTGGAACAGCACCACACCTGTCCATGGGTTGTATCTGATATTACTGCTTATGTCCGTTAGGCCGAATGCACACGGCCGTGTTCCGCGGCCGAGAGTGGTCCGTGGTATGCCGGGCTGGATTCCTGTTCAGAGTAGGAGCGCACGGCGTCATTGGTTGCTATGACGCCGTGCGCTTCATGCTGCCGCTGCACTACAGTACTACACTCATATGATCTATACGAGTGTATTACTGTACAGCGGCGGCATGAAGCGCACGGCGTCATAGCAACCAATGACACCGTGCGCTCCTGCTCTGAACAGGAATCCAACCCGGCATGCCGCGGAACACGGCCGTGTGCATTCGGCCTAACTGGAATTCCAAACACAACCTGTGGCCGGGTGTGGTGCGGTTTCTTGGAAGAAAGCGCACTTGCCTATTAAAAGTATGCCACAGATATCTAGTTGCTTGGACATTTTTCATGACAGTTCTTGTCTTCTGAAGTGCTGACGGTGTACATTGTTTCATTGCAGAGTGAGTTTCCTGTACCAGAACAGTTCAAGACTGTTTGGAATGGCGAGAAGTTGGTGACAACAATTACTGAGATTGCAGGGTAGAGGCCGCGACCTGCCTGCAGTGACATGGGCTGGGCACCATGTCCTCTCCAGCCCTCTGTGTTCTCTCTGCTGCTTCTTTCTTGAGGATTACTCTAGCTGTAGGTAGGGACCTGATCCTCGCAGCTCTGTGCTGATAAATCTCCTACTGTACTACACTTAATTAGTGCCAGAAGGCCAGAGAGCTGCTTCTTCTAATCTGCTGTCCTACCCCTCCTGTGCCAATTAAAAGGGAGAGGCTCTGACCATCAAACACAATTCTGGGTAGAGGCTGGATGACCGGTAACATGTTAATTGGACCAAAGTTTAAATGGCTTATGAGCACTTTGTAAATGGATCCTGTTCATTCCATACATGGAATAATATAGCTCCCAGCTCCTTTATTATTGGCCAATGCTTTTCAGCATTTCCAGGGTTTACTTTTTATACATAACTGTCTTCAGAAATATGCAATGGTTTTCCCTCTTCTCTGAATTACTGTCCTGCCACTTCTGTACTGATTCATAAACTAATGTAATGCCAATGTACTGAACATTTCCAATATGTTGTAAGCGGGTTCTACTCCGATATTAAGGGAACAGGAGCAGTCCTTGCATAGACTGTGGAATACACACAAGTTTACAAATCAAGCATTTTATTAAAGATTGAAAGTAAAAAAAAAAAAAAAAAGTTGACAGTGTTTTATTAATGGAAATATGGATAATTTATAAGGTGTAAGTTTTTTTTTTTTGTGATTTCTGGTGTTTCCAACACTAAAGTCCTGTGAGGTACAACAAAATCATATTACAAAGTAAAATTCTGTGTCTAATATCTGCAAAATGGGTCCACATCTGTTCCGCAATTTTGCAGAACGGGTGCGGACCCTGTCATTTTCAATGGGGCCGGAATGGATGCGGACAGCACACAATCATTGTTATTTCTTTTAAAGCGCCATTAATTCCATTGCGCTGTACATCCAGATGGGGGTTAAACAAATATAGAAATACAATAAACTATTAACAGACTGGTACAGAGAGGTAAAGGACCCTGCCCACAAGAGCTTACAATCTATATCATGCAAATATGCCATCAATAGTAAAATACTGGACTATACCTTTAAGCAAACCATACACCATTTTAGATGGTCCTCAAACAACAATTTGTTTTAAGCTGAATGCACACGGCTGTGAGCGGTCTGTGGTAACCCGGCCTGGATTCCTGCTGAGAGCCGGAGCGCACAGTGTCATTGGTTGCTATGACGCCGCCGCTGCACTACGGTAATACACTCGTATAGATCATACCAGTGTATTACTGTAGTGCGGCATCATAGCAACCAATGACGCAGTGCGCTCCTGCTCTCAGCAGGAATCCAGGCCGGGTTACCACAGACAGCTCACAGCCGTGTGCATTCAGCTTTAGTCAATGGCTATCTACCCACAACGAGACATTACCACATATCTGCTGCTGAGAGACCTTTTGGAAGACTCCATACACAAGATCGGTGGGCTTATCTAATGTGTTCCATAATGACCAATGTTTAGTGATTTATTCATGTATAAGGCATGGTAAAGCTGGGTTTTATGTGGTGCAGTTTTTGCCACTATTCTGCAAAAATGCCACCGCCTCTGTAAGTGGAAATCTACAGATAGAAAGTAGAATTGTCACCTCTTGTGTATTTTAAACCCCCTTTCAGGTTTTGGATTAAACACATAATGATGCAACATATTGAACATAATTCTGCTGTGTGAATAAAGCTTTTATTTTTCTTAGAAAGCGGTGGATAAGATCTGCCAGAGGTGTTTGGCAGCTGCTTATGTCCTGGGACAATACCTACCCTATCAGAATCTGCAATCGAAGATGGGAAAGCCTAAGGCCAGACACAGATGAACAAGTTAAATGCCAGGAACTCGCAGCATGTGTCAGTGTGATGTCCCGTTCTGATCTCCACAACTCTGACAGGACTGCAGAGTTGTGTCCCTGAGAGTCCTGGAATCTATTGTATCAGAGTAATACAATAGATTCAAGGACACACTGGGGGAGATTTATCAAAGTAGTGGAATTTGATTGGTTGCTATGGGCAATTAAGCCAGTCGTACTTTACACCAGTTTGATAAATCTCTGCGATCCTGTCAGAATACGACCACACAATGCAAGCAATATAATGGCCATAAGTTATTCCTTACTAATGTAAGGTTTGCAGTTCATGTTAATCAGGTGTTATTGCAAAGGGAGCATCCAGCATATATAATCAACCACAGAACAGGGACACATAATCCTGTAACCAGCTAGCTAACAATTGTTAAAGTATTTGATTGCAGCTCAAGGGCATGTTATTCACAGATTGATTCCAGTTATTGCCAGCAGTTGAGTTGTAGTAAAGTACTACTCCAGTGCAATTATTAAAAGAGCTTTTCTGCATGAACGTGTTCTTGATGCACAAAAAAAATAAATCAATGCAGAAAGGGTAAGATGTTTTCATTGAACCATTCCTCAGAAAACTGCAAGTGGTTTCCATCTGCGCCCAAAAACACCAACTTTCCAGCCTTGTCCATTTCCTTCAAACCCAAACGATCCTAAGGAAATAACGATTGATACAGCATTACACTGTTAATTAAATGCAAAATTCTGAACAATTGTACTGTAAAACTGTATTGCATGAAATTTTGTTAGCTAAAGCAATCTAACGTGAATGGGAAGCTCCCGACTCGCCCAATAGATGTCAGGCGAGAGATCAGACGATTTAAAAATTATTTTTGTGCCTGACCTGTTTGTTCTCCTGGGAGAGGAGCCACAACCACAACCAGAACTGTCTGGCAGCAGCTTTCTCCTCTCTCCCGATTAAAGACATAGAGACACTGTTCACAAGCGTGTATAAGGGAGAGTCAGCAGCGATATCTTGGCCACCAGTTAACTATTGAAGGCGTATGGGCACTTTTAGGCTCTGTTAACATCTTAGTAAGATCTTTCCAGCTGAGGTATACCTTGGAAAGATACAGACATATAAGGCTACTTTCACACTCGCATTTGGTGCAGATCAGTCATGGATCTGTACAGACGGAACAGTTCGTATTATCTTTAACATAGCCAAGACGGATCAGTCTTGAACACCATTGAAAGTCCATGGAGGACGGATCCGTTTTCTATTGTATTAGAGAAAACGGATCCGTCCCCATTGACTTACATTGTCAGGATGGATCCGTTTGGCTCAGTTTTGTCAGACTCCAAAGCGGAATGGAGGCAAACTGATGCCTTCTGAGTGGATAGTTTTCCATTCAGAATGCTTTAGGGCAAAATTGATCTGTTTTGGACCGCTTCTGAGAGCTCTGAACGGATCTCACAAACGGAAAGCCAAAACGCCAGTGTGAAAGTAGCCTAACTTTGACAGAAGTCTGTTATGTATCCCAATGACTAGGCGTACAGTGGGATACATCTCTAATAGGCTCCCGTGTGTATGTATATTTCCCCTTCCCGAGTACGGCGCTGGCCAGGACTTTAAAGATTGCGCACGCGAGCATACAGCAGATCCCACGGCCAATTTCTGTGACTGGCGGTAATGCAGGTTGCGGACATTTAACTCTTCAGATGCTGTGGTCAAACGTAATGACTGCATCAGTATGCGCTAAAACCCAGGAGTGGGGGGTCAGGGGGAACCGGAGTGTATGTGTGCAGCAATCCCTGTACTCCTCAGACAGGAGGCTGCTGAACATTAGTTCCTATGGAGCCCCTGCCACATGCGAAAACACTTGTGCTATTAAAATATAAAAATGTTTATCCCATCCGGAAAACAGCAAAATGGCGGACTCTACTTTTTTTTTTTGTTGCTTTTCCACAAAAAACTTAATAAAAAGTGATCAAAAAGTCATCCATACCCCAATATGGTATCAATGAAAAGTGCAGATCACCCCACAAAAAATGAGCCCTCACACAGCCTCGTACACAACTACAAAAAAAGTTATAGTGGTCAGAACATGGCAATGAAAAGAAAAAAAAAAAAATCTCAGTATAAAAATGCAAGAAAAACTACATATGTGGTATCGTAATTGTACGAACCTGAAGAATGAAAGTAACTGGTCATTTTTTTTGTATAGAGAACTCTCTAAAAACAAAACCCATAAAACTGTTGCGGAATAGCTTCTCCCCCCCCCCCCCCCGAATTTCACCCCATTTGGATTTTTTTTTCCAGCTCCCCACTATATCGTATGCAATATTAAATGGTGAAATTAAAAAGTGCAACTTTTCCACAACAAACAAGCCCTCATACGTGTCCGTAGGCTACTTTGTGTGAAAGTAGCCTACGGACACCGACTGATCCGCCTGCATAAAAGCTTTTTGGATCTGAGTTTTCACTTCGTGAAAACTCTGATCCGACAGTATATTCTAACACAGAGGTGTTCCCATGGTGATGGGGACGCTTCAAGTTAGAATATACTACGAACTGTGTACATGACTGCTGCCTGGCAGCACCCGATCTCTTACAGGGGGCTGTCATCCACACAATTAACTCCTCAGGTGCGGCACCTGAGGGGTTAATTGTGCGTATCATAGCCCCCTGTAAGAGATCAGGTGCTGCCAGGCAGGAGGGGGCAGACCCCCTCCCTCCCCAGTTTTAAATTCATTGGTGGCCAGTGCGGCACCCCCTCCCTACCTCCCCTGTATTTAACTCATTGGTGGCCAGTGCGGCCTCCCCTCTCCCCCCTAATTAAAATCATTGGTGGCCAGTGCGGCCTCCCCTCTCCCCCCTAATTAAAATCATTGGTGGCCAGTGCGGCCTCCCCCCCCCTCTAATTAAAATCCCCTTCCCCCATCATTGGTGGCAGCGGAGAGTTCCGATCGGAGTCCCAGTTTAATCGCTGGGGCTCCGATCGGTTACCATGGCAGCCAAGACGCTACTGCAGTCCTGGCTGCCATGGTTACTTAGCAATAGAAGCATTATACTTACCTGCGATGTCTGACCGGCCGGGCGCTCCTCCTACTGGTAAGTGACAGGTCTGTGCTATAAGCAATGCACTGAGGGGTTAATTGTGCGGATCACAGCCCCCTGTAAGAGATCGGGTGCTTCCAGGCAGCAGTTATTAAACAGTTATCAGTATATTCTAACTTGAAGCGTCCCCATCACTATGGGAACGCCTCTGTGTTAGAATATACTGTCGGATCTGAGTTTCACGATCCAACTCAAATCAGATGGTATATTCTAACAGAGGCGTTCCCATGGTGATGGGGATGCTTCAAGGTAAAATATACCATCGGATTGGAGAAAACTCCCATCCGATGGTATAATAGGGACTCCTGACTTTACATTGAAAGTCAATGGGGGACGGATCCGTTTTCAATTGCACCATATTGTGTCAACGTCAAATGGATCCGTCCCCATTGACTTGCATTGTAAGTCAGGACCGATCCGTTTGGCTCCGCACGGCCAGGCGGACACCAAAATGACTTTTTCCTTCATGTCCGTGGATCCTCCAAAAATCAAGGAAGACCCACGGAAGAAAAAACGGTCACGGAACAACGGAAATCCGTTTTGCGGACCGCAAAAAAAAAAAAAACGGTAGTGTGCATGAGGCCTTATGGTCACAGAAAGGCAGGGAGTGAAAAACGTAAACACAAAACCCCAAAAAAACTCTGGGGTTGAAAAGGATATAAAGGCTTACTAAGCATGTTTTTTTTTTTTTTTAGTGAGTAGAACAGCATAGTCGACTATTCTATTCCATACCGAAAAGGTATGCTGCTGAAAAATAACCTCACATATGCCAATAGGACACTTTTGGCAAATGCCTCGCAATGAGGGGAATATGGATGTGGTCAACATATACACTAGGGCATGCGCTGAACGTACGCCCAGAATGAGCTGTGAACAAGCCCTTATACGGCTTTAAGAAGCAGAGTATGTTTCCAGTTACATTTCTTGTAAAGTAAACTCTCGCTTTAGTACTAGAATGACCGTGTGTAAGCATAAGGAGTTTTATACAAAACGCTGGAAGGTGCAAAGGAAATATAGTCTGAAGCAGTATAAATATTTAGCGGCTTACCTCGGTATACAGAGAACTCTCTTGTAACGTAATAAGCTCCTTGCTTTGTCCAGGTTTGTAGAATCCAAACCACTAGAAGAAACAGTTGTGAACATTAAACCTGGGGCTGAGACTGTATATAATAAGTATGTTAGTTACACTGTAAACTCCTACTAACCTCCGAGTCTGCAGGATCCACCATGGTGTCCTTGAGGAATTTCACCATGACAAACTTTTCCAGAGTTTGAAGATTGCGTTTGTAACTTTCATTTACACCCTATTAAGATAAAACCTAAATTAATGGTAGAACCAAAAAAAAAATAATAAATTTATATATATATATATATATATATATATATATATATATATATATATATATATATATATATATATATATACACATACATATATATATATATATATATATATATATACATACACACACACACACACACACACACACATATATACAGGGAGTGCAGAATTATTAGGCAAGTTGTATTTTTGAGGATTAATTTTATTATTGAACAACAACCACGTTCTCAATGAACCCAAAAAAACTCATTAATATCAAAGCTGAATATTTTTGGAAGTAGTTTTTAGTTTGTTTTTAGTTTTAGCTATTTTAGGGGGATATCTGTGTGTGCAGGTGACTATTACTGTGCATAATTATTAGGCAACTTAACAAAAAACAAATATATACCCATTTCAATTATTTATTTTTACCAGTGAAACCAATATAACATCTCAACATTCACAAATATACATTTCTGACATTCAAAAACAAAACAAAAACAAATCAGTGACCAATATAGCCACCTTTCTTTGCAAGGACACTCAAAAGCCTGCCATCCATGGATTCTGTCAGTGTTTTGATCTGTTCACCATCAACATTGCATGCAGCAGCAACCACAGCCTCCCAGACAGTTCAGAGAGGTGTACTGTTTTCCCTCCTTGTAAATCTCACATTTGATGATGGACCACAGGTTCTCAATGGGGTTCAGATCAGGTGAACAAGGAGGCCATGTCATTAGATTTTCTTCTTTTATACCCTTTCTTGCCAGCCACGCTGTGGAGTACTTGGACGCGTGTGATGGAGCATTGTCCTGCATGAAAATCATGTTTTTCTTGAAGGATGTAGACTTCTTCCTGTACCACTGCTTGAAGAAGGTGTCTTCCAGAAACTGGCAGTAGGACTGGGAGTTGAGCTTGACTCCATCCTCAACCCGAAAAGGCCCCACAAGCTCATCTTTGATGATACCAGCCCAAACCAGTACTCCACCTCCACCTTGCTGGCGTCTGAGTCGGACTGGAGCTCTCTGCCCTTTACCAATCCAGCCACGGGCCCATCCATTTGGCCCATCAAGACTCACTCTCATTTCATCAGTCCATAAAACCATAGAAAAATCAGTCTTGAGATATTTCTTGGCCCAGTCTTGACGTTTCAGCTTGTGTGTCTTGTTCAGTGGTGGTCGTCTTTCAGCCTTTCTTACCTTGGCCATGTCTCTGAGTATTGCACACCTTGTGCTTTTGGGCACTCCAGTGATGTTGCAGCTCTGAAATATGGCCAAACTGGTGGCAAGTGGCATCTTGGCAGCTGCACGCTTGACTTTTCTCAGTTCATGGGCAGTTATTTTGCGCCTTGGTTTTTCCACACGCTTCTTGCGACCCTGTTGACTATTTTGAATGAAGCGCTTGATTGTTCGATGATCACGCTTCAGAAGCTTTGCAATTTTAAGAGTGCTGCATCCCTCTGCAAGATATCTCACTATTTTTGACTTTTCTGAGCCTGTCAAGTCCTTCTTTTGACCCATTTTGCCAAAGGAAAGGAAGTTGCCCAATAATTATGTACACCTAATATAGGGTGTTGATGTCATTAGACCACACCCCTTCTCATTACAGAGATGCACATCACCTAATATGCTTAATTGGTAGTAGGCTTTCGAGCCTATACAGCTTGGAGTAAGACAACATGCATAAAGAGGATGATGTGGTCAAAATACTCATTTGCCTAATAATTCTGCACGCAGTGTATATACATACACACATACACACTGTAACTCCTCCTTTCAACATTAATTACTGCCAATAATGTAAAGCAGTTTTCCAGAAGTTAAATACTGATGACATCTCCTCAGGTTGGTGTCCAACTCCCGATACTCCTAGCAATCAGCTGTTTGAAGAGGCTGCGGCCTCTTTAAAGATTTTAATAAAATCACTTTAAAAATATGCCACCACATTCCAACATGGCCTGATTTTCCATTGACACAGCTATTTTTTTTTTGCAGGGGAGCCAATGTAGAGCCCCTTGCATCTGTTTTACCGCTTAGATGCCATGGTCGCTATTGACTGCAGCATCTAAGGGGATAACTAGCCAAGACTGTTATCCCCATCCCCAACCAATGCAGGAGATAAATTCAAAAGGGGTGTCCCATTTGGATGTTTCTGGCATATTCAGTAGGATATGTTATAATGAACGATTGGTCTGGGTTCTGCTCCTATCTCACAGGGCCCCAACAAAAATGAAAAGCATGCTGTGCATGTGTGGCATCCTCCCCTTTTATTGCTATGGAACTTCTAAAAATACCTATGTAAGCTTGCTGGGCCATTTTTGGAAGTTTCATAGCAGTGAATGGAGAAAGACACGCGTGCAGTGTCCATTCATGTTGTTGCCCTGTCCTTGAGACAGAAGTGAGTCCCGTCTATCTGACATTTATGGCATATCCGTTTGATGTCATAAATGTCCAACCCTTTTAACCTCTTAACACATAATGCTGTACACGTACAGCATTATGTGTAAGGGCTTGTATGGAGCGGGTTGCAAGTAAAATAAATAAATAAATAATAATCATAAAAATATTAAAAGTTCAAATCACCCCCCTTTCCCAATTTTACATTTAAAAACATGAACAATAAAAAAAAAAAAAAAAAACAACAGTTAGTTCAGACATTTTCGGATGCTGCAATATTAAAATATTTTTCCTACGCGGTGAATGCCGTAACAGGAAAAACAAACAAACATGATATTCGCAATTTTTTTGTGATCTTGTCCTCCCAAAAACACTGAATAACAGTTATTAAAAACTGGTATGTACCCCAAAAATGGTACCAATAAAAACTACAGTTCGTCCCGCCAAAAATTAAGCTGTCATACAGCTCTGTAGATGGAAATATGAGTTACGCCTATCAGAAAATGGCAATGCAAATTAAATTGTGGAAAAAAAAAATCTAAATTTTATTGTATTGACCCACCGAATAAGGTTGTCATGTAATTTTTTTGTGCACAGTGAGAGTCTTAGGAGTAACCTGCTTTATAAAAATACCACATAATCTAACCTGTCAGATGAATGTTGTAAATAAAAAATTAGCACAGCAGTTTACGACCACATATGGGGTGTTTCTGTAAGCTACAGAATCAGGGCCATAAATATTGAGTTTTGGTTAGCTGTTAACCCTTGCTTTGTAACTGGAAAAAAATGGATTCAAATGGAAAATCTGCCAAAAAAGTGACATTTTTTAATGTTATGTTATCTCTATTTTAAATTAATTCTTGTGGAACACCTAAAAGGTTAACAAAGTTTGTAAAAATCAGTTTTAAATACCTTGAGGAGTGTAGTTTGTAAAATGGGGTCATTTTTGGGTGGTTTCTAATATGTAAGCCTCAAAGTGACTTCAGACCTGAACTGGTCCTGAAAAAGTAGGTTTTAGACATTTTCTGAGAAATTTAAAATTTGCTAATTTTTTGGTAAAATTTGGTATTTCTTATAAATAAAAAAGATGTATTTTTTTTACTCCATTTTACCAGTGTCATGAAGTACAATATGTGATGAAAAAACGATCTCAGAATAGCCTGGATAGGTCAAAGCGTTTAAAAAATATTCACACATAAAGGGACATGTCAGATTTGCAAAAATATGGCCTGGTCCTTAAGGTGAAATATGGCCGTGTCCTTAAGGGGTGAAACATCACCTCCAAATATCCCAACTATACAAATAATAGCTGTACAGTTTTAGAGCATTCACATGTGGACTATCATGCCACGTTGCATCAGTGACTTTCATTCCTGAACTCTCTCTGGAAAATTCAAGGGGCTTGTAACAAAATAAGCATTACTTACCGGTTTTACATGAAGCTCAAAATGTTGAAAAGGAATATTGCATAAATTTACTATGTTAGATAGCCAAAACTCGAATACATTTTTAATTGAAATCATTTCAGGAATCCTGTGTCTAGATATTGCTGTTACATACTTGTTATGATGCCCCCTTCTGTTCTTTTGATTCCCTCTCAGAACCTAATGTATTCATTGCTGCAGAGAAGCACTGATTCTTAATGGCTCCCTGCATAATAGCAAAAATTACTCTGCCCCCCGTGTAAGAGAATTCTGGTTTTGGGATGTATAGAAGCGATCCGTCCCATTGAAATGAATGGGACAGCTTGGGTGTAATTGCACCTGCTCACCGCTGCAGATGCAACGGCTAGAAGGTAAACAGTGAAGGGGAGGCAGCGCTGGCACGGCGCGCGCCTTCTCTTCAAACAGCTGATTGGCGGGGGTGCCGGGTGTCGGACCCCCGCCGATTTGTTATTGATGACCTATCCTGAGGATCGGTCATCAATAAATATAACTTGGACAACCCCTTTAATGAGCACCAGCACTGGACATATTAGGTGGATTTTTTTTGGAAATCATTTTACCCTCCCCTTGTCCCACAAAACGGTCATACCATTACATTCAAACTGCAGTCACCCCAAAACCTGGCTGGAATCTCTCTTGACATCAGCTTCCACACCCCACAAGATATCAGTTTCTATGTACAGTCGTGGCCAAAAGTTTTGAGAATGACACATTAGTTTTCACAAAGTTGCTGCTAAACTGCTTTTAGATCTTTGTTTCAGTTGTTTCTGTGATGTAGTGAAATATAATTACACGCACTTCATACGTTCCAAAGGCTTTTATCGACAATTACATGACATTTATGCAAAGAGTCAGTATTTGCAGTGTTGGCCCTTCTTTTTCAGGACCTCTGCAATCCGACTGGGTATGCTCTCAATCAACTTCTGGGCCAATTCCTAAATGATAGCAACCCATTCTTTCATAATCACTTCTTGGAGTTTGTCAGCATTAGTGGGTTTTTGTTTGTCCACCCGCCTCTTGAGGATTGACCACAAGTTCTCAATGGGATTAAGATCTGGGGAGTTTCCAGGCCATGGACCCAAAATGTCAAAGTTTTGGTCCCCGAGCCACTTAGTTATCACTTTTGCCTTATGGCACGGTGCTCTATCGTGCTGGAAAATGCATTGTTCTTCACCAAACTGTTGTTGGATTGTTGGAAGAAGTTGCTGTTGGAGGGTGTTTTGGTACCATTCTTTATTCATGGCTGTGTTTTTGGGCAAAATTGTGAGTGAGCCCACTCCCTTGGACGAGAAGCAACCCCACACATGAATGGTCTCAGGATGCTTTACTGTTGGCATGACACAGGACTGATGGTAGCGCTCACCTTTTCTTCTCCGGACAAGCCTTTTTCCAGATGCCCCAAACAATCGGAAAGAGGCTTCATCGGAGAATATGACTTTGCCCCAGTCCTCAGCAGTCCATTCACCATACTTTCTGCAGAAGATCAATCTGTCCCTGATGTTTTTTTTTGAGAGAAGTGGCTTCTTTGCTGCCCTTCTTGACACCAGGCCATCTTCCAAAAGTCTTCGCCTCACTGTGCGTGCAGATGCGCTCACACCTGCCTGCTGCCATTCCTGAGCAAGCTCTGCACTGGTTGCACTCCGATCCCGCAGCTGAATCCTCTTTAGGAGACGATCCTGGCGCTTGCTGGACTTTCTTGGACGCCCTGAAGCCTTCTTAACAAGAATTGAACCTCTTTCCTTGAAGTTCTTGATGATCCTATAAATTGTTGATTGAGGTGCAATCTTAGTAGCCACAATATCCTTGCCTGTGAAGCCATTTTTATGCAACGCAATGATGGCTGCACGCGTTTCTTTGCAGGTCACCATGGTTAACAATGGAAGAACAATGATTTCAAGCATCACCCTCCTTTTAACATGTCAAGTCTGCCATTTTAACCCAATCAGCCTGACATAATGATCTCCAGCCTTGTGCTCGTCAACATTCTCAACTGAGCTAACAAGACGATTACTGAAATGATCTCAGCAGGTCCTTTAATGACAGCAATGAAATGCAGTGGAAAGGTTTTTTTTGGGATTAAGTTAATTTTCATGGCAAAGAAGGACTATGCAATTCATCTGATCACTCTTCATAACATTCTGGAGTATATGCAAATTGCTATTATAAAAACTTAAGCAGCAACTTTTCCAATTTCCAATATTTATGTAATTCTCAAAACTTTTGTTCACGACTGTATGAATGATTGTTCACACTAGATTCACCACACAAACTTCTATACAGATAACCAATCCGGAACTATGTTTTACTCTTGCTAAATCACATGGCTTTTCCTGATGCATTAAAGCACAAGAGTACGCTTTTAAACTACTAATTAGGTGGGATAAAACCCCAGTTCTTCTCCACCAAATAGATCTGAATATACCTGACACGTGTTGGCGATGTGACGCAGCAAAGGTATGCTCTCAGATATTCTGTGTCCCCTGCTACATGACTTTTGGCAGATAATGGAAGTCAATATGAATGCAAACTGCTCCACCTCCATTTCACTATCCCTGGCCTTGGTTCTTCCTAGAAGCCCATTTTCATAATTTGCCAGCATAGGCATAACCTACCCACGCTACTTTTGACAGTCGCTAAATTACTAATCCCATTACTCTGGTGCTGAACAACTTCACAGTCGGTCCAAACTTGGGCTGACCAGGTCAACTAAATCTACCGGTTAGAAGGACTAGCTTATTGGGAGACTAGGTCTAGAGACAAATTCCCTAAAACCTGGAACCTTTGGATAAAATCCCATTTTGCATTAATATTTAGTTCCTCACCCTAAAACTCTTCTGATCAAAACTCCAACCAGGCCCTAAATGACTAGACACATTACACTTTTAAACCAGTAAAACTTTTCACATGCCGGTTCTCCCTGAACGGGACACCTTATGCTCTTAGGCTGGGCCTAAAAGGCGACATATGTGCTAAAAGCCCAAACAAAGAGGAAGTTAAAAAGCCAGAATATATGGAGTGACTTCATAAAATAATATCTAGAAAATCATCCACACGATTTTTTAAATAAAAATAAAATAAAAACATACATAGGTTATCTCATATTGGTTGCTAATATGTGATTACCCCTATCACTACCATGAATCTTTAAACATGGCACCCACTCACGCATTCAGCAGAGGCTAACCATAATTCCGATTGCGGTCATTACAGCCTTTAGATGCCGTGATTAAGTGTGAATACCGGCATCCCCGTGTGCCGAACAGGAATGCCAGTAATGAATTCTAATAGGCTGGGTCTCTCTGAAGAGACCCAGCGTATTAGATGTGCAGTTCCTATGTTGGCCAGCAGGTGGCAGGCCAACATAGGAAATCAACAATTCATGTAATACTATACACCCTATGGGAGTATAGAAATAATCTATAAAATAAACAAGGTACTGGACAATAAAATAGAACAAAAAAAAATAAAATACATAAAAAATAAACATCATGGGCATCACCGCGTCCAAAAACGCCTGTACTATTAAACTATAAAAATATGGCGTAATGGAAAAAAAAAGTATAAAGATGGCCAATTTGCCATCGCTTCTCTTACCCAAAATAATGTAATAAAATGTGATCAAAAAGTCACACACACTCCAAAACGGTATCAATAAAAACTACAGATGGTCCTGCAAAAAAAGAGCCCCCCCACAGCTCTGTAGATATAGCTGTAAAAAAAGTTTATGGGGGGCAGAATATGGTGATGTTAAAAAAATATTTTTCTTCAAAGTTTTAATTAATTTTTTCAGTATTTAGACATCTAAAACCTATACATATTTGGTATTGTTGTAATTGTACAGACCCAGAGAATGAAGCACATGGGTCATTTTTGCCGCAAAGGGAACGCCGTAGTGACAAAACCCATAAAACTGTGGAGGAATTGCGTTTTATTTTTTCCTATTCTACCCAATTTTTTATTTTTTATCCGCTTCCCACTACATTGTATGCCATATTAAATGGTGGCATTATAAAGTACAACTTGTCCCACAAAAAACAAGCCCTCATATGGACATGGGAACGGAAAAATAAAAAAAGTTATGGCTCCAGGAAGACAGGTAAGAAAAACGAAAATGCAAAAACGAAATAACCTCTGGTATCCTAAGGGTTAAACAATGTTGATAAGGGTACCCCTTTAATAAAAATAAAATATTTAATTCATTAAAATGCTATTGTTTAAAAAATATTACCTTGTAATCCATTTGTCTAGCTACTGTGTGAGCCTGCAACGCACTGAGAGTATCATGGCGCCTGATCTTCCCTCACAAAACTACAATTCCCACAATCCCTAGCTTTCCTGCTGTGAGTGTTGATGTTTATTGATTGGCTGCCTGATACACAGCCCAGTCACGCCCCCCACTCAGTAATCACCAGAACACTAACACACCCTTTGTTTCACAAGACATTTAGCTAGAGAACTGATAGCAACACACTGAGCATGCTCGACCTAACAAAGGCTCAGAACTAAAGGTCGATGCCATGGTAATTTATGAGGAAACACAGTGGGTAGCAGAGGAAGAAAACTTTTAGAACTACTGAACGGTAAATATGTGAAATTAGTCTAAAACATAAGTTGTATTTATGGTAACTGGAGTACCCCTTTAAATGAGGATATTTGAAAAAGGAGTTGCAAAAAACAGTAGCATTGCTGTTTTATTGACATTTAATAAAAAAATAATAATAAATCAATTCATAAATTATATGTATCCCAAAAGGGTGCCAAATAAATTTTATTTTATGGTCATAATCATATCTAGCTATAGAATAAAGTTACCGTATTTTTCGCTTTATAAGACGCACTTTTTCCCCCTCCAAAATGGAGGGAAAAAGTCAGTGCGTGTTATAAACACAAGGCGATACCAAAATGTGCTGGCTGCGGCAGCTCAGGAGCGCTCACCAACGGCTCCTGGGCTGCCATGAAACTGTGGGCGAGCGGGAGTTAGCGCAGGCTGGCAGCAGAGCCTTCAGTTAAGCCTCCAGCCTGCGCATAAATCGCGCCACTAAGCCTCACCTTGCGCGGGCTGGAGGCTTCACTAAATAATGCTGGCAGGCCGCGCTTTCATTCTTGACATTTAGTATCGTTGGGCGGGCTGGCGGCTTCTCTGTATGCGCTGTACTCCCGCCAGCCTGCACGTCCTTCACTCACCACAGTTGGAGCAGCAGGAGGATCGCCTTCTCCTCTGTGCTGCTTGGCCATTAATCCTTAAACCAGTGGCTCTGGTTTGTTACACTAGCGTAATCTCCTGTAGTAGTACTCACTATCAAAGCGGCGGGCAGGCCGGCAGTATAAACTCTCTCTTATTCATGCTCCTCCTGCTCCATTCATGAAGTGGGAGGAGCATGAATGAGTGAGTGAGGTTACGCTGCCGGCCTGCCCGCCGGCCCAGTGTAATGGGGTCACTATAAGATGCTATGTGTCATCCACAGATGCCCCCCATAACAGTGCGTCATCCACAGATGCCCCCCATAACAGTGCGTCATCCACAGATGCCCCCCATAACAGTGCGTCATCCACAGACCACCATTAGTTCAAAACCCACCAAAAGCACACCTTTTGGTTAAAAATATTTTTTTTCTTATTTTTTTCTCCTCAAAAACCTAGGTGCGTCTTTATAAAGCAAAAAATACGGTAATTACCAATTAACAAAAGAATGCAAGCAAAATTGCCATTTTATTTTTTTCTAACAATTGTTCCTTATTATGTTTTTGCACAGAATATGTACTTCAGACAAAGTTTTTAGTCTATCGCAGAAAAGAACAAACTGCCACCCAAACTGTTTCCAGTGTTAAAGGGGTTGTGCGGTTTCAAAACAAAACCAGACAAGCTTCCAGAAAAAACTTGCAATAAAAAAAAAAATGGTCAAGTACCTACCTGCTAGATCCCGTGCTGCCACTCTGGTTCTCCCAGCCAGGCTCTATTTACCCTAATTATTGGCCTCTTCAGATGCATCTATGAGGCCAGGTAAATAGTGCCTGGCCGAGAGAACCAGAGTGGCAGCGCAGTATCTGGCAGGAAAGTCCTTACCCGTTCTTTATCACAGGTTAATCCTGAAACCAGGTACAGGTAATTAAATGCAGGGGACGGGGGGGGACTTAAAAAAAAACTCACACGCTCCTGGTTAATATCTGCGAGGAAAATGCTGCCATTTCTGTAGAGGTCTTCATTCAGCGGGTCATGCCAATACTCTGCCTGTACCAAACTGAAAAGAGACAACTATGAAATTACTTTATACCAGTACAGATAAGAATGGAGCAACTCCACATAGTAATCAGTCCCATCATTCCTTTCATTTACCAACAAGAATAAAAGCTAATGTTTACCATGGGCTAATTTTATACTGGTCACCTATAAATGGAGAACTAAGCACCATTCAGACGAAGGATATTAAACTCATCCGTGGTCCAGTAGTATATAAACAGAAGGCATGTGGATGAAGTCTCTGTGCTTTCCGTTTTACTCAGAAACCCTTGACTTGAGTGAATGACTCTTACAGAGCTGGATGGTGCATAATGTCATTTTCTTTGCATGATCTGATAAAAAAAAGCACTTATGTGAACAGACCCACTGAGGGACATTTACTAAGGGTACTTTCACACTTGCGGCAGGACGGATCCGACAGGCTGTTCACCCTGTCGGATCCGTCCTTCCGCTATTTCGCCGTGCCGCCGCTCCGTCCCCATTGACTATAATGGGGACGAGGCGGAGCTCTGGCGCAGTACGGCAGTTCGCGGTGAGAGGCCGCCGGACATGCAGGACTTTTAGTCCGGCGGCCTTTCGCCATGCACTGCCGTGCTGCACCGGAGCTCCGCCCCCGTCCCCATTATAGTCAATGGGGACGGAGCGGCGGTCCGGCGGCACGGCGAAATAGCGGAAGGACGGATCCAACAGGGTGAACAGCCTGTCGGATCCGTCCTGCCGCAAGTGTGAAAATACCCTAAGGGCAATAAGCCACTATCGTGGAGTAAAAAAGTTGCAAATCACGGTGAACGCCATATGTGCACCATAATTTGGGATTTTTTAAAGCTTCACAGCACTTTTCCAAAGTGCTGAGAAAAGTGGTTGGGCCTAGCTGGAGGGAGGGGGCTTCACCAGCGGATTACTAGAAGATTCGCCAGAAAGCAGTGTAAGATATAGCTGAAGACTACGCCAGCCTGTAGCAGGTGTAGACTTCCGTATCTAGCACATGACAGGGCATAGATGTACCTAATTTATGGTAACACCAGTCTTGATAAATGTCCCTCACTGGGTCAGTATTCAGTCCAAGTGCCGTCTGTTACTCATACGGCACCGGGACACGAAAATCATTTGTCTGAATGAGCCCTATCAGTGACCAGTGTTGAGAACAATAGCTCTTCATACTCACTGTTCCTGTACAAATTTTGTGTAGGCACCAGCATTTAAAGTCTTTCTGATCAAGTCACAAATGTAAGTACTTTCTCCTGGACACCGGGGGAAGCCATATACACCTAAAGAGAAGGGCAAAATAAGAAAACAAAAAGTGACAATCCATCACACATGTACCAGTACATCACAACACTTCACCAAGGGCGTGGATCTTTGATCCTATATGACCCTCGCAATAAGATAGTGCTGGGTAAATGGTTCTTCTTTTCTCTCTTTGGAAATGGTGGAACACTGCATGAATGTATGATATTTTACAGGACTGATGCGCCATAAGTTACATTTCTGTGACAATATGTCAGCTTCGTAACGACACTTTAAAAACATAAAAATAAAAAACTGATCGTTTTTATTAAACATTTACACCAGCATTCCATAAAATACTGTATCAATAAAAATAATTTAAAAAAAAAGGTACACATTTCACCCAGCTATGTCCCACCGCAGATAAGAATGCACCACATCTATATCTTGTTGAGATATATCCAACAGCACAGAACCTATGTTCTAGAGCTCAGAATGTGCCATACCTCACTAGAACATCCCACCCAGCTTTTCTACCATACTCAGGACTTTTCCTGTGCAACATAGCGAAATTCAGGTAGGTCACACATATACAATAGAAGGAGCAGTGCCCCAATCTACAGGAAGGATCAGACAGGTTGGGAAGGAGGAAACTCCCTACTAGCAGAGAACCATTTTTTCCCATAGAGCTGTGAATTTAGAAACACATTTTCTCCTCGAATATACTCCTTTCTCAAGGAGGTGAAGTACTTCATTTACCCTACCAGAAACTCATTAATAGTGGGGGGGGGGGGGAAATCAAGTGCCGTGCAATCATCTTCTGGGCCTGAAATAATAATTGTTTCACACTTAAAAGTACATTGTGATCCCGGGTACATGGTCCATATCTAGGATGCAAGCCCTAGGATTGAGCGGGATTCAGACATGATAAGCATCCCAAATAGGCTTTAAAACTCTCATCCAAAAGACCGAAAGACGCATGCACGCCCATAACTTATGTAGATGCAGGGCCCGTCCTGCATCTCGGACAGGAAGGATCAGGTCGGACCCCAATCCTATATAAAAATAATGGAAGTTCTGTATACTCGGTGAATGAGCAGTAGTTGTCACATAAGCGGACCCTCACGAACTGAGAGCTGTGGCGTCAATGCCAACACCTCTTTCCATTGGTTTACCGATATGGGAGCTACATCTTTCTCCCACTTCTGCTTGACCGGAAGTGTTCCATCTCCCATAGAATCAATAAGTGGGTTTCTTTCTATAAATTAAAGATATTAACCCTTTCGTGGATCCTCTAGTTAGGATCTGTTGCATAATAGGCATCACTTCACAGGTTGCGAAACATGTTTTAAACTGTGCCCGAAAGGCATGCCGCAACTGTAGAAATCGGTAAAAGGCACTACAGGCAAGTACGACATAATATCAAGTCCCCTACTACCACAATTTTGCACTATGCTCATCAAAATGAAAACTTGTACAGCATGTTCTTATTCATAGCAAACATTTTAATAATTCTATTATTTCTACATGTATGTATGCCTTATAATGACACTAGAGCCACTTTCTCATGGGCAGTATTGAGCATCAATACTTGCAAGCCAAAGTGGAACATAAACAGAGGAAAATGCATATGGGAAAGATTTGCACTCTTCTGACATGTTGGGGAACCCTCTCGGGTCTCCAAATACTGATGCAGGATAATGAGCAAGTACACCCGTGTGAAAGCTGTCAGGCCGAGACACTTTGCCGTATTACAGTAGCAAAAAACGTGCGCATGATATTCTTGTGTGAAACCAGCCCAAGCAGTCACTAATCAGGTGAATGGATGATGCACTGTTCTGAAGTCCCTCTATGATAAACTACACAAATGGCATTAAAACGTGCTTTTGCTTCCTTTTTACCTCTGCATTGTAAACGCTCTTGTAAAACCGGAGCCGAGTACTCATGCTTCCTTCACCCCCAAGTTTCTTTTTGGTAATGTACTGTGACTAGCTGCACTAGTGATTTCATGAATCTACCACTGAAGATTTTCCTTGGTGCTCAAGCAGGCTGAATCTGTTTTCATCTTCCACTACTTCTCCTATTTCCATATAATGCAGGACAATAGGACTCTTAAAGGAATAATCTTGAACATCATCAAACTGCCAGGTGAGTTAATGCAAGAGTAATGGAGGGGGGAAGAAAACAAGTGGATGGAAGCTGAGTTGCAGTATGCCGGCATGGCCACTACATACTGAACGGAGCCTTCTGCTTGCGGCTCAGTCTACTGGTATATCTCTAGTGCCTGCTGCAAACAGCTAAATGGTGAGGTTGACAAGCGTCTGACAACCACCGATCTGATATTGATGATGTGGAGGATAGGTCATCAGTATCTAAAAAGTGGAAACCCCCTTTAAAGCGGACTAGTCTCAATTTTTAAACTGCCTACTGACATATCTCAGGTGAGAACATTCTTTACCGCACTGGTGCTTTCCAATCAGCACAGACGGTGGCAGAGCAGTGAGGAACTATCCCACATTTTATGTTGTGCTGGCACTTATCTTGGGAGCTGAATGGACAGCGTCCGAAAGGTGAGGAACACTCGCACTAAAGCATTTGCATCTACTAAACAGCGCATCAAAATGCCAAAGAGGGAGGCTAAATAGAAAGTACGTCTTCGTCCTGCAAAGTCGTATGGTGTATCACATCATCCATCTCAGCTAGACAACAACTAGGTATCAAATCCTCTGAAATAAAAGTCATGGACTGCATCAAATGATCTTCCTTTCCAGAGCTGCTGCTGACTCAGGACTGTGTTTGACACACCATTTTGAAGGGCTGTTTTGTGGGTGTTCCAGGTGCCCTTGAAGTGTTATAGTGTATATTATAATGTACATTGTAACGGATCTCCTGGCACTCCGACTGGGTACCTCAGTTGATGGGTGCTCCTAGTGCTTCCCAAGGGCTCCAAGCACTCCACTTGACACTGCAAGCACTGCCGACCCCACGAACACCGCAGCTTGGTCGGGATCTCACCGTCTTCTACCCACCCTGGACCTACGACAAGGCTTCCAGGTTCCAGTGGGTGAACCTCTCTTCCTTCAGAGAGCAATGCAGGAACAAGCTCTTAAAAGAGCTCAGGGATTATAGCCAGGGGATTATACAGCATATAGCATTCCCCAGTGTAGATGCAGCCTTTTCCCCACACACATGAGACGAGGCTCTATGTTGAGTGTAAAACATGAACTCTTTAATGGGGCTACATGCCAGCCTTTTACGCAGGTCTTCCAGCAAGGGATATTCCCCTGGGGACCTTGTGGAAGACTGAGACAGTTTTTATATTAGCCAATCACATGCATTTACAGTATGGAAACACTCCCAGCAATTGTACACCCCCCCCCCCCTGATACAATTAACCACTTGCCGCCGCGCTAAAGCCGAAAGGCGTCATTGCGGCGGCTCCCCCAGGCTACGCTAACGCCGATTGGCGTCATCTCGCGTGAGCCGAGATTTCCTGTGAACGCGCGCACACAGGCGCGCGCGCTCACAGGAACGGAAGGTAAGAGAGTTGATCTCCAGCCTGCCAGCGGCGATCGTTCGCTGGCAGGCTGGAGATGTGTTTTTTTTAACCCCTAACAGGTATATTAGATGCTGTTTTGATAACAGCGTCTAATATACCTGCTACCTGGTCCTCTGGTGGTCCCCTTTGTTTGGATCGACCACCAGAGGACACAGGTAGCTCAGTAAAGTAGCACCAAGCACCACTACACTACACTACACCCCCCCCCCCCCCCCCCGTCACTTATTAACCCCTTATTAGCCCCTGATCACCCCATATAGACTCCCTGATCACCCCCCTGTCATTGATTACCCCCCTGTCATTGATCACCCCCCTGTAAAGCTCCATTCAGATGTCCGCATGATTTTTACGGATCCACTAATAGATGGATCCGATCCGCAAAACACATACAGGCGTCTCCCTGGAGCCTTCCAGGGGGGGGTGATCACCCCATATAGACTCCCTGATCACCCCCCCCTGTCATTGATCACCCCCCGTCATTGATCACCCCCCCGTCAGGCTGCATTCAGATGTCCGTATGATTTTTACGGATCCACGGATACATGGATCGGAT